>NC_139002.1:0-600000 GCF_964374135.1 Grampus griseus
ACAGGAACTGAATTACAGAACAGAACAGGGTCTCAAATTTAGAAAACCAACTTATGCTTGCTTAAGGGGAAAGGTGAGTTGGGGTGCTGCATAAAACCAGAGATTGAAATGAGCACAGATAAAGTTCCTTAAGCCAAATATGGAATAGACAAGAGCTACTCCTTGCTCAACGACGTGGACTCAACACCGCATATTAAACGCCTAAGTATGTACCTGACTAGTAAGTAGCTTAAAACCTATGGATTGCTATGTCTCCAAAAGAGAATCAAGCATGTGTACAGGGGAATAAATGCAGCAGTGATAGGATTGGAGAGGTTCGGTGAGCAAATGAAGACCCTTTGAAGTCATATTGCATGGTACCCATTCCACGGGTCTCAACTCTCCAGGTTTAAGGTATTCTTCCTTCAGCTAAAACATGCATGTGGAACCCAGAGTATGATCAACCGTGTGAACGGGAGACGTGTTCAAATATGTCTCAGTTTTCCTCCCCTGGTACTCGGGTGCAACATTCCAGACGCTTTACTAACACTCTCCCCACTTGGAGAGTCAGCGCCTTTAACCTCCTGTTTGGCCCAGTTTGCAATTTCTGCGGAAGATGAATAGGAATAGGGAGAACCAATGAGAGACTAGCTGGAGGTGTCTGGACGGGCAAATTTAACTCTCATTTCCCACCAGGAAGAGGAAATACTCAAAGGCTCAGCGTGCCGTGCCGGAACCAGATTAGGGCCTGAAGCCATCCTGCGGTGTTGCGGCCAGCTCAAAAGAAAGCGAGTTGAAGAAAGGAGCTCACGGGCACTGTAATTCACAAACCTGCAGAGTTATAAATGACAGCTATCGTCCAAAAATATACTGAAGTAAGGCTGCCAAGAGGACTTGAAAGCGGGGCAGAATTGCAGGAAACCGATTTCACGAGGTAGACTGGAATTGCATTGAAAGCATAGGAAAAGAGGCAGAACGTCCACAATGATGCACTTGGCCAAAAAGGGCGTATGCGTTTTTTCCTGAATATATTCAGGAAAAAACGCATACGCCCTTTTTGGCCAACCAAGCAAGCTTGCAAAGGAAATCTGCACTACAATGAAGTCTCACTTCCCCCCGGTCAAAAGGGCCATCTGAATAAAGTGTAAAATCCAGAAAGGCAGGACAGGCCATGGAGAACTGGGAGCCTTGTTATGCTGATGGGCGGGATGTAAATTGCCAACAGACACTCGGGAGAAGTGTATGGTGTTTCCTGAAACATCTAAAAAACAAAGCAACAGAGCCTAGGGCACTTCCACTTATGGTCCTATAGCTTAGAGAAATTAAAATCAAAAAGACACAGCCACCCCAAAGTTTGGGACGCCTCTGTTTACAAGAACCTCGTTTACCGTACAAGTGCAATATCGCAGAAAGTGAAAAATGGATAAAGAAGTTGTGGTATTTACTTACAAAGCAATATCACTCAGCAATGAAATCTATGTCATCAGGCCCTTAGCAGCACAATGAGTGGATTCCGGTATGATGATTCTAACTGAAATAAGTCACACAGAAAAAGAAACATCATAAGATATCACTAATACACGGAATGTAAACTTGGCTACACAGGAACTGAATTACAGAACAGAACAGGGTCTCAAATTTAGAAAACCAACTTATGCTTGCTTAAGGGGAAAGGTGAGTTGGGGTGCTGCATAAAACCAGAGATTGAAATGAGCACAGATAAAGTTCCTTAAGCCAAATATGGAATAGACAAGAACTACTCCTTGCTCAACGAAATGGACTCAACTCCGCATATTAAACGCCTAAGAATATACCTGACTAGTAAGTATCTTAAAACCTATGGATTGCTATGTCTCCGAAAGAGAATCAAGCATGTGTACAGGGGCATAAACGGAGCAGTGATAGGATTGGAGAGGTTCGGTGAGCAAATGAAGACCCTTTGAAGTCATATTGCATGGTACCCATTACACGGGTTTCAACTACCCAGGTTTAAGGTATTCTTCCTTCAGCTAAAACATGCATGTGGAACCCAGAGTATGATCAACCGTGTGAACGGGAGACGTGTTCAAATATGTCTCAGTTTTCCTCCGCTGGTACTCGGGTGCAACATTCCAGACGCTTTACTAACACTCTCCCCACTTGGAGAGTCAGCGTCTTTAACCTCCTGTTTGGCCCAGTTTGCAATTTCTGCGGAAGATGATCAGGAATAGCGAGAACCAATGAGAGACTAGCTGGAGGTGTCTGGACGGGCAAATTTAACTCTCATTTCCCACCAGGAAGAGGAAATACCCAAAGGCTCAGCGTGCCGTGCCGGAACCAGATTAGGGCCTGAAGCCATCCTGCGGTGTTGCGGCCAGCTCACAAGAAAGCGAGTTGAAGAAAGGAGCTCAGGGACACTGTAATTCACAAACCTGCAGAGTTATAAATGACAGCTATCGTCCAAAAATATACTGAAGTAAGGCTGCCAAGAGGACTTGAAAGCGGGGCAGAATTGCAGGAAACCGATTTCAGGAGGTAGACTGGAATTGCATTGAAAGCATAGGAAAAGAGGCAGAACGTCCACAATGATGCACTTGGCCAAAAAGGGCGTATGCGTTTTTTCCTGAATATATTCAGGAAAAAACGCATACGCCCTTTTTGGCCAACCAAGCAAGCTTGCAAAGGAAATCTGCACAACAATGAAGTCTCACTTCCCCCCGGTCAAAAGGGCCATCTGAAAAAAGTGTAAAATCCAGAAAGGCAGGACAGGCCATGGAGAACTGGGAGCCTTGTTATGCTGATGGGCGGGATGTAAATTGCCAACAGACACTCGGGAGAAGTGTATGGTGTTTCCTGAAACATCTAAAAAACAAAGCAACAGAGCCTAGGGCACTTCCACTTATGGTCCTATAGCTTAGGGAAATTAAAATCAAAAAGACACAGCCACCCCAAAGTTTGGGACGCCTCTGTTTACAAGAACCTCGTTTACAGTACAAGTTCAACATCGCAGAAAGTGAAAAATGGATAAAGAAGTTGTGGTATTTACTTACAAAGCAATATCACTCAGCAATGAAATCTATGTCATCAGGCCCTTAGCAGCACAATGAGTGGATTCAGGTATGATGATTCTAACTAAAATAAGTCACACAGAAAAAGAAACATCATAAGATATCAGTAATACACAGAATGTAAACTTGGCTACACAGGAACTGAATTCCAAAACAGAACAGGGTCTCAAATTTAGAAAACCAACTTATGCTTGCTTAAGGGGAAAGGTGAGTTGGGGTGCTGCATAAAACCAGAGATTGAAATGAGCACAGATAAAGTTCCTTAAGCCAAATATGGAATAGACAAGAGCTACTCCTTGCTCAACGAAATGGACTCAACACCGCATATTAAACGCCTAAGAATGTACCTGACTAGTAAGTATCTTAAAACCTATGGATTGCTATGTCTCCGAAAGAGAATCAAGCATGTGTACAGGGGCATAAACGCAGCAGTGATAGGATTGGAGAGGTTCGGTGAGCAAATGAAGACCCTTTGAAGTCATATTGCATGGTACCCATTCCACGGGTTTCAACTACCCAGGTTTAAGGTATTCTTCCTTCAGCTAAAACATGCATGTGGAACCTAGAGTATGATCAACCATGTGATCGGGAGACGTGTTCAAATATGTCTCAGTTTTCGTACCCTGGTACTCGGGTGCAACATTCCAGACGCTTTACTAACACTCTCCCGACTTGGAGAGTCAGTATCTTTAACTTCCTGTTCGGCCCAGTTTGCAATTTCTGCGGAAGATGAACAGGAATAGCGAGAACCAATGAGAGACTAGCTGGAGGTGTCTGGACGGGCAAATTTAACTCTCATTTCCCACCAGGAAGAGGAAATAACCAAAGGCTCAGCGGGCCGTGCCGGAACCAGATTAGGGCCTGAAGCCATCCTGCGGTGTTGCGGCCAGCTCACAAGAAAGCGAGTTGAAGAAAGGAGCTCAGGGGCCCTGTAATTCACAAACCTGCAGAGTTATAAATGACAGCTATCGTCCAAAAATATACTGAAGTAAGGCTGCCAAGAGGACTTGAAAGCGGGGCAGAATTGCAGGAAACTGATTTCAGGAGGTAGACTGGAATTGCATTGAAAGCATAGGAAAAGAGGCAGAACGTCCACAATGATGCACTTGGCCAAAAAGGGCGTATGCGTTTTTTCCTGAATATATTCAGGAAAAAACGCATACGCCCTTTTTGGCCAACCAAGCAAGCTTGCAAAGGAAATCTGCACTACAATGAAGTCTCACTTCCCCCCGGTCAAAAGGGCCATCTGAAAAAAGTGTAAAATCCAGAAAGGCAGGACAGGCCATGGAGAACTGGGAGCCTTGTTATGCTGATGGGCGGGATGGAAATTGCCAACAGACACTCGGGAGAAGTGTATGGTGTTTCCTGAAACATCTAAAAAACAAAGCAACAGAGCCTAGGGCACTTCCACTTATGGTCCTATAGCTTAGGGAAATTAAAATCAAAAAGACACAGCCACCCCGAAGTTTGGGACGCCTCTGTTTACAAGAACCTCGTTTACAGTACAAGTTCAACATCGCAGAAAGTGAAAAATGGATAAAGAAGTTGTGGTATTTACTTACAAAGCAATATCACTCAGCAATGAAATCTATGTCATCAGGCCCTTAGCAGCACAATGAGTGGATTCAGGTATGATGATTCTAACTGAAATAAGTCACACAGAAAAAGAAACATCATAAGATATCACTAATACACGGAATGTAAACTTGGCTACACAGGAACTGAATTCCAAAACAGAACAGGGTCTCAAATTTAGAAAACCAACTTATGCTTGCTTAAGGGGAAAGGTGAGTTGGGGTGCTGCATAAAACCAGAGATTGAAATGAGCACAGATAAAGTTCCTTAAGCCAAATATGGAATAGACAAGAGCTACTCCTTGCTGAACGAAATGGACTCAACACCGCATATTAAACGCCTAAGAATGTAACTGACTAGTAAGTATCTTAAAACCTATGGATTGCTATGTCTCCGAAAGAGAATCAAGCATGTGTACAGGGGCATAAACGCAGCAGTGATAGGATTGGAGAGGTTCGGTGAGCAAATGAAGACCTTTTGAAGTCATATTGCATGGTACCCATTCCACGGGTTTCAACTACCCAGGTTTAAGGTATTCTTCCTTCAGCTAAAACATGCATGTGGAACCCAGAGTATGATCAACCATGTGATCGGGAGACGTGTTCAAATATGTCTCAGTTTTCGTACACTGGTACTCGGGTGCAACATTCCAGACGCTTTACTAACACTCTCCCGACTTGGAGAGTCAGTCCCTTTAACCTCCTGTTTGCCCCAGTTTGCAATTTCTGCGGAAGATGAACAGGAATAGCGAGAACCAATGAGAGACTAGCTGGAGGTGTCTGGACAGGCAAATTTAACTCCCATTTCCCACCAGGAAGAGGAATTAACCAAAGGCTCAGCGTGCCGTGCCGGAACCAGATTAGGGCCTGAAGCCATCCTGCGGTGTTGCGGCCAGGTCACAAGAAAGCGAGTTGAAGAAAGGAGCTCAGGGGCACTGTAATTCACAAACCTGCAGAGTTATAAATGACAGCTATCGTCCAAAAATATACTGAAGTAAGGCTGCCTAGAGGACTTGAAAGCGGGGCAGAATTGCAGGAAACCGATTTCAGGAGGTAGACTGGAATTGCATTGAAAGCATAGGAAAAGAGGCAGAACGTCCACAATGATGCACTTGGCCAAAACGGGCGTATGCGTTTTTTCCTGAATATATTCAGGAAAAAACGCATACGCCCTTTTTGGACAACCAAGCAAGCTTGCAAAGGAAATCTGCACTACAATGAAGTCTCACTTCCCCCTGGTCAAAAGGGCCATCTGAAAAAAGTGTAAAATCCAGAAAGGCAGGACAGGCCATGGAGAACTGGGAGCCTTGTTATGCTGATGGGCGGGATGTAATTTGCCAACAGACACTCAGGAGAAGTGTATGGTGTTTCCTGAAACATCTAAAAAACAAAGCAACAGAGCCTAGGGCACTTCCACTTATGGTCCTATAGCTTAGGGAAATTAAAATCAAAAAGACACAGCCACCCCAAAGTTTGGAACGGCTCTGTTTATAAGAACCTCGTTTACCGTACAAGTTCAATATCACAGAAAGTGAAAAATGGATAAAGAACTTGTGGTACTTACGTACAATGCAGTATCACTCAGCAATGAAATCTATGTCATCAGGCCCGTAGCAGCATAATGAGTGGATTCAGGTACGATGATTCTAACTGAAATAAGTCACACAGAAAAAGAAACATCATAAGATATCAGTAATACACGGAATGTAAACTTGTCTACACAGGAACTGAATTACAGAACAGAACAGGGTCTCAAATTTAGAAAACCAACTTATGCTTGCTTAAGGGGAAAGGTGAGTTGGGGTGCTGCATGAAACCAGAGATTGAAATGAGCACAGATAAAGTTCCTTAAGCCAAATATGGAATAGAGAAGAGCTACTCCTTGCTGAACGAAAACGACTCAACACCCCATATTTAACGCCTAAGAATGTACCTGACTAGTAAGTATCTTAAAACCTATGGATTGCTATGTCTCTAAAAGAGAATCAAGCTTGTGTACAGGGGCATAAACGAAGCAGTGATAGGATTGGAGAGGTTCGGTGAGCAAATGAAGACCCTTTGAAGTCATATTGCATGGTACCCATTCCACGGGTCTCTACTCTCCTGGTTTAAGGTATTCTTCCTTCAGCTAAAACATGCATGTGGAACCCAGAGTATGATCAACCGTGAGATCGGGAGACGTGTTCAGATATGTCTCAGTTTTCCTCCCCTGGTACTCGGGTGCAACATTCCAGACGCTTTACTAACACTCTCCCGACTTGGAGAGTCAGTCCCTTTAACCTCCTGTTTGGCCCAGTTTGCAATTTCTGCGGAAGATGAACAGGAATAGCGAGAACCAATGAGAGACTAGCTGGAGGTGTCTGGACGGGCAAATTTAACTCTCATTTCCCACCAGGAAGAGGAAATAACCAAAGGCTCAGCGTGCCGTGCCGGAACCAGATTAGGGCCTGAAGCCATCCTGCGGTGTTGTGGCCAGCTCAAAAGAAAGCGAGTTGAAGAAAGGAGCTCAGGGGCACTGTAATTCACAAACCTGCAGAGTTATAAATGACAGCTATCGTCCAAAAATATACTGAAATAAGGCTGCCAAGAGGACTTGAAACCGGGGCAGAATTGCAGGAAACCGATTTCAGGAGGTAGACTGGAATTGCATTGAAAGCATAGGAAAAGAGGCAGAACGTCCACAATGATGCACTTGGCCAAAAAGGGCGTATGCGTGTTTTCCTGAATATATTCAGGAAAATACGCATACGCCCTTTTTGGCCAACCAAGCAAGCTTGCAAAGGAAATCTGCACTACAATGAAGTCTCACTTCCCCCCGGTCAAAAGGGCCATCTGAAAAAAGTGTAAAATCCAGAAAGGCAGGACAGGTCATGGAGAACTGGGAGCCTTGTTATGCTGATGGGCGGGATGTAAATTGCCAACAGACACTCGGGAGAAGTGTATGGTGTTTCCTGAAACATCTAAAAAACAAAGCAACAGAGCCTAGGGCACTTCCACTTATGGTCCTATAGCTTAGGGAAATTAAAATCAAAAAGACACAGCCACCCCAAAGTTTGGAATGGCTCTGTTTACAAGAACCTCGTTTACAGTACAAGTTCAACATCGCAGAAAGTGAAAAATGGATAAAGACGCTGTGGTATTTACTTACAAATCAATATCACTCAGCAATGAAATCTATGTCATCAGGCCCTTAGCAGCACAATGAGTGGATTCAGGTATGATGATTCTAACTGAAATAAGTCACACAGAAAAAGAAACATTATAAGATATCACTAATACACGGAATGTAAACTTGGCTACACAGGAACTGAATTACAGAACAGAACAGGGTCTCAAATTTAGAAAACCAACTTATGCTTGCTTAAGGGTAAAGGTGAGTTGGGGTGCTGCATAAAACCAGAGATTGAAATGAGCACAGATAAAGTTCCTTAAGCCAAATATGGAATAGACAAGAGCTACTCCTTGCTCAACGAAATGGACTCAACACCCCATATTAAACGCCTAAGAATGTACCTGACTAGTAAGTATCTTAAAACCTATGGATTGCTATGTCTCCAAAAGAGAATCAAGCGTGTGTACAGGGGAATAAACGCAGCAGTGATAGGATTGGAGAGGTTCGGTGAGCAAATGAAGACCCTTTGAAGTCATATTGCATGGTACCCATTACACGGGTCTCAACTCTCCAGGTTTAAGGTATTCTTCCTTCAGCTAAAACATGCATGTGGAACCCAGAGTATTATCAACCGTGTGAACGGGAGACGTGTTCAAATATGTCTCAGTTTTCGTACCCTGGTACTCGGGTGCCACATTCCAGACGCTTTACTAACACTCTCCCCACTTGGAGAGTCAGCGCCTTTAACCTCCTGTTTGGCCCAGGTTGCAATTTCTGCGGAAGATGAACAGGAATAGCGAGAACCAATGAGAGACTAGCTGGAGGTGTCTGGACGGGCAAATTTAACTCTCATTTCCCACCAGGAAGAGGAATTAACCAAAGGCTCAGCGTGCCGTGCCGGAACCAGATTAGGGCCTGAAGCCATCCTGCGGTGTTGCGGCCAGGTCACAAGAAAGCGAGTTGAAGAAAGGAGCTCAGGGGCACTGTAATTCACAAACCTGCAGAGTTATAAATGACAGCTATCGTCCAAAAATACACTGAAGTAAGGCTGCCAAGAGGACTTGAAAGCGGGGCAGAATTGCAGGAAACCGATTTCAGGAGGTAGACTGGAATTGCATTGAAAGCATAGGAAAAGAGGCAGAACGTCCACAATGATGCACTTGGCCAAAAAGGGCGTATGCGTTTTTTCCTGAATATATTCAGGAAAAAACGCATACGCCCTTTTTGGCCAACCAAGCAAGCTTGCAAAGGAAATCTGCACAACAATGAAGTCTCACTTCCCCCCGGTCAAAAGGGCCATCTGAAAAAAGTGTAAAATCCAGAAAGGCAGGACAGGCCATGGAGAACTGGGTGCCTTCTTATGCTGATGGGCGGGATGTAAATTGCCAACAGACACTCGGGAGAAGTGTATGGTGTTTCCTGAAACATCTAAAAAACAAAGCAACAGAGCCTAGGGCACTTCCACTTATGGTCCTATAGCTTAGGGAAATTAAAATCAAAAAGACACAGCCACCCCGAAATTTGGGACGCCTCTGTTTACAAGAACCTCGTTTACAGTACAAGTTCAACATCGCAGAAAGTGAAAAATGGATAAAGAAGTTGTGGTATATACTTACAAAGCAATATCACTCAGCAATGAAATCTATGTCATCAGGCCCTTAGCAGCACAATGAGTGGATTCAGGTATGATGATTCTAACTGAAATAAGTCACACAGAAAAAGAAACATCATAAGATATCACTAATACACGGAATGTAAACTTGGCTACACAGGACCTGAATTACAGAACAGAACAGGGTCTCAAATTTAGAAAACCAACTTATGCTTGCTTAAGGGGAAAGGTGAGTTGGGGTGCTGCATAAAACCAGAGATTGAAATGAGCACAGATAAAGTTCCTTAAGCCAAATATGGAATAGACAAGAGCTACTCCTTGCTCAACGAAATGGACTCAACACCGCATATTAAACGCCTAAGAATGTACCTGACTAGTAAGTATCTTAAAACCTATGGATTGCTATGTCTCCGAAAGAGAATCTAGCGTGTGTACAGGGGCATAAACGCAGCAGTGATAGAATTGGAGAGGTTCGGTGAGCAAATGAAGACCCTTTGAAGTCATATTGCATGGTACCCATTCCACGGGCCTCAACTCTCCAGGTTTAAGGTATTCTTCCTTCAGCTAAAACGTGCATGTGGAACCCAGAGTATGATCAACCGTGTGAACGGGAGACGTGTTCAAATATGTCTCAGTTTTCCTCCCCTGGTACTCGGGTGCAACATTCCAGACGCTTTCCTAACACTCTCCCGACTTGGAGAGTCAGTCCCTTTAACCTCCTGTTTGGCCCAGTTTGCAATTTCTGCGGAAGATGAACAGGAATAGCGAGAACCAATGAGAGACTAGCTGGAGGTGTCTGGACGGGCAAATTTAACTCTCATTTCCCACCAGGAAGAGAAATTAACCAAAGGCTCAGTGTGCCGTGCCGGAACCAGATTAGGGCCTGAAGCCATCCTGCGGTGTTGCGGCCAGCTCAAAAGAAAGCGAGTTGAAGAAAGGAGCTCAGGGGCACTGTAATTCACAAACCTGCAGAGTTATAAATGACAGCTATTCTCCAAAAATATACTGAAGTAAGGCTGCCAAGAGGACTTGAAAGCAGGGCAGAATTGCAGGAAACCGATTTCAGGAGGTAGACTGGAATTGCATTGAAAGCATAGGAAAAGAGGCAGAACGTCCACAATGATACACTTGGCCAAAAAGGGCGTATGCGTTTTTTCCTGAATATATTCAGGAAAAAACGCATACGCCCTTTTTGGCCAACCAAGCAAGCTTGCAAAGGAAATCTGCACTACAATGAAGTCTCACTTCCCCCCGGTCAAAAGGGCCATCTGAAAAAAATGTAAAATCCAGAAAGGCAGGACAGGCCATGGAGAACTGGGAGCCTTGTTATGCTGATGGGCGGGATGTAAATTGCCAACAGACACTCGGGAGAAGTGTATGGTGTTTCCTGAAACATCTAAAAAACAAAGCAACAGAGCCTAGGGCACTTCCACTTATGGTCCTATAGCTTAGGGAAATTAAAATCAAAAAGACACAGCCACCCCAAAGTTTGGGACGCCTCTGTTTACAAGAACCTCGTTTACCATACAAGTTCAATATCACAGAAAGTGAAAAATGGATAAAGAACTTGTGGTACTTACGTACAATGCAGTATCACTCAGCAATGAAATCTATGTCATCAGGCCCATAGCAGCATAATGAGTGGATTCAGGTACGATGATTCTAACTGAAATAAGTCACACAGCAAAAGAAACATCATAAGATATCACTAATACACGGAATGTAAACTTGGCTACACAGGAACTGAATTCCAAAACAGAACAGGGTCTCAAATTTAGAAAACCAACTTATGCTTGCTTAAGGGGAAAGGTGAGTTGGGGTGCTGCATAAAACCAGAGATTGAAATGAGCACAGATAAAGTTCCTTAAGCCAAATATGGAATAGACAAGAGCTACTCCTTGCTCAACGAAATGGACTCAACACCGCATATTAAACGCCTAAGAATGTACCTGACTAGTAAGTATCTTAAAACCTATGGATTGCTATGTCTCCGAAAGAGAATCAAGCATGTGTACAGGGGCATAAACGCAGCAGTGATAGGATTGGAGAGGTTCGGTGAGCAAATGAAGACCCTTTGAAGTCATATTGCATGGTACCCATTCCACGGGTTTCAACTACCCAGGTTTAAGGTATTCTTCCTTCAGCTAAAACATGCATGTGGAATCTAGAGTATGATCAACCATGTGATCAGCACACGTGTTCAAATATGTCTCAGTTTTCGTACCCTGGTACTCGGGTGCAACATTCCAGATGCTTTACTAACACTCTCCCCACTTGGAGAGTCAGCGCCTTTAACCTCCTGTTTGGCCCAGTTTGCAATTTCTGCAGAAGATGAACAGGAATAGGGAGAACCAATGAGAGACTAGCTGGAGGTGTCTGGACGGGCAAATTTAACTCTCATTTCCCACCAGGAAGAGGAATTAACCAAAGGCTCAGCTGCCGTGCCGGAACCAGATTAGGGCCTGAAGCCATCCTGCGGTGTTGCGGCCAGGTCACAAGAAAGCGAGTTGAAGAAAGGAGCTCAGGGGCACTGTAATTCACAAACCTGCAGAGTTATAAATGACAGCTATCGTCCAAAAATATACTGAAGTAAGTCTGCCAAGAGGACTTGAAAGCGGGGCAGAATTGCAGGAAACCGATTTCAGGAGGTAGACTGGAATTGCATTGAAAGCATAGGAAAAGAGGCAGAACGTCCACAATGATGCACTTGGCCAAAAAGGGCGTATGCGTTTTTTCCTGAATATATTCAGGAAAAAACGCATACGCCCTTTTTGGCCAACCAAGCAAGCTTGCAAAGGAAATCTGCACTACAATGAAGTCTCACTTCCCCCCGGTAAAAAGGGCCATCTGAAAAAAGTGTAAAATCCAGAAAGGCAGGACAGGCCATGGAGAACTGGGAGCCTTGATATACTGATGGGCGGGATGTAAATTGCCAACAGACACTCGGGAGAAGTGTATGGTGTTTCCTGAAACATCTAAAAAACAAAGCAACAGAGCCTAGGGCACTTCCACTTATGGTCCTATAGCTTAGGGAAATTAAAATCAAAAAGACACAGACACCCCAAAGTTTGGGATTTCTCTGTTTACAAGAACCTCGTTTACAATACAAGTTCAACATCGCAGAAAGTGAAAAATGGATAAAGAAGTTGTGGTATTTACTTACAAAGCAATATCACTCAGCAATGAAATCTATATCATCAGGCCCTTAGCAGCACAATGAGTGGATTCAGGTATGATGATTCTAACTGAAATAAGTCACACAGAAAAAGAAACATCATAAGATATCACTAATACATGGAATGTAAACTTGGCTAAACAGTAACTGAATTACAGAACAGAACAGGGTCTCAAATTTAGAAAACCAACTTATGCTTGCTTAAGGGTAAAGGTGAGTTGGGGTGCTGCATAAAACCAGAGATTGAAATGAGCACAGATAAAGTTCCTTAAGCCAAATATGGAATAGACAAGAGCTACTCCTTGCTCAACGAAATGGACTCAACACCGCATATTAAACGCCTAAGAATGTACCTGACTAGTAAGTATCTTAAAACCTATGGATTGCTATGTCTCCGAAAGAGAATCAAGCATGTGTACACGGGCATAAACGCAGCAGTGATAGGATTGGAGAGGTTCGGTGAGCAAATGAAGACCCTTTGAAGTCATATTGCATGGTACTCATTCCACGGGTTTCAACTACCCAGGTTTAAGGTATTCTTCCTTCAGCTAAAACATGCATGTGGAACCTAGAGTATGATCAACCATGTGATCGGGAGACGTGTTCAAATATGTCTCAGTTTTCGTACCCTGGTACTCGGGTGCAACATTCCCGACGATTTACTAACACTCTCACGACTTGGAGAGTCAGTCCCTTTAACCTCCTGTTTGGCCCAGTTTGCAATTTCTGCGGAAGATGAACAGGAATAGCGAGAACCAATGAGAGACTAGCTGGAGGTGTCTGGACGGGCAAATTTAACTCTCATTTCCCACCAGGAAGAGAAATTAACCAAAGGCTCAGTGTGCCGTGCCGGAACCAGATTAGGGCCTGAAGCCATCCTGCGGTGTTGCGGCCAGCTCAAAAGAAAGCGAGTTGAAGAAAGGAGCTCACGGGCACTGTAATTCACAAACCTGCAGAGTTATAAATGACAGCTATTCTCCAAAAATATACTGAAGTAAGGCTGCCAAGAGGACTTGAAAGCGGGGCAGAATTGCAGGAAACCGATTTCAGGAGGTAGACTGGAATTGCATTGAAAGCATAGGAAAAGAGGCAGAACGTCCACAATGATGCACTTGGCCAAAACGGGCGTATGCGTTTTTTCCTGAATATATTCAGGAAAAAACGCATACGCCCTTTTTGGCCAACCAAGCAAGCTTGCAAAGGAAATCTGCACTACAATGAAGTCTCACTTCCCCCCGGTCAAAAGGGCCATCTGAAAAAAGTGTAAAATCCAGAAAGGCAGGACAGGCCATGGAGAACTGGGAGCCTTGTTATGCTGATGGGCGGGATGTAAATTGCCAACAGACACTCGGGAGAAGTGTATGGTGTTTCCTGAAACATCTAAAAAACAAAGCAAGAGAGCCTAGGGCACTTCCACTTATGGTCCTATAGCTTAGGGAAATTAAAATAAAAAAGACACAGCCACCCCAAAGTTTGGGACGCCTCTGTTTACAAGAACCTCGTTTACAGTACAAGTTCAACATCGCAGAAAGTGAAAAATGGATAAAGAACTTGTGGTACTTACGTAAAATGCAGTATCACACAGCAATGAAATCTGTGTCATCAGGCCCGTAGCAGCATAATCAGTGGATTCAGGTACGATGATTCTAACTAAAATAAGGCACACAGAAAAAGAAACATCATAAGATATCACTAATACACGGAATGTAAACTTGGCTACACAGGAACTGAATTCCAAAACAGAACAGGGTCTCAAATTTAGAAAACCAACTTATGCTTGCTAAAGGGGAAAGGAGAGTTGGGGTACTGCATAAAACCAGAAATTGAAATGAGCACAGATAAAGTTCCTTAAGCCAAATATGGAATAGACAAGAGCTACTCCTTGCTCAACGAAATGGACTCAACACCGCATATTAAACGCCTAAGAATGTAACTGACTAGTAAGTATCTTAAAACCTATGGATTGCTATGTCTCCAAAAGAGAATCAAGCGTGTGTACAGGGGCATAAACGTAGGAATGATAGGATTGGAGAGGTTCGGTGAGCAAATGAAGACCCTTTGAAGTCATATTGCATGGTACCCATTCCACGGGTCTCAACTCTCCAGGTTTAAGGTATTCTTCCTTCAGCTAAAACATGCATGTGGAACCCAGAGCATGATCAACCGTGTGAACGGGAGACGTGTTCAAATATGTCTCAGTTTTCCTCCCCTGGTACTCGGGTGCAACATTCCAGACGCTTTACTAACACTCTCCCGACTTGGAGAGTTAGCGCCTTTAACCTCCTGTTTGGCCCAGTTTGCAATTTCTGCGGAAGATGAAGAGGAATAGGGAGAACCAATGAGAGACTAGCTGGAGGTGTCTGGACGGGCAAATTTAACTCTCATTTCCCACCAGGAAGAGGAAATAACCAAAGGCTCAGCGTGCCGTGCCGGAACCAGATTAGGGCCTGAAGCCATCCTGCGGTGTTGCGGCCAGCTCAAAAGAAAGCGAGTTGAAGAAAGGAGCTCAGGGGCACTGTAATTCACAAACCTGCAGAGTTATAAATGACAGCTATCGTCCAAAAATATACTGAAGTAAGGCTGCCAAGAGGACTTGAAAGCGGGGCAGAATTGCAGGAAACCGATTTCAGGAGGTAGACTGGAATTGCATTGAAAACATAGGAAAAGACGCAGAATGTCCACAATGATGCACTTGGCCAAAAAGGACGTATGCGTTTTTTCCTGAATATATTCAGGAAAAAACGCATACGTCCTTTTTGGCCAACCAAGCAAGCTTGCAAAGGAAATCTGCACTACAATGAAGTCTCACTTCCCCCCGGTCAAAAGGGCCATCTGAAAAAAGTGTAAAATCCAGAAAGGCACGACAGGCCATGGAGAACTGGGAGCCTTGTTATGCTGATGGGCGGGATGTAAATTGCCAACAGCCACTCCGGAGAAGTGTATGGTGTTTCCTGAAACATCTAAAAAACAAAGCAAGAGAGCCTATGGCACTTCCACTTATGGTCCTATAGCTTAGGGAAATTAAAATCAAAAAGACACAGCCACCCCAAAGTTTGGGACGCCTCTGTTTACAAGAACCTCGTTTACAGTACAAGTTCAACATCGCAGAAAGTGAAAAATGGATAAAGAACTTGTGGTACTTACGTACAATGCAGTATCACACAGCAATGAAATCTGTGTCATCAGGCCCGTAGCAGCATAATCAGTGGATTCAGGTACGATGATTCTAACTAAAATAAGTCACACAGAAAAAGAAACATCATAAGATATCACTAATACACGGAATGTAAACTTGGCTACACAGGAACTGAATTCCAAAACAGAACAGGGTCTCAAATTTAGAAAACCAACTTATGCTTGCTTAAGGGGAAAGGAGAGTTGGGGTGCTGCATAAAACCAGAAATTGAAATGGGCAAAGATAAAGTTCCTTAACTCAAATATGGAATAGACAAGAGCTACTCCTTGCTCAACGAAATGGACTCAACACCCCATATTAAACGCCTAAGAATGTACCTGACTAGTAAGTATCTTAAAACCTATGGATTGCTATGTCTCCGAAAGAGAATCAAGCATGTGTACAGGGGCATAAACGCAGCAGTGATAGGATTGGAGAGGTTTGGTGAGCAAATGAAGACCCTTTGAAGTCATATTGCATGGTACCCATTCCACGGGTTTCAACTACCCAGGTTTAAGGTATTCTTCCTTCAGCTAAAACATGCATGTGGAACCCAGAGTATGATCAACCGTGTGAACGGGATACGTGTTCAAATATGTCTCAGTTTTTGTACCCCGGTACTCGGTGCAACATTCCAGACGCTTTACTAACACTCTCCCGACTTGGAGAGTGAGTCCCTTTAACCTCCTGTTTGGCCCAGTTTGCAATTTCTGCGGAAGATGAACAGGAATAGGGAGAACCAATGAGAGACTAGCTGGAGGTGTCTGGACGGGCAAATTTAACTCTCATTTCCCACCAGGAAGAGGAATTAACCACAGGCTCAGCGTGCCGTGCCGGAACCAGATTAGGGCCTGAAGCCATCCTGCGGTGTTGCGGCCAGGTCACAGGAAAGCGAGTTGAAGAAAGGAGCTCAGGGACACTGTAATTCACAAACCTGCAGAGTTATAAATGACAGCTATCGTCCAAAAATATACTGAAGTAAGGCTGCCAAGAGGACTTGAAAGCGGGGCAGAATTGCAGGAAACCAATTTCAGGAGGTAGACTGGAATTGCATTGAAAGCATAGGAAAAGAGGCAGAACGTCCACAATGATGCACTTGGCCTAAAAGGGCGTATGCGTTTTTTCCTGAATATATTCAGGAAAAAACGCATACGCCCTTTTTGTCTAACCAAGCAAACTTGTTAAGGAAATCTGCACTACAATGAAGTCTCACTTCCCCCCGGTCAAAAGGGCCATCTGAAAAAAGTGTAAAATCCAGAAAGGCAGGACAGGCCATGGAGAACTGGGAGCCTTGTTATGCTGATGGGCGGGATGTAAATTGCCAACAGACACTCGGGAGAAGTGTATGGTGTTTCCTGAAACATCTAAAAAACAAAGCAACAGAGCCAAGGGCACTTCCACTTATGGTCCTATAGCATAGGGAAATTAAAACCAAAAAGACACAGCCACCCCAAAGTTTGGGACGCCTCTCTTTATAAGAACCTCGTTTACCGTACAAGTTCAATATCACAGAAAGTGAAAAATGGATAAAGAACTTGTGGTACTTACGTACAATGCAGTATCACTCAGCAATGAAATCTATGTCATCAGGCCCGTAGCAGCATAATGAGTGGATTCAGGTACGATGATTCTAACTGAAATAAGTCACACAGAAAAAGAAACATCATAAGATATCACTAATACACGGAATGTAAACTTGGCTACACAGGAACTGAATTCCAAAACAGAACAGGGTCTCAAATTTAGAAAACCAACTTATGCTTGCTTAAGGGGAAAGGTGAGTTGGGGTGCTGCATAAAACCAGAGATTGAAATGAGCACAGATAAAGTTCCTTTAAGCCAAATATGGAATAGACAAGAGCTACTCCTTGCTCAACGAAATGGACTCAACACCCCATATTAAACGCCTAAGAATGTACCTGACTAGTAAGTATCTTAAAACCTATGGATTGCTATGTCTCCGAAAGAGAATCAAGCATGTGTACAGGGGCATAAACGCAGCAGTGATAGGATTGGAGAGGTTTGGTGAGCAAATGAAGACCCTTTGAAGTCATATTGCATGGTACCCATTCCACGGGTTTCAACTACCCAGGTTTAAGGTATTCTTCCTTCAGCTAAAACATGCATGTGGAACCCAGAGTATGATCAACCGTGTGAACGGGAGATGTGTTCAAATATGTCTCAGTTTTTCTCCCCTGGTACTTGGGTGCAACATTCCAGACGCTTTACTAACAGTCTCCCCACTTGGAGAGTCAGCGCCTTTAACCTCCTGTTTGGACCAGTTTGCAATTTCTGCGGAAGATGAACAGGAATAGCGAGAACCAATGAGAGACTAGCTGGAGGTGTCTGGACGGGCAAATTTAACTCTCATTTCCCACCAGGAAGAGGAAATAACCAAAGGCTCAGCTGCCGTGCCGGAACCAGATTAGGGCCTGAAGCCATCCTGCGGTGTTGCGGCCAGCTCAAAAGAAAGCGAGTTGAAGAAAGGAGCTCAGGGGCACTGTAATTCACAAACCTGCAGAGTTATAAATGACAGCTATCGTCCAAAAATATACTGAAGTAAGGCTGCCAAGAGGACTTGAAAGCGGGGCAGAATTGCAGGAAACCGATTTCAGGAGGTAGACTGGAATTGCATTGAAAGCATAGGAAAAGAGGCAGAACGTCCACAATGATGCACTTGGCCAAAAAGGGCGTATGCGTTTTTTCCTGAATATATTCAGGAAAAAACGCATACGCCCTTTTTGGCCAACCAAGCAAGCTTGCAAAGGAAATCTGCACTACAATGAAGTCTCACTTCCCCCCGGTCAAAAGGGCCATCTGAAAAAAGTGTAAAATCCAGAAAGGCAGGACAGGCCATGGAGAACTGGGAGCCTTGTTATGCTGATGGGCGGGATGTAAATTGCCAGCAGACACTTGGGAGAAGTGTATGGTGTTTCCTGAAACATCTAAAAAACAAAGCAACAGAGTCTAGGGCACTTCCACTTATGGTCCTATAGCTTAGGGAAATTAAAATCAAAAAGACACAGCCACCCCAAAGTTTGGGACGCCTCTGTTTACAAGAACCTCGTTTACCGTACAAGTTCAATATCACAGAAAGTGAAAAATGGATAAAGAACTTGTGGTACTTACGTACAATGCAGTATCACTCAGCAATGAAATCTATGTCATCAGGCCCGTAGCAGCATAATGAGTGGATTCAGGTACGATGATTCTAACTGAAATAAGTCACACAGAAAAAGAAACATCATAAGATATCACTAATACACGGAATGTAAACTTGGCTACACAGGAACTGAATTCCAAAACAGAACAGGGTCTCAAATTTAGAAAACCAACTTATGCTTGCTTAAGGGGAAAGGTGAGTTGGGGTGCTGCATAAAACCAGAGATTGAAATGAGCACAGATAAAGTTCCTTAAGCCAAATATGGAATAGACAAGAGCTACTCCTTGCTCAACGAAATGGACTCAACACCCCATATTAAACGCCTAAGAATGTACCTGACTAGTAAGTATCTTAAAACCTATGGATTGCTATGTCTCCAAAAGAGAATCAAGCATGTGTACAGGGGCATAAACGCAGCAGTGATAGGATTGAAGAGGTTCGGTGAGCAAATGAAGACCCTTTGAAGTCATATTGCATGGTACCCATTACACGGGTCTCAACTCTCCAGGTTTAAGGTATTCTTCCTTCAGCTAAAACATGCATGTGGAACCCAGAGTATGATCAACCGTGTGAACGGGAGACGTGTTCAAATATGTCTCAGTTTTCCTCCCCTGGTACTCGGGTGCAACATTCCAGACGCCTTACTAACACTCTCCCCACTTGGAGAGTCAGCGCCTTTAACCTCCTGTTTGGCCCAGTTTGCAATTTCTGCGGAAGATGAACAGGAATAGCGAGAACCAATGAGAGACTAGCTGGAGGTGTCTGGACGGGCAAATTTAACTCTCATTTCCCACCAGGAAGAGGAAATAAACAAAGGCTGAGCTGCCGTGCCGGAACCAGATTAGGGCCTGAAGCCATCCTGCGGTGTTGCGGCCAGCTCAAAAGAAAGCGAGTTGAAGAAAGGAGCTCAGGGGCACTGTAATTCACAAACCTGCAGAGTTATAAATGACAGCTATCGTCCAAAAATATACTGAAGTAAGGCTGCCAAGAGGACTTGAAAGCGGGGCAGAATTGCAGGAAACCGATTTCAGGAGGTAGACTGGAATTGCATTGAAAGCATAGGAAAAGAGGCAGAACGTCCACAATGATGCACTTGGCCAAAAAGGGCGTATGCGTTTTTTCCTGAATATATTCAGGAAAAAACGCATACGCCCTTTTTGGCCAACCAAGCAAGCTTGCAAAGGAAATCTGCACTACAATGAAGTCTCACTTCCCCCCGGTCAAAAGGGCCATCTGAAAAAAGTGTAAAATCCAGAAAGGCAGGACAGGCCATGGAGAACTGGGAGCCTTGTTATGCTGATGGGCGGGATGTAAATTGCCAACAGACACTCGGGAGAAGTGTATGGTGTTTCCTGAAACATCTAAACAACAAAGCAACAGAGCCTAGGGCACTTCCACTTATGGTCCTATAGCTTAGGGAAATTAAAATCAAAAAGACACAGCCACCCCAAAGTTTGGAACGGCTCTGTTTACAAGAACCTCGTTTACAGTACAAGTTCAACATCGCAGAAAGTGAAAAATGGATAAAGAAGTTGTGGTATTTACTTACAAAGCAATATCACTCAGCAATGAAATCTATGTCATCAGGCCCTTAGCAGCACAATGAGTGGATTCAGGTATGATGATTCTAACTGAAATAAGTCACACAGAAAAAGAAACATCATAAGATATCACTAATACACGGAATGTAAACTTGGCTACACAGGAACTGAATTACAGAACAGAACAGGGTCTCAAATTTAGAAAACCAACTTATGCTTACTTAAGGGGAAAGGTGAGTTGGGGTGCTGCATAAAACCAGAGATTGAAATGAGCACAGATAAAGTTCCTTAAGCCAAATATGGAATAGAGAAGAGCTACTCCTTGCTCAACGAAATGGACTCAACACCGCATATTAAACGCCTAAGAATGTACCTGACTAGTAAGTATCTTAAAACCTATGGATTGCTATGTCTCCGAAAGAGAATCAAGCATGTGTACAGGGGCATAAACGCAGCAGTGATAGGATTGGAGAGGTTCGGTGAGCAAATGAAGACCCTTTGAAGTCATATTGCATGGTACCCATTCCACGGGTCTCAACTCTCCAGGTTTAAGGTATTCTTCCTTCAGCTAAAACATGCATGTGGAACCCAGAGTATGATCAACCATGTGAACGGGAGATGTGTTCAAATATGTCTCAGTTTTTCTCCCCTGGTACTTGGGTGCAACATTCCAGACGCTTTACTAACAGTCTCCCCACTTGGAGAGTCAGCGCCTTTAACCTCCTGTTTGGACCAGTTTGCAATTTCTGCGGAAGATGAACAGGAATAGCGAGAACCAATGAGAGACTAGCTGGAGGTGTCTGGACGGGCAAATTTAACTCTCATTTCCCACCAGGAAGAGGAAATAACCAAAGGCTCAGCTGCCGTGCCGGAACCAGATTAGGGCCTGAAGCCATCCTGCGGTGTTGCGGCCAGCTCAAAAGAAAGCGAGTTGAAGAAAGGAGCTCAGGGGCACTGTAATTCACAAACCTGCAGAGTTATAAATGACAGCTATCGTCCAAAAATATACTGAAGTAAGGCTGCCAAGAGGACTTGAAAGCGGGGCAGAATTGCAGGAAACCGATTTCAGGAGGTAGACTGGAATTGCATTGAAAGCATAGGAAAAGAGGCAGAACGTCCACAATGATGCACTTGGCCAAAAAGGGCGTATGCGTTTTTTCCTGAATATATTCAGGAAAAAACGCATACGCCCTTTTTGGCCAACCAAGCAAGCTTGCAAAGGAAATCTGCACTACAATGAAGTCTCACTTCCCCCCGGTCAAAAGGGCCATCTGAAAAAAGTGTAAAATCCAGAAAGGCAGGACAGGCCATGGAGAACTGGGAGCCTTGTTATGCTGATGGGCGGGATGTAAATTGCCAGCAGACACTTGGGAGAAGTGTATGGTGTTTCCTGAAACATCTAAACAACAAAGCAACAGAGCCTAGGGCACTTCCACTTATGGTCCTATAGCTTAGGGAAATTAAAATCAAAAAGACACAGCCACCCCAAAGTTTGGAACGGCTCTGTTTACAAGAACCTCGTTTACAGTACAAGTTCAACATCGCAGAAAGTGAAAAATGGATAAAGAAGTTGTGGTATTTACTTACAAAGCAATATCACTCAGCAATGAAATCTATGTCATCAGGCCCTTAGCAGCACAATGAGTGGATTCAGGTATGATGATTCTAACTGAAATAAGTCACACAGAAAAAGAAACATCATAAGATATCACTAATACACGGAATGTAAACTTGGCTACACAGGAACTGAATTACAGAACAGAACAGGGTCTCAAATTTAGAAAACCAACTTATGCTTACTTAAGGGGAAAGGTGAGTTGGGGTGCTGCATAAAACCAGAGATTGAAATGAGCACAGATAAAGTTCCTTAAGCCAAATATGGAATAGAGAAGAGTTACTCCTTGCTCAACGAAATGGACTCAACACCGCATATTAAACGCCTAAGAATGTACCTGACTAGTAAGTATCTTAAAACCTATGGATTGCTATGTCTCCGAAAGAGAATCAAGCATGTGTACAGGGGCATAAACGCAGCAGTGATAGGATTGGAGAGGTTCGGTGAGCAAATGAAGACCCTTTGAAGTCATATTGCATGGTACCCATTCCACGGGTCTCAACTCTCCAGGTTTAAGGTATTCTTCCTTCACCTAAAACATGCATGTGGAACCCAGAGTATGATCAACCGTGTGAACGGGAGATGTGTTCAAATATGTCTCAGTTTTTCTCCCCTGGTACTTGGGTGCAACATTCCAGACGCTTTACTAACAGTCTCCCCACTTGGAGAGTCAGCGCCTTTAACCTCCTGTTTGGACCAGTTTGCAATTTCTGCGGAAGATGAACAGGAATAGCGAGAACCAATGAGAGACTAGCTGGAGGTGTCTGGACGGGCAAATTTAACTCTCATTTCCCACCAGGAAGAGGAAATAACCAAAGGCTCAGCTGCCGTGCCGGAACCAGATTAGGGCCTGAAGCCATCCTGCGGTGTTGCGGCCAGCTCAAAAGAAAGCGAGTTGAAGAAAGGAGCTCAGGGGCACTGTAATTCACAAACCTGCAGAGTTATAAATGACAGCTATCGTCCAAAAATATACTGAAGTAAGGCTGCCAAGAGGACTTGAAAGCGGGGCAGAATTGCAGGAAACCGATTTCAGGAGGTAGACTGGAATTGCATTGAAAGCATAGGAAAAGAGGCAGAACGTCCACAATGATGCACTTGGCCAAAAAGGGTGTATGCGTTTTTTCCTGAATATATTCAGGAAAAAACGCATACGCCCTTTTTGGCCAACCAAGCAAGCTTGCAAAGGAAATCTGCACTACAATGAAGTCTCACTTCCCCCCGGTCAAAAGGGCCATCTGAAAAAAGTGTAAAATCCAGAAAGGCAGGACAGGCCATGGAGAACTGGGAGCCTTGTTATGCTGATGGGCGGGATGTAAATTGCCAGCAGACACTTGGGAGAAGTGTATGGTGTTTCCTGAAACATCTAAAAAACAAAGCAACAGAGCCTAGGGCACTTCCACTTATGGTCCTATAGCTTAGGGAAATTAAAATCAAAAAGACACAGCCACCCCAAAGTTTGGGACGCCTCTGTTTACAAGAACCTCGTTTACCGTACAAGTTCAATATCACAGAAAGTGAAAAATGGATAAAGAACTTGTGGTACTTACGTACAATGCAGTATCACTCAGCAATGAAATCTATGTCATCAGGCCCGTAGCAGCATAATGAGTGGATTCAGGTACGATGATTCTAACTGAAATAAGTCACACAGAAAAAGAAACATCATAAGATATCACTAATACACGGAATGTAAACTTGGCTACACAGGAACTGAATTCCAAAACAGAACAGGGTCTCAAATTTAGAAAACCAACTTATGCTTGCTTAAGGGGAAAGGTGAGTTGGGGTGCTGCATAAAACCAGAGATTGAAATGAGCACAGATAAAGTTCCTTAAGCCAAATATGGAATAGACAAGAGCTACTCCTTGCTCAACGAAATGGACTCAACACCCCATATTAAACGCCTAAGAATGTACCTGACTAGTAAGTATCTTAAAACCTATGGATTGCTATGTCTCCAAAAGAGAATCAAGCGTGTGTACAGGGGCATAAACGCAGCAGTGATAGGATTGGAGAGGTTCGGTGAGCAAATGAAGACCCTTTGAAGTCATATTGCATGGTACCCATTCCACGGGTTTCAACTACCCAGGTTTAAGGTATTCTTCCTTCAGCTAAAACATGCATGTGGAACCTAGAGTATGATCAACCATGTGATCGGGAGACGTGTTCAAATATGTCTCAGGTTTCGAACCCTGGCACTCGGGTGCAATATTCCAGACGCTTTACTAACACTCTCCCCACTTGGAGAGTCAGTCCCTTTAACCTCCTGTTTGGCCCAGTTTGCAATTTCTGCGGAAGATTAACAGGAATAGCGAGAACCAATGAGAGACTAGCTGGAGGTGTCTGGACGGGCAAATTTAACTCTCATTTCCCACCAGGAAGAGGAATTAACCAAACGCTCAGCGTGCCGTGCCGGAACCAGATTAGGGCCTGAAGCCATCCTCCGGTGTTGCGGCCAGCTCACAAGAAAGCGAGTTGAAGAAAAGAGCTCAGGGGCACTGTAATTCACAAACCTGCAGAGTTATAAATGACAGCTATCGTCCAAAAATAGACTGAAGTAAGGCTGCCAAGAGGACTTGAAAGCGGGGCAGAATTGCAGGAAACCGATTTCAGGAGGTAGACTGGAATTGCATTGAAAGCATAGGAAAAGAGGCAGAACGTCCACAATGATGCACTTGGCCAAAAAGGGCGTATGCGTTTTTTCCTGAATATATTCAGGAAAAAACGCATACGCCCTTTTTGGCCAACCAAGCAAGCTTGCAAAGGAAATCTGCACTACAATGAAGTCTCACTTCACCCCGGTCAAAAGGGCCATCTGAAAAAAGTGTAAAATCCAGAAAGGCAGGACAGGCCATGGAGAACTGGGAGCCTTCTTATGCTGATGGGCGGGATGTAAATTGCCAACAGACACTCGGGAGAAGTGTATGGTGTTTCCTGAAACATCTAAAAAACAAAGCAACAGAGCCTAGGGCACTTCCACTTATGGTCCTATAGCTCAGGGAAATTAAAATCAAAAAGACACAGCCACCCCAAAATTTGGGACGCCTCTGTTTACAAGAACCTCGTTTACAGTACAAGTTCAACATCGCAGAAAGTGAAAAATGGATAAAGAAGTTGTGGTATTTACTTACAAAGCAATATCACTCAGCAATGAAATCTATGTCATCAGGCCCTTAGCAGCACAATGAGTGGATTCAGGTACGATGATTCTAACTGAAATAAGTCACACAGAAAAAGAAACATCATAAGATATCACTAATACACGGAATGTAAACTTGGCTACACAGGAACTGAATTCCAAAACAGAACAGGGTCTCAAATTTAGAAAACCAACTTATGCTTGCTTAAGGGGAAAGGTGAGATGGGGTGCTGCATAAAACCAGAGATTGAAATGAGCACAGATAAAGTTCCTTAAGCCAATATGGAATAGACAAGAGCTACTCCTTGCTCAACGAAATGGACTCAACACCGCCTATTAAACGCCTAACAATGTACCTGACTAGTAAGTATCTTAAAACCTATGGATTGCTATGTCTCCGAAAGAGAATCAAGCATGTGTACAGGGGCATAAACGCAGCAGTGATAGGATTGGAGAGGTTCGGTGAGCAAATGAAGACCCTTTGAAGTCATATTGCATGGTACCCATTCCACGGGTTTCAACTACCCAGGTTTAAGGTATTCTTCCTTCAGCTAAAACATGCATGTGGAACCTAGAGTATGATCAACCATGTGATCGGGAGACGTGTTCAAATATGTCTCAGTTTTCCTCCCCTGGTACTCGGGTGCAACATTCCAGATGCTTTACTAACACTCTCCCCTCTTGGAGAGTCAGCGCCTTTAACCTCCTGTTTGGCCCAGTTTGCAATTTCTGCGGAAGATGAACAGGAATAGGGAGAACCAATGAGAGACTAGCTGGAGGTGTCTGGACGGGCAAATTTAACTCTCATTTCCCACCAGGAAGAGGAATTAACCAAAGGCTCAGCGTGCCATGCCGGAACCGGATTAGGGCCTGAAGCCATCCTGCGGTGTTGCGGGCAGCTCACAAGAAAGCGAGTTGAAGAAAGGAGCTCAGGGGCACTGTAATTCACAAACCTGCAGAGTTATAAATGACAGCTATCGTCCAAAAATATACTGAAGTAAGGCTGCCAAGAGGACTTGAAAGAGGGGCAGAATTGCAGGAAACCGATTTCAGGAGGTAGACTGGAATTGCATTGAAAGCATAGGAAAAGAGGCAGAACGTCCACAATGATGCACTTGGACAAAAAGGGCGTATGCGTTTTTTCCTGAATATATTCAGGAAAAAACGCATACGCCCTTTTTGGCCAACCAAGCAAGCTTGCAAAGGAAATCTGCACTACAATGAAGTCTCACTTCCCCCCGGTCAAAAGGGCCATCTGAAAAAAGTGTAAAATCCAGAAAGGCAGGACAGGCCATGGAGAACTGGGAGCCTTGTTATGCTGATGGGCGGGATGTAAATTGCCAACAGACACTCGGGAGAAGTGTATGGTGTTTCCTGAAACATCTAAAAAACAAAGCAACAGAGCCTAGAGCACTTCCAATTATGGTCCTATAGCTTAGGGAAATTAAAATCAAAAACACACAGGCACCCCAAAGTTTGGGACGCCTCTGTTTACAAGAACCTCGTTTACAGTACAAGTTCAACATCGCAGAAAGTGAAAAATGGATAAAGAAGTTGTGGTATTTACTTACAAAGCAATATCACTCAGCAATGAAATCTATGTCATCAGGCCCTTAGCAGCACAATGAGTGGATTCAGGTACGATGATTCTAACTGAAATAAGTCACACAGAAAAAGAAACATCATAAGATATCACTAATACACGGAATGTAAACTTGGCTACACAGGAACTGAATTCCAAAACAGAACAGGGTCTCAAATTTAGAAAACCAACTTATGCTTGCTTAAGGGGAAAGGTGAGTTGGGGTGCTGCATAAAACCAGAGATTGAAATGAGCACAGATAAAGTTCCTTAAGCCAAATATGGAATAGACAAGAGCTACTCCTTGCTCAACGAAATGGACTCAACACCCCATATTAAACGCCTAAGAATGTACCTGACTAGTAAGTATCTTAAAACCTATGGATTGCTATGTCTCCGAAAGAGAATCAAGCATGTGTACAGGGGCATAAACGCAGCAGTGATAGGATTGCAGAGGTTCGGTGAGCAAATGAAGACCCTTTGAAGTCATATTGCATGGTACCCATTCCACGGGTCTCAACTCTCCAGGTTTAAGGTATTCTTCCTTCAGCTAAAACATGCATGTGTTACCCAGAGTATGATCAACTGTGTGAACGGGAGACATGTTCAAATATGTCTCAGTTTTCCTCCCCTGGTACTCGGGTGCAACATTCCAGACGCTTTACTAACACTCTCCCCACTTGGAGAGTCAGCGCCTTTAAACTCCTGTTTGGCCCAGTTTGCAATTTCTGCGGAAGATGAACAGGAATAGCGAGAACCAATGAGAGACTAGCTGGAGGTGTTTGGATTGGCAAATTTAACTCTGATTTCCAACCAGGAAGACGAATCAACCAAAGGCTCAGCGTGCCGTGCCAGAACCAGATTAGGCCTGAATCCATCCTGCGGTGTTGCGGCCAGCTCACAAGAAAGCGAGTTGAAGAAAGGAGCTCAGGGGCACTGTAATTCACAAACCTGCAGAGTTATAAATGACAGCTATCGTCCAAAAATATACTGAAGTAAGGCTGCCAAGAGGACTTGAAAGCGGGGCAGAATTGCAGGAAACTGATTTCAGGAGGTAGACTGGAATTGCATTGAAAGCATAGGAAAAGAGGCAGAACGTCCACAATGATGCACTTGGCCAAAAAGGGCGTATGCGTTTTTTCCTGAATATATTCAGGAAAAAACGCATACGTCCTTTTTGGGCAACCAAGCAAGCTTGCAAAGGAAATCTGCACTACAATGAAGTCTCACTTCCCCCTGGTCAAAAGGGCCATCTGAAAAAAGTGTAAAATCCAGAAAGGCAGGACAGGCCATGGAGAACTGGGAGCCTTGTTATGCTGATGGGCGGGATGTAAATTGCCAACAGACACTCGGGAGAAGTGTATGGTGTTTCCTGAAACATCTAAAAAACAAAGCAACAGAGCCTAGGGCACTTCCACTTATGGTCCTATAGCTTAGGGAAATTAAAATCAAAAAGACACAGGCACCCCAAAATTTGGGACGCCTCTGTTTAAAAGAACCTCGTTTACAGTACAAGTTCAACATCGCAGAAAGTGAAAAATGGATAAAGAAGTTGTGGTATTTACTTACAAAGCAATATCACTCAGCAATGAAATCTATGTCATCAGGCCCTTAGCAGCACAATGAG
This sequence comes from Grampus griseus, assembly GCF_964374135.1. Classification (NCBI taxonomy): domain Eukaryota; kingdom Metazoa; phylum Chordata; class Mammalia; order Artiodactyla; family Delphinidae; genus Grampus; species Grampus griseus. Next base: position 28,340 of record NC_139002.1, read on the forward strand.
TGGATTCAGGTATGATGATTCTAACTGAAATAAGTCACACAGAAAAAGAAACATCATAAGATATCAGTAATACACGGAATGTAAACTTGGCTACACAGGAACTGAATTACAGAACGGAACAGGGTCTCAAATTTAGAAAACCAACTTATGCTTGCTTAAGGGGAAAGGTGAGTTGGGGTGCTGCATAAAACCAGAGATTGAAATGAGCACAGATAAAGTTCCTTAAGCCAAATATGGAATAGACAAGAGCTACTCCTTGCTCAATGAAATGGACTCAACACCGCATATTAAACGCCTAAGAATGTACCTGACTAGTAAGTATCTTAAAACCTATGGATTGCTATGTCTCCAAAAGAGAATCAAGCATGTGTACAGGGGCATAAACGCAGCAGTGATAGGATTGGAGAGGTTCGGTGAGCAAATGAAGACCCTTTGAAGTCATATTGCATGGTACCCATTCCACGGGTTTCAACTACCCAGGTTTAAGGTATTCTTCCTTCAGCTAAAACATGCATGTGGAACCCAGAGTATGATGAACCGTGTGAACGGGAGACGTGTTCAAATATGTCTCAGTTTTCCTCCGCTGGTACTCGGGTGCAACATTCCAGACGCTTTACTAACACTCTCCCCACTTGGAGAGTCAGTCCCTTTAACCTCCTGTTTGGCCCAGTTTGCAATTTCTGCGGAAGATGAACAGGAATAGCGAGAACCAATGAGAGACTAGCTGGAGGTGTCTGGACGGGCAAATTTAACTCTCATTTCCCACCAGGAAGAGGAATTAACCAAAGGCTCAGCGTGCCGTGCCGGAACCAGATTAGGGCCTGAAGCCATCCTGCGGTGTTGCGGCCAGGTCACAAGAAAACGAGTTGAAGAAAGGAGCTCAGGGGAACTGTAATTCACAAACCTGCAGAGTTATAAATGACAGCTATCGTCCAAAAATATACTGAAGTAAGGCTGCCAAGAGGACTTGAAAGTGGGGCAGAATTGCAGGAAACCGATTTCAGGAGGTAGACTGGAATTGCATTGAAAGCATAGGAAAAGAGGCAGAACGTCCACAATGATGCACTTGGCCAAAAAGGGCGTATGCGTTTTTTCCTGAATATATTCAGGAAAAAACGCATACGCCCTTTTTGGCCAACCAAGCAAGCTTGCAAAGGAAATCTGCACTACAATGAAGTCTCACTTCCCCCCGGTCAAAAGGGCCATCTGAAAAAAGTGTAAAATCCAGAAAGGCAGGACAGGCCATGGAGAACTGGGAGCCTTGTTATGCTGATGGGCGGGATGGAAATTGCCAACAGACACTCGGGAGAAGTGTATGGTGTTTCCTGAAACGTCTAAAAAACAAAGCAACAGAGTCTAGGGCACTTCCACTTATGGTCCTATAGCTTAGGGAAATTAAAATCAAACAGACACAGCCACCCCAAAGTTTAGGAGGCCTCTGTTTACAAGAACCTCGTTTACCGTACAAGTTCAATATCACAGAAAGTGAAAAATGGATAAAGAACTTGTGGTACTTACGTACAATGCAGTATCACTCAGCAATGAAATCTATGTCATCAGGCCCGTAGCAGCATAATGAGTGGATTCAGGTACGATGATTCTAACTGAAATAAGTCACACAGAAAAAGAAACATCATAAGATATCACTAATACACGGAATGTAAACTTGGCTACACAGGAACTGAATTACAGAACAGAACAGGGTCTCAAATTTAGAAAACCAACTTATGCTTGCTTAAGGGGAAAGGTGAGATGGGGTGCTGCATAAAACCAGAGATTGAAATGAGCACAGATAAAGTTCCTTAAGCCAATATGGAATAGACAAGAGCTACTCCTTGCTCAACGAAATGGACTCAACACCGCCTATTAAACGCCTAACAATGTACCTGACTAGTAAGTATCTTAAAACCTATGGATTGCTATGTCTCCGAAAGAGAATCAAGCATGTGTACAGGGGCATAAACGCAGCAGTGATAGGATTGGAGAGGTTCGGTGAGCAAATGAAGACCCTTTGAAGTCATATTGCATGGTACCCATTCCACGGGTTTCAACTACCCAGGTTTAAGGTATTCTTCCTTCAGCTAAAACATGCATGTGGAACCTAGAGTATGATCAACCATGTGATCGGGAGACGTGTTCAAATATGTCTCAGTTTTCCTCCCCTGGTACTCGGGTGCAACATTCCAGATGCTTTACTAACACTCTCCCCACTTGGAGAGTCAGCGCCTTTAACCTCCTGTTTGGCCCAGTTTGCAATTTCTGCGGAAGATGAACAGGAATAGGGAGAACCAATGAGAGACTAGCTGGAGGTGTCTGGACGGGCAAATTTAACTCTCATTTCCCACCAGGAAGAGGAATTAACCAAAGGCTCAGCGTGCCATGCCGGAACCAGATTAGGGCCTGAAGCCATCCTGCGGTGTTGCGGGCAGCTCACAAGAAAGCGAGTTGAAGAAAGGAGCTCAGGGGCACTGTAATTCACAAACCTGCAGAGTTATAAATGACAGCTATCGTCCAAAAATATACTGAAGTAAGGCTGCCAAGAGGACTTGAAAGCGGGGCAGAATTGCAGGAAACCGATTTCAGGAGGTAGACTGGAATTGCATTGAAAGCATAGGAAAAGAGGCAGAACGTCCACAATGATGCACTTGGACAAAAAGGGCGTATGCGTTTTTTCCTGAATATATTCAGGAAAAAACGCATACGCCCTTTTTGGCGAACCAAGCAAGCTTGCAAAGGAAATCTGCACTACAATGAAGTCTCACTTCCCCCCGGTCAAAAGGGCCATCTGAAAAAAGTGTAAAATCCAGAAAGGCAGGACAGGCCATGGAGAACTGGGAGCCTTGTTATGCTGATGGGCGGGATGTAAATTGCCAACAGACACTCGGGAGAAGTGTATGGTGTTTCCTGAAACATCTAAAAAACAAAGCAACAGAGCCTAGAGCACTTCCAATTATGGTCCTATAGCTTAGGGAAATTAAAATCAAAAACACACAGGCACCCCAAAGTTTGGGACGCCTCTGTTTACAAGAACCTCGTTTACAGTACAAGTTCAACATCGCAGAAAGTGAAAAATGGATAAAGAAGTTGTGGTATTTACTTACAAAGCAATATCACTCAGCAATGAAATCTATGTCATCAGGCCCTTAGCAGCACAATGAGTGGATTCAGGTACGATGATTCTAACTGAAATAAGTCACACAGAAAAAGAAACATCATAAGATATCACTAATACACGGAATGTAAACTTGGCTACACAGGAACTGAATTCCAAAACAGAACAGGGTCTCAAATTTAGAAAACCAACTTATGCTTGCTTAAGGGGAAAGGTGAGTTGGGGTGCTGCATAAAACCAGAGATTGAAATGAGCACAGATAAAGTTCCTTAAGCCAAATATGGAATAGACAAGAGCTACTCCTTGCTCAACGAAATGGACTCAACACCCCATATTAAACGCCTAAGAATGTACCTGACTAGTAAGTATCTTAAAACCTATGGACTGCTATGTCTCCGAAAGAGAATCAAGCATGTGTACAGGGGCATAAACGCAGCAGTGATAGGATTGGAGAGGTTCGGTGAGCAAATGAAGACCCTTTGAAGTCATATTGCATGGTACCCATTCCACGGGTCTCAACTCTCCAGGTTTAAGGTATTCTTCCTTCAGCTAAAACATGCATGTGTTACCCAGAGTATGATCAACTGTGTGAACGGGAGACATGTTCAAATATGTCTCAGTTTTCCTCCCCTGGTACTCGGGTGCAACATTCCAGACGCTTTACTAACACTCTCCCCACTTGGAGAGTCAGCGCCTTTAAACTCCTGTTTGGCCCAGTTTGCAATTTCTGCGGAAGATGAACAGGAATAGCGAGAACCAATGAGAGACTAGCTGGAGGTGTTTGGATTGGCAAATTTAACTCTGATTTCCAACCAGGAAGACGAATCAACCAAAGGCTCAGCGTGCCGTGCCAGAACCAGATTAGGCCTGAATCCATCCTGCGGTGTTGCGGCCAGCTCACAAGAAAGCGAGTTGAAGAAAGGAGCTCAGGGGCACTGTAATTCACAAACCTGCAGAGTTATAAATGACAGCTATCGTCCAAAAATATACTGAAGTAAGGCTGCCAAGAGGACTTGAAAGCGGGGCAGAATTGCAGGAAACTGATTTCAGGAGGTAGACTGGAATTGCATTGAAAGCATAGGAAAAGAGGCAGAACGTCCACAATGATGCACTTGGCCAAAAAGGGCGTATGCGTTTTTTCCTGAATATATTCAGGAAAAAACGCATACGTCCTTTTTGGGCAACCAAGCAAGCTTGCAAAGGAAATCTGCACTACAATGAAGTCTCACTTCCCCCTGGTCAAAAGGGCCATCTGAAAAAAGTGTAAAATCCAGAAAGGCAGGACAGGCCATGGAGAACTGGGAGCCTTGTTATGCTGATGGGCGGGATGTAAATTGCCAACAGACACTCGGGAGAAGTGTATGGTGTTTCCTGAAACATCTAAAAAACAAAGCAACAGAGCCTAGGGCACTTCCACTTATGGTCCTATAGCTTAGGGAAATTAAAATCAAAAAGACACAGCCACCCCAAAGTTTGGGACGCCTCTGTTTAAAAGAACCTCGTTTACAGTACAAGTTCAACATCGCAGAAAGTGAAAAATGGATAAAGAAGTTGTGGTATTTACTTACAAAGCAATATCACTCAGCAATGAAATCTATGTCATCAGGCCCTTAGCAGCACAATGAGTGGATTCAGGTATGATGATTCTAACTGAAATAAGTCACACAGAAAAAGAAACATCATAAGATATCAGTAATACACGGAATGTAAACTTGGCTACACAGGAACTGAATTACAGAACGGAACAGGGTCTCAAATTTAGAAAACCAACTTATGCTTGCTTAAGGGGAAAGGTGAGTTGGGGTGCTGCATAAAACCAGAGATTGAAATGAGCACAGATAAAGTTCCTTAAGCCAAATATGGAATAGACAAGAGCTACTCCTTGCTCAACGAAATGGACTCAACACCGCATATTAAACGCCTAAGAATGTACCTGACTAGTAAGTATCTTAAAACCTATGGATTGCTATGTCCCCGAAAGAGAATCAAGCATGTGTACAGGGGCATAAACGCAGCAGTGATAGGATTGGAGAGGTTCGGTGAGCAAATGAAGACCCTTTGAAGTCATATTGCATGGTACCCATTCCACGGGTTTCAACTACCCAGGTTTAAGGTATTCTTCCTTCAGCTAAAACATGCATGTGGAACCCAGAGTATGATGAACCGTGTGAACGGGAGACGTGTTCAAATATGTCTCAGTTTTCCTCCCCTGGTACTCGGGTGCAACATTCCAGACGCTTTACTAACACTCTCCCCACTTGGAGAGTCAGTCCCTATAACCTCCTGTTTGGCCCAGTTTGCAGTTTCTGCGGAAGATGAACAGGAATGGGGAGAACCAATGAGAGACTAGCTGGAGGTGTCTGGACGGGCAAATTTATCTCTCATTTCCCACCAGGAAGAGGAAATACTCAAAGGCTCAGCGTGCCGTGCCGGAACCAGATTAGGGCCTGAAGCCATCCTGCGGTGTTGCGGCCAGCTCAAAAGTAAGCGAGTTGAAGAAAGGAGCTCACGGGCACTGTAATTCACAAACCTGCAGAGTTATAAATGACAGCTATCGTCCAAAAATATACTGAAGTAAGGCTGCCAAGAGGACTTGAAAGCGGGGCAGAATTGCAGGAAACCGATTTCAGGAGGTAGACTGGAATTGCATTGAAAGCATAGGAAAAGAGGCAGAACGTCCACAATGATGCACTTGGCCAAAAAGGGCGTATGCGTTTTTTCCTGAATATATTCAGGAAAAAACGCATACGCCCTTTTTGGCCAACCAAGCAAGCTTGCAAAGGAAATCTGCACTACAATGAAGTGTCACTTCCCCCCGGTCAAAAGGGCCATCTGAAAAAAGTGTAAAATCCAGAAAGGCAAGACAGGCCATGGAGAACAGGGAGCCTTGTTATGCTGATGGGCAGGATGGAAATTGCCAACAGACACTCGGAAGAAGTGTATGGTGTTTCCTGAAACATCTAAAAAACAAAGCAACAGAGCCTAGGGCACTTCCACTTATGGTCCTATAGCTTAGGGAAATTAAAATCAAAAAGACACAGCCACCCCAAAGTTTGGGACGCCTCTGTTTACAAGAACCTCGTTTAGAGTACAAGTTCAACATCGCAGAAAGTGAAAAATGGATAAAGAAGTTGTGGTATTTACTTACAAAGCAAAATCACTCAGCAATGAAATCTATGTCATCAGGCCCTTAGCAGCACAATGAGTGGATTCAGGTATGATGATTCTAACTGAAATAAGTCACACAGAAAAAGAAACATCATAAGATATCACTAATACACGGAATGTAAACTTGGCTACACAGGAACTGAATTACAGAACAGAACAGGGTCTCAAATTTAGAAAACCAACTTCTGCTTGTTTAAGGGTAAAGGTGAGTTGGGGTGCTGCATAAAACCAGAGATTGAAATGAGCACAGATAAAGTTCCTTAAGCCAAATATGGAATAGACAAGAGCTACTCCTTGCTCAACGAAATGGACTCAACACCCCATATTAAACGCCTAAGAATGTACCTGACTAGTAAGTATCTTAAGACCTATGGATTGCTATGTCTCCAAAAGAGAATCAAGCGTGTGTACAGGGGCATAAACGCAGCAGTGATAGGATTGGAGAGGTTCGGTGAGCAAATGAAGACCCTTTGAAGTCATATTGCATGGTACCCATTCCACGGGTCTCAACTCTCCAGGTTTAAGGTATTCTTCCTTCAGCTAAAACATGCATGTGGAACCCAGAGTATGATGAACCGTGTGAACGGGAGACGTGTACAAATATGTCTCAGTTTTCGTCCCCTGGTACTTGGGTGCAACATTCCAGACGCTTTACTAACACTCTCCCGACTTGGAGAGTCAGTCCCTTTAACCTCCTGTTTGGCCCAGTTTGCAATTTCTCCGGAAGATGAACAGGAATAGCGAGAACCAATGAGAGACTAGCTGGAGGTGTCTGGATGGGCAAATTTAACTCTCATTTCCCACCAGGAAGAGGAATTAACCAAAGGCTCAGAGTGCCGTGCCGAAACCAGATTAGGGCCTGAAGCCATCCTGCGGTGTTCCGGCCAGCTCACAAGAAAGCGAGTTGAAGAAAGGAGCTCAGGGGCACTGTAATTCACAAACCTGCAGAGTTATAAATGACAGCTATCGTCCAAAAATATACTGAAGTAAGGCTGCCAAGAGGACTTGAAAGCGGGGCAGAATTGCAGGAAACCGATTTCAGGAGGTAGACTGGAATTGCATTGAAAGCATAGGAAAAGAGGCAGAACGTCCACAATGATGCACTTGGCCAAAAAGGGCGTATGCGTTTTTTCCTGAATATATTCAGGAAAAAACGCATACGCCCTTTTTGGCCAACCAAGCAAGCTTGCAAAGGAAATCTGCACTACAATGAAGTCTCACTTCCCCCCGGTCAAAAGGGCCATCTGAAAAAAGTGTAAAATCCAGAAAGGCAGGACAGGCCATGGAGAACTGGGAGCCTTGTTATGCTGATGGGCGGGATGTAAATTGCCAACAGACACTCGGGAGAAGTGTATGGTGTTTCCTGAAACATCTAAAAAACAAAGCAACAGAGCCTAGGGCACATCCACTTATGGTCCTATAGCTTAGGGAAATTAAAATCAAAAAGACACAGCCACCCCAAAGTTTGGGACGCCTCTGTTTAAAAGAACCTCGTTTACAGTACAAGTTCAACATCGCAGAAAATGAAAAATGGAAAAAGAAGTTGTGGTATTTACTTACAAAGCAATATCACTCAGCAATGAAATCTATGTCATCAGGCCCTTAGCAGCACAATGAGTGGATTCAGGTATGATGATTCTAACTGAAATAAGTCACACAGAAAAAGAAACATCATAAGATATCAGTAATACACGGAATGTAAACTTGGCTACACAGGAACTGAATTACAGAACGGAACAGGGTCTCAAATTTAGAAAACCAACTTATGCTTGCTTAAGGGGAAAGGTGAGTTGGGGTGCTGCATAAAACCAGAGATTGAAATGAGCACAGATAAAGTTCCTTAAGCCAAATATGGAATAGACAAGAGCTACTCCTTGCTCAACGAAATGGACTCAACACCGCATATTAAACGCCTAAGAATGTACCTGACTAGTAAGTATCTTAAAACCTATGGATTGCTTTGTCCCCGAAAGAGAATCAAGCATGTGTACAGGGGCATAAACGTAGCAGTGATAGGATTGGAGAGGTTCGGTGAGCAAATGAAGACCCTTTGAAGTCATATTGCATGGTACCCATTCCACGGGTTTCAACTACCCAGGTTTAAGGTATTCTTCCTTCAGCTAAAACATGCATGTGGAACCCAGAGTATGATGAACCGTGTGAATGGGAGACGTGTTCAAATATGTCTCAGTTTTCCTCCCCTGGTACTCGGGTGCAACATTCCAGACGCTTTATTAACACTCTCCCCACTTGGAGAGTCAGTCCCTATAACCTCCTGTTTGGCCCAGTTTGCAATTTCTGCGGAAGATGAACAGGAATGGGGAGAACCAATGAGAGACTAGCTGGAGGTGTCTGGACGGGCAAATTTAACTCTCATTTCCCACCAGGAAGAGGAAATACTCAAAGGCTCAGCGTGCCGTGCCGGAACCAGATTAGGGCCTGATGCCATCCTGCGGTGTTGCGGCCAGCTCAAAAGTAAGCGAGTTGAAGAAAGGAGCTCACGGGCACTGTAATTCACAAACCTGCAGAGTTATAAATGACAGCTATCGTCCAAAAATATACTGAAGTAAGGCTGCCAAGAGGACTTGAAAGTGGGGCAGAATTGCAGGAAACCGATTACAGGAGGTAGACTGGAATTGCATTGAAAGCATAGGAAAAGAGGCAGAACGTCCACAATGATGCACTTGGCCAAAAAGGGCGTATGCGTTTTTTCCTGAATATATTCAGGAAAAAACGCATACGCCCTTTTTGGCCAACCAAGCAAGCTTGCAAAGGAAATCTGCACTACAATGAAGTGTCACTTCCCCCCGGTCAAAAGGGCCATCTGAAAAAAGTGTAAAATCCAGAAAGGCAAGACAGGCCATGGAGAACAGGGAGCCTTGTTATGCTGATGGGCAGGATGGAAATTGCCAACAGACACTCGGGAGAAGTGTATGGTGTTTCCTGAAACATCTAAAAAACAAAGCAACAGAGCCTAGGGCACTTCCACTTATGGTCCTATAGCTTAGGGAAATTAAAATAAAAAAGACACAGCCACCCCAAAGTTTGGGACGCCTCTGTTTACAAGAACCTCGTTTACAGTACAAGTTCAACATCGCAGAAAGTGAAAAATGGATAAAGAAGTTGTGGTATTTACTTACAAAGCAATATCACTCAGCAATGAAATCTATGTCATCAGGCCCTTAGCAGCACAATGAGTGGATTCAGGTATGATGATTCTAACTGAAATAAGTCACACAGAAAAAGAAACATCATAAGATATCACTAATACACGGAATGTAAACTTGGCTACACAGGAACTGAATTACAGAACAGAACAGGGTCTCAAATTTAGAAAACCATCTTCTGCTTGTTTAAGGGTAAAGGTGACTTGGGGTGCTGTATAAAACCAGAGATTGAAATGAGCACAGATAAAGTTCCTTAAGCCAAATATGTTATAGACAAGAGCTACTCCTTTCTCAACGAAATGGACTCAACACCCCATATTAAATGCCTAAGAATGTACCTGACTAGTAAGTATCTTAAAACCTATGGATTGCTATGTCTCCGAAAGAGAATCAAGCGTGTGTACAGGGGCATAAACGCAGCAGTGATAGGATTGGAGAGGTTCGGTGAGCAAATGAAGACCCTTTGAAGTCATATTGCATGGTACCCATTCCACGGGTCTCAACTCTCCAGGTTTAAGGTATTCTTCCTTCAGCTAAAACATGCATGTGGAACCCAGAGTATGATCAACCGTGTGAACGGAGACGTGTACAAATATGTCTCAGTTTTCCTCCCCTGGTACTCGGGTGCAACATTCCAGACGCTTTACTAACACTCTCCCCACTTGGAGAGTCAGCGCCTTTAACCTCCTGTTTTGCCCAGTTTGCAATTTCTGCGGAAGATGATCAGGAATAAGGAGAACCAAAGAGACTAGCTGGAGGTGTCTGGACGGGCAAATTTAACTCTCATTTCCCACCAGGAAGAGGAAATAACCAAAGGCTCAGAGTGCCGTGCCGGAACCAGATTAGGGCCTGAAGCCATCCTGCGGTGTTGCGGCCAGCTCACAAGAAAGCGAGTTGAAGAAAGGAGCTCAGGGGCACTGTAATTCACAAACCTGCAGAGTTATAAATGACAGCTATCGTCCAAAAATATACTGAAGTAAGGCTGCCAAGAGGACTTGAAAGCGGGGCAGAATTGCAGGAAACCGATTTCAGGAGGTAGACTGGAATTGCATTGAAAGCATAGGAAAAGAGGCAGAACGTCCACAATGATGCACTTGGCCAAAAAGGGCGTATGCGTTTTTTCCTGAATATATTCAGGAAAAAACGCATACGCCCTTTTTGGCCAACCAAGCAAGCTTGCAAAGGAAATCTGCACTACAATGAAGTCTCACTTCCCCCCGGTCAAAAGGGCCATCTGAAAAAAGTGTAAAATCCAGAAAGGCAGGACAGGCCATGGAGAACTGGGAGCCTTGTTATGCTGATGGGCGGGATGTAAATTGCCAACAGACACTCGGGAGAAGTGTATGGTGTTTCCTGAAACATCTAAAAAACAAAGCAACAGAGCCTAGGGCACTTCCACTTATGGTCCTATAGCTTAGGGAAATTAAAATCAAAAAGACACAGCCACCCCAAAGTTTGGGACGCCTCTGTTTACAAGAACCTCGTTTACAGTACAAGTTCAACATCGCAGAAAGTGAAAAATGGATAAAGAAGTTGTGGTATTTACTTACAAAGCAATATCACTCAGCAATGTAATCTATGTCATCAGGCCCTTAGCAGCACAATGAGTGGATTCAGGTATGATGATTCTAACTGAAATAAGTCACACAGAAAAAGAAACATTATAAGATATCACTAATACACTGAATGTAAACTTGGCTACACAGGAACTGAATTACAGAACAGAAGAGGGTCTCAAATTTAGAAAACCAACTTATGCTTGCTTAAGGGGAAAGGTGAGTTGGGGTGCTGCATAAAACCAGAGATTGAAATGAGCACAGATAAAGTTCCTTAAGCCAAATATGGAATAGACAAGAGCTACTCCTTGCTCAACGAAATGGACTCAACACCGCATATTAAACGCCTAAGAATGTACCTGACTAGTAAGTATCTTAAAACCTATGGATTGCTATGTCTCCGAAAGAGAATCAAGCGTGTGTACAGGGGCATAAACGCAGCAGTGATAGGATTGGAGAGGTTCGGTGAGCAAATGAAGACCCTTTGAAGTCATATTGCATGGTACCCATTCCACGGGTCTCAACTCTCCAGGTTTAAGGTATTCTTCCTTCAGCTAAAACATGCATGTGGAACCCAGAGTATGATCAACCGTGTGAACGGGAGACATGTTCAAATATGTCTCAGTTTTCCTCCCCTGGTACTCGGGTGCAACATTCCAGACGCTTTACTAACACTCTCCCCACTTGGAGAGTCAGCGCCTTTAACCTCCTCTTTCGCCCAGTTTGCAATTTCTCCGGAAGATGATCAGGAATAAGGAGAACCAAAGAGACTAGCTGGAGGTGTCTGGACGGGCAAATTTAACTCTCATTTCCCACCAGGAAGAGGAAATAACCAAAGGCACAGCGTGCCGTGCCGGAACCAGATTATAGCCTGCAGCCATCCTGCGGTGTTGCAGCCAGCTCAAAAGAAAGCGAGTTGAAGAAAGGAGCTCAGGGGCACTGTAATTCACAAACCTGCAGAGTTATAAATGACAGCTACCGTCCAAAAATATACTGAAGTAAGGCTGCCAAGAGGACTTGAAATCGGGGCAGAATTGCAGGAAACCGATTTCAGGAGGTAGACTGGAATTGCATTGAAAGCATAGGAAAAGAGGCAGAACGTCCACAATGATGCACTTGGCCAAAAAGGGCGTATGCGTTTTTTCCTGAATATATTCAGGAAAAAACGCATACGCCCTTTTTGGCCAACCAAGCAAGCTTGCAAAGGAAATCTGCACTACAATGAAGTCTCACTTCTCCCCGGTCAAAAGGGCCATCTGAAAAAAGTGTAAAATCCAGAAAGGCAAGACAGGCCATGGAGAACTGGGAGCCTTGTTATGCTGATGGGCAGGATGGAAATTGCCAACAGACACTCGGGTGAAGTGTATGGTGTTTCCTGAAACATCTAAAAAACAAAGCAACAGAGCCTAGGGCACTTCCACTTATGGTCCTATAGCTTAGGGAAATTAAAATCAAAAAGACACAGCCACCCCAAAGTTTGGGACGCCTCTGTTTACAAGAACCTCGTTTAGAGTACAAGTTCAACATCGCAGAAAGTGAAAAATGGATAAAGAAGTTGTGGTATTTACTTACAAAGCAAAATCACTCAGCAATGAAATCTATGTCATCAGGCCCTTAGCAGCACAATGAGTGGATTCAGGTATGATGATTCTAACTGAAATAAGTCACACAGAAAAAGAAACATCATAAGATATCAGTAATACATGGAATGTAAACTTGGCTACACAGGAACTGAATTACAGAACAGAACAGGGTCTCAAATTTAGAAAACCAACTTATGCTTGCTTAAGGGGAAAGGTGAGTTGGGGTGCTGCATAAAACCAGAGATTGAAATGAGCACAGATAAAGTTCCTTAAGCCAAATATGGAATAGACAAGAGCTACTCCTTGCTCAACGAAATGGACTCAACACTCCATATTAAACGCCTAAGATTGTACCTGACTAGTAAGTATCTTAAAACCTATGGATTGCTATGTCTCCAAAAGAGAATCAAGCGTGTGTACAGGGGCATAAACGCAGCAGTGATAGGATTGGAGAGGTTCGGTGAGCAAATGAAGACCCTTTGAAGTCATATTGCATGGTACCCATTACACGGGTCTCAACTCTCCAGGTTTAAGGTATTCTTCCTTCAGCTAAAACATGCATGTGGAACCCAGAGTATGATCAACCGTGTGAACGGGAGACGTGTACAAATATGTCTCAGTTTTCGTCCCCTGGTACTTGGGTGCAACATTCCAGACGCTTTACTAACACTCTCCCCACTTGGAGAGTCAGCGCCTTTAACCTCCTCTTTGGCCCAGTTTGCAATTTCTGCGGAAGATGAACAGGAATAGGAATAGGGAGAACCAATGAGAGACTAGCTGGAGGTGTCTGGACGGGCAAATTTAACTCTCATTTCCCACCAGGAAGAGGAAATAACCAAAGGCTCAGCTGCCGTGCCGGAACCAGATTAGGGCCTGAAGCCATCCTGCGGTGTTCCGGCCAGCTCACAAGAAAGCGAGTTGAAGAAAGGAGCTCAGGGGCACTGTAATTCACAAACCTGCAGAGTTATAAATGACAGCTATCGTCCAAAAATATACTGAAGTAAGGCTGCCAAGAGGACTTGAAAGCGGGGCAGAATTGCAGGAAACCGATTTCAGGAGGTAGACTGGAATTGCATTGAAAGCATAGGAAAAGAGGCAGAACGTCCACAATGATGCACTTGGCCAAAAAGGGCATATGCGTTTTTTCCTGAATATATTCAGGAAAAAACGCATATGCACTTTTTGGCCAACCAAGCAAGCTTGCAAAGGAAAACTGCACTACAATGAAGTCTCACTTCCCCCTGGTCAAAATGGCCATCTGAAAAAAGTGTAAAATCCAGAAAGGCAGGACAGGCCATGGAGAACTGGGAGCCTTGTTATGCTGATGGGCGGGATGTAAATTGCCAACAGACACTCGGGAGAAGTGTATGGTGTTTCCTGAAACATCTAAAAAACAAAGCAACAGAGCCTAGGGCACTTCCACTTATGGTCCTATAGCTTAGGGAAATTAAAATCAAAAAGACACAGCCACCCCAAAGTTTGGGACGCCTCTGTTTACAAGAACCTCGTTTACAGTACAAGTTCAACATCGCAGAAAGTGAAAAATGGATAAAGAAGTTGTGGTATTTACTTACAAAGCAATATCACTCAGCAATGAAATCTATGTCATCAGGCCCTTAGCAGCACAATGAGTGGATTCAGGTATGATGATTCTAACTGAAATAAGTCACACAGAAAAAGAAACATCATAAGATATCAGTAATACACGGAATGTAAACTTGGCTACACAGGAACTGAATTACAGAACAGAACAGGGTCTCAAATTTAGAAAACCAACTTATGCTTGCTTAAGGGGAAAGGTGAGTTGGGGTGCTGCATAAAACCAGAGATTGAAATGAGCACAGATAAAGTTCCTTAAGCCAAATATGGAATAGACAAGAGCTACTCCTTGCTCAACGAAATGGACTCAACACCGCATATTAAACGCCTAAGAATGTACCTGACTAGTAAGTATCTTAAAACCTATGGATTGCTATGTCCCCGAAAGAGAATCAAGCATGTGTACAGGGGCATAAACGCAGCAGTGATAGGATTGGAGAGGTTCGGTGAGCAAATGAAGACCCTTTAAAGTCATATTGCATGGTACCCATTACACGGGTTTCAACTACCCAGGTTTAAGGTATTCTTCCTTCAGCTAAAACATGCATGTGGAACCCAGAGTATGATCAACCATGTGATCGGGAGACGTGTTCAAATATGTCTCAGTTTTCCTCCCCTGGTACTCGGGTGCAACATTCCAGACGCTTTACTAACACTCTCCCCACTTGGAGAGTCAGTCCCTATAACCTCCTGTTTGGCCCAGTTTGCAATTTCTGCGGAAGATGAACAGGAATGGGGAGAACCAATGAGAGACTAGCTGGAGGTGTCTGGACGGGCAAATTTAACTCTCATTTCCCACCAGGAAGAGGAAATACTCAAAGGCTCAGCGTGCCGTGCCGGAACCAGATTAGGGCCTGAAGCCATCCTGCGGTGTTGCGGCCAGGTCAAAAGAAAGCGAGTTGAAGAAAGGAGCTCACGGGCACTGTAATTCACAAACCTGCAGAGTTATAAATGACAGCTATCGTCCAAAAATATACTGAAGTAAGGCTGCCAAGAGGACTTGAAAGCGGGGCAGAATTGCAGGAAACCGATTTCAGGAGGTAGACTGGAATTGCATTGAAAGCATAGGAAAAGAGGCAGAACGTCCACAATGATGCACTTGGCCAAAAAGGGCGTATGCGTTTTTTCCTGAATATATTCAGGAAAAAACGCATACGCCCTTTTTGGCCAACCAAGCAAGCTTGCAAAGGAAATCTGCACTACAATGAAGTGTCACTTCCCCCCGGTCAAAAGGGCCATCTGAAAAAAGTGTAAAATCCAGAAAGGCAAGACAGGCCATGGAGAACAGGGAGCCTTGTTATGCTGATGGGCAGGATGGAAATTGCCAACAGACACTCGGGAGAAGTGTATGGTGTTTCCTGAAACATCTAAAAAACAAAGCAACAGAGCCTAGGGCACTTCCACTTATGGTCCTATAGCTTAGGGAAATTAAAATCAAAAAGACACAGCCACCCCAAAGTTTGGGACGCCTCTGTTTACAAGAACCTCGTTTAGAGTACAAGTTCAACATCGCAGAAAGTGAAAAATGGATAAAGAAGTTGTGGTATTTACTTACAAAGCAATATCACTCAGCAATGAAATCTATGTCATCAGGCCCTTAGCAGCACAATGAGTGGATTCAGGTATGATGATTCTAACTGAAATAAGTCACACAGAAAAAGAAACATCATAAGATATCACTAATACACGGAATGTAAACTTGGCTACACAGGAACTGAATTACAGAACAGAACAGGGTCTCAAATTTAGAAAACCAACTTCTGCTTGTTTAAGGGTAAAGGTGAGTTGGGGTGCTGCATAAAACCAGAGATTGAAATGAGCACAGATAAAGTTCCTTAAGCCAAATATGGAATAGACAAGAGCTACTCCTTGCTCAACGTAATGGACTCAACACCCCATATTAAACGCCTAAGAATGTACCTGACTAGTAAGTATCTTAAAACCTATGGATGGCTATGTCTCCAAAAGAGAATCAAGCGTGTGTACAGGGGCATAAACGCAGCAGTGATAGGATTGGAGAGGTTCGGTGAGCAAATGAAGACCCTTTGAAGTCATATTGCATGGTACCCATTCCACGGGTCTCAACTCTCCAGGTTTAAGGTATTCTTCCTTCAGCTAAAACATGCATGTGGAACCCAGAGTATGATGAACCGTGTGAACGGGAGATGTGTACAAATATGTCTCAGTTTTCCTCCCCTGGTACTTGTGTGCAACATTCCAGACACTTTACTAACACTCTCCCCACTTGGAGAGTCAGCGCCTTTAACCTCCTCTTTGGCCCAGTTTGCAATTTCTGCGGAAGATGAACAGGAATAGGGAGAACCAATGAGAGAGTAGCTGGAGGTGTCTGGACGGGCAAATTTAACTCTCATTTCCCACCAGGAAGAGGAAATAACCAAAGGCTCAGCTGCCGTGCCGGAACCAGATTAGGGCCTGAAGCCATCCTGCGGTGTTGCGGGCAGCTCACAAGAAAGCGAGTTGAAGAAAGGAGCTCAGGGGCACTGTAATTCACAAACCTGCAGAGATATAAATGACAGCTATTGTCCAAAAATATACTGAAGTAAGGCTGCCAAGAGGACTTGAAAGCGGGGCAGAATTGCAGGAAACCGATTTCAGGAGGTAGACTGGAATTGCATTGAAAGCATAGGAAAAGAGGCAGAACGTCCACAATGATGCACTTGGCCAAAAAGGGCGTATGCGTTTTTTCCTGAATATATTCAGGAAAAAACGCATACGCCCTTTTTGGCCAACCAAGCAAGCTTGCAAAGGAAAACTGCACTACAATGAAGTCTCACTTCCCCCTGGTCAAAATGGCCATCTGAAAAAAGTGTAAAAACCAGAAAGGCAGGACAGGCCATGGAGAACTGGGAGCCTTGTTATGCTGATGGGCGGGATGTAAATTGCCAACAGACACTCGGGAGAAGTGTATGGTGTTTCCTGAAACATCTAAAAAACAAAGCAACAGAGCCTAGGGCACTTCCACTTATGGTCCTATAGCTTAGGGAAATTAAAATCAAAAAGACACAGCCACCCCAAAGTTTGGGACGCCTCTGTTTACAAGAACCTCGTTTACAGTACAAGTTCAACATCGCAGAAAGTGAAAAATGGATAAAGAAGTTGTGGTATTTACTTACAAAGCAATATCACTCAGCAATGAAATCTATGTCATCAGGCCCTTAGCAGCACAATGAGTGGATTCAGGTATGATGATTCTAACTGAAATAAGTCACACAGAAAAAGAAACATCATAAGATATCAGTAATACACGGAATGTAAACTTGGCTACACAGGAACTGAATTACAGAACAGAACAGGGTCTCAAATTTAGAAAACCAACTTATGCTTGCTTAAGGGTAAAGGTGAGTTGGGGTGCTGCATAAAACCAGAGATTGAAATGAGCACAGATAAAGTTCCTTAAGCCAAATATGGAATAGACAAGAGCTACTCCTTGCTCAACGAAATGGACTCAACACCGCATATTAAACGCCTAAGAATGTACCTGACTAGTAAGTATCTTAAAACCTATGGATTTCTATGTCTCCGAAAGAGAATCAAGCATGTGTACAGGGGCATAAACGCAGCAGTGATAGGATTGGAGAGGTTCGGTGAGCAAATGAAGACCCTTTGAAGTCATATTGCATGGTACCCATTCCACGGGTCTCAACTCTCCAGGTTTAAGGTATTCTTCCTTCAGCTAAAACATGCATGTGGAACCCAGAGTATGATGAACCGTGTGAACGGGAGATGTGTACAAATATGTCTCAGTTTTCCTCCCCTGGTACTTGGGTGCAACATTCCAGACACTTTACTAACACTCTCCCCACTTGGAGAGTCAGCGCCTTTAACCTCCTCTTTGGCCCAGTTTGCAATTTCTGCGGAAGATGAACAGGAATAGGGAGAACCAATGAGAGACTAGCTGGAGGTGTCTGGACGGGCAAATTTAACTCTCATTTCCCACCAGGAAGAGGAAATAACCAAAGGCTCAGCTGCCGTGCCGGAACCAGATTAGGGCCTGAAGCCATCCTGCGGTGTTGCGGGCAGCTCACAAGAAAGCGAGTTGAAGAAAGGAGCTCAGGGGCACTGTAATTCACAAACCTGCAGAGTTATAAATGACAGCTATTGTCCAAAAATATACTGAAGTAAGGCTGCCAAGAGGACTTGAAAGCGGGGCAGAATTGCAGGAAACCGATTTCAGGAGGTAGACTGGAATTGCATTGAAAGCATAGGAAAAGAGGCAGAACGTCCACAATGATGCACTTGGCCAAAAAGGGCGTATGCGTTTTTTCCTGAATATATTCAGGAAAAAACGCATACGCCCTTTTTGGCCAACCAAGCAAGCTTGCCAAGGAAAACTGCACTACAATGAAGTCTCACTTCCCCCTGGTCAAAATGGCCATCTGAAAAAAGTGTAAAATCCAGAAAGGCAGGACAGGCCATGGAGAACTGGGAGCCTTGTTATGCTGATGGGCGGGATGTAAATTGCCAACAGACACTCGGGAGAAGTGTATGGTGTTTCCTGAAACATCTAAAAAACAAAGCAACAGAGCCTAGGGCACTTCCACTTATGGTCCTATAGCTTAGGGAAATTAAAATCAAAAAGACACAGCCACCCCAAAGTTTGGGACGCCTCTGTTTACAAGAACCTCGTTTACAGTACAAGTTCAACATCGCAAAAAGTGAAAAATGGATAAAGAAGTTGTGGTATTTACTTACAAAGCAATATCACTCAGCAATGAAATCTATGTCATCAGGCCCTTAGCAGCACAATGAGTGGATTCAGGTATGATGATTTTAACTGAAATAAGTCACACAGAAAAAGAAAAATTATAAGATATCACTAATACACGGAATGTAAACTTGGCTACACAGGAACTGAATTACAGAACAGAACAGGGTCTCAAATTTAGAAAACCAACTTATGCTTGCTTAAGGGGAAAGGTGAGTTGGGGTGCTGCATAAAACCAGAGATTGAAATGAGCACAGATAAAGTTCCTTAAGCCAAATATGGAATAGACAAGAGCTACTCCTTGCTCAACGAAATGGACTCAACACCGCATATTAAACGCCTAAGAATGTACCTGACTAGTAAGTATCTTAAAACCTATGGATTGCTATGTCTCCGAAAGAGAATCAAGCGTGTGTACAGGGGCATAAACGCAGCAGTGATAGGATTGGAGAGGTTCAGTGAGCAAATGAAGACCCTTTGAAGTCATATTGCATGGTACCCATTCCACGGGTCTCAACTCTCCAGGTTTAACGTATTCTTCCTTCAGCTAAAACATGCATGTGGAACCCAGAGTATGATCAACCGTGTGAACGGGAGACATGTTCAAATATGTCTCAGTTTTCCTCCCTTGGTACTCGGGTGCAACATTCCAGACGCTTTACTAACACTCTCCCCACTTGGAGAGTCAGCGCCTTTAACCTCCTCTTTCGCCCAGTTTGCAATTTCTCCGGAAGATGATCAGGAATAAGGAGAACCAAAGAGACTAGCTGGAGGTGTCTGGACGGGCAAATTTAACTCTCATTTCCCACCAGGAAGAGGAAATAACCAAAGGCACAGCGTGCCGTGCCGGAACCAGATTATAGCCTGCAGCCATCCTGCGGTGTTGCGGCCATCTCAAAAGAAAGCGAGTTGAAGAAAGGAGCTCAGGGGCACTGTAATTCACAAACCTGCAGAGTTATAAATGACAGCTACCGTCCAAAAATATACTGAAGTAAGGCTGCCAAGAGGACTTGAAATCGGGGCAGAATTGCAGGAAACCGATTTCAGGAGGTAGACTGGAATTGCATTGAAAGCATAGGAAAAGAGGCAGAACGTCCACAATGATGCACTTGGCCAAAAAGGGCGTATGCGTTTTTTCCTGAATATATTCAGGAAAAAACGCATACGCCCTTTTTGGCCAACCAAGCAAGCTTGCAAAGGAAATCTGCACTACAATGAAGTCTCACTTCCCCCCGGTCAAAAGGGCCATCTGAAAAAAGTGTAAAATCCAGAAAGGCAAGACAGGCCATGGAGAACTGGGAGCCTTGTTATGCTGATGGGCAGGATGGAAATTGCCAACAGACACTCGGGTGAAGTGTATGGTGTTTCCTGAAACATCTAAAAAACAAAGCAACAGAGCCTAGGGCACTTCCACTTATGGTCCTATAGCTTAGGGAAATTAAAATCAAAAAGACACAGCCACCCCAAAGTTTGGGACGCCTCTGTTTACAAGAACCTCGTTTAGAGTACAAGTTCAACATCGCAGAAAGTGAAAAATGGATAAAGAAGTTGTGGTATTTACTTACAAAGCAATATCACTCAGCAATGAAATCTATGTCATCAGGCCCTTAGCAGCACAATGAGTGGATTCAGGTATGATGATTCTAACTGAAATAAGTCACACAGAAAAAGAAACATCATAAGATATCACTAATACACGGAATGTAAACTTGGCTACACAGGAACTGAATTACAGAACAGAACAGGGTCTCAAATTTAGAAAACCAACTTATGCTTGCTTAAGGGGAAAGGTGAGTTGGGGTGCTGCATAAAACCAGAGATTGAAATGAGCACAGATAAAGTTCCTTAAGCCAAATATGGAATAGACAAGAGCTACTCCTTGCTCAACGAAATGGACTCAACACCGCATATTAAACGCCTAAGAATGTACCTGACTAGTAAGTATCTTAAAACCTATGGATTGCTATGTCTCCGAAAGAGAATCAAGCGTGTGTACAGGGGCATAAACGCAGCAGTGATAGGATTGGAGAGGTTCGGTGAGCAAATGAAGACCCTTTGAAGTCATATTGCATGGTACCCATTCCCCGGGTCTCAACTCTCCAGGTTTAAGGTATTCTTCCTTCAGCTAAAACATGCATGTGGAACCCAGAGTATGATCAACCGTGTGAACGGGAGACATGTTCAAATATGTCTCAGTTTTCCTCCCCTGGTACTCGGGTGCAACATTCCAGACGCTTTACTAACACTCTCCCCACTTGGAGAGTCAGCGCCTTTAACCTCCTCTTTGGCCCAGTTTGCAATTTCTGCGGAAGATGAACAGGAATAGGGAGAACCAATGAGAGACTAGCTGGAGGTGTCTGGACGGGCAAATTTAACTCTCATTTCCCACCAGGAAGAGGAAATAACCAAAGGCTCATCTGCCGTGCCGGAACCAGATTAGGGCCTGAAGCCATCCTGCGGTGTTGCGGCCAGCTCACAAGAAAGCGAGTTGAAGAAAGGAGCTCAGGGGCACTGTAATTCACAAACCTGCAGAGTTATAAATGACAGCTATCGTCCAAAAATATACTGAAGTAAGGCTGCCAAGAGGACTTGAAAGCGGGGCAGAATTGCAGGAAACCGATTTCAGGAGGTAGACTGGAATTGCATTGAAAGCATAGGAAAAGAGGCAGAACGTCCACAATGATGCACTTGGCCAAAAAGGGCGTATGCGTTTCTTCCTGAATATATTCAGGAAAAAACGCATACGCCCTTTTTGGCCAACCAAGCAAGCTTGCAAAGGAAATCTGCACTACAATGAAGTCTCACTTCCCCCCGGTCAAAAGGGCCATCTGAAAAAAGTGTAAAATCCAGAAAGGCAAGACAGGCCATGGAGAACTGGGAGCCTTGTTATGCTGATGGGCAGGATGGAAATTGCCAACAGACACTCGGGAGAAGTGTATGGTGTTTCCTGAAACATCTAAAAAAAAAGCAACATAGCCTAGGGCACTTCCACTTATGGTCCTATAGCTTAGGGAAATTAAAATCAAAAGGACACAGCCACCCCAAAGTTTGGGACGCCTCTGTTTACAAGAACCTCGTTTACAGTACAAGTTCAACATCGCAGAAAGTGAAAAATGGATAAAGAAGTTGTGGTATTTACTTACAAAGCAATATCACTCAGGAATGAAATCTATGTCATCAGGCACTTAGTAGCACAATGAGTGGATTCAGGTATGATGATTCTAACTGAAATAAGTCACACAGAAAAAGAAACATCATAAGATATCAGTAATACACGGAATGTAAACTTGGCTACACAGGAACTGAAATCCAAAACAGAACAGGGTCTCAAATTTAGAAAACCAACTTATGCTTGCTTAAGGGGAATGGTGAGTTGGGGTGCTGCATAAAACCAGAGATTGAAATGAGCACAGATAAAGTTCCTTAAGCCAAATATGGAATAGACAAGAGCTACTCCTTGCTCAACGAAATGTACTCAACACCGCATATTAAACGCCTAAGCATGTACCTGACTAGTAAGTATCTTAAAACCTATGGATTTCTATGTCTCCGAAAGAGAATCAAGCATGTGTACAGGGGCATAAACGCAGCAGTGATAGGATTGGAGAGGTTCGGTGAGCAAATGAAGACCCTTTAAAGTCATATTGCATGGTACCCATTACACGGGTTTCAACTACCCAGGTTTAAGGTATTCTTCCTTCAGCTAAAACATGCATGTGGAACCTAGGGTATGATCAACCATGTGATCGGGAGACGTGTTCAAATATGTCTCAGTTTTCGTACCCTGGTACTCGGGTGCAACATTCCAGACGCTTTACTAACACTCTCCCCACTTGGAGAGTCAGCGCCTTTAACCTCCTGTTTGGCCCAGTTTGCAATTTCTGCGGAAGATGAACAGGAATAGCGAGAACCAATGAGAGACTAGCTGGAGGTGTCTGGACGGGCAAATTTAACTCTCATTTCCCACCAGGAAGAGGAAATAACCAAAGGCTCAGTGTGCCGTTCCGGAACCAGATTAGGGCCTGAAGCCATCCTGCGGTGTTGCGGCCAGCTCAAAAGAATGCGAGTTGAAGAAAGGAGCTCAGGGGCACTGTAATTCACAAACCTGCAGAGTTATAAATGACAGCTATCGTCCAAAAATATAGTGAAGTAAGGCTGCCAAGAGGACTTGAAAGCGGGGCAGAATTGCAGGAAACCGATTTCAGGAGGTAGACTGGAATTGCATTGAAAGCATAGGAAAAGAGGCAGAACGTCCACAATGATGCACTTGGCCAAAAAGGGTGTATGCGTTTTTTCCTGAATATATTCAGGAAAAAACGCATACGACCTTTTTGGCCAACCAAGCAAGCTTGCAAAGGAAATCTGCACTACAATGAAGTCTCACTTCCCCCCGGTCAAAAGGGCCATCTGAAAAAAGTGTAAAATCCAGAAAGGCAAGACAGGCCATGGAGAACTGGGAGCCTTGTTATGCTGATGGGCAGGATGGAAATTGCCAACAGACACTCGGGAGAAGTGTATGGTGTTTCCTGAAACATCTAAAAAACAAAGCAACAGAGCCTAGGGCACTTCCACTTATGGTCCTATAGCTTAGGGAAATTAAAATCAAAAAGACACAGCCACCCCTAAGTTTGGGACGCCTCTGTTTACAAGAACCTCGTTTAGAGTACAAGTTCAACATCGCAGAAAGTGAAAAATGGATAAAGAAGTTGTGGTATTTACTTACAAAGCAATATCACTCAGCAATGAAATCTATGTCATCAGGCCGTTACCAGCACAATGAGTGGATTCAGGTATGATGATTCTAACTGAAATAAGTCACACAGAAAAAGAAACATCATAAGATATCAGTAATACATGGAATGTAAACTTGGCTACACAGGAACTGAATTACAGAACAGAACAGGTTCTCAAATTTAGAAAACCAACTTATGCTTGCTTAAGGGTAAAGGTGAGTTGGGGTGCTGCATAAAACCAGAGATTGAAATGAGCACAGATAAAGTTCCTTAAGCCAAATATGGAATAGACAAGAGCTACTCCTTGCTCAACGAAATGGACTCAACACCCCATATTAAACGCCTAAGAATGTACCTGACTAGTAAGTATCTTAAAACCTATGGATTGCTATGTCTCCAAAAGAGAATCAAGTGTGTGTACAGGGGCATAAACGCAGCAGTGATAGGATTGGAGAGGTTCGGTGAGCAAATGAAGACCCTTTGAAGTCATATTGCATGGTACCCATTACACGGGTCTCAACTCTCCAGGTTTAAGGTATTCTTCCTTCAGCTAAAACATGCATGTGGAACCCAGAGTATGATGAACCGTGTGAACGGGAGACGTGTACATATATGTCTCAGTTTTCGTCCCCGGTACTTGGGTGCAACATTCCAGATGCTTTACTAACACTCTCCCCACTTGGAGAGTCAGCGCCTTTAACCTCCTGTTTGGCCCAGTTTGCAATTTCTGCGGAAGATGAACAGGAATAGCGAGAACCAATGAGAGACTAGCTGGAGGTGTCTGGACGGGCAAATTTAACTCTCATTTCCCACCAGGAAGAGGAAATAACCAAAGGCTCAGCTGCCGTGCCGGAACCAGATTGGGCCTGAAGCCATCCTGCGGTGTTGCGGCCAGCTCACAAGAAAGCGAGTTGAAGAAAGGAGCTCAGGGGCACTGTAATTCACAAACCTGCAGAGTTATAAATGACAGCTATCGTCCAAAAATATACTGAAGTAAGGCTGCCAAGAGGACTTGAAAGCGGGGCAGAATTGCAGGAAACCGATTTCAGGAGGTAGACTGGAATTGCATTGAAAGCATAGGAAAAGAGGCAGAACGTCCACAATGATGCACTTGGCCAAAAAGGGCGTATGCGTTTTTTCCTAAATATATTCAGGAAAAAACGCATACGCCCTTTTTGGCCAACCAAGCAAGCTTGCAAAGGAAATCTGCACTACAATGAAGTCTCACTTCCCCCCGGTCAAAAGGGCCATCTGAAAAAAGTGTAAAATCCAGAAAGGCAAGACAGGCCATGGAGAACTGGGAGCCTTGTTATGCTGATGGGCAGGATGGAAATTGCCAACAGACACTCGGGAGAAGTGTATGGTGTTTCCTGAAACATCTAAAAAACAAAGCAACAGAGCCTAGGGCACTTCCACTTATGGTCCTATAGCTTAGGGAAATTAAAATCAAAAAGACACAGCCACCCCAAAGTTTGGGACGCCTCTGTTTACAAGAACCTCGTTTAGAGTACAAGTTCAACATCGCAGAAAGTGAAAAATGGATAAAGAAGTTGTGGTATTTACTTACAAAGCAATATCACTCAGCAATGAAATCTATGTCATCAGGCCCTTAGCAGCACAATGAGTGGATTCAGGTATGATGATTCTAACTGAAATAAGTCACACAGAAAAAGAAACATCATAAGATATCAGTAATACACGGAATGTAAACTTGTCTACACAGGAACTGAATTACAGAATAGAACAGGGTCTCAAATTTAGAAAACCAACTTATGCTTGCTTAAGGGTAAAGGTGAGTTGGGGTGCTGCATAAAACCAGAGATTGAAATGAGCACAGATAAAGTTCCTTAAGCCAAATATGGAATAGACAAGAGCTACTCCTTGCTCAACGAAATGGACTCAACACCCCATATTAAACGCCTAAGAATGTACCTGACTAGTAAGTATCTTAAAACCTATGGATTGCTATGTCTCCAAAAGAGAATCAAGCGTGTGTACAGGGGCATAAACGCAGCAGTGATAGGATTGGAGAGGTTCGGTGAGCAAATGAAGACCCTTTGAAGTCATATTGCATGGTACCCATTACACGGGTTTCAACTACCCAGGTTTAAGGTATTCTTCCTTCAGCTAAAACATGCATGTGGAACCTAGGGTATGATCAACCATGTGATCGGGAGACGTGTTCAAATATGTCTCAGTTTTCGTACCCTGGTACGCGGGTGCAACATTCCAGACGCTTTACTAACACTCTCCCCACTTGGAGAGTCAGCGCCTTTAACCTCCTGTTTGGCCCAGTTTGCAATTTCTGCGGAAGATGAACAGGAATAGGGAGAACCAATGAGAGACTAGCTGGAGGTGTCTGAACGGGCAAATTTAACTCTCATTTCCCACCAGGAAGAGGAATTAACCAAAGGCTCAGTGTGCCGTTCCGGAACCAGATTAGGGCCTGAAGCCATCCTGCGGTGTTGCGGCCAGCTCAAAAGAAAGCGAGTTGAAGAAAGGAGATCAGGGGCACTGTAATTCACAAACCTGCAGAGTTATAAATGACAGCTATCGTCCAAAAATATACTGAAGTAAGGCTGCCAAGAGGACTTGAAAGCGGGGCAGAATTGCAGGAAACCGATTTCAGGAGGTAGACTGGAATTGCATTGAAAGCATAGGAAAAGAGGCAGAACGTCCACAATGATGCACTTGGACAAAAAGGGCGTATGCGTTTTTTCCTGAATATATTCAGGAAAAAACGCATACGCCCTTTTTGGCCAACCAAGCAAGCTTGCAAAGGAAATCTGCACTACAATGAAGTCTCACTTCCCCCCGGTCAAAAGGGCCATCTGAAAAAAGTGTAAAATCCAGAAAGGCAGGACAGGCCATGGAGAACTGGGAGCCTTGTTATGCTGATGGGCGGGATGTAAATTGCCAACAGACACTCAGGAGAAGTGTATGGTGTTTCCTGAAACATCTAAAAAACAAAGCAACAGAGCCTAGGGCACTTCCACTTATGGTCCTATAGCTTAGGGAAATTAAAATCAAAAAGACACAGCCACCCCAAAGTTTGGGACGCCTCTGTTTACAAGAACCTCGTTTACAGTACAAGTTCAACATCGCAGAAAGTGGAAAATGGATAAAGAAGTTGTGGTATTTACTTACAAAGCAATATCACTCAGGAATGAAATCTATGTCATCAGGCACTTAGTAGCACAATGAGTGGATTCAGGTATGATGATTCTAACTGAAATAAGTCACACAGAAAAAGAAACATCATAAGATATCAGTAATACACGGAATGTAAACTTGGCTACACAGGAACTGAAATCCAAAACAGAACAGGGTCTCAAATTTAGAAAACCAACTTATGCTTGCTTAAGGGGAAAGGTGAGTTGGGGTGCTGCATAAAACCAGAGATTGAAATGAGCACAGATAAAGTTCCTTAAGCCAAATATGGAATAGACAAGAGCTACTCCTTGCTCAACGAAATGGACTCAACACCGCATATTAAACGCCTAAGCATGTACCTGACTAGTAAGTATCTTAAAACCTATGGATTTCTATGTCTCCGAAAGAGAATCAAGCATGTGTACAGGGGCATAAACGCAGCAGTGATAGGATTGGAGAGGTTCGGTGAGCAAATGAAGACCCTTTAAATTCATATTGCATGGTACCCATTACACGGGTTTCAACTACCCAGGTTTAAGGTATTCTTCCTTCAGCTAAAACATGCATGTGGAACCTAGGGTATGATCAACCATGTGATCGGGAGACGTGTTCAAATATGTCTCAGTTTTCGTACCCTGGTACTCGGGTGCAACATTCCAGACGCTTTACTAACACTCTCCCCACTTGGAGAGTCAGCGCCTTTAACCTCCTGTTTGGCCCAGTTTGCAATTTCTGCGGAAGATGAACAGGAATAGCGAGAACCAATGAGAGACTAGCTGGAGGTGTCTGGACGGGCAAATTTAACTCTCATTTCCCACCAGGAAGAGGAAATAAACAAAGGCTCAGTGTGCCGTTCCGGAACCAGATTAGGGCCTGAAGCCATCCTGCGGTGTTGCGGCCAGCTCAAAAGAAAGCGAGTTGAAGAAAGGAGCTCAGGGGCACTGTAATTCACAAACCTGCAGAGTTATAAATGACAGCTATCGTCCAAAAATATAGTGAAGTAAGGCTGCCAAGAGGACTTGAAAGCGGGGCAGAATTGCAGGAAACCAATTTCAGGAGGTAGACTGGAATTGCATTGAAAGCATAGGAAAAGAGGCAGAACGTCCACAATGATGCACTTGGCCAAAAAGGGCGTATGCGTTTTTTCCTGAATATATTCAGGAAAAAACGCATACGCCCTTTTTGGCCAACCAAGCAAGCTTGCAAAGGAAATCTGCACTACAATGAAGTCTCACTTCCCCCCGGTCAAAAGGGCCATCTGAAAAAAGTGTAAAATCCAGAAAGGCAAGACAGGCCATGGAGAACTGGGAGCCTTGTTATGCTGATGGGCAGGATGGAAATTGCCAACAGACACTCGGGAGAAGTGTATGGTGTTTCCTGAAACATCTAAAAAACAAAGCAACAGAGCCTAGGGCACTTCCACTTATGGTCCTATAGCTTAGGGAAATTAAAATCAAAAAGACACAGCCACCCCAAAGTTTGGGACGCCTCTGTTTACAAGAACCTCCTTTAGAGTACAAGTTCAACATCGCAGAAAGTGAAAAATGGATAAAGAAGTTGTGGTATTTACTTACAAAGCAATATCACTCAGCAATGAAATCTATGTCATCAGGCCGTTAGCAGCACAATGAGTGGATTCAGGTATGATGATTCTAACTGAAATAAGTCACACAGAAAAAGAAACATCATAAGATATCAGTAATACATGGAATGTAAACTTGGCTACACAGGAACTGAATTACAGAACAGAACAGGTTCTCAAATTTAGAAAACCAACTTATGCTTGCTTAAGGGTAAAGGTGAGTTGGGGTGCTGCATAAAACCAGAGATTGAAATGAGCACAGATAAAGTTCCTTAAGCCAAATATGGAATAGACAAGAGCTACTCCTTGCTCAACGAAATGGACTCAACACCCCATATTAAACGCCTAAGAATGTACCTGACTAGTAAGTATCTTAAAACCTATGGATTGCTATGTCTCCAAAAGAGAATCAAGTGTGTGTACAGGGGCATAAACGCAGCAGTGATAGGATTGGAGAGGTTCGGTGAGCAAATGAAGACCCTTTGAAGTCATATTGCATGGTACCCATTACACGGGTCTCAACTCTCCAGGTTTAAGGTATTCTTCCTTCAGCTAAAACAGGCATGTGGAACCCAGAGTATGATGAACCGTGTGAACGGGAGACGTGTACATATATGTCTCAGTTTTCGTCCCCGGTACTTGGGTGCAACATTCCAGATGCTTTACTAACACTCTCCCCACTTGGAGAGTCAGCGCCTTTAACCTCCTGTTTGGCCCAGTTTGCAATTTCTGCGGAAGATGAACAGGAATAGCGAGAACCAATGAGAGACTAGCTGGAGGTGTCTGGACGGGCAAATTTAACTCTCATTTCCCACCAGGAAGAGGAAATAACCAAAGGCTCAGCTGCCGTGCCGGAACCAGATTGGGCCTGAAGCCATCCTGCGGTGTTGCGGCCAGCTCACAAGAAAGCGAGTTGAAGAAAGGAGCTCAGGGGCACAGTAATTCACAAACCTGCAGAGTTATAAATGACAGCTATCGTCCAAAAATATACTGAAGTAAGGCTGCCAAGAGGACTTGAAAGCGGGGCAGAATTGCAGGAAACCGATTTCAGGAGGTAGACTGGAATTGCATTGAAAGCATAGGAAAAGAGGCAGAACGTCCACAATGATGCACTTGGCCAAAAAGGGCGTATGCGTTTTTTCCTAAATATATTCAGGAAAAAACGCATACGCCCTTTTTGGCCAACCAAGCAAGCTTGCAAAGGAAATCTGCACTACAATGAAGTCTCACTTCCCCCCGGTCAAAAGGGCCATCTGAAAAAAGTGTAAAATCCAGAAAGTCAAGACAGGCCATGGAGAACTGGGAGCCTTGTTATGCTGATGGGCAGGATGGAAATTGCCAACAGACACTCGGGAGAAGTGTATGGTGTTTCCTGAAACATCTAAAAAACAAAGCAACAGAGCCTAGGGCACTTCCACTTATGGTCCTATAGCTTAGGGAAATTAAAATCAAAAAGACACAGCCACCCCAAAGTTTGGGACGCCTCTGTTTACAAGAACCTCGTTTAGAGTACAAGTTCAACATCGCAGAAAGTGAAAAATGGATAAAGAAGTTGTGGTATTTACTTACAAAGCAATATCACTCAGCAATGAAATCTATGTCATCAGGCCCTTAGCAGCACAATGAGTGGATTCAGGTATGATGATTCTAACTGAAATAAGTCACACAGAAAAAGAAACATCATAAGATATCAGTAATACACGGAATGTAAACTTGGCTACACAGGAACTGAATTACAGAATAGAACAGGGTCTCAAATTTAGAAAACCAACTTATGCTTGCTTAAGGGTAAAGGTGAGTTGGGGTGCTGCATAAAACCAGAGATTGAAATGAGCACAGATAAAGTTCCTTAAGCCAAATATGGAATAGACAAGAGCTACTCCTTGCTCAACGAAATGGACTCAAGACCCCATATTAAACGCCTAAGAATGTACCTGACTAGTAAGTATCTTAAAACCTATGGATTGCTATGTCTCCAAAAGAGAATCAAGCGTGTGTACAGGGGCATAAACGCAGCAGTGATAGGATTGGAGAGGTTCGGTGAGCAAATGAAGACCCTTTGAAGTCATAGTGCATGGTACCCATTCCACCGGTTTCAACAACCCAGGTTTAAGGTATTCTTCCTTCAGCTAAAACATGCATGTGGAACCTAGAGTATGATCAACCATGTGATCGGGAGACGTGTTCAAATATGTCTCAATTTTCATACTCTGGTACCTGGGTGCAACATTCCAGACGCTTTACTAACACTCTCCCGACTTGGAGAGTCAGTCCCTTTAACCTCCTGTTTGCCCCAGTTTGCAATTTCTGCGGAAGATGAACAGGAATAGCGAGAACCAATGAGAGACTAGCTGGAGGTGTCTGGACGGGCAAATTTAACTCTCATTTCCCACCAGGAAGAGGAATTAACCAAAGGCTCAGCGTGCCGTGCCGGAACCAGATTAGGGCCTGAAGCCATCCTGCGGTGTTGCGGCCAGCTCACAAGAAAGCGAGTTGAAGAAAGGAGCTCAGGGGCACTGTAATTCACAAACCTGCAGAGTTATAAATGACAGGTATCATCCAAAAATATACTGAAGTAAGGCTGCCAACAGGACTTGAAAGCGGGGCAGAATTGCAGGAAACCGATTTCAGGAGGTACACTGGAATTGCATTGAAAGCATAGGAAAACAGGCAGAATGTCCACAATGATGCACTTGGCCTAAAAGGGCATATGCATTTTTTCCTGAATATATTCAGGAAAAAACGCATACGCCCTTTTTGGCCAACCAAGCAAACTTGCAAAGGAAATCTGCACTACAATGAAGTCTCACTTCCCCCCGGTCAAAAGGGCCATCTGAAAAACTGTAAAATCCAGAAAGGCTGGACAGGCCATGGAGAACTGGGAGCCTTGTTATGCTGATGGGCGGGATGTAAATTGCCAACAGACACTCGGGAGAAGTGTATGGTGTTTCCTGAAACATCTAAAAAACAAAACAACAGAGCCTAGGGCACTTCCACTTATGGTCCTATAACTTAGGGAAAATAAAATAAAAAAGACACAGCCACCCCAAAGTTTGGGACGCCTCTGTTTACAAGAACCTCATTTACCGTACAAGTTCAATATCACAGAAAGTGAAAAATGGATAAAGAACTTGTGGTACTTACGTACAATGCAGTATCACTCAGCAATGAAATTTATGTCATCAGGCCCATAGCAGCATAATGAGTGGATTCAGGTACGATGATTCTAACTGAAATAAGTCACACAGAAAAAGGAACATCATAAGATATCACTAATACACGGAATGTAAACTTGGCTACACAGGAACTGAATTCCAAAACAGAACAGGGTCTCAAATTTAGAAAACCAACTTATGCTTGCTTAAGGGGAAAGGTGAGTTGGGGTGCTGCATAAAACCAGAGATTGAAATGAGCACAGATAAAGTTCCTTAAGCCAAATATGGAATAGACAAGAGCTACTCCTTGCTCAACGAAATGGACTCAACACCCCATATTAAACGCCTAAGAATGTACCTGACTAGTAAGTATCTTAAAACCTATGGATTGCTATGTCTCCAAAAGAGAATCAAGCGTGTGTACAGGGGCATAAACGCAGCAGTGATAGGATTAGAGAGGTTCGGTGAGCAAATGAAGACCCTTTGAAGTCATATTGCATGGTACCCATTACACGGGTCTCAACTCTCCAGGTTTAAGGTATTCTTCCTTCAGCTAAAACATGAATGTGGAACCCAGAGTATGATCAACCGTGTGAACGGGAGACGTGTTCAAATATGTCTCAGTTTTCCTCCCCTGGTACTCGGGTGCAACATTCCAGACGCTTTACTAACACTCTCCCCACTTGGAGAGTCAGCGCCTTTAACCTCCTGTTTGGCCCAGTTTGCAATTTCTGCGGAAGATGAACAGGAATAGGGAGAACCAATGAGAGACTAGCTGGAGGTGTCTGTATGGGCAAATTTAACTCTCATTTCCCAGGAGGAAGAGGAAATAACCAAAAGCTCAGCGTGCCGTGCCGGAACCAGATTAGGGCCTGAAGCCATCCTGCGGTGTTGCGGCCAGCTCAAAAGGAAGCGAATTGAAGAAAGGAGCTCAGGGGCACTGTAATTCACAAACCTGCAGAGTTATAAATGACAGCTATCGTCGAAAAATACACTGAAGTAAGGCTGCCAAGAGGACTTGAAAGCGGGGCAGAATTGCAGGAAACCGATTTCAGGAGGTAGACTGGAATTGCATTGAAAGCATAGGAAAAGAGGCAGAACGTCCACAATGATGCACTTGGCCAAAAAGGGCGTATGCGTTCTTTCCTGAATATATTCAGGAAAAAACGCATACGCCCTTTTTGGCCAACCAAGCAAGCTTGCAAAGGAAATCTGCACTACAATGAAGTCTCACTTCCCCCCGGTCAAAAGGGCCATCTGAAAAAAGTGTAAAATCCAGAAAGGCAGGACAGGCCATGGAGAACTGGGAGCCTTGTTATGCTGATGGGCGGGATGAAAATTGCCAACAGACACTCGGGAGAAGTGTATGGTGTTTCCTGAAACATCTAAAAAACAAAGCAACAGAGCCTAGGGCACTTCCACTTATGGTCCTATAGCTTAGGGAAATTAAAATCAAAAAGACACAGCCACCCCAAAGTTTGGGACGCCTCTGTTTACAGAAATCTCTTCTATGGCACAAGTTAAATATCCCAGAGAGCAAATAATGGATAAAGAAGTTGCGGTACTTATGTACAACAGAATACCACTCAGCAATGAAATCTATTTCACCAGGCCCGTAGCAGCATAATGAGTGGATTGAGACACGATGATTCTAAGTGAAATAAGTCACACAGAAAAAGAAACATCATAAGGTATCACTAATACACGGAATGTGAACTTGGCTACACATGAACTGAATTACAGAACAGAACAGGGTCTCAAGTTTAGAAAACCAACTTATGCCTGCTTAAGGGGGAAGGTGAGTTGGGGTGCTGCATAAAAGCAGAGTTTGAAATTAGCACAGATACCGTTCCATAAGCCAAATATGTAATAGACAAGACCTACCCCTTGCTCAACGAAATGGATTCAACAATGAGGTATCACCTCACACCTGGTAGAATAGGCATCATAGAAAATCTACAAACAGAAAATGCTGGAAAGGGTGTGGAGAAAAGGAACCCTCTTCCACTATTGTTGGGAATATAAATTGATACAGTCATTATGGAGAACAATATGGAATTTCTTAAGAAACTAACAATAGAATTACCATATGATACAGCAATCCCAGTACTGGACATATACCCAGACAAAACCATAAATCAAAAAGAGTCATTCACCGCAATGTTCATTGCATCACTATTTACAATATCGAGGTAATGGAAGCAACATAAATGCCCACAGACAGACGAATGCATAAAGCTGTGGTACATATATAAAATGGAATATTACTAAGCCATGAAAAGGAATGAAATTGGGTCATTTGTAGAGACGTCGATGGATCTAGAGACTGTCATACAGAGTGAAGTAAGTCAGAAAGAGAAAAACAAATCTTGTATATTCATGCATATATGTGGAACCTAGAAAAACTGTACAGATTAACCATTTTGCAAGGCATAAATAGAGCAACAGATGTAGACAACAAACGTATGGACAACAAGGGGGGAAAGCTGTTGAGGGGGTGGTGGTGGGAGGAGTTGAGAGACTGGGATTGGCATGTATACATTTATATGTATAAAATAGATAACCAATAAGAACCTGCTGTATAAAAATATAAAATAAAATTCAAAATTAAAAAGAAATAAAATTTAAAAAATAAAACAGAAAAAACAATTATTCCCTGCACATACATGTATTTATATGAATAAATTATTTCCATGCTTATATCTGTAAATACAAAAAAGAGGAATAAAATCTACCTTGAACCAAAAACGAAAAAGAGAAAAAAACACAGAACCCACCAGTTACACAGAGGAAAACCGTATCAGGGCACTTGCTCCAGTTGTAAACAATTCTGAAGTTGGTCAGTGGTGGGGAATCGTCTCCCATTCAGCCAGCAGCCCCCACGCAACAAGCGTCCTCATTGCAAAGCTGGGGCACCGTGCCGAGGCATCTGTGAGTAAACGTGAGCTGAGCCCCAGGCCAGTTGCTGCTGAACTATTCCCACCCGTCCCAGGTAAAACACCTGAATATATACAAGGACTTGAAAGCCTAGAGGAAGGGCCATAGAGCCACACGAGTGACAGCATGCCGGCCGACTTGGTGCCTGCAGGCCAGCCAGGATGGTCCTGGCCCTGGGTGCTCTTCTGGAAGATTTCCATTTCCCTGCCTGAGATACCCGTCCTGTCCCTGCCCCCACTGCTTTTTTCCTTCCTCACCTCTGCCCAGGGAGAAATTCCAGCAACAGGTATGGGTGACACATCCTCTTCTTTAGCAGGTGGCAGCCTGGCAACTGCTGCAGAAAGTCCAGCAGAGCCCCACTCACACTGGGCCACCCACAAAGCCGTGGCCTCTCACTCCCTCCCACCAGCCCAGCCCCGAGACTGCTGACAGGGCAGAGAAAATGGCGTCAGGCACGGCTGCAGGGGCTCTTGCTGCCTGGAGTGGTATTTATATTGATCTCAACCCAGGCACACCTGGGGAGGGCTGGCCGGCACGGTAAGGCTGCCCAGGTCAGCCAATCATCACCCCTCAGGGGCTCACAGTTGCAGAAAATGGAACTTGCTGAACCGGCCAGGTCCGAGGAACAGGTGTGGGCTCCTGAGAGTCAGGATAGACAAGGGGCTGCAGCTTTGGCTTGTTTTCTAATCATTTTATCTGGCCCATGAGTGGGAGACAACTTCAAGAAAACCCTCTCCTAATGAGAGGAACCCAGGAGTCAGGGAGAGGAGGGGTGGGTGGTGGTTGGAGACAGAGGCCTGGTGCCCCGGGTGCAGTGGAAGTCTCTGGAAGACCAGGTGGAGGGAGGCCTCACGGAGTGATGCCCAGGGTCACAGACCTGTCGCAGCTGCTGTTTGTTAGTTCAAGTCCTGCTCTGAGGTACTCTGTGTCAGCTCTGAGCGACAGGTGAGCTGGGGGTGCTCTGCAATGAGGGCTATGTGCACGGTTCCTGTGTGCCCAGCCCTGCCACGGTACCTGCAAGGGTAGCTCTGTATCCTGGGAGGGGCCTGACCACGAGAGCCCCGTGGGCTGGGGTGGGGGTGGGGTACCTGCCCAGGTGAGCTCCATATTCTGGGATTGGTCTGACCACGAGAGCCCCATGGGCTGCTGGGGACCTGGTAAAGGATGTCAGGACAGTCAGTGAAGCCACCGAGGATATACCTCCAGTTGCTCCTAATTCCTACACCCTGCTGGTCATTCTACCAACCACCAGGACATGGTATTCTGTATTAGTCTTCAATGATGCTTTCTTTTGCATTCCATTAGTCCCAGAGTCACAAGAAATTTTGGCTTGTGAGTGGCAGGACTCAACATACAACTAAAACAATACTTCCGGGCCGTCTGGCCCCAAGGGTGCAAAAGTTCCCACACCATCTTTGGGGAAAGCTTAGCTAAAGACCTAAAAGTTCTACCTCTGGAAAAGGAAACCCTCCTTCAATATGCAGACGACATTCTGATCGCCAGCCCTACTAAGGAGGCCTCTGAACTACCAAGCCAATAAAGGATAGAAGTTGTCCAAGAAAAAGCTCAAATATCACAGACTGCAGTGACCTGCCTGGGCTTCATTCTCACAGAAGGTCAGAGAAGCCCATCCCAGGAAAGGGAAGAAACCATTTTCAGCCTTACCCCTTTCTAAAACTAGAAGACAGCTTAGGGGTTCCTGGGGAGGCCAGGGTTTGCTGCTTCTGGATCCCTAACTACAGTCTACTAGCTGGGCCTCTATATGAAACACTGAAAGGAAAAGATGATGATCCTTTTGAATAGAATCCAGAAGTGGCCTTTCAAGAATGGAAAGAGCAGTCAATTCAGACCCTTGCCCTGGAACTCCCTAATTTAGCTAAACCCTTTGACCTTTACATTCCCGGTGAAAGGTGAATCGCCATTGGAGAATTAGTGCAAAAACTGGGACCACTTGAAATGGAACAATGCAAGAATGCCATCCAGGTAGGATAAACTACGGTCACCAAGGGGCTTGGCCCACTGCCACATCTGGCCAAGATACTGGCGGTATCTAAAAACCTGGAAATCAGCAGCCCAAAAGGCCACCTCCCTCCTAAGGGAAAAGGACCCCACGTGGTGATCCTAACCACCAACCATGCCCTGAAGTTGCAGGGTTCGCTCCGTGGGCACACCGACCTCGAGTGAGGAGGCCCTCCAACTCCAACATCCAGAGAGATAACCGGGGGCAACAGGGCACCATGACGACTCGTGTGAACATCACTTGACCTGGAGTTTCTCTCATAAAACAACAAGGGTGTGTCCCAAAAGAGTAGACTACTGCTTGCAGGACTTACTGCACCCAGAGGGGAGCTAATAATCTTGGCGGGGGAACCGTATATCACACTGTCACCATAGAAAAGCCTACAGACACCGTGATGATGGTGGCCAATAAGACCGGCTGGACTCCTGTTTACTTCAAAAGGCTGTTGACTCAGTAGCCATCATGGTCCTTATCACCACTGACCCTGGACTGTCTGGGAGTTGAGCAGGCAGGGCTCTGACACATGGTGCTGTTTGTACGTTAATTCAGGGGCCTAATTGAAGAAAGCGCAGACTACTGGTCAGAGCATCTAGGCTGGCAGAAACGGTCAGCCTAAGGTGGCCGAACAAATGTGGGGCAGGGTGAAACCGGCCCCCACAGCGTCTCTGCACATCTCTTTCCTGGACCCTTAAAGGTCATTAGAATCTATAACACTTCCAATGCTGGTGCTCAGGTGGACGAGCAGGGAGGCAGGGGTCCTGGGGACAATCAACGTCACCGGGAGGCTGCTGGGGAGAAGCTCTGACCCTCGCCCCAGGGTATGAGGGCTCCCAACTCAGCACTCAGCAGTTACAGAAGAAGGGTCTGCACCCTCAGCACTCCAAGAATGAGGAACGGGACAAAAGGCAGAGGAGGGGTTTGTCCCCAGCAAAGCCCATTAAAAATCCCTGGGAGATAAAAATAGAATCTGGGCAATAAAGTCAAGTCTAACCTTTTTTATCCTTTGTGCTTTGTCTAATTTCACATGCTCCTAGGGTCCCGCATGCAGAGGTTCCACACCCGGCACTTCAGACCAGATTTCCTAGTGCAGAATGGCTGGGTCGACACCTCAGCTCCTGGGGCCCAGTGCAGACTCCACGATATAGAGCCTGAGCTACAGCCAACCCGGCCCTCGAGAGCTCCGCCGCCTCCCTCCCTCCCACTGACTCTGACAGGATCTCTACACAGCAGCCCAGCCCACAGCCCACGGGGTAGTGCATGCTCTCACCTCTCCATTCTCTGATCAAAATATAAAGTTTCCTTTGCTTGTGAACCAAACTCAGTCTCGATCTGTTGGCCCCAATGACACTGGGCAGGGGGACACTTGTTGGGGTCCACTCTGGAGGATCAGTAACAGAAATTGAGACTATTGTAACCTCAATGAACAGATGTGTGAGCCAAACTGTAGTTAACATAGAACAGTGTATAAGGCTCGGGTAAAATAAGATGTTTCTAACACTTCCATTTGATATTTCCATCACTTTTTATAAGCAAGTTCAGTGAAAAGGTTTGTCTTATTTGTCAGGTCAATATTAGAGAAACGAAGTGATTTCTTTCCAAGGATGTACATCTAATAATCTTGGTTAAACCTTCAATCTTGTTTTAAATGCTTTTCCATTGAAAATGATACCTCTCTTTCAGCTCCCCCATTTCTGAGAAGTATAAAATCTTATAATTTATTATTACCAAAGGGGAAAGGTGGGAGGAGGGATAAATTAACAGTTTGGAATTAACACATACACACTGCTATGTATAAAATAGATCATCAACAAGGAACTACTGTATAGCACAGGGAACTACACTCAACATTTTGCAATAACCTATAAGGGGAAATAATCTGAAAAAGAATAGATATTTTTATTGACATCATCTATCAATGATAGTTAAAGTGTAGCCTAAGGGAAGCTGGTGGTGAGTGCTTCTGACCCTGAAGACTTCAATCATCTAAAGTTTGGACTCTGCCTACTTCCCAAGGCCCTTAATGAACATATGTGTAGCCGTAGCTTAAAAACTTCCCCAGTTTGGGTTTCGGGGAGACACTGATTTTGAAAAAGCCCTGGTGTTCTCCTTACATGAATGGGACTCTTCCTACTGCTAAAACATGTCTGTCACACCCAGAGGATGGTATACCGTCTGATCGGGAAGAGTTTGGAAAAGGCATCTCATCTCCTCATCTCCTGGTGCTCGGGTTCACCCCTCCAGCGTCTTTACTAACAGTCTCCCCACTTGGAGATGTCAGCACTGTCAACATCCTGTTGCGTACAGTTTGGAATTTGTCCAGAGGATGAAGCGGAAGGATGAGGAACAATGAGAGACAAGTCCTAGGTGTTCAGACAGGCACATGTCACTCTAATTTCCAATCAGGAAGACGAATTGACCAAAGGCTAGGGTTGCCCATGGAAACAGTATAGGGCTTGAGGAAATCCCGCTGCTTTGTGGCCAGTTCCCATAAACACAAGTTGAACAATGGAACTCAGGGGCAGTAAAATTCACAAAACTGCAGAGTTGAAAATATCCATCACTGAAAAATGTCTTGAGGAAAGTCAGAGAAAAGGACTTGTAAGCAAGGGAGAATGGCAGGAAAGGGATTTGAGGAGGTAGAAAGGACTCGCCATTAAGCACAAGAAAAGGAGCTGAACATTGCCAACATTGCAGTTGGCCAAAAAGGGTGTATGCGTTTTTTTCTGTATATATTCAAGAAAAGGGCATACACTTTTTTAGCCAACCAAACAGGTGGGCACTGGAAGTCAATACTACAAAAGATATCACTTCGCATCAGTCAGAAGAGCCATCCTCATAAAGCGTAAACAACAGAAATGCAGGACAGGGCAACGAGAAGAGGGAGCCCTGCGAGACTTATAGTGGAAATGTATATTGCCAACGGCCATTCTGGAGAAGTGTATTGTGTTTACTAAAGCATCTAAAAAATGAGCTACAGAGCATAGGGCACTTGCACTCATGGGCGTATATCTTGGGAAAAACAAAAATCGAGAGGACACAGGCACCCCAATGTTTACCCCCTCTCTGTTTAAAAGATCCTCGACTAGGATATAACTTAAATGTCTCTGGAGGGAAAAAATGGATAGAGATGTGGTACTTAGGTAGAGTGGAATATTATTCAGCCTGGAAATCAATGAAATATGGCCAGTTGTAACAACTCCGGAGGAGTTACGTATGATCATTCTAAGTGACAGAATTCAAAAAGAAAAAGACACATATCATAAGATATCACTTAAAGGTGGAATCCAAAATGGCTACACATGAAATAAATTACAAAACAAAAACATAGTCAAATATGTAGAAAACACGCATAAGGCTGCTAAACGGGAAAGGTGGGGAGGGGTGAGGCATCATCCAGGAGGTTGAAATTAGCAAAGATACCATTCCAAATACCAAACTGATAATCAACAAGGCCTACATGGTAGCTAAAAGAACTGCACTCAGCACACTCAAGTCACCGGAAAAGAATATATACGACTGGTAAGAATCTGAAAAAGAATTTATTGATGTCTCTCTGTACGTGAATCAAGTGGATGTACAGCAGCAAGAAACAGAGCTTTGAAAATCAGCTGTAACCAATATAGTAATAAATTGAAAAAAATAAACGACAGAGAGACAGAGAAAACCTCTTACAACTTTTCCTCAGGGATGGTGATGCAACATGGATTGAACACATCTAGACCCACAGCAGGATGAGACATAAGGCTGGAAACTGTTTGCGCTAAGAGAAATGTGAGGTTGGGTGAGGAAATGCACACCCTTTAAAGTAATACTACCTGGTACCCATTCAATGGGTCCCAAATCTGCAGGTTCAAGGGATCTTCCTACAGCTAAAACATGCATGGAAAACCCAGAGGACTGTACACCATGTGATCGGGAGATGTGTCTAAAATGCACCTCATTTATCCTCTCCTGGTGCTCCTGTTCACCATTCCAGCCACGTTACTTAGAATCTCCCCACTTGGAGAATCAGCACATTTAAACTTCTGTTTCACACATTTTGCAAATTGTGAGGAGGATGAACGAGAAGAGGGGGAACCAATGAGAGAATAGTTGTAGGGGTTTGGACGGGCACATATCACTCTAATTTCCCATTAAGAATAAGAATTAAAGAAAGGCTCAGCCTGCCTCGCCGGAGCCAAAATAGGGCCTGAAGCAATCCTGCGGGTTTGAGGCCAGCTCACAAAAGAGCAACTTAAAAAATGGAGCTCAGGGTCACTGCAATTCACAAACCTGCAGAGTTATAAATGAAAACTAACGTCCAAAAATATGTTGAGGTAAGGCAAAGAAGAGGATCTGAATGCAAGACAGAATTGCAAGAAACAGATTTCAAGAGATAGATTGGACTCGTCTTTAACGCACATGAAAAGCGGCAGAATTTCGACAATGATGCAGTTGGCCCAAAAGGGCGTATGTGTTTTTTCCTGATTATATCCAGGAAAAAACGCATACGCACTTTATGGGCAATGAAGCAAGCAACCAATGCAAATGTGCACAACAAAGAAGTCTCACTTCCCACCGGTCAAAAGGGCCATCCTAAAAAATTGTAAAAACCAGAAATGCAGGACAGGCCATGGAGAACAGGGAGCCTTTATACGCTGATGGGCAGTGTGTGAACTGCCGAGAGCCACTCTGGAGAAGTGTATGGTGGTTCCTAAATCATCTAAAAAACAGAGCTACAGAGCATAGGACACTTCCAATCATGGGAGTATATCTAGGGAAGTCTAAAAATCAACAAGACACAAGCACACCACAGTTTAGGGCTACTCTGTTTACAAGAACCTCAACTTCAGTACACCTTAAATATCCCAGGAAAGAGAACAATGGATAAAGAAGATGTGGTACTTATGTACAATGGAATATCTCTTCACCATGAAATCAATGTAATAAGGCTAGTAGAAGGATAAAGAGTGGATTTAGGTCCGATAATACTACTTGAAATAAGTCAAACAG
The DNA here is from genome assembly GCF_964374135.1 of Grampus griseus. Lineage (NCBI taxonomy): Eukaryota > Metazoa > Chordata > Mammalia > Artiodactyla > Delphinidae > Grampus > Grampus griseus. Next base: position 69,823 of record NC_139002.1, read on the forward strand.
AAAAAGAAACATATCATAAGATATCACTTATAGAGGGAGGGTAAATATGGCTGCACAAGAAATGAATTACAGAACAGAACAGTGTCTCACATTTAGAAAACACACTTATGTCAGCTTAAGGGGAAAGGAGAGGTGGGGTGATGCATAAAACCAGAGTTTGAAATTAGCACAGATACCGTTCAATAAACCAAATAGGTATTAGACAAGATCTACACCTTGCTCAATGAACTGGCCTCAACACACCCTATACACCGCAGAGAAATATATCTGAGTAATAAGAATCTTAAAACCCATGTATTGATATATCTCCATAAGGGAATCAAGTGTGTGCAGAGCGGCACAAACACAGCAGTGAAAATGAGCTAAACCCCATTATAGAAATAAATTTTAAAAACAAAACGCTGAAACAATGAAAGAGAGAAAAATTCTTACAAAATTCGCTCAGGGGATGTGATGCAACCTGGATTGACCACATATAAACCCACAGCTGGATAAGACATAAGGCTGAACACTTGGGGCTGAGAGGATTGGTGAGCTTTGGTGAGCAACTGCCGAAAGTTTAATGCAATACTTCATGCTACTCAGTCCAAGGGTCCCAACACTCCAGGTTGAAGGGAATCTTCCTACAGCTAAACCATGCTTGGGAAACCCAGTGACTGGTATACCATATGATCGGGAAAGGTTTCTAAAACGCACCTCATTTTTCCTCTCCTGGGGCTCCGGATCGACATTCCAGCCGCTTTACTAACAACATCCCCACATGGAGTCAATGCCTTTAAGTTCTGGTATCGCACAGTCTGCAGTTAGTGCAGAGGATGAATGGGAATAGGGGGAACCAGTGAGAAACTAGCTGTAGCGGTTTCAATGGGCACATGTCACTCTAATGTCACATCAGTAAGAAGAATTAACCAAAGGCACAGCAAGGTGCCCCAGAAGAAAAATAGGGCTTCAAGGAATCCTGTGGTTATGGGGCAAGACCACAAAAATAAGAGCTGAAAAATGGAGCTAAGGGCCACTGCAATTCAAAAACCTGCAGAGTTATAAAGGCCAACTATTTTCAAAAAATATATTGAGGTAAGGCTATGAAGAGGCAATGAAAGCAAGGCAGAATTGCAGGAAACCAATTTCAGGAGGTAGACTGGAATTGCATTGAAAACATATGAAGAGAGTCAGAACCTCGACAATGATGTACTTGGCCAAAAAGGGCGTATGCGTTTTTTCCTGAATATATTCAGGAAAAAACGCATACGCCCTTTTTGGCCAACCAAGCAAGCTTGCAAAGGAAATCTGCACTACAATGAAGTCTCACTTCCCCCCGGTCAAAAGGGCCATCTGAAAAAAGTGTAAAATCCAGAAAGGCAGGACAGGCCATGGAGAACTGGGAGCCTTGTTATGCTGATGGGCGGGATGTAAATTGCCAACAGACACTCGGGAGAAGTGTATGGTGTTTCCTGAAACATCTAAAAAACAAAGCAACAGAGCCTAGGGCACTTCACTTATGGTCCTATAGCTTAGGGAAATTAAAATCAAAAAGACACAGCCACCCCAAAGTTTGGGACGCCTCTGTTTACAAGAACCTCGTTTACAGTACAAGTTCAAGATCACAGAAAGTGAAAAATGGATAAAGAAGTTGTGGTATTTACTTACAAAGCAATATCACTCAGGAATGAAATCTATGTCATCAGGCACTTAGTAGCACAATGAGTGGATTCAGGTATGATGATTCTAACTGAAATAAGTCACACAGAAAAAGAAACATCATAAGATATCAGTAATACACGGAATGTAAACTTGGCTACACAGGAACTGAATTCCAAAACAGAACAGGGTCTCAAATTTAGAAAACCAACTTATGCTTGCTTAAGGGGAAAGGTGAGTTGGGGTGCTGCATAAAACCAGAGATTGAAATGAGCACAGATAAAGTTCCTTAAGCCAAATATGGAATAGACAAGAGCTACTCCTTGCTCAACGAAATGGACTCAACACCGCATATTAAACGCCTAAGCATGTACCTGACTAGTAAGTATCTTAAAACCTATGGATTTCTATGTCTCCGAAAGAGAATCAAGCATGTGTACAGGGGCATAAACGCAGCAGTGATAGGATTGGAGAGGTTCGGTGAGCAAATGAAGACCCTTTAAAGTCATATTGCATGGTACCCATTACACAGGTTTCAACTACCCAGGTTTAAGGTATTCTTCCTTCAGCTAAAACATGCATGTGGAACCTAGGGTATGATCAACCATGTGATCGGGAGACGTGTTCAAATATGTCTCAGTTTTCGTACCCTGGTACTCGGGTGCAACATTCCAGACGCTTTACTAAGACTCTCCCCACTTGGAGAGTCAGCGCCTTTAACCTCCTGTTTGGCCCAGTTTGCAATTTCTGCGGAAGATGAACAGGAATAGCGAGAACCAATGAGAGACTAGCTGGAGGTGTCTGGACGGGCAAATTTAACTCTCATTTCCCACCAGGAAGAGGAATTAACCAAAGGCTCAGTGTGCCGTGCCGGAACCAGATTAGGGCCTGAAGCCATCCTGCGGTGTTGCGGCCAGCTCAAAAGAAAGCGAGTTGAAGAAAGGAGCTCAGGGGCACTGTAATTCACAAACCTGCAGAGTTATAAATGACAGCTATCGTCCAAAAATATACTGAAGTAAGGCTGCCAAGAGGACTTGAAAGCGGGGCAGAATTGCAGGAAACCGATTTCAGGAGGTAGACTGGAATTGCATTGAAAGCATAGGAAAAGAGGCAGAACGTCCACAATGATGCACTTGGCCAAAAAGGGCGTATGCGTTTCTTCCTGAATATATTCAGGAAAAAACGCATACGCCCTTTTTGGCCAACCAAGCAAGCTTGCAAAGGAAATCTGCACTACAATGAAGTCTCACTTCCCCCCGGTCAAAAGGGCCATCTGAAAATAGTGTAAAATCCAGAAAGGCAAGACAGGCCATGGAGAACTGGGAGCCTTGTTATGCTGATGGGGAGGATGGAAATTCCCAACAGACACTCGGGAGAAGTGTATGGTGTTTCCTGAAACATCTAAAAAACAAAGCAACAGAGCCTAGGGCACTTCCACTTATGGTCTTATAGCTTAGGGAAATTAAAATCAAAAAGACACAGCCACCCCAAAGTTTGGGACGCCTCTGTTTACAAGAACCTCGTTTACAGTACAAGTTCAACATCGCAGAAAGTGAAAAATGGATAAAGAAGTTGTGGTATTTACTTACAAAGCAATATCACTCAGCAATGAAATCTATGTCATCAGGCCCTTAGCAGCACAATGAGTGGATTCAGGTATGATGATTCTAACTGAAATAAGTCACACAGAAAAAGAAACATCATAAGATATCAGTAATACACGGAATGTAAACTTGGCTACACAGGAACTGAATTACAGAACAGAACAGAATCTCAAATTTAGAAAACCAACTTCTGCTTGCTTAAGGGGAATGGTGAGTTGGGGTGCTGCATAAAACCAGAGATTGAAAAGAGAACAGATAAAGTTCCTTAAGCCAAATATGGAATAGACAAGAGCTACTCCTTGCTCAACGAAATGGACTCAACACCGCATATTAAACGCCTAAGAATGTACCTGACTAGTAAGTATCTTAAAACCTATGGATTGCTCTGTCTCCGAAAGAGAATCGAGCATGTGTACAGGGGCATAAACGCAGCAGTGATAGGATTGGAGAGGTTCGGTGAGCAAATGAAGACCCTTTGATGTCATATTGCATGGTACCCATTACACGGGTCTCAACTCTCCAGGTTTAAGGTATTCTTCCTTCAGCTAAAACATGCATGTGGAACCCAGAGTATGATGAACCGTGTGAACGGGAGACGTGTTAAAATATGTCTCAGTTTTCGTCCCCTGGTACTTGGGTGCAACATTCCAGACGCTTTACTAAGACTCTCCCCACTTGGAGAGTCAGCGCCTTTAACCTCCTGTTTGGCCCAGTTTGCAATTTCTGCGGAAGATGAACAGGAATAGCGAGAACCAATGAGAGACTAGCTGGAGGTGTCTGGACGGGCAAATTTAACTCTCATTTCCCACCAGGAAGAGGAATTAACCAAAGGCTCAGTGTGCCGTGCCGGAACCAGATTAGGGCCTGAAGCCATCCTGCGGTGTTGCGGCCAGCTCAAAAGAAAGCGAGTTGAAGAAAGGAGCTCAGGGGCACTGTAATTCACAAACCTGCAGAGTTATAAATGACAGTTATCGTCCAAAAATATACTGAAGTAAGGCTGCCAAGAGGACTTGAAAGCAGGGCAGAATTGCAGGAAACCGATTTTAGGAGGTAGACTGGAATTGCATTGAAAGCATAGGAAAAGAGGCAGAACGTCCACAATGATGCACTTGGCCAAAAAGGGCGTATGCGTTTTTTCCTGAATATATTCAGGAAAAAACGCATACGCCCTTTTTGGCCTACCAAGCAAGCTTGCAAAGGAAAACTGCACTACAATGAAGTCTCACTTCCCCCTGGTCAAAAGGGCCATCTGAAAATAGTGTAAAATCCAGAAAGGCAGGACAGGCCATGGACAACTGGGAGCCTTGTTATGCTGATGGGCGGGATGTAAATTGCCAACAGACACTCGGGAGAAGTGTATGGTGTTTCCTGAAACATCTAAAAAACACAGCAACAGAGCCTAGGGCACTTCCACTTATGGTCTTATAGCTTAGGGAAATTAAAATCAAAAAGACACAGCCACCCCAAAGTATGGGACGCCTCTGTTTACAAGAACCTCGTTTACAGTACAAGTTCAACATCACAGAAAATGAAAAATGGATAAAGAAGTTGTGGTATTTACTTACAAAGCAATATCACTCAGCAATGAAATCTATGTCATCAGGCACTTAGTAGCACAATGAGTGGATTCAGGTATGATGATTCTAACTGAAATAAGTCACACAGAAAAAGAAACATCATAAGATATCAGTAATACACGGAATGTAAACTTGGCTACACAGGAACTGAAATCCAAAACAGAACAGGGTCTCAAATTTAGAAAACCAACTTATGCTTGCTTAAGGGGAATGGTGAGTTGGGGTGCTGCATAAAACCAGAGATTGAAATGAGCACAGATAAAGTTCCTTAAGCCAAATATGGAATAGACAAGAGCTACTCCTTGCTCAACGAAATGGACTCAACACCGCATATTAAACGCCTAAGCATGTACCTGACTAGTAAGTATCTTAAAACCTATGGATTTCTATGTCTCCGAAAGAGAATCAAGCATGTGTACAGGGGCATAAACGCAGCAGTGATAGGATTGGAGAGGTTCGGTGAGCAAATGAAGACCCTTTAAAGTCATATTGCATGGTACCCATTACACGGGTTTCAGCTACCCAGGTTTAAGGTATTCTTCCTTCAGCTAAAACATGCATGTGGAACCTAGCGTATGATCAACCATGTGATCGGGAGACGTGTTCAAATATGTCTCAGTTTTCGTACCCTGGTACTCGGGTGCAACATTCCAGACGCTTTACTAACACTCTCCCCACTTGGAGAGTCAGCGCCTTTAACCTCCTGTTTGGCCCAGTTTGCAATTTCTGCGGAAGATGAACAGGAATAGCGAGAACCAATGAGAGACTAGCTGGAGGTGTCTGGACGGGCAAATTTAACTCTCATTTCCCACCAGGAAGAGGAAATAACCAAAGGCTCAGTGTGCCGTTCCGGAACCAGATTAGGGCCTGAAGCCATCCTGCGGTGTTGCGGCCAGCTCACAAGAAAGCGAGTTGAAGAAAGGAGCTCAGGGGCACTGTAATTCACAAACCTGCAGAGTTATAAATGACAGCTATCGTCCAAAAATATAGTGAAGTAAGGCTGCCAAGAGGACTTGAAAGCGGGGCAGAATTGCAGGAAACCAATTTCAGGAGGTAGACTGGAATTGCATTGAAAGCATAGGAAAAGAGGCAGAACGTCCACAATGATGCACTTGGCCAAAAAGGGCGTATGCGTTTTTTCCTGAATATATTCAGGAAAAAACGCATACGCCCTTTTTGGCCAACCAAGCAAGCTTGCAAAGGAAATCTGCACTACAATGAAGTCTCACTTCCCCCCGGTCAAAAGGGCCATCTGAAAAAAGTGTAAAATCCAGAAAGGCAAGACAGGCCATGGAGAACTGGGAGCCTTGTTATGCTGATGGGCAGGATGGAAATTGCCAACAGACACTCGGGAGAAGTGTATGGTGTTTCCTGAAACATCTAAAAAACAAAGCAACAGAGCCTAGGGCACTTCCACTTATGGTCCTATAGCTTAGGGAAATTAAAATCAAAAAGACACAGCCACCCCTAAGTTTGGGACGCCTCTGTTTACAAGAACCTCGTTTAGAGTACAAGTTCAACATCGCAGAAAGTGAAAAATGGATAAAGAAGTTGTGGTATTTACTTACAAAGCAATATCACTCAGCAATGAAATCTATGTCATCAGGCCGTTAGCAGCACAATGAGTGGATTCAGGTATGATGATTCTAACTGAAATAAGTCACACAGAAAAAGAAACATCATAAGATATCAGTAATACATGGAATGTAAACTTGGCTACACAGGAACTGAATTACAGAACAGAACAGGTTCTCAAATTTAGAAAACCAACTTATGCTTGCTTAAGGGGAAAGGTGAGTTGGGGTGCTGCATAAAACCAGAGATTGAAATGAGCACAGATAAAGTTCCTTAAGCCAAATATGGAATAGACAAGAGCTACTCCTTGCTCAACGAAATGGACTCAACACCCCATATTAAACGCCTAAGAATGTACCTGACTAGTAAGTATCTTAAAACCTATGGATTGCTATGTCTCCAAAAGAGAATCAAGTGTGTGTACAGGGGCATAAACGCAGCAGTGATAGGATTGGAGAGGTTCGGTGAGCAAATGAAGACCCTTTGAAGTCATATTGCATGGTACCCATTACACGGGTCTCAACTCTCCAGGTTTAAGGTATTCTTCCTTCAGCTAAAACATGCATGTGGAACCCAGAGTATGATGAACCGTGTGAACGGGAGACGTGTACATATATGTCTCAGTTTTCGTCCCCGGTACTTGGGTGCAACATTCCAGATGCTTTACTAACACTCTCCCCACTTGGAGAGTCAGCGCCTTTAACCTCCTGTTTGGCCCAGTTTGCAATTTCTGTGGAAGATGAACAGGAATAGCGAGAACCAATGAGAGACTAGCTGGAGGTGTCTGGACGGGCAAATTTAACTCTCATTTCCCACCAGGAAGAGGAAATAACCAAAGGCTCAGCTGCCGTGCCGGAACCAGATTGGGCCTGAAGCCATCCTGCGGTGTTGCGGCCAGCTCACAAGAAAGCGAGTTGAAGAAAGGAGCTCAGGGGCACTGTAATTCACAAACCTGCAGAGTTATAAATGACAGCTATCGTCCAAAAATATACTGAAGTAAGGCTGCCAAGAGGACTTGAAAGCGGGGCAGAATTGCAGGAAACCGATTTCAGGAGGTAGACTGGAATTGCATTGAAAGCATAGGAAAAGAGGCAGAACGTCCACAATGATGCACTTGGCCAAAAAGTGCGTATGCGTTTTTTCCTAAATATATTCAGGAAAAAACGCATACGCCCTTTTTGGCCAACCAAGCAAGCTTGCAAAGGAAATCTGCACTACAATGAAGTCTCACTTCCCCCCGGTCAAAAGGGCCATCTGAAAAAAGTGTAAAATCCAGAAAGGCAAGACAGGCCATGGAGAACTGGGAGCCTTGTTATGCTGATGGGCAGGATGGAAACTGCCAACAGACACTCGGGAGAAGTGTATGGTGTTTCCTGAAACATCTAAAAAACAAAGCAACAGAGCCTAGGGCACTTCCACTTATGGTCCTATAGCTTAGGGAAATTAAAATCAAAAAGACACAGCCACCCCAAAGTTTGGGACGCCTCTGTTTACAAGAACCTCGTTTACAGTACAAGTTCAACATCGTAGAAAGTGAAAAATGGATAAAGAATTTGTGGTATTTACTTACAAAGCAATATCACTCAACAATGAAATCTATGTCATCAGGCCCTTAGCAGCACAATGAGTGGATTCAGGTATGATGATTCTAACTGAAATAAGTCACACAGAAAATGAAACATCATAAGATATCACTAATACACGGAATGTAAACTTGGCTACACAGGAACTGAATTACAGAACAGAACAGGGTCTCAAATTTAGAAAACCAACTTATGCTTGCTTAAGGGTAAAGGTGAGTTGGGGTGCTGCATAAAACCAGAGATTGAAATGAGCACAGATAAAGTTCCTTAAGCCAAATATGGAATAGACAAGAGCTACTCCTTGCTCAACGAAATGGACTCAACACCCCATATTAAACGCCTAAGAATGTAACTGACTAGTAAGTATATTAAAACCTAAGGATTGCTATGTCTCCAAAAGAGAATCAAGCGTGTGTACAGGGGCATAAACGCAGCAGTGATAGGATTGGAGAGGTTCGGTGAGCAAATGAAGACCCTTTGATGTCATATTGCATGGTACCCATTACACGGGTCTCAACTCTCCAGGTTTAAGGTATTCTTCCTTCAGCTAAAACATGCATGTGGAACCCAGAGTATGATGAACCGTGTGAACGGGAGACGTGTTAAAATATTTCTCAGTTTTCGTCCCCTGGTACTTGGGTGCAACATTCCAGACGCTTTACTAACACTCTCCCCACTTGGAGAGTCAGCGCCTTTAACCTCCTGTTTGGCCCAGTTTGCAATTTCTGCGGAAGATGAACAAGAATAGCGAGAACCAATGAGAGACTAGCTGGAGGTGTCTGGACGGGCAAATTTAACTCTCATTTCCCACCAGGAAGAGGAATTAACCAAAGGCTCAGTGTGCCCTGCCGGAACCAGATTAGGGCCTGAAGCCATCCTGCGGTGTTGCGGCCAGCTCACAAGAAAGCGAGTTGAAGAAAGGAGCTCAGGGGCACTGTAATTCACAAACCTGCAGAGTTATAAATGACAGTTATCGTCCAAAAATATACTGAAGTAAGGCTGCCAAGAGGACTTGAAAGCGGGGCAGAATTGCAGGAAACCGATTTCAGGAGGTAGACTGGAATTGCATTGAAAGCATAGGAAAAGAGGCAGAACGTCCACAATGATGCACTTGGACAAAAAGGGCGTATGCGTTTTTTCCTGAATATATTCAGCAAAAAACGCATACGCCCTTTTTGGCCAACCAAGCAAGCTTGCAAAGGAAATCTGCACTACAATGAAGTCTCACTTCCCCCCGGTCAAAAGGGCCATCTGAAAAAAGTGTAAAATCCAGAAAGGCAGGACAGGCCATGGAGAACTGGGAGCCTTGTTATGCTGATGGGCGGGATGTAAATTGCCAACAGACACTCGGGAGAAGTGTATGGTGTTTCCTGAAACATCTAAAAAACACAGCAACAGAGCCTAGGGCACTTCCACTTATGGTCTTATAGCTTAGGGAAATTAAAATCAAAAAGACACAGCCACCCCAAAGTATGGGACGCCTCTGTTTACAAGAACCTCGTTTACAGTACAAGTTCAACATCACAGAAAGTGAAAAATGGATAAAGAAGTTGTGGTATTTACTTACAAAGCAATATCACTCAGGAATGAAATCTATGTCATCAGGCACTTAGTAGCACAATGAGTGGATTCAGGTATGATGATTCTAACTGAAATAAGTCACACAGAAAAAGAAACATCATAAGATATCAGTAATACACGGAATGTAAACTTGGCTACACAGGAACTGAAATCCAAAACAGAACAGGGTCTCAAATTTAGAAAACCAACTTATGCTTGCTTAAGGGGAAAGGTGAGTTGGGGTGCTGCATAAAACCAGAGATTGAAATGAGCACAGATAAAGTTCCTTAAGCCAAATATGGAATAGACAAGAGCTACTCCTTGCTCAACGAAGTGGACTCAACACCCCATATTAAACGCCTAAGAATGTACCTGACTAGTAAGTATCTTAAAACCTATGGATTGCTATGTCTCCAAAAGAGAATCAAGTGTGTGTACAGGGGCATAAACGCAGCAGTGATAGGATTGGAGAGGTTCGGTGAGCAAATGAAGACCCTTTGAAGTCATATTGCATGGTACCCATTACACGGGTCTCAACTCTCCAGGTTTAAGGTATTCTTCCTTCAGCTAAAACATGCATGTGGAACCCAGAGTATGATGAACCGTGTGAACGGGAGACGTGTACATATATGTCTCAGTTTTCGTCCCCGGTACTTGGGTGCAACATTCCAGATGCTTTACTAACACTCTCCCCACTTGGAGAGTCAGCGCCTTTAACCTCCTGTTTGGCCCAGTTTGCAATTTCTGTGGAAGATGAACAGGAATAGCGAGAACCAATGAGAGACTAGCTGGAGGTGTCTGGACGGGCAAATTTAACTCTCATTTCCCACCAGGAAGAGGAAATAACCAAAGGCTCAGCTGCCGTGCCGGAACCAGATTGGGCCTGAAGCCATCCTGCGGTGTTGCGGCCAGCTCACAAGAAAGCGAGTTGAAGAAAGGAGCTCAGGGGCACTGTAATTCACAAACCTGCAGAGTTATAAATGACAGCTATCGTCCAAAAATATACTGAAGTAAGGCTGCCAAGAGGACTTGAAAGCGGGGCAGAATTGCAGGAAACCGATTTCAGGAGGTAGACTGGAATTGCATTGAAAGCATAGGAAAAGAGGCAGAACGTCCACAATGATGCACTTGGCCAAAAAGGGCGTATGCGTTTTTTCCTAAATATATTCAGGAAAAAACGCATACGCCCTTTTTGGCCAACCAAGCAAGCTTGCAAAGGAAATCTGCACTACAATGAAGTCTCACTTCCCCCCGGTCAAAAGGGCCATCTGAAAAAAGTGTAAAATCCAGAAAGGCAAGACAGGCCATGGAGAACTGGGAGCCTTGTTATGCTGATGGGCAGGATGGAAATTGCCAACAGACACTCGGGAGAAGTGTATGGTGTTTCCTGAAACATCTAAAAAACAAAGCAACAGAGCCTAGGGCACTTCCACTTATGGTCCTATAGCTTAGGGAAATTAAAATCAAAAAGACACAGCCACCCCAAAGTTTGGGACGCCTCTGTTTACAAGAACCTCGTTTAGAGTACAAGTTCAACATCGCAGAAAGTGAAAAATGGATAAAGAAGTTGTGGTATTTACTTACAAAGCAATATCACTCAGCAATGAAATCTATGTCATCAGGCCCTTAGCAGCACAATGAGTGGATTCAGGTATGATGATTCTAACTGAAATAAGTCACACAGAAAAAGAAACATCATAAGATATCAGTAATACACGGAATGTAAACTTGGCTACACAGGAACTGAATTACAGAATAGAACAGGGTCTCAAATTTAGAAAACCAACTTATGCTTGCTTAAGGGTAAAGGTGAGTTGGGGTGCTGCATAAAACCAGAGATTGAAATGAGCACAGATAAAGTTCCTTAAGCCAAATATGGAATAGACAAGAGCTACTCCTTGCTCAACGAAATGGACTCAAGACCCCATATTAAACGCCTAAGAATGTACCTGACTAGTAAGTATCTTAAAACCTATGGATTGCTATGTCTCCAAAAGAGAATCAAGCGTGTGTACAGGGGCATAAACGCAGCAGTGATAGGATTGGAGAGGTTCGGTGAGCAAATGAAGACCCTTTGAAGTCATAGTGCATGGTACCCATTCCACGGGTTTCAACAACCCAGGTTTAAGGTATTCTTCCTTCAGCTAAAACATGCATGTGGAACCTAGAGTATGATCAACCATGTGATCGGGAGACGTGTTCAAATATGTCTCAATTTTCATACTCTGATACCTGGGTGCAACATTCCAGACGCTTACTAACACTCTCCCGACTTGGAGAGTCAGTCCCTTTAACCTCCTGTTTGGCCCAGTTTGCAATTTCTGCGGAAGATGAACAGGAATAGCGAGAACCAATGAGAGACTAGCTGGAGGTGTCTGGACGGGCAAATTTAACTCTCATTTCCCACCAGGAAGAGGAATTAACCAAAGGCTCAGTGTGCCGTGCCGGAACCAGATTAGGGCCTGAAGCCAAACTGCGGTGTTGCGGCCAGCTCAAAAGTAAGCGAGTTGAAGAAAGGAGCTCAGGGGCACTGTAATTCACAAACCTGCAGAGTTATAAATGACAGCTATCGTCCAAAAATATACTGAAGTAAGGCTGCCAAGAGGACTTGAAAGCGGGGCAGAATTGCAGGAAACCGATTTCAGGAGGTAGACTGGAATTGCATTGAAAGCATAGGAAAAGAGGCAGAACGTCCACAATGATGCACTTGGCCAAAAAGGGCGTATGCGTTTTTTCCTGAATATATTCAGGAAAAAACGCATACGCCCTTTTTGGCCAACCAAGCAAGCTTGCAAAGGAAATCTGCACTACAATGAAGTCTCACTTCCCCCCGGTCAAAAGGGCCATCTGAAAAAAGTGTAAAATCCAGAAAGGCAGGACAGGCCATGGAGAACTGGGAGCCTTGTTATGCTGATGGGCGGGATGTAAATTGCCAACAGACACTCGGGAGAAGTGTATGGTGTTTCCTGAAACATCTAAAAAACAGAGCAACAGAGCCTAGGGCACTTCCACTTATGGTCCTATAGCTTAGGGAAATTAAAATCAAAAAGACACAGCCACCCCAAAGTTTGGGACGCCTCTGTGTACAGAAATCTCTTCTATGGCACAAGTTAAATATCCCAGAGAGCAAATAATGGATAAAGAAGTTGCGGTACTTATGTACAACAGAATACCACTCAGCAATGAAATCTATGTCACCAGGCCCATAGCAGCATAATGAGTGGATTGAGACACGATGATTCTAAGTGAAATAAGTCGCACAGAAAAAGAAACATCATAAGGTATCACTAATACACGGAATGTGAACTTGGCTACACATGAACTGAATTACAAAACAGAACAGGGTCTCAAGTTTAGAAAACCAACTTATGCCTGCTTAAGGGGGAAGGTGAGTTGGGGTGCTGCATAAAAGCAGAGTTTGAAATTAGCACAGATACCGTTCCATAAGCCAAATATGTAATAGACAAGACCTACCCCTTGCTCAACGAAATGGATTCAACAATGAGGTATCACCTCACACCTGGTAGAATAGGCATCATAGAAAATCTACAAACAGAAAATGCTGGAAAGGGTGTGGAGAAAAGGAACCCTCTTCCACTATTGTTGGGAATATAAATTGATACAGTCATTATGGAGAACAATATGGAATTTCTTAAGAAACTAACAATAGAATTACCATATGATACAGCAATCCCAGTACTGGACATATACCCAGACAAAACCATAAATCAAAAAGAGTCATTCACCGCAATGTTCATTGCATCACTATTTACAATATCGAGGTAATGGAAGCAACATAAATGCCCACAGACAGACGAATGCATAAAGCTGTGGTACATATATAAAATGGAATATTACTAAGCCATGAAAAGGAATGAAATTGGGTCATTTGTAGAGACGTCGATGGATCTAGAGACTGTCATACAGAGTGAAGTAAGTCAGAAAGAGAAAAACAAATCTTGTATATTCATGCATATATGTGGAACCTAGAAAAACTGTACAGATTAACCATTTTGCAAGGCATAAATAGAGCAACAGATGTAGACAACAAACGTATGGACAACAAGGGGGGAAAGCTGTTGAGGGGGTGGTGGTGGGAGGAGTTGAGAGACTGGGATTGGCATGTATACATTTATATGTATAAAATAGATAACCAATAAGAACCTGCTGTATAAAAATATAAAATAAAATTCAAAATTAAAAAGAAATAAAATTTAAAAAATAAAACAGAAAAAACAATTATTCCCTGCACATACATGTATTTATATGAATAAATTATTTCCATGCTTATATCTGTAAATACAAAAAAAGAGGAATAAAGTCTACCTTGAACCAAAAACGAAAAAGAGAAAAAAACACAGAACCCACCAGTTACACAGAGGAAAACCGTATCAGGGCACTTGCTCCAGTTGTAAACAATTCTGAAGTTGGTCAGTGGTGGGGAATCGTCTCCCATTCAGCCAGCAGCCCCCACGCAACAAGCGTCCTCATTGCAAAGCTGGGGGACCGTGCCGAGGCGCCTGTGAGTAAACGTGAGCTGAGCCCCAGGCCAGTTGCTGCTGAACTATTCCCACCCGTCCCAGGTAAAACACCTGAATATATACAAGGACTTGAAAGCCTAGAGGAAGGGCCATAGAGCCACACGAGTGACAGCATGCCGGCCGACTTGGTGCCTGCAGGCCAGCCAGGATGGTCCTGGCCCTGGGTGCTCTTCTGGAAGATTTCCATTTCCCTGCCTGAGATACCCGTCCTGTCCCTGCCCCCACTGCTTTTTTCCTTCCTCACCTCTGCCCAGGGAGAAATTCCAGCAACAGGTATGGGTGACACATCCTCTTCTTTAGCAGGTGGCAGCCTGGCAACTGCTGCAGAAAGTCCAGCAGAGCCCCACTCACACTGGGCCACCCACAAAGCCGTGGCCTCTCACTCCCTCCCACCAGCCCAGCCCCGAGACTGCTGACAGGGCAGAGAAAATGGCGTCAGGCACGGCTGCAGGGGCTCTTGCTGCCTGGAGTGGTATTTATATTGATCTCAACCCAGGCACACCTGGGGAGGGCTGGCCGGCACGGTAAGGCTGCCCAGGTCAGCCAATCATCACCCCTCAGGGGCTCACAGTTGCAGAAAATGGAACTTGCTGAACCGGCCAGGTCCGAGGAACAGGTGTGGGCTCCTGAGAGTCAGGATAGACAAGGGGCTGCAGCTTTGGCTTGTTTTCTAATCATTTTATCTGGCCCATGAGTGGGAGACAACTTCAAGAAAACCCTCTCCTAATGAGAGGAACCCAGGAGTCAGGGAGAGGAGGGGTGGGTGGTGGTTGGAGACAGAGGCCTGGTGCCCCGGGTGCAGTGGAAGTCTCTGGAAGACCAGGTGGAGGGAGGCCTCACGGAGTGATGCCCAGGGTCACAGACCTGTCGCAGCTGCTGTTTGTTAGTTCAAGTCCTGCTCTGAGGTACTCTGTGTCAGCTCTGAGCGACAGGTGAGCTGGGGGTGCTCTGCAATGAGGGCTATGTGCACGGTTCCTGTGTGCCCAGCCCTGCCACGGTACCTGCAAGGGTAGCTCTGTATCCTGGGAGGGGCCTGACCACGAGAGCCCCGTGGGCTGGGGTGGGGGTGGGGTACCTGCCCAGGTGAGCTCCATATTCTGGGATTGGTCTGACCACGAGAGCCCCATGGGCTGCTGGGGACCTGGTAAAGGATGTCAGGACAGTCAGTGAAGCCACCGAGGATATACCTCCAGTTGCTCCTAATTCCTACACCCTGCTGGTCATTCTACCAACCACCAAGACATGGTATTCTGTATTAGTCTTCAATGATGCTTTCTTTTGCATTCCATTAGTCCCAGAGTCACAAGAAATTTTGGCTTGTGAGTGGCAGGACTCAACATACAACTAAAACAATACTTCCGGGCCGTCTGGCCCCAAGGGTGCAAAAGTTCCCACACCATCTTTGGGGAAAGCTTAGCTAAAGACCTAAAAGTTCTACCTCTGGAAAAGGAAACCCTCCTTCAATATGCAGACGACATTCTGATCGCCAGCCCTACTAAGGAGGCCTCTGAACTACCAAGCCAATAAAGGATAGAAGTTGTCCAAGAAAAAGCTCAAATATCACAGACTGCAGTGACCTGCCTGGGCTTCATTCTCACAGAAGGTCAGAGAAGCCCATCCCAGGAAAGGGAAGAAACCATTTTCAGCCTTACCCCTTTCTAAAACTAGAAGACAGCTTAGGGGTTCCTGGGGAGGCCAGGGTTTGCTGCTTCTGGATCCCTAACTACAGTCTACTAGCTGGGCCTCTATATGAAACACTGAAAGGAAAAGATGATGATCCTTTTGAATAGAATCCAGAAGTGGCCTTTCAAGAATGGAAAGAGCAGTCAATTCAGACCCTTGCCCTGGAACTCCCTAATTTAGCTAAACCCTTTGACCTTTACATTCCCGGTGAAAGGTGAATCGCCATTGGAGAATTAGTGCAAAAACTGGGACCACTTGAAATGGAACAATGCAAGAATGCCATCCAGGTAGGATAAACTACGGTCACCAAGGGGCTTGGCCCACTGCCACATCTGGCCAAGATACTGGCGGTATCTAAAAACCTGGAAATCAGCAGCCCAAAAGGCCACCTCCCTCCTAAGGGAAAAGGACCCCACGTGGTGATCCTAACCACCAACCATGCCCTGAAGTTGCAGGGTTCGCTCCGTGGGCACACCGACCTCGAGTGAGGAGGCCCTCCAACTCCAACATCCAGAGAGATAACCGGGGGCAACAGGGCACCATGACGACTCGTGTGAACATCACTTGACCTGGAGTTTCTCTCATAAAACAACAAGGGTGTGTCCCAAAAGAGTAGACTACTGCTTGCAGGACTTACTGCACCCAGAGGGGAGCTAATAATCTTGGCGGGGGAACCGTATATCACACTGTCACCATAGAAAAGCCTACAGACACCGTGATGATGGTGGCCAATAAGACCGGCTGGACTCCTGTTTACTTCAAAAGGCTGTTGACTCAGTAGCCATCATGGTCCTTATCACCACTGACCCTGGACTGTCTGGGAGTTGAGCAGGCAGGGCTCTGACACATGGTGCTGTTTGTACGTTAATTCAGGGGCCTAATTGAAGAAAGCGCAGACTACTGGTCAGAGCATCTAGGCTGGCAGAAACGGTCAGCCTAAGGTGGCCGAACAAATGTGGGGCGGGGTGAAACCGGCCCCCACAGCGTCTCTGCACATCTCTTTCCTGGACCCTTAAAGGTCATTAGAATCTATAACACTTCCAATGCTGGTGCTCAGGTGGACGAGCAGGGAGGCAGGGGTCCTGGGGACAATCAACGTCACCGGGAGGCTGCTGGGGAGAAGCTCTGACCCTCGCCCCAGGGTATGAGGGCTCCCAACTCAGCACTCAGCAGTTACAGAAGAAGGGTCTGCACCCTCAGCACTCCAAGAATGAGGAACGGGACAAAAGGCAGAGGAGGGGTTTGTCCCCAGCAAAGCCCATTAAAAATCCCTGGGAGATAAAAATAGAATCTGGGCAATAAAGTCAAGTCTAACCTTTTTTATCCTTTGTGCTTTGTCTAATTTCACATGCTCCTAGGGTCCCGCATGCAGAGGTTCCACACCCGGCACTTCAGACCAGATTTCCTAGTGCAGAATGGCTGGGTCGACACCTCAGCTCCTGGGGCCCAGTGCAGACTCCACGATATAGAGCCTGAGCTACAGCCAACCCGGCCCTCGAGAGCTCCGCCGCCTCCCTCCCTCCCACTGACTCTGACAGGATCTCTACACAGCAGCCCAGCCCACAGCCCACGGGGTAGTGCATGCTCTCACCTCTCCATTCTCTGATCAAAATATAAAGTTTCCTTTGCTTGTGAACCAAACTCAGTCTCGATCTGTTGGCCCCAATGACACTGGGCAGGGGGACACTTGTTGGGGTCCACTCTGGAGGATCAGTAACAGAAATTGAGACTATTGTAACCTCAATGAACAGATGTGTGAGCCAAACTGTAGTTAACATAGAACAGTGTATAAGGCTCGGGTAAAATAAGATGTTTCTAACACTTCCATTTGATATTTCCATCACTTTTTATAAGCAAGTTCAGTGAAAAGGTTTGTCTTATTTGTCAGGTCAATATTAGAGAAACGAAGTGATTTCTTTCCAAGGATGTACATCTAATAATCTTGGTTAAACCTTCAATCTTGTTTTAAATGCTTTTCCATTGAAAATGATACCTCTCTTTCAGCTCCCCCATTTCTGAGAAGTATAAAATCTTATAATTTATTATTACCAAAGGGGAAAGGTGGGAGGAGGGATAAATTAACAGTTTGGAATTAACACATACACACTGCTATGTATAAAATAGATCATCAACAAGGAACTACTGTATAGCACAGGGAACTACACTCAACATTTTGCAATAACCTATAAGGGGAAATAATCTGAAAAAGAATAGATATTTTTATTGACATCATCTATCAATGATAGTTAAAGTGTAGCCTAAGGGAAGCTGGTGGTGAGTGCTTCTGACCCTGAAGACTTCAATCATCTAAAGTTTGGACTCTGCCTACTTCCCAAGGCCCTTAATGAACATATGTGTAGCCGTAGCTTAAAAACTTCCCCAGTTTGGGTTTCGGGGAGACACTGATTTTGAAAAAGCCCTGGTGTTCTCCTTACATGAATGGGACTCTTCCTACTGCTAAAACATGTCTGTCACACCCAGAGGATGGTATACCGTCTGATCGGGAAGAGTTTGGAAAAGGCATCTCATCTCCTCATCTCCTGGTGCTCGGGTTCACCCCTCCAGCGTCTTTACTAACAGTCTCCCCACTTGGAGATGTCAGCACTGTCAACATCCTGTTGCGTACAGTTTGGAATTTGTCCAGAGGATGAAGCGGAAGGATGAGGAACAATGAGAGACAAGTCCTAGGTGTTCAGACAGGCACATGTCACTCTAATTTCCAATCAGGAAGACGAATTGACCAAAGGCTAGGGTTGCCCATGGAAACAGTATAGGGCTTGAGGAAATCCCGCTGCTTTGTGGGCAGTTCCCATAAACACAAGTTGAACAATGGAACTCAGGGGCAGTAAAATTCACAAAACTGCAGAGTTGAAAATATCCATCACTGAAAAATGTCTTGAGGAAAGTCAGAGAAAAGGACTTGTAAGCAAGGGAGAATGGCAGGAAAGGGATTTGAGGAGGTAGAAAGGACTCGCCATTAAGCACAAGAAAAGGAGCTGAACATTGCCAACATTGCAGTTGGCCAAAAAGGGTGTATGCGTTTTTTTCTGTATATATTCAAGAAAAGGGCATACACTTTTTTAGCCAACCAAACAGGTGGGCACTGGAAGTCAATACTACAAAAGATATCACTTCGCATCAGTCAGAAGAGCCATCCTCATAAAGCGTAAACAACAGAAATGCAGGACAGGGCAACGAGAAGAGGGAGCCCTGCGAGACTTATAGTGGAAATGTATATTGCCAACGGCCATTCTGGAGAAGTGTATTGTGTTTACTAAAGCATCTAAAAAATGAGCTACAGAGCATAGGGCACTTGCACTCATGGGCGTATATCTTGGGAAAAACAAAAATCGAGAGGACACAGGCACCCCAATGTTTACCCCCTCTCTGTTTAAAAGATCCTCGACTAGGATATAACTTAAATGTCTCTGGAGGGAAAAAATGGATAGAGATGTGGTACTTAGGTAGAGTGGAATATTATTCAGCCTGGAAATCAATGAAATATGGCCAGTTGTAACAACTCCGGAGGAGTTACGTATGATCATTCTAAGTGACAGAATTCAAAAAGAAAAAGACACATATCATAAGATATCACTTAAAGGTGGAATCCAAAATGGCTACACATGAAATAAATTACAAAACAAAAACATAGTCAAATATGTAGAAAACACGCATAAGGCTGCTAAACGGGAAAGGTGGGGAGGGGTGAGGCATCATCCAGGAGGTTGAAATTAGCAAAGATACCATTCCAAATACCAAACTGATAATCAACAAGGCCTACACGGTAGCTAAAAGAACTGCACTCAGCACACTCAAGTCACCGGAAAAGAATATATACGACTGGTAAGAATCTGAAAAAGAATTTATTGATGTCTCTCTGTACGTGAATCAAGTGGATGTACAGCAGCAAGAAACAGAGCTTTGAAAATCAGCTGTAACCAATATAGTAATAAATTGAAAAAAATAAACGACAGAGAGACAGAGAAAACCTCTTACAACTTTTCCTCAGGGACGGTGATGCAACATGGATTGAACACATCTAGACCCACAGCAGGATGAGACATAAGGCTGGAAACTGTTTGCGCTAAGAGAAATGTGAGGTTGGGTGAGGAAATGCACACCCTTTAAAGTAATACTACCTGGTACCCATTCAATGGGTCCCAAATCTGCAGGTTCAAGGGATCTTCCTACAGCTAAAACATGCATGGAAAACCCAGAGGACTGTACACCATGTGATCGGGAGATGTGTCTAAAATGCACCTCATTTATCCTCTCCTGGTGCTCCTGTTCACCATTCCAGCCACGTTACTTAGAATCTCCCCACTTGGAGAATCAGCACATTTAAACTTCTGTTTCACACATTTTGCAAATTGTGAGGAGGATGAACGGGAAGAGGGGGAACCAATGAGAGAATAGTTGTAGGGGTTTGGACGGGCACATATCACTCTAATTTCCCATTAAGAATAAGAATTAAAGAAAGGCTCAGCCTGCCTCGCCGGAGCCAAAATAGGGCCTGAAGCAATCCTGCGGGTTTGAGGCCAGCTCACAAAAGAGCAACTTAAAAAATGGAGCTCAGGGTCACTGCAATTCACAAACCTGCAGAGTTATAAATGAAAACTAACGTCCAAAAATATGTTGAGGTAAGGCAAAGAAGAGGATCTGAATGCAAGACAGAATTGCAAGAAACAGATTTCAAGAGATAGATTGGACTCGTCTTTAACGCACATGAAAAGCGGCAGAATTTCGACAATGATGCAGTTGGCCCAAAAGGGCGTATGTGTTCTTTCCTGATTATATCCAGGAAAAAACGCATACGCACTTTATGGGCAACGAAGCAAGCAACCAATGCAAATGTGCACAACAAAGAAGTCTCACTTCCCACCGGTCAAAAGGGCCATCCTAAAAAATTGTAAAAACCAGAAATGCAGGACAGGCCATGGAGAACAGGGAGCCTTTATACGCTGATGGGCAGTGTGTGAACTGCCGAGAGCCACTCTGGAGAAGTGTATGGTGGTTCCTAAATCATCTAAAAAACAGAGCTACAGAGCATAGGACACTTCCAATCATGGGAGTATATCTAGGGAAGTCTAAAAATCAACAAGACACAAGCACACCACAGTTTAGGGCTACTCTGTTTACAAGAACCTCAACTTCAGTACACCTTAAATATCCCAGGAAAGAGAACAATGGATAAAGAAGATGTGGTACTTATGTACAATGGAATATCTCTTCACCATGAAATCAATGTAATAAGGCTAGTAGAAGGATAAAGAGTGGATTTAGGTCCGATAATACTACTTGAAATAAGTCAAACAGAAAAAGAAACATATCATAAGATATCACTTATAGAGGGAGGGTAAATATGGCTGCACAAGAAATGAATTACAGAACAGAACAGTGTCTCACATTTAGAAAACACACTTAT
The DNA here is from genome assembly GCF_964374135.1 of Grampus griseus. NCBI lineage: Eukaryota > Metazoa > Chordata > Mammalia > Artiodactyla > Delphinidae > Grampus > Grampus griseus. The sequence continues at coordinate 91,009 of NC_139002.1, forward strand.
GTCAGCTTAAGGGGAAAGGAGAGGTGGGGTGATGCATAAAACCAGAGTTTGAAATTAGCACAGATACCGTTCAATAAACCAAATAGGTATTAGACAAGATCTACACCTTGCTCAATGAACTGGCCTCAACACACCCTATACACCGCAGAGAAATATATCTGAGTAATAAGAATCTTAAAACCCATGTATTGATATATCTCCATAAGGGAATCAAGTGTGTGCAGAGCGGCACAAACACAGCAGTGAAAATGAGCTAAACCCCATTATAGAAATAAATTTTAAAAACAAAACGCTGAAACAATGAAAGAGAGAAAAATTCTTACAAAATTCGCTCAGGGGATGTGAGGCAACCTGGATTGACCACATATAAACCCACAGCTGGATAAGACATAAGGCTGAACACTTGGGGCTGAGAGGATTGGTGAGCTTTGGTGAGCAACTGCCGAAAGTTTAATGCAATACTTCATGCTACTCAGTCCAAGGGTCCCAACACTCCAGGTTGAAGGGAATCTTCCTACAGCTAAACCATGCTTGGGAAACCCAGTGACTGGTATACCATATGATCGGGAAAGGTTTCTAAAACGCACCTCATTTTTCCTCTCCTGGGGCTCCGGATCGACATTCCAGCCGCTTTACTAACAACATCCCCACATGGAGTCAATGCCTTTAAGTTCTGGTATCGCACAGTCTGCAGTTAGTGCAGAGGATGAATGGGAATAGGGGGAACCAGTGAGAAACTAGCTGTAGCGGTTTCAATGGGCACATGTCACTCTAATGTCACATCAGTAAGAAGAATTAACCAAAGGCACAGCAAGGTGCCCCAGAAGAAAAATAGGGCTTCAAGGAATCCTGTGGTTATGGGGCAAGACCACAAAAATAAGAGCTGAAAAATGGAGCTAAGGGCCACTGCAATTCAAAAACCTGCAGAGTTATAAAGGCCAACTATTTTCAAAAAATATATTGAGGTAAGGCTATGAAGAGGCAATGAAAGCAAGGCAGAATTGCAGGAAACCAATTTCAGGAGGTAGACTGGAATTGCATTGAAAACATATGAAGAGAGTCAGAACCTCGACAATGATGTACTTGGCCAAAAAGGGCGTATACGTTTTTTCCTGAATATATTCAGGAAAAAACGCATACGCCCTTTTTGGCCAACCAAGCAAGCTTGCAAAGGAAATCTGCACTACAATGAAGTCTCACTTCCCCCCGGTCAAAAGGGCCATCTGAAAAAAGTGTAAAATCCAGAAAGGCAGGACAGGCCATGGAGAACTGGGAGCCTTGTTATGCTGATGGGCGGGATGTAAATTGCCAACAGACACTCGGGAGAAGTGTGTGGTGTTTCCTGAAACATCTAAAAAACAAAGCAACAGAGCCTAGGGCACTTCACTTATGGTCCTATAGCTTAGGGAAATTAAAATCAAAAAGACACAGCCACCCCAAAGTTTGGGACGCCTCTGTTTACAACAACCTCGTTTACAGTACAAGTTCAATATCACAGAAAGTGAAAAATGGATAAAGAAGTTGTGGTACTAAAGTACAATGCAATATCACTCAGCAATGAAACCTATGTCACCAGGCCCGTAGCAGCACAATGAGTGGATTCAGGTATGATGATTCTAACTGAAATAAGTCACACAGAAAAAGAAACATCATAAGATATCAGTAATACACGGAATGTAAACTTGGCTACACAGGAACTTAATTACAGAACAGAACAGGGTCTCAAATTTAGAAAACCAACTTATGCTTGCTTAAGGGGAAAGGTGAGTTGGGGTGCTGCATAAAACCAGAGATTGAAATGAGCACAGATAAAGTTCCTTAAGCCAAATATGGAATAGACAAGAGCTACTCCTTGCTCAACGAAATGGACTCAACACCGCATATTAAAAGCTTAAGAATGTACCTGACTAGTAAGTATCTTAAAACCTATGGATTGCTATGTCTCCGAAAGAGAATCAAGCATGTGTACAGGGGCATAAACGCAGCAGTGATAGGATTGGAGAGGTTCGGTGAGCAAATGAAGACCCTTTGAAGTCATAGTGCATGGTACCCATTCCACGGGTTTCAACTACCCAGGTTTAAGGTATTCTTCCTTCAGCTAAAACATGCATGTGGAACCTAGAGTATGATCAACCATGTGATCGGGAGACGTGCTCAAATATGTCTCAATTTTCATACTCTGATACCTGGGTGTAACATTCCAGACGCTTTACTAACACTCTCCCGACTTGGAGAGTCAGTCCCTTTAACCTCCTGTTTGCCCCAGTTTGCAATTTCTGCGGAAGATGAACAGGAATAGCGAGAACCAATGAGAGACTAGCTGGAGGTGTCTGGACGGGCAAATTTAACTCTCATTTCCCACCAGGAAGAGGAATTAACCAAAGGCTCAGTGTGCCGTGCCGGAACCATATTAGGGCCTGAAGCCATCCTGCGGTGTTGCGGCCAGGTCACAAGAAAGCGAGTTGAAGAAAGGAGCTCAGGGGCACTGTAATTCACAAACCTGCAGAGTTATAAATGACAGCTATCGTCCAAAAATATACTGAAGTAAGGCTGCCAAGAGGACTTGAAAGCGGGGCAGAATTGCAGGAAACCGATTTCAGGAGGTAGACTGGAATTGCATTGAAAGCATAGGAAAAGAGGCAGAACGTCCACAATGATGCACTCGGTCAAAAAGGGCGTATGCGTTTTTTCCTGAATATATTCAGGAAAAAACGCATACGCCCTTTTTGGCCAACCAAGCAAGCTTGCAAAGGAAATCTGCACTACAATGAAGTCTCACTTCCCCCCGGTCAAAAGGGCCATCTGAAAAAAGTATAAAATCCAGAAAGGCAGGACAGGCCATGGAGAACTGGGAGCCTTGTTATGCTGATGGGCGGATGTAAATTGCCAACAGACACTCGGGAGAAGTGTATGGTGTTTCCTGAAACATCTAAAAAACAAAGCAACAGAGCTTAGGGCACTTCCACTTATGGTCCTATAGCTTAGGGAAATTAAAATCAAAAAGACACAGCCACCCCAAAGTTTGGGACGCCTCTGTTTACAAGAACCTCGTTTACAGTACAAGTTCAACATCGCAGAAAGTGAAAAATGGATAAAGAAGTTTTGGTATTTACTTACAAAACAATATCACTCAGCAATGAAATCTATGTCATCAGGCCCTTAGCAGCACAATGAGTGGATTCAGGTATGATGATTCTAACTGAAATAAGTCACACAGAAAAAGAAACATCATAAGATATCAGTAATACACGGAATGTAAACTTGGCTACACAGGAACTTAATTACAGAACAGAACAGGGTCTCAAATTTAGAAAACCAACTTATGCTTGCTTAAGGGTAAAGGTGAGTTGGGGTGCTGCATAAAACCAGAGATTGAAATGAGCACAGATAAAGTTCCTTAAGCCAAATATGGAATAGACAAGAGCTACTCCTTGCTCAACGAAATGGACTCAACACTGCATATTAAAAGCTTAAGAATGTACCTGACTAGTAAGTATCTTAAAACCTATGGATTGCTATGTCTCCGAAAGAGAATCAAGCATGTGTACAGGGGCATAAACGCAGCAGTGATAGGATTGGAGAGGTTCGGTGAGCAAATGAAGACCCTTTGAAGTCATAGTGCATGGTACCCATTCCACGGGTTTCAACTACCCAGGTTTAAGGTATTCTTCCTTCAGCTAAAACATGCATGTGGAACCTAGAGTATGATCAACCATGTGATCGGGAGACGTGTTCAAATATGTCTCAATTTTCATACTCTGATACCTGGGTGTAACATTCCAGACGCTTTACTAACACTCTCCCGACTTGGAGAGTCAGTCCCTTTAACCTCCTGTTTGGCCCAGTTTGCAATTTCTGCGGAAGATGAACAGGAATAGCGAGAACCAATGAGAGACTAGCTGGAGGTGTCTGGACGGGCAAATTTAACTCTCATTTCCCACCAGGAAGAGGAATTAACCAAAGGCTCAGTGTGCCGTGCCGGAACCAGATTAGGGCCTGAAGCCATCCTGCGGTGTTGCGGCCAGGTCACAAGAAAGCGAGTTGAAGAAAGGAGCTCAGGGGCACTGTAATTCACAAACCTGCAGAGTTATAAATGACAGCTATCGTCCAAAAATATACTGAAGTAAGGCTGCCAAGAGGACTTGAAAGCGGGGCAGAATTGCAGGAAACCGATTTCAGGAGGTAGACTGGAATTGCATTGAAAGCATAGGAAAAGAGGCAGAACGTCCACAATGATGCACTTGGCCAAAAAGGGCGTATGCGTTTTTTCCTGAATATATTCAGGAAAAAACGCATACGCCCTTTTTGGCCAACCAAGCAAGCTTGCAAAGGAAATCTGCGCTACAATGAAGTCTCACTTCCCCCCGGTCAAAAGGGCCATCTGAAAAAAGTGTAAAATCCAGAAAGGCAGGACAGGCCATGGAGAACTGGGAGCCTTGTTATGCTGATGGACGGGATGTAAATTGCCAACAGACACTCGGGAGAAGTGTATGGTGTTTCCTGAAACATCTAAAAAACAGAGCAACAGAGCCTAGGGCACTTCCACTTATGGTCCTATAGCTTAGGGAAATTAAAATCAAAAAGACACAGCCACCCCAAAGTTTGGGACGCCTCTGTGTACAGAAATCTCTTCTATGGCACAAGTTAAATATCCCAGAGAGCAAATAATGGATAAAGAAGTTGCGGTACTTATGTACAACAGAATACCACTCAGCAATGAAATCTATGTCACCAGGCCCATAGCAGCATAATGAGTGGATTGAGACACGATGATTCTAAGTGAAATAAGTCACACAGAAAAAGAAACATCATAAGGTATCACTAATACACGGAATGTGAACTTGGCTACACATGAACTGAATTACAAAACAGAACAGGGTCTCAAGTTTAGAAAACCAACTTATGCCTGCTTAAGGGGGAAGGTGAGTTGGGGTGCTGCATAAAAGCAGAGTTTGAAATTAGCACAGATACCGTTCCATAAGCCAAATATGTAATAGACAAGACCTACCCCTTGCTCAGCGAAATGGATTCAACAATGAGGTATCACCTCACACCTGGTAGAATAGGCATCATAGAAAATCTACAAACAGAAAATGCTGGAAAGGGTGTGGAGAAAAGGAACCCTCTTCCACTATTGTTGGGAATATAAATTGATACAGTCATTATGGAGAACAATATGGAATTTCTTAAGAAACTAACAATAGAATTACCATATGATACAGCAATCCCAGTACTGGACATATATCCAGACAAAACCATAAATCAAAAAGAGTCATTCACCGCAATGTTCATTGCATCACTATTTACAATATCGAGGTAATGGAAGCAACATAAATGCCCACAGACAGACGAATGCATAAAGCTGTGGTACATATATAAAATGGAATATTACTAAGCCATGAAAAGGAATGAAATTGGGTCATTTGTAGAGACGTCGATGGATCTAGAGACTGTCATACAGAGTGAAGTAAGTCAGAAAGAGAAAAACAAATCTTGTATATTCATGCATATATGTGGAACCTAGAAAAACTGTACAGATTAACCATTTTGCAAGGCATAAATAGAGCAACAGATGTAGACAACAAACGTATGGACAACAAGGGGGGAAAGCTGTTGAGGGGGTGGTGGTGGGAGGAGTTGAGAGACTGGGATTGGCATGTATACATTTATATGTATAAAATAGATAACCAATAAGAACCTGCTGTATAAAAATATAAAATAAAATTCAAAATTAAAAAGAAATAAAATTTAAAAAATAAAACAGAAAAAACAATTATTCCCTGCACATACATGTATTTATATGAATAAATTATTTCCATGCTTATATCTGTAAATACAAAAAAAGAGGAATAAAGTCTACCTTGAACCAAAAACGAAAAAGAGAAAAAAACACAGAACCCACCAGTTACACAGAGGAAAACCGTATCAGGGCACTTGCTCCAGTTGTAAACAATTCTGAAGTTGGTCAGTGGTGGGGAATCGTCTCCCATTCAGCCAGCAGCCCCCACGCAACAAGCGTCCTCATTGCAAAGCTGGGGCACCGTGCCGAGGCATCTGTGAGTAAACGTGAGCTGAGCCCCAGGCCAGTTGCTGCTGAACTATTCCCACCCGTCCCAGGTAAAACACCTGAATATATACAAGGACTTGAAAGCCTAGAGGAAGGGCCATAGAGCCACACGAGTGACAGCATGCCGGCCGACTTGGTGCCTGCAGGCCAGCCAGGATGGTCCTGGCCCTGGGTGCTCTTCTGGAAGATTTCCATTTCCCTGCCTGAGATACCCGTCCTGTCCCTGCCCCCACTGCTTTTTTCCTTCCTCACCTCTGCCCAGGGAGAAATTCCAGCAACAGGTATGGGTGACACATCCTCTTCTTTAGCAGGTGGCAGCCTGGCAACTGCTGCAGAAAGTCCAGCAGAGCCCCACTCACACTGGGCCACCCACAAAGCCGTGGCCTCTCACTCCCTCCCACCAGCCCAGCCCCGAGACTGCTGACAGGGCAGAGAAAATGGCGTCAGGCACGGCTGCAGGGGCTCTTGCTGCCTGGAGTGGTATTTATATTGATCTCAACCCAGGCACACCTGGGGAGGGCTGGCCGGCACGGTAAGGCTGCCCAGGTCAGCCAATCATCACCCCTCAGGGGCTCACAGTTGCAGAAAATGGAACTTGCTGAACCGGCCAGGTCCGAGGAACAGGTGTGGGCTCCTGAGAGTCAGGATAGACAAGGGGCTGCAGCTTTGGCTTGTTTTCTAATCATTTTATCTGGCCCATGAGTGGGAGACAACTTCAAGAAAACCCTCTCCTAATGAGAGGAACCCAGGAGTCAGGGAGAGGAGGGGTGGGTGGTGGTTGGAGACAGAGGCCTGGTGCCCCGGGTGCAGTGGAAGTCTCTGGAAGACCAGGTGGAGGGAGGCCTCACGGAGTGATGCCCAGGGTCACAGACCTGTCGCAGCTGCTGTTTGTTAGTTCAAGTCCTGCTCTGAGGTACTCTGTGTCAGCTCTGAGCGACAGGTGAGCTGGGGGTGCTCTGCAATGAGGGCTATGTGCACGGTTCCTGTGTGCCCAGCCCTGCCACGGTACCTGCAAGGGTAGCTCTGTATCCTGGGAGGGGCCTGACCACGAGAGCCCCGTGGGCTGGGGTGGGGGTGGGGTACCTGCCCAGGTGAGCTCCATATTCTGGGATTGGTCTGACCACGAGAGCCCCATGGGCTGCTGGGGACCTGGTAAAGGATGTCAGGACAGTCAGTGAAGCCACCGAGGATATACCTCCAGTTGCTCCTAATTCCTACACCCTGCTGGTCATTCTACCAACCACCAAGACATGGTATTCTGTATTAGTCTTCAATGATGCTTTCTTTTGCATTCCATTAGTCCCAGAGTCACAAGAAATTTTGGCTTGTGAGTGGCAGGACTCAACATACAACTAAAACAATACTTCCGGGCCGTCTGGCCCCAAGGGTGCAAAAGTTCCCACACCATCTTTGGGGAAAGCTTAGCTAAAGACCTAAAAGTTCTACCTCTGGAAAAGGAAACCCTCCTTCAATATGCAGACGACATTCTGATCGCCAGCCCTACTAAGGAGGCCTCTGAACTACCAAGCCAATAAAGGATAGAAGTTGTCCAAGAAAAAGCTCAAATATCACAGACTGCAGTGACCTGCCTGGGCTTCATTCTCACAGAAGGTCAGAGAAGCCCATCCCAGGAAAGGGAAGAAACCATTTTCAGCCTTACCCCTTTCTAAAACTAGAAGACAGCTTAGGGGTTCCTGGGGAGGCCAGGGTTTGCTGCTTCTGGATCCCTAACTACAGTCTACTAGCTGGGCCTCTATATGAAACACTGAAAGGAAAAGATGATGATCCTTTTGAATAGAATCCAGAAGTGGCCTTTCAAGAATGGAAAGAGCAGTCAATTCAGACCCTTGCCCTGGAACTCCCTAATTTAGCTAAACCCTTTGACCTTTACATTCCCGGTGAAAGGTGAATCGCCATTGGAGAATTAGTGCAAAAACTGGGACCACTTGAAATGGAACAATGCAAGAATGCCATCCAGGTAGGATAAACTACGGTCACCAAGGGGCTTGGCCCACTGCCACATCTGGCCAAGATACTGGCGGTATCTAAAAACCTGGAAATCAGCAGCCCAAAAGGCCACCTCCCTCCTAAGGGAAAAGGACCCCACGTGGTGATCCTAACCACCAACCATGCCCTGAAGTTGCAGGGTTCGCTCCGTGGGCACACCGACCTCGAGTGAGGAGGCCCTCCAACTCCAACATCCAGAGAGATAACCGGGGGCAACAGGGCACCATGACGACTCGTGTGAACATCACTTGACCTGGAGTTTCTCTCATAAAACAACAAGGGTGTGTCCCAAAAGAGTAGACTACTGCTTGCAGGACTTACTGCACCCAGAGGGGAGCTAATAATCTTGGCGGGGGAACCGTATATCACACTGTCACCATAGAAAAGCCTACAGACACCGTGATGATGGTGGCCAATAAGACCGGCTGGACTCCTGTTTACTTCAAAAGGCTGTTGACTCAGTAGCCATCATGGTCCTTATCACCACTGACCCTGGACTGTCTGGGAGTTGAGCAGGCAGGGCTCTGACACATGGTGCTGTTTGTACGTTAATTCAGGGGCCTAATTGAAGAAAGCGCAGACTACTGGTCAGAGCATCTAGGCTGGCAGAAACGGTCAGCCTAAGGTGGCCGAACAAATGTGGGGCGGGGTGAAACCGGCCCCCACAGCGTCTCTGCACATCTCTTTCCTGGACCCTTAAAGGTCATTAGAATCTATAACACTTCCAATGCTGGTGCTCAGGTGGACGAGCAGGGAGGCAGGGGTCCTGGGGACAATCAACGTCACCGGGAGACTGCTGGGGAGAAGCTCTGACCCTCGCCCCAGGGTATGAGGGCTCCCAACTCAGCACTCAGCAGTTACAGAAGAAGGGTCTGCACCCTCAGCACTCCAAGAATGAGGAACGGGACAAAAGGCAGAGGAGGGGTTTGTCCCCAGCAAAGCCCATTAAAAATCCCTGGGAGATAAAAATAGAATCTGGGCAATAAAGTCAAGTCTAACCTTTTTTATCCTTTGTGCTTTGTCTAATTTCACATGCTCCTAGGGTCCCGCATGCAGAGGTTCCACACCCGGCACTTCAGACCAGATTTCCTAGTGCAGAATGGCTGGGTCGACACCTCAGCTCCTGGGGCCCAGTGCAGACTCCACGATATAGAGCCTGAGCTACAGCCAACCCGGCCCTCGAGAGCTCCGCCGCCTCCCTCCCTCCCACTGACTCTGACAGGATCTCTACACAGCAGCCCAGCCCACAGCCCACGGGGTAGTGCATGCTCTCACCTCTCCATTCTCTGATCAAAATATAAAGTTTCCTTTGCTTGTGAACCAAACTCAGTCTCGATCTGTTGGCCCCAATGACACTGGGCAGGGGGACACTTGTTGGGGTCCACTCTGGAGGATCAGTAACAGAAATTGAGACTATTGTAACCTCAATGAACAGATGTGTGAGCCAAACTGTAGTTAACATAGAACAGTGTATAAGGCTCGGGTAAAATAAGATGTTTCTAACACTTCCATTTGATATTTCCATCACTTTTTATAAGCAAGTTCAGTGAAAAGGTTTGTCTTATTTGTCAGGTCAATATTAGAGAAACGAAGTGATTTCTTTCCAAGGATGTACATCTAATAATCTTGGTTAAACCTTCAATCTTGTTTTAAATGCTTTTCCATTGAAAATGATACCTCTCTTTCAGCTCCCCCATTTCTGAGAAGTATAAAATCTTATAATTTATTATTACCAAAGGGGAAAGGTGGGAGGAGGGATAAATTAACAGTTTGGAATTAACACATACACACTGCTATGTATAAAATAGATCATCAACAAGGAACTACTGTATAGCACAGGGAACTACACTCAACATTTTGCAATAACCTATAAGGGGAAATAATCTGAAAAAGAATAGATATTTTTATTGACATCATCTATCAATGATAGTTAAAGTGTAGCCTAAGGGAAGCTGGTGGTGAGTGCTTCTGACCCTGAAGACTTCAATCATCTAAAGTTTGGACTCTGCCTACTTCCCAAGGCCCTTAATGAACATATGTGTAGCCGTAGCTTAAAAACTTCCCCAGTTTGGGTTTCGGGGAGACACTGATTTTGAAAAAGCCCTGGTGTTCTCCTTACATGAATGGGACTCTTCCTACTGCTAAAACATGTCTGTCACACCCAGAGGATGGTATACCGTCTGATCGGGAAGAGTTTGGAAAAGGCATCTCATCTCCTCATCTCCTGGTGCTCGGGTTCACCCCTCCAGCGTCTTTACTAACAGTCTCCCCACTTGGAGATGTCAGCACTGTCAACATCCTGTTGCGTACAGTTTGGAATTTGTCCAGAGGATGAAGCGGAAGGATGAGGAACAATGAGAGACAAGTCCTAGGTGTTCAGACAGGCACATGTCACTCTAATTTCCAATCAGGAAGACGAATTGACCAAAGGCTAGGGTTGCCCATGGAAACAGTATAGGGCTTGAGGAAATCCCGCTGCTTTGTGGCCAGTTCCCATAAACACAAGTTGAACAATGGAACTCAGGGGCAGTAAAATTCACAAAACTGCAGAGTTGAAAATATCCATCACTGAAAAATGTCTTGAGGAAAGTCAGAGAAAAGGACTTGTAAGCAAGGGAGAATGGCAGGAAAGGGATTTGAGGAGGTAGAAAGGACTCGCCATTAAGCACAAGAAAAGGAGCTGAACATTGCCAACATTGCAGTTGGCCAAAAAGGGTGTATGCGTTTTTTTCTGTATATATTCAAGAAAAGGGCATACACTTTTTTAGCCAACCAAACAGGTGGGCACTGGAAGTCAATACTACAAAAGATATCACTTCGCATCAGTCAGAAGAGCCATCCTCATAAAGCGTAAACAACAGAAATGCAGGACAGGGCAACGAGAAGAGGGAGCCCTGCGAGACTTATAGTGGAAATGTATATTGCCAACGGCCATTCTGGAGAAGTGTATTGTGTTTACTAAAGCATCTAAAAAATGAGCTACAGAGCATAGGGCACTTGCACTCATGGGCGTATATCTTGGGAAAAACAAAAATCGAGAGGACACAGGCACCCCAATGTTTACCCCCTCTCTGTTTAAAAGATCCTCGACTAGGATATAACTTAAATGTCTCTGGAGGGAAAAAATGGATAGAGATGTGGTACTTAGGTAGAGTGGAATATTATTCAGCCTGGAAATCAATGAAATATGGCCAGTTGTAACAACTCCGGAGGAGTTACGTATGATCATTCTAAGTGACAGAATTCAAAAAGAAAAAGACACATATCATAAGATATCACTTAAAGGTGGAATCCAAAATGGCTACACATGAAATAAATTACAAAACAAAAACATAGTCAAATATGTAGAAAACACGCATAAGGCTGCTAAACGGGAAAGGTGGGGAGGGGTGAGGCATCATCCAGGAGGTTGAAATTAGCAAAGATACCATTCCAAATACCAAACTGATAATCAACAAGGCCTACACGGTAGCTAAAAGAACTGCACTCAGCACACTCAAGTCACCGGAAAAGAATATATACGACTGGTAAGAATCTGAAAAAGAATTTATTGATGTCTCTCTGTACGTGAATCAAGTGGATGTACAGCAGCAAGAAACAGAGCTTTGAAAATCAGCTGTAACCAATATAGTAATAAATTGAAAAAAATAAACGACAGAGAGACAGAGAAAACCTCTTACAACTTTTCCTCAGGGACGGTGATGCAACATGGATTGAACACATCTAGACCCACAGCAGGATGAGACATAAGGCTGGAAACTGTTTGCGCTAAGAGAAATGTGAGGTTGGGTGAGGAAATGCACACCCTTTAAAGTAATACTACCTGGTACCCATTCAATGGGTCCCAAATCTGCAGGTTCAAGGGATCTTCCTACAGCTAAAACATGCATGGAAAACCCAGAGGACTGTACACCATGTGATCGGGAGATGTGTCTAAAATGCACCTCATTTATCCTCTCCTGGTGCTCCTGTTCACCATTCCAGCCACGTTACTTAGAATCTCCCCACTTGGAGAATCAGCACATTTAAACTTCTGTTTCACACATTTTGCAAATTGTGAGGAGGATGAACGGGAAGAGGGGGAACCAATGAGAGAATAGTTGTAGGGGTTTGGACGGGCACATATCACTCTAATTTCCCATTAAGAATAAGAATTAAAGAAAGGCTCAGCCTGCCTCGCCGGAGCCAAAATAGGGCCTGAAGCAATCCTGCGGGTTTGAGGCCAGCTCACAAAAGAGCAACTTAAAAAATGGAGCTCAGGGTCACTGCAATTCACAAACCTGCAGAGTTATAAATGAAAACTAACGTCCAAAAATATGTTGAGGTAAGGCAAAGAAGAGGATCTGAATGCAAGACAGAATTGCAAGAAACAGATTTCAAGAGATAGATTGGACTCGTCTTTAACGCACATGAAAAGCGGCAGAATTTCGACAATGATGCAGTTGGCCCAAAAGGGCGTATGTGTTTTTTCCTGATTATATCCAGGAAAAAACGCATACGCACTTTATGGGCAACGAAGCAAGCAACCAATGCAAATGTGCACAACAAAGAAGTCTCACTTCCCACCGGTCAAAAGGGCCATCCTAAAAAATTGTAAAAACCAGAAATGCAGGACAGGCCATGGAGAACAGGGAGCCTTTATACGCTGATGGGCAGTGTGTGAACTGCCGAGAGCCACTCTGGAGAAGTGTACGGTGGTTCCTAAATCATCTAAAAAACAGAGCTACAGAGCATAGGACACTTCCAATCATGGGAGTATATCTAGGGAAGTCTAAAAATCAACAAGACACAAGCACACCACAGTTTAGGGCTACTCTGTTTACAAGAACCTCAACTTCAGTACACCTTAAATATCCCAGGAAAGAGAACAATGGATAAAGAAGATGTGGTACTTATGTACAATGGAATATCTCTTCACCATGAAATCAATGTAATAAGGCTAGTAGAAGGATAAAGAGTGGATTTAGGTCCGATAATACTACTTGAAATAAGTCAAACAGAAAAAGAAACATATCATAAGATATCACTTATAGAGGGAGGGTAAATATGGCTGCACAAGAAATGAATTACAGAACAGAACAGTGTCTCACATTTAGAAAACACACTTATGTCAGCTTAAGGGGAAAGGAGAGGTGGGGTGATGCATAAAACCAGAGTTTGAAATTAGCACAGATACCGTTCAATAAACCAAATAGGTATTAGACAAGATCTACACCTTGCTCAATGAACTGGCCTCAACACACCCTATACACCGCAGAGAAATATATCTGAGTAATAAGAATCTTAAAACCCATGTATTGATATATCTCCATAAGGGAATCAAGTGTGTGCAGAGCGGCACAAACACAGCAGTGAAAATGAGCTAAACCCCATTATAGAAATAAATTTTAAAAACAAAACGCTGAAACAATGAAAGAGAGAAAAATTCTTACAAAATTTGCTCAGGGGATGTGATGCAACCTGGATTGACCACATATAAACCCACAGCTGGATAAGACATAAGGCTGAACACTTGGGGCTGAGAGGATTGGTGAGCTTTGGTGAGCAACTGCCGAAAGTTTAATGCAATACTTCATGCTACTCAGTCCAAGGGTCCCAACACTCCAGGTTGAAGGGAATCTTCCTACAGCTAAACCATGCTTGGGAAACCCAGTGACTGGTATACCATATGATCGGGAAAGGTTTCTAAAACGCACCTCATTTTTCCTCTCCTGGGGCTCCGGATCGACATTCCAGCCGCTTTACTAACAACATCCCCACATGGAGTCAATGCCTTTAAGTTCTGGTATCGCACAGTCTGCAGTTAGTGCAGAGGATGAATGGGAATAGGGGGAACCAGTGAGAAACTAGCTGTAGCGGTTTCAATGGGCACATGTCACTCTAATGTCACATCAGTAAGAAGAATTAACCAAAGGCACAGCAAGGTGCCCCAGAAGAAAAATAGGGCTTCAAGGAATCCTGTGGTTATGGGGCAAGACCACAAAAATAAGAGCTGAAAAATGGAGCTAAGGGCCACTGCAATTCAAAAACCTGCAGAGTTATAAAGGCCAACTATTTTCAAAAAAATATATTGAGGTAAGGCTATGAAGAGGCAATGAAAGCAAGGCAGAATTGCAGGAAACCAATTTCAGGAGGTAGACTGGAATTGCATTGAAAACATATGAAGAGAGTCAGAACCTCGACAATGATGTATTTGGCCAAAAAGGGCGTATACGTTTTTTCCTGAATATATTCAGGAAAAAACGCATACGCCCTTTTTGGCCAACCAAGCAAGCTTGCAAAGGAAATCTGCACTACAATGAAGTCTCACTTCCCCCCGGTCAAAAGGGCCATCTGAAAAAAGTGTAAAATCCAGAAAGGCAGGACAGGCCATGGAGAACTGGGAGCCTTGTTATGCTGATGGGCGGGATGTAAATTGCCAACAGACACTCGGGAGAAGTGTATGGTGTTTCCTGAAACATCTAAAAAACAAAGCAACAGAGCCTAGCGTACTTCCACTTATGGTCCTATAGCTTAGGGAAATTAAAATCAAAAAGACACAGCCACCCCAAAGTTTGGGACGTGTCTGTTTACAAGAACCTCATTTACACTACAAGTTCAACATCGCAGAAAGTGAAAAATGGATAAAGAAGCTGTGGTATTTACTTACAAAGCAATATCACTCAGCAATGAAATCTATGTCATCAGGTCCTTAGCAGCACAATGAGTGGATTCAGGTATGATGATTCTAACTGAAATAAGTCACACAGAAAAAGAAACATCATAAGATATCACTAATACACGGAATGTAAACTTGGCTACACAGGAACTGAATTCCAAAACAGAACAGGGTCTCAAATTTAGAAAACCAACTTATGCTTGCTTAAGGGGAAAGGTGAGTTGGGGTGCTGCATAAAACCAGAGATTGAAATGAGCACAGATAAAGTTCCTTAAGCCAAATATGGAATAGACAAGAGCTACTCCTTGCTCAACGAAATGGACTCAACACCGCATATTAAACGCCTAAGAATGTACCTGACTAGTAAGTATCTTAAAACCTATGGATTGCTATGTCTCCGAAAGAGAATCAAGCATGTGTACACGGGCATAAACGCAGCAGTGATAGGATTGGAGAGGTTCGGTGAGCAAATGAAGACCCTTTGAAGTCATATTGCATGGTACTCATTCCACGGGTTTCAACTACCCAGGTTTAAGGTATTCTTCCTTCAGCTAAAACATGCATGTGGAACCTAGAGTATGATCAACCATGTGATCGGGAGACGTGTTCAAATATGTCTCAGTTTTCGTACCCTGGTACTCGGGTGCAACATTCCAGACGCTTTACTAACACTCTCCCCATTTGGAGAGTCAGCGCCTTTAACCTCCTGTTTGGCCCAGTTTGCAATTTCTGCGGAAGATGAACAGGAATAGCGAGAACCAATGAGAGACTAGCTGGAGGTGTCTGGACGGGCAAATTTAACTCTCATTTCCCACCAGGAAGAGGAAATAACCAAAGGCTCATCGTGTCGTGCCGGAAACAGATTATGGCCTGAAGCCATCCTGCGGTGTTGCGGCCAGCTCATAAGAAAGTGAGTTGAAGAAAGGAGCTCAGGGGCACTGTAATTCACAAACCTGCAGAGTTATAAATGACACCTATCGTCCAAAAATATACTGAAGTAAGTCTGCCAAGAGGACTTGAAAGCGGGGCAGAATTGCAGGAAACTGATTTCAGGAGGTAGACTGGAATTGCATTGAAAGCATAGGAAAAGAGGCAGAACGTCCACAATGATGCACTTGGCCAAAAAGGGCGTATGCGTTTTTTCCTGAATATATTCAGGAAAAAACGCAAACGCCCTTTTTGGCCAACCAAGCAAGCTTGCAAAGGAAATCTGCACTACAATGAAGTCTCACTTTCCCCCGGTCAAAAGGGCCATCTGAAAAAAGTGTAAAATCCAGAAAGGCAGGACAGGCCATGGAGAACTGGGAGCCTTGTTATGCTGATGGGCGTGATGTAAATTGCCAACAGACACTCGGGAGAAGTGTATGGTGTTTCCTGAAACATCTAAAAAACAAAGCAACAGAGCCTAGGGCACTTCCACTTATGGTCCTATAGCTTAGGGAAATTAAAATCAAAAAGACACAGCCACCCCAAAGTTTGGGACGCCTCTGTTTACAAGAACCTCGTTTACCGTACAAGAAAAATATCACAGAAAGTGAAAAATGTATAAAGAACTTGTGGTACTTACGTACAATGCAGTATCACTCAGCAATGAAATCTATGTCATCAGGCCCGTAGCAGCACAATGAGTGGATTCAGGTACGATGATTCTAACTGAAATAAGTCACACAGGAAAAGAAATATCATAAGATATCACTAATACACGGAATGTAAACTTGGCTGCACAGGAACTGAATTCCAAAACAGAACAGGGTCTCAAATTTAGAAAACCAACTTATGCTTGCTTAAGGGTAAAGGTGAGTTGGGGTGATGCATAAAACCAGAGATTGAAATGAGCACAGATAAAGTTCCTTAAGCCAAATATGGAATAGACAAGAGCTACTCCTTGCTCAAAGAAATGGACTCAACACCCCATATTAAACGCCTAAGAATGTACCTGACTAGTAAGTATCTTAAAACCTATGGATTGCTACGTCTCCAAAAGAGAATCAAGCGTGTGTTCAGGGGTATAAACGCAGCAGTGATAGGATTGGAGAGGTTCGGTGTGCAAATGAAGACCCTTTGAAGTCATATTGCATGGTACCCATTCCACGGTTTTCAACTACCCAGGTTTAAGGTATCCTTCCTTCAGCTAAAACATGCATGTGGAACCCAGAGTATGATCAACCATGTGAGCGGGAGACGTGTTCAAATATGTCTCAGTTTTCGTACCCTAGTACTCGGGTGAAACATTCCAGACGCTTTACTAACACTCTCCCGACTTGGAGAGTCAGTCCCTTCAACCTCCTGTTTGGCCCAGTTTGCAATTTCTGCAGAAGATGAACAGGAATAGGGAGAACCAATGAGAGACTAGCTGGAGGTGTCTGGACGGGCAAATGTAACTCTCATTTCCCACCAGGAAGAGGAATTAACCAAAGGCTCAGCGTGCCGTGCCGGAACAAGATTAGGGCCTGAAGCTATCCTGCGGTGTTGCGGCCAGCTCACAAGAAAGCGAGTTGAAGAAAGGAGCTCAGGGGCACTGTAATTCACAAACCTGCAGAGTTATAAATGACAACTATCGTCCAAAAATATACTGAAGTAAGGCTGCCTAGAGGAGTTGAAAGCGGGGCAGAATTGCAGGAAACCGATTTCAGGAGGTAGACTGGAATTGCATTGAAAGCATAGGAAAACAGGCAGAACGTCCACAATGATGCACTTGGCCAAAAAGTGTGTATGCGTTTTTTCCTGAATATATTCAGGAAAAAACGCATATGCCCTTTTTGGCCAACCAAGCAAGCTTGCAAAGGAAATCTGCACTACAATGAAGTCTCACTTCCCCGCGGTCAAAAGGCCCATCTGAAAATAATGTAAAATACAGAAAGGGAGGACAGGCCATGGAGAACTGGGAGCCTTGTTATGCTGATGGGCAGGATGTAAATTGCCAACACCACTCGGGAGAAGTGTATGGTGTTTCCTGAAACATCTAAAAAACAAAGCAACAGAGCCTAGGGCACTTCCACTTATGGTCCTATAGCTTAGGGAAATTAAAATCTAAAAGACACAGCCACCCCAAAGGTTGGGACGCCTCTGTTTACAAGAACCTCGTTTACCATACAAGTTCAATATCACAGAAAGTGAAAAATGGATAAAGATCTTGTGGTACTTACGTACAATGCAGTATCACTCAGCAATGAAATCTATGTCATCAGGCCCATAGCAGCATAATGAGTGGATTCAACTACGATGATTCCAACTGAAATAAGTCACACAGAAAAAGAAACATCATAAGATATCACTAATACACAGAATGTAAACTTGGCTACACAGGAACTGAATTCCAAAACAGAACAGGGTCTCAAATTTAGAAAACCAACTTATGCTTGCTTAAGGGGAAAGGTGAGTTGGGGTGCTGCATAAAACCAGAGATTGAAATGAGCACAGATAAAGTTCCTTAAGCCAAATATGGAATAGACAAGAGCTACTCCTTGCTCAACGAAATGGACTCAACACCCCATATTAAACGCCTAAGAATGTACCTGACCAGTAAGTATCTTAAAACCTATGGATTGCTATGTCTCCAAAAGAGAATCAAGCGTGTGTACAGGGGCATAAACGCAGGAATGATAGGATTGGAGAGGTTCGGTGAGCAAATGAAGACCCTTTGAAGTCATATTTCATGGTACCCATTCCACGGGTCTCAACTCTCCAGGTTGAAGGTATTCTACCTTCACCTAAAACATGCATGTGGAACCCAGAGTATGATCAACTGTGTGATCGGGAGACGTATTCAGATATGTCTCAGTTTTCGTCCCCTGGTACTTCAGTGCAACATTCCAGACGCTTTACTAACACTCTCCCCACTTGGAGAGTCAGTGCCTTTAACCTCCTGTTTGGCCCAGTTTGCAATTTCTGCGGAAGATGAACAGGAATAGGGAGAACCAATGAGAGACTAGCTGGAGGTGTCTGGACGGGCAAATTTAACTCTCATTTCCCACCAGGAAGAGGAATTAACCAAAGGCTCAACGTGCCGTGCCGGAACCAGATTAGGGCCTGAAGCAATCCTGCGGTCTTGCGGCCAGCTCACAGGAAAGCGAGTTGAAGAAAGGAGCTCAGGGGCACTGTAATTCACAAACCTGCAGAGTTATAAATGACAACTATCGTCCAAAAATATACTGAAGTTAGGCTGCCTAGAGGAGTTGAAAGCGGGGCAGAATTGCAGGAAACCGATTTCAGGAGGTAGACTGGAATTGCATTGAAAGCATAGGAAAAGAGGCAGAACGTCCACAATGATGCACTTGGCCAAAAAGGGCGTATGCGTTTTTTCCTGAATATATTCAGGAAAAAACGCATACGCCCTTTTTGGCCAACCAAGCAAACTTGCAAAGGAAATCTGCACTACAATGAAGTCTCACTTCCCCCCGGTCAAAAGGGCCATCTGAAAAAAGTGTAAAACCCAGAAAGGCAGGACAGGCCATGGAGAACTGGGAGCCTTGTTATGCTGATGGGCGGGATGTAAATTGCCAACAGACACTCGGGAGAAGTGTATGGTGTTTCCTGAAACATCTAAAAAACAAAGCAACAGAGCCTAGGGCACTTCCACTTATGGTCCTATAGCTTAGGGAAATTAAAATCAAAAAGACACAGCCACCCCAAAGTTTGGGACGCCTCTGTTTACAAGAACCTCGTTTACTTTACAAGTGCAATATCACAGAAAGTGAAAAATGGATAAAGAACTTGTGGTACTTACTTACAATGCAGTATCACTCAGCAATGAAATCTATGTCATCAGGCCCGTAGCAGCATAATGAGTGGATTCAGGTATGATGATTCTAACTGAAATAAGTCACACAGAAAAAGAAACATCATAAGATATCACTAATACACGGAATGTAAACTTGGCTACACAGGAACTGAATTCCAAAACAGAACAGGGTCTCAAATTTAGAAAACCAACTTATGCTTGCTTAAGGGGAAAGGTGAGTTGGGGTGCTGCATAAAACCAGAGATTGAAATGAGCACAGATAAAGTTCCTTAAGCCAAATATGGAATAGACAAGAGCTACTCCTTGCTCAACGAAATGGACTCAACACCCCATATTAAACGCCTAAGAATGTACCTGACTAGTAAGTATCTTAAAACCTATGGATTGCTACGTCTCCAAAAGAGAATCAAGCATGTGTACAGGGGCATAAACGCAGCAGTGATAGGATTGGAGAGGTTCGGTGAGCAAATGAAGACCCTTTGAAGTCATATTGCATGGTACCCATTCCACGGGTCTCAACTCTCCAGGTTTAAGGTATTCTTCCTTCAGCTAAAACATGCATGTGGAACCCAGAGTATGATCAACCGTGTGAACGGGAGACGTGTTCAAATATGTCTCAGTTTTCGTACCCTGGTACTCGGGTGCAACATTCCAGACGCTTTACTAACACTCTCCCGACTTGGAGAGTCAGTCCCTTTAACCTCCTGTTTGGCCCAGTTTGCAATTTCTGCGGAAGATGAACAGGAATAGCGAGAACCAATGAGAGACTAGCTGGAGGTGTCTGGACGGGCAAATTTAACTCTCATTTCCCACCAGGAAGAGGAATTAACCAAAGGTTCAGCATGCCGTGCCGGAACCAGATTAGGGCCTGAAGCCATCCTGCGGTGTTGCGGCCAGGTCACAAGAAAGCGAGTTGAAGAAAGGAGCTCAGGGGCACTGTAATTCACAAACCTGCAGAGTTATAAATGACAGCTATCGTCCAAAAATATACTGAAGTAAGGCTGCCAAGAGGACTTGAAAGCGGGGCAGAATTGCAGGAAACCGATTTCAGGAGGTAGACTGGAATTGCATTGAAAGCATAGGAAAAGAGGCAGAACGTCCACAATGATGCACTTGGCCAAAAAGGGCGTATGCGTTTTTTCCTGAATATATTCAGGAAAAAACGAAAACGCCCTTTTTGGCCAACCAAGCAAGCTTGCAAAGGAAATCTGCACTACAATGAAGTCTCACTTCCCCCGGGTCAAAAGGGCCATCTGAAAAAAGTGTAAAATCCAGAAAGGCAGGACAGGCCATGGAGAACTGGGAGCCTTGTTATGCTGATGGGCGGGATGTAAATTGCCAACAGACACTCGGGAGAAGTGTATGGTGTTTCCTGAAACATCTAAAAAACAAAGCAACAGAGCCTAGGGCACTTCCACTTATGGTCCTATAGCTTAGGGAAATTAAAATCAAAAAGACACAGCCACCCCAAAGTTTGGGACGCCTCTGTTTACAAGATCCTCGTTTACCGTACAAGTTCAATATCACAGAAAGTGAAAAATGGATAAAGAACTTGTGGTACGTACGTACAATGCAGTATCACTCAGCAATGAAATCTATGTCATCAGGCCCGTAGCAGCATATTGAGTGGATTCAGGTACGATGATTCTAACTGAAATAAGTCACACAGAAAAAGAAACATCATAAGATATCACTAATACACGGAATGTAAACTTGGCTACACAGGAACTGAATTCCAAAACAGAACAGGGTCTCAAATTTAGAAAACCAACTTATGCTTTCTTAAGGGGAAAGGTGAGTTGGGGTGCTGCATAAAACCAGAGATTGAAATGAGCACAGATAAAGTTCCTTAAGCCAAATATGGAATAGACAAGAGCTACTCCTTGCTCAACGAAATGGACTCAACACCCCAAATTAAACGCCTAAGAATGTACCTGACTAGTAAGTATCTTAAAACCTATGTACTGCTATGTCTCCATAAGAGAATCAAGCGTGTGTACAGGGGCATAAATGCAGCAGTGATAGGATTGGAGAGATTCGGTGAGCAAATGAAGACCCTTTGAAGTCATATTGCATGGTACCCATTCCACGGGTCTCAACTCTCCAGGTTTAAGGTATTCTTCCTTCAGCTAAAACATGCATGTGGAACCCAGAGTATGATCAACCGTGTGAACGGGAGACGTGTTCAAATATGTCTCAGTTTTCCTCCCCTGGTACTCGGGTGCAACATTCCAGACACTTTACTAACACTCTCCCCACTTGGAGACTCAGCGCCTTTAACCTCCTGTTTGGCCCAGTTTGCAATTTCTGCGGAAGATGAACAGGAATAGGGAAAACCAATGAGAAACTAGCTGGAGGAGTCTGGACGGGCAAATTTAACTCTCATTTCCCACCAGGAAGAGGAAATAACCAAAGGCTCAGCGTGCCGTGCCGGAACCAGATTAGGGCCTGAAGCCATCCTGCGGTGTTGCGGCCAGCTCAAAAGAAAGCGAGTTGAAAAAAGGAGCTCAGGGGCACTGTAATTCACAAACCTGCAGAGTTATAAATGACAGCTATCGTCCAAAAATATACTGAAGTAAGGCTGCCAAGAGGACTTGACAGCGGGGTAGAATTGCAGGAAACCGATTTCAGGAGGTAGACTGGAATTGCATTGAAAGCATAGGAAAAGAGGCAGAACGTCCACAATGATGCACTTGGCCAAAAAGGGCGTATGCGTTTTTTCCTGAATATATTCAGGAAAAAACGCATACGCCCTTTTTGGCCAACCAAGCAAGCTTGCAAAGGAAATCTGCACTACAATGAAGTCTCACTTCCCCCCGGTCAAAAGGGCCATCTGAATAAAGTGTAAAATCCAGAAAGGCAGGACAGGCCATGGAGAACTGGGAGCCTTGTTATGCTGATGGGCGGGATGTAAATTGCCAACAGACACTCGGGAGAAGTGTATGGTGTTTCCTGAAACATCTAAAAAACAAAGCAACAGAGCCTAGGGCACTTCCACTTATGGTCCTATAGCTTAGGGAAATTAAAATCAAAATGAAACAGCCACCCCGAAGTTTGGAACGGCTCTGTTTACAAGAAGCTCGTTTACAGTACAAGTTCAACATCGCAGAAAATGAAAAATGGATAAAGAAGTTGTGGTATTTACTTACAAAGCAATATCACTCAGCAATGAAATCTATGTCATCAGGCCCTTAGCAGCACAATGAGTGGATTCAGGTATGATGATTCTAACTGAAATAAGTCACACAGAAAAAGAAACATCATAAGATATCACTAATACACGGAATGTAAACTTGGCTACACAGGAACTGAATTACAGAACAGAACAGGGTCTCAAATTTAGAAAACCAACTTATGCTTGCTTAAGGGGAAAGGTGAGTTGGGGTGCTGCATAAAACCAGAGATTGAAATGAGCACAGATAAAGTTCCTTAAGCCAAATATGGAATAGACAAGAACTACTCCTTGCTCAACGAAATGGACTCAACACCGCATATTAAACGCCTAAGAATGTACCTGACTAGTAAGTATCTTAAAACCTATGGATTGCTATGTCTCCGAAAGAGAATCAAGCATGTGTACAGGGGCATAAACGCAGCAGTGATAGGATTGGAGAGGTTCGGTGAGCAAATGAAGACCCTTTGAAGTCATATTGCATGGTACCCATTCCACGGGTTTCAACTAACCAGGTTTAAGGTATTCTTCCTTCAGCTAAAACATGCATGTGGGACCCAGAGTATGATCAACCGTGTGAACGGGAGACGTGTTCAAATATGTCTCAGTTTTCCTCCCCTGGTACTCGGGTGCAACATTCCAGACGCTTTACTAACACTCTCCCCACTTGGAGAGTCAGCGCCTTTAACCTCCTGTTTGGCCCAGTTTGCAATTTCTGCGGAAGATGAACAGGAATAGGGAAAACCAATGAGAGACTAGCTGGAGGTGTCTGGACGGGCAAATTTAACTCTCATTTCCCACCAGGAAGAGGAAATAACCAAAGGCTCAGCGTGCCGTGCCGGAACCAGATTAGGGCCTGAAGCCATCCTGCGGTGTTGCGGCCAGCTCAAAAGAAAGCGAGTTGAAGAAAGGAGCTCAGGGGCACTGTAATTCACAAACCTGCAGAGTTATAAATGACAGCTATCGTCCAAAAATATACTGAAGTAAGGCTGCCAAGAGGACTTGAAAGCGGGGCAGAATTGCAGGAAACCGATTTCAGGAGGTAGACTGGAATTGCATTGAAAGCATAGGTAAAGAGGCAGAACGTCCACAATGATGCACTTGGCCAAAAAGGGCGTATGCGTTTTTTCCTGAATATATTCAGGAAAAAACGCATACGCCCTTTTTGGCCAACCAAGCAAGCTTGCAAAGGAAATCTGCACTACAATGAAGTCTCACTTCCCCCCGGTCAAAAGGGCCATCTGAATAAAGTGTAAAATCCAGAAAGGTAGGACAGGCCATGGAGAACTGGGAGCCTTGTTATGCTGATGGGCGGGATGTAAATTGCCAACAGACACTCGGGAGAAGTGTATGGTGTTTCCTGAAACATCTAAAAAACAAAGCAACAGAGCCTAGGGCACTTCCACTTATGGTCCTATAGCTTAGGGAAATTAAAATCAAAAAGACACAGCCACCCCGAAGTTTGGAACAGCTCTGTTTACAAGAATCTCGTTTACAGTACAAGTTCAACATCGCAGAAAATGAAAAATGGATAAAGAAGTTGTGGTATTTACTTACAAAGCAATATCACTCAGCAATGAAATCTATGTCATCAGGCCCGTAGCAGCACAATGAGTGGATTCAGGTATGATGATTCTACCTGAAATAAGTCACACAGAAAAAGAAACATCATAAGATATCAGTAATACACGGAATGTAAACTTGGCTACACAGGAACTGAATTACAGAACAGAACAGGGTCTCAAATTTAGAAAACCAACTTATGCTTGCTTAAGGGGAAAGGTGAGTTGCGGTGCTGCATAAAACCAGAGATTGAAATGAGCACAGATAAACTTCCTTAAGCCAAATATGGAATAGACAAGAACTACTCCTTGCTCAACGAAATGGACTCAACACCGCATATTAAACGCCTAAGAATGTACCTGACTAGTAAGTATCTTAAAACCTATGGATTGCTATGTCTCCGAAAGAGAATCAAGCATGTGTACAGGGGCATAAACGCAGCAGTGATAGGATTGGAGAGGTTCGGTGAGCAAATGAAGACCCTTTGAAGTCATATTGCATGGTACCCATTCCACGGGTCTCAACTCTCCAGGTTTAAGGTATTCTTCCTTCAGCTAAAACATGCATGTGGAACCCAGAGTATGATCAACCGTGTGAACGGGAGACGTGTTCAAATATGTCTCAGTTTTCCTCCCCTGGTACTCGGGTGCAACATTCCAGACACTTTACTAACACTCTCCCCACTTGGAGACTCAGCGCCTTTAACCTCCTGTTTGGCCCAGTTTGCAATTTCTGCGGAAGATGAACAGGAATAGCGAGAACCAATGAGAGACTAGCTGGAGGTGTCTGGACGGGCAAATTTAACTCTCATTTCCCACCAGGAAGAGGAAATAACCAAAGGCTCAGCGTGCCGTGCCGGAACCAGATTAGGGCCTGAAGCCATCTTGCGGTGTTGCGGCCAGGTCACAAGAAAGCGATTTGAAGAAAGGCGCTCAGGGGCACTGTAATTCACAAACCTGCAGAGTTATAAATGACAGCTATCGTCCAAAAATATACTGAAGTAAGGCTGCCAAGAGGACTTGAAAGCGGGGCAGAATTGCAGGAAACCGATTTCAGGAGGTAGACTGGAATTGCATTGAAAGCATAGGAAAAGAGGCAGAACGTCCACAATGATTCACTTGGCCAAAAAGGGCGTATGCGTTTTTTCCTGAATATATTCAGGAAAAAACGCATACGCCCTTTTTGGCCAACCAAGCAAGCTTGCAAAGGAAATCTGCACTACAATGAAGTCTCACTTCCCCCCGGTCAAAAGGGCCATCTGAATAAAGTGTAAAATCCAGAAAGGCAGGACAGGCCATGGAGAACTGGGAGCCTTGTTATGCTGATGGGCGGGATGTAAATTGCCAACAGACACTCGGGAGAAGTGTATGGTGTTTCCTGAAACATCTAAAAAACAAAGCAACAGAGCCTAGGGCACTTCCACTTATGGTCCTATAGCTTAGGGAAATTAAAATCAAAATGAAACAGCCACCCCGAAGTTTGGAACGGCTCTGTTTACAAGAAGCTCGTTTACAGTACAAGTTCAACATCGCAGAAAATGAAAAATGGATAAAGAAGTTGTGGTATTTACTTACAAAGCAATATCACTCAGCAATGAAATCTATGTCATCAGGCCCTTAGCAGCACAATGAGTGGATTCAGGTATGATGATTCTAACTGAAATAAGTCACACAGAAAAAGAAACATCATAAGATATCACTAATACACGGAATGTAAACTTGGCTACACAGGAACTGAATTACAGAACAGAACAGGGTCTCAAATTTAGAAAACCAACTTATGCTTGCTTAAGGGGAAAGGTGAGTTGGGGTGCTGCATAAAACCAGAGATTGAAATGAGCACAGATAAAGTTCCTTAAGCCAAATATGGAATAGACAAGAACTACTCCTTGCTCAACGAAATGGACTCAACACCGCATATTAAACGCCTAAGAATGTACCTGACTAGTAAGTATCTTAAAACCTATGGATTGCTATGTCTCCGAAAGAGAATCAAGCATGTGTACAGGGGCATAAACGCAGCAGTGATAGGATTGGAGAGGTTCGGTGAGCAAATGAAGACCCTTTGAAGTCATATTGCATGGTACCCATTCCACGGGTTTCAACTAACCAGGTTTAAGGTATTCTTCCTTCAGCTAAAACATGCATGTGGGACCCAGAGTATGATCAACCGTGTGAACGGGAGACGTGTTCAAATATGTCTCAGTTTTCCTCCCCTGGTACTCGGGTGCAACATTCCAGACGCTTTACTAACACTCTCCCCACTTGGAGAGTCAGCGCCTTTAACCTCCTGTTTGGCCCAGTTTGCAATTTCTGCGGAAGATGAACAGGAATAGGGAAAACCAATGAGAGACTAGCTGGAGGTGTCTGGACGGGCAAATTTAACTCTCATTTCCCACCAGGAAGAGGAAATAACCAAAGGCTCAGCGTGCCGTGCCGGAACCAGATTAGGGCCTGAAGCCATCCTGCGGTGTTGCGGCCAGCTCAAAAGAAAGCGAGTTGAAGAAAGGAGCTCAGGGGCACTGTAATTCACAAACCTGCAGAGTTATAAATGACAGCTATCGTCCAAAAATATACTGAAGTAAGGCTGCCAAGAGGACTTGAAAGCGGGGCAGAATTGCAGGAAACCGATTTCAGGAGGTAGACTGGAATTGCATTGAAAGCATAGGTAAAGAGGCAGAACGTCCACAATGATGCACTTGGCCAAAAAGGGCGTATGCGTTTTTTCCTGAATATATTCAGGAAAAAACGCATACGCCCTTTTTGGCCAACCAAGCAAGCTTGCAAAGGAAATCTGCACTACAATGAAGTCTCACTTCCCCCCGGTCAAAAGGGCCATCTGAATAAAGTGTAAAATCCAGAAAGGTAGGACAGGCCATGGAGAACTGGGAGCCTTGTTATGCTGATGGGCGGGATGTAAATTGCCAACAGACACTCGGGAGAAGTGTATGGTGTTTCCTGAAACATCTAAAAAACAAAGCAACAGAGCCTAGGGCACTTCCACTTATGGTCCTATAGCTTAGGGAAATTAAAATCAAAAAGACACAGCCACCCCGAAGTTTGGAACAGCTCTGTTTACAAGAATCTCGTTTACAGTACAAGTTCAACATCGCAGAAAATGAAAAATGGATAAAGAAGTTGTGGTATTTACTTACAAAGCAATATCACTCAGCAATGAAATCTATGTCATCAGGCCCGTAGCAGCACAATGAGTGGATTCAGGTATGATGATTCTACCTGAAATAAGTCACACAGAAAAAGAAACATCATAAGATATCAGTAATACACGGAATGTAAACTTGGCTACACAGGAACTGAATTACAGAACAGAACAGGGTCTCAAATTTAGAAAACCAACTTATGCTTGCTTAAGGGGAAAGGTGAGTTGCGGTGCTGCATAAAACCAGAGATTGAAATGAGCACAGATAAACTTCCTTAAGCCAAATATGGAATAGACAAGAACTACTCCTTGCTCAACGAAATGGACTCAACACCGCATATTAAACGCCTAAGAATGTACCTGACTAGTAAGTATCTTAAAACCTATGGATTGCTATGTCTCCGAAAGAGAATCAAGCATGTGTACAGGGGCATAAACGCAGCAGTGATAGGATTGGAGAGGTTCGGTGAGCAAATGAAGACCCTTTGAAGTCATATTGCATGGTACCCATTACACGGGTTTCAACTACCCAGGTTTAAGGTATTCTTCCTTCAGCTAAAACATGCATGTGGGACCCAGAGTATGATCAACTGTGTGAACGGGAGACGTGTTCAAATATGTCTCAGTTTTCCTCCCCTGGTACTCGGGTGCAACATTCCAGACGCTTTACTAACACTCTCCCCACTTGGAGAGTCAGCGTCTTTAACCTCCTGTTTGGCCCAGTTTGCAATTTCTGCGGAAGATGAACAGGAATAGCGAGAACCAATGAGAGACTAGCTGGAGGTGTCTGGACGGGCAAATTTAACTCTCATTTCCCACCAGGAAGAGGAAATAACCAAAGGCTCAGCGTGCCGTGCCGGAACCAGATTAGGGCCTGAAGCCATCCTGCGGTGTTGCGGCCAGGTCACAAGAAAGCGATTTGAAGAAAGGCGCTCAGGGGCACTGTAATTCACAAACCTGCAGAGTTATAAATGACAGCTATCGTCCAAAAATATACTGAAGTAAGGCTGCCAAGAGGACTTGAAAGCGGGGCAGAATTGCAGGAAACCGATTTCAGGAGGTAGACTGGAATTGCATTGAAAGCATAGGAAAAGAGGCAGAACGTCCACAATGATGCACTTGGCCAAAAAGGGCGTATGCGTTTTTTCCTGAATATATTCAGGAAAAAACGCAAACGCCCTTTTTGGCCAACCAAGCAAGCTTGCAAAGGAAATCTGCACTACAATGAAGTCTCACTTCCCCCCGGTCAAAAGGGCCATCTGAAAAAAGTGTAAAATCCAGAAAGGCAGGACAGGCCATGGAGAACTGGGAGCCTTGTTATGCTGATGGGCGGGATGTAAATTGCCAACAGACACTCGGGAGAAGTGTATGGTGTTTCCTGAAACATCTAAAAAACAAAGCAACAGAGCCTAGGGCACTTCCACTTATGGTCCTATAGCTTAGGGAAATTAAAATCAAAAAGACACAGCCACCCCGAAGTTTGGAACGGCTCTGTTTACAAGAAGCTCGTTTACAGTACAAGTTCAACATCGCAGAAAATGAAAAATGGATAAAGAAGTTGTGGTATTTACTTACAAAGCAATATCACTCAGCAATGAAATCTATGTCATCAGGCCCTTAGCAGCACAATGAGTGGATTCAGGTATGATGATTCTAACTGAAATAAGTCACACAGAAAAAGAAACATCATAAGATATCACTAATACACGGAATGTAAACTTGGCTACACAGGAACTGAATTACAGAACAGAACAGGGTCTCAAATTTAGAAAACCAACTTATGCTTGCTTAAGGGGAAAGGTGAGTTGGGGTGCTGCATAAAACCAGAGATTGAAATGAGCACAGATAAAGTTCCTTAAGCCAAATATGGAATAGACAAAAACTACTCCTTGCTCAACGAAATGGACTCAACACCGCATATTAAACGCCTAAGAATGTACCTGACTAGTAAGTATCTTAAAACCTATGCATTGCTATGTCTCCGAAAGAGAATCAAGCATGTGTACAGGGGCATAAACGCAGCAGTGATAGGATTGGAGAGGTTCGGTGAGCAAATGAAGACCCTTTGAAGTCATATTGCATGGTACCCATTCCACGGGTTTCAACTAACCAGGTTTAAGGTATTCTTCCTTCAGCTAAAACATGCATGTGGGACCCAGAGTATGATCAACCGTGTGAACGGGAGACGTGTTCAAATATGTCTCAGTTTTCCTCCCCTGGTACTCGGGTGCAACATTCCAGACGCTTTACTAACACTCTCCCCACTTGGAGAGTCAGCGCCTTTAACCTCCTGTTTGGCCCAGTTTGCAATTTCTGCGGAAGATGAACAGGAATAGGGAAAACCAATGAGAGACTAGCTGGAGGTGTCTGGACGGGCAAATTTAACTCTCATTTCCCACCAGGAAGAGGAAATAACCAAAGGCTCAGCGTGCCGTGCCGGAACCAGATTAGGGCCTGAAGCCATCCTGCGGTGTTGCGGCCAGCTCAAAAGAAAGCGAGTTGAAGAAAGGAGCTCAGGGGCACTGTAATTCACAAACCTGCAGAGTTATAAATGACAGCTATCGTCCAAAAATATACTGAAGTAAGGCTGCCAAGAGGACTTGAAAGCGGGGCAGAATTGCAGGAAACCGATTTCAGGAGGTAGACTGGAATTGCATTGAAAGCATAGGTAAAGAGGCAGAACGTCCACAATGATGCACTTGGCCAAAAAGGGCGTATGCGTTTTTTCCTGAATATATTCAGGAAAAAACGCATACGCCCTTTTTGGCCAACCAAGCAAGCTTGCAAAGGAAATCTGCACTACAATGAAGTCTCACTTCCCCCCGGTCAAAAGGGCCATCTGAATAAAGTGTAAAATCCAGAAAGGCAGGACAGGCCATGGAGAACTGGGAGCCTTGTTATGCTGATGGGCGGGATGTAAATTGCCAACAGACACTCGGGAGAAGTGTATGGTGTTTCCTGAAACATCTAAAAAACAAAGCAACAGAGCCTAGGGCACTTCCACTTATGGTCCTATAGCTTAGGGAAATTAAAATCAAAAAGACACAGCCACCCCGAAGTTTGGAACAGCTCTGTTTACAAGAATCTCGTTTACAGTACAAGTTCAACATCGCAGAAAATGAAAAATGGATAAAGAAGTTGTGGTATTTACTTACAAAGCAATATCACTCAGCAATGAAATCTATGTCATCAGGCCCGTAGCAGCACAATGAGTGGATTCAGGTATGATGATTCTACCTGAAATAAGTCACACAGAAAAAGAAACATCATAAGATATCAGTAATACACGGAATGTAAACTTGGCTACACAGGAACTGAATTACAGAACAGAACAGGGTCTCAAATTTAGAAAACCAACTTATGCTTGCTTAAGGGGAAAGGTGAGTTGCGGTGCTGCATAAAACCAGAGATTGAAATGAGCACAGATAAACTTCCTTAAGCCAAATATGGAATAGACAAGAACTACTCCTTGCTCAACGAAATGGACTCAACACCGCATATTAAACGCCTAAGAATGTACCTGACTAGTAAGTATCTTAAAACCTATGGATTGCTATGTCTCCGAAAGAGAATCAAGCATGTGTACAGGGGCATAAACGCAGCAGTGATAGGATTGGAGAGGTTCGGTGAGCAAATGAAGACCCTTTGAAGTCATATTGCATGGTACCCATTACACGGGTTTCAACTACCCAGGTTTAAGGTATTCTTCCTTCAGCTAAAACATGCATGTGGGACCCAGAGTATGATCAACTGTGTGAACGGGAGACGTGTTCAAATATGTCTCAGTTTTCCTCCCCTGGTACTCGGGTGCAACATTCCAGACGCTTTACTAACACTCTCCCCACTTGGAGAGTCAGCGTCTTTAACCTCCTGTTTGGCCCAGTTTGCAATTTCTGCGGAAGATGAACAGGAATAGCGAGAACCAATGAGAGACTAGCTGGAGGTGTCTGGACGGGCAAATTTAACTCTCATTTCCCACCAGGAAGAGGAAATAACCAAAGGCTCAGCGTGCCGTGCCGGAACCAGATTAGGGCCTGAAGCCATCCTGCGGTGTTGCGGCCAGGTCACAAGAAAGCGATTTGAAGAAAGGCGCTCAGGGGCACTGTAATTCACAAACCTGCAGAGTTATAAATGACAGCTATCGTCCAAAAATATACTGAAGTAAGGCTGCCAAGAGGACTTGAAAGCGGGGCAGAATTGCAGGAAACCGATTTCAGGAGGTAGACTGGAATTGCATTGAAAGCATAGGAAAAGAGGCAGAACGTCCACAATGATGCACTTGGCCAAAAAGGGCGTATGCGTTTTTTCCTGAATATATTCAGGAAAAAACGCAAACGCCCTTTTTGGCCAACCAAGCAAGCTTGCAAAGGAAATCTGCACTACAATGAAGTCTCACTTCCCCCCGGTCAAAAGGGCCATCTGAAAAAAGTGTAAAATCCAGAAAGGCAGGACAGGCCATGGAGAACTGGGAGCCTTGTTATGCTGATGGGCGGGATGTAAATTGCCAACAGACACTCGGGAGAAGTGTATGGTGTTTCCTGAAACATCTAAAAAACAAAGCAACAGAGCCTAGGGCACTTCCACTTATGGTCCTATAGCTTAGGGAAATTAAAATCAAAAAGACACAGCCACCCCGAAGTTTGGAACGGCTCTGTTTACAAGAATCTCGTTTACAGTACAAGTTCAACATCGCAGAAAATGAAAAATGGATAAAGAAGTTGTGGTATTTACTTACAAAGCAATATCACTCAGCAATGAAATCTATGTCATCAGGCCCTTAGCAGCACAATGAGTGGATTCAGGTATGATGATTCTAACTGAAATAAGTCACACAGAAAAAGAAACATCATAAGATATCACTAATACACGGAATGTAAACTTGGCTACACAGGAACTGAATTACAGAACAGAACAGGGTCTCAAATTTAGAAAACCAACTTATGCTTGCTTAAGGGGAAAGGTGAGTTGGGGTGCTGCATAAAACCAGAGATTGAAATGAGCACAGATAAAGTTCCTTAAGCCAAATATGGAATAGACAAAAACTACTCCTTGCTCAACGAAATGGACTCAACACCGCATATTAAACGCCTAAGAATGTACCTGACTAGTAAGTATCTTAAAACCTATGAATTGCTATGTCTCCGAAAGAGAATCAAGCATGTGTACAGGGGCATAAACGCAGCAGTGATAGGATTGGAGAGGTTCGGTGAGCAAATGAAGACCCTTTGAAGTCATATTGCATGGTACCCATTCCACGGGTTTCAACTAACCAGGTTTAAGGTATTCTTCCTTCAGCTAAAACATGCATGTGGGACCCAGAGTATGATCAACCGTGTGAACGGGAGACGTGTTCAAATATGTCTCAGTTTTCCTCCCCTGGTACTCGGGTGCAACATTCCAGACGCTTTACTAACACTCTCCCCACTTGGAGAGTCAGCGCCTTTAACCTCCTGTTTGGCCCAGTTTGCAATTTCTGCGGAAGATGAACAGGAATAGGGAAAACCAATGAGAGACTAGCTGGAGGTGTCTGGACGGGCAAATTTAACTCTCATTTCCCACCAGGAAGAGGAAATAACCAAAGGCTCAGCGTGCCGTGCCGGAACCAGATTAGGGCCTGAAGCCATCCTGCGGTGTTGCGGCCAGCTCAAAAGAAAGCGAGTTGAAGAAAGGAGCTCAGGGGCACTGTAATTCACAAACCTGCAGAGTTATAAATGACAGCTATCGTCCAAAAATATACTGAAGTAAGGCTGCCAAGAGGACTTGAAAGCGGGGCAGAATTGCAGGAAACCGATTTCAGGAGGTAGACTGGAATTGCATTGAAAGCATAGGTAAAGAGGCAGAACGTCCACAATGATGCACTTGGCCAAAAAGGGCGTATGCGTTTTTTCCTGAATATATTCAGGAAAAAACGCATACGCCCTTTTTGGCCAACCAAGCAAGCTTGCAAAGGAAATCTGCACTACAATGAAGTCTCACTTCCCCCCGGTCAAAAGGGCCATCTGAATAAAGTGTAAAATCCAGAAAGGCAGGACAGGCCATGGAGAACTGGGAGCCTTGTTATGCTGATGGGCGGGATGTAAATTGCCAACAGACACTCGGGAGAAGTGTATGGTGTTTCCTGAAACATCTAAAAAACAAAGCAACAGAGCCTAGGGCACTTCCACTTATGGTCCTATAGCTTAGGGAAATTAAAATCAAAAAGACACAGCCACCCCGAAGTTTGGAACAGCTCTGTTTACAAGAATCTCGTTTACAGTACAAGTTCAACATCGCAGAAAATGAAAAATGGATAAAGAAGTTGTGGTATTTACTTACAAAGCAATATCACTCAGCAATGAAATCTATGTCATCAGGCCCGTAGCAGCACAATGAGTGGATTCAGGTATGATGATTCTACCTGAAATAAGTCACACAGAAAAAGAAACATCATAAGATATCAGTAATACACGGAATGTAAACTTGGCTACACAGGAACTGAATTACAGAACAGAACAGGGTCTCAAATTTAGAAAACCAACTTATGCTTGCTTAAGGGGAAAGGTGAGTTGCGGTGCTGCATAAAACCAGAGATTGAAATGAGCACAGATAAACTTCCTTAAGCCAAATATGGAATAGACAAGAACTACTCCTTGCTCAACGAAATGGACTCAACACCGCATATTAAACGCCTAAGAATGTACCTGACTAGTAAGTATCTTAAAACCTATGGATTGCTATGTCTCCGAAAGAGAATCAAGCATGTGTACAGGGGCATAAACGCAGCAGTGATAGGATTGGAGAGGTTCGGTGAGCAAATGAAGACCCTTTGAAGTCATATTGCATGGTACCCATTACACGGGTTTCAACTACCCAGGTTTAAGGTATTCTTCCTTCAGCTAAAACATGCATGTGGGACCCAGAGTATGATCAACTGTGTGAACAGGAGACGTGTTCAAATATGTCTCAGTTTTCCTCCCCTGGTACTCGGGTGCAACATTCCAGACGCTTTACTAACACTCTCCCCACTTGGAGAGTCAGCGTCTTTAACCTCCTGTTTGGCCCAGTTTGCCATTTCTGCGGAAGATGAACAGGAATAGCGAGAACCAATGAGAGACTAGCTGGAGGTGTCTGGACGGGCAAATTTAACTCTCATTTCCCACCAGGAAGAGGAAATAACCAAAGGCTCAGCGTGCCGTGCCGGAACCAGATTAGGGCCTGAAGCCATCCTGCGGTGTTGCGGCCAGGTCACAAGAAAGCGAGTTGAAGAAAGGAGCTCAGGGGCACTGTAATTCACAAACCTGCAGAGTTATAAATGACAGCTATCATCCAAAAATATACTGAAGTAAGGCTGCCAAGAGGACTTGAAAGCAGGGCAGAATTGCAGGAAACCGATTTCAGGAGGTAGACTGGAATTGCATTGAAAGCATAGGAAAAGAGGCAGAACGTCCACAATGATGCACTTGGCCAAAAAGGGCGTATGCGTTTTTTCCTGAATATATTCAGGAAAAAACGCAAACGCCCTTTTTGGCCAACCAAGCAAGCTTGCAAAGGAAATCTGCACTACAATGGAGTCTCACTTCCCCCCGGTCAAAAGGGCCATCTGAAAAAAGTGTAAAATCCAGAAAGGCAGGACAGGCCATGGAGAACTGGGAGCCTTGTTATGCTGATGGGCGGGATGTAAATTGCCAACAGACACTCGGGAGAAGTGTATGGTGTTTCCTGAAACATCTAAAAAACAAAGCAACAGAGCCTAGGGCACTTCCACTTATGGTCCTATAGCTTAGGGAAATTAAAATCAAAAAGACACAGCCACCCCGAAGTTTGGAATGGCTCTGTTTACAAGAACCTCGTTTACAGTACAAGTTCAACATCGCAGAAAATGAAAAATGGATAAAGAAGTTGTGGTATTTACTTACAAAGCAATATCACTCAGCAATGAAATCTATGTCATCAGGCCCTTAGCAGCACAATGAGTGGATTCAGGTATGATGATTCTACCTGAAATAAGTCACACAGAAAAAGAAACATCATAAGATATCAGTAATACACGGAATGTAAACTTGGCTACACAGGAACTGAATTACAGAACAGAACAGGGTCTCAAATTTAGAAAACCAACTTATGCTTGCTTAAGGGGAAAGGTGAGTTGCGGTGCTGCATAAAACCAGAGATTGAAATGAGCACAGATAAACTTCCTTAAGCCAAATATGGAATAGACAAGAACTACTCCTTGCTCAACGAAATGGACTCAACACCGCATATTAAACGCCTAAGAATGTACCTGACTAGTAAGTATCTTAAAACCTATGGATTGCTATGTCTCCGAAAGAGAATCAAGCATGTGTACAGGGGCATAAACGCAGCAGTGATAGGATTGGAGAGGTTCGGTGAGCAAATGAAGACCCTTTGAAGTCATATTGCATGGTACCCATTACACGGGTTTCAACTACCCAGGTTTAAGGTATTCTTCCTTCAGCTAAAACATGCATGTGGGACCCAGAGTATGATCAACTGTGTGAACGGGAGACGTGTTCAAATATGTCTCAGTTTTCCTCCCCTGGTACTCGGGTGCAACATTCCAGACGCTTTACTAACACTCTCCCCACTTGGAGAGTCAGCGTCTTTAACCTCCTGTTTGGCCCAGTTTGCAATTTCTGCGGAAGATGAACAGGAATAGCGAGAACCAATGAGAGACTAGCTGGAGGTGTCTGGACGGGCAAATTTAACTCTCATTTCCCACCAGGAAGAGGAAATAACCAAAGGCTCAGCGTGCCGTGCCGGAACCAGATTAGGGCCTGAAGCCATCCTGCGGTGTTGCGGCCAGGTCACAAGAAAGCGAGTTGAAGAAAGGAGCTCAGGGGCACTGTAATTCACAAACCTGCAGAGTTATAAATGACAGCTATCATCCAAAAATATACTGAAGTAAGGCTGCCAAGAGGACTTGAAAGCAGGGCAGAATTGCAGGAAACCGATTTCAGGAGGTAGACTGGAATTGCATTGAAAGCATAGGAAAAGAGGCAGAACGTCCACAATGATGCACTTGGCCAAAAAGGGCGTATGCGTTTTTTCCTGAATATATTCAGGAAAAAACGCAAACGCCCTTTTTGGCCAACCAAGCAAGCTTGCAAAGGAAATCTGCACTACAATGGAGTCTCACTTCCCCCCGGTCAAAAGGGCCATCTGAAAAAAGTGTAAAATCCAGAAAGGCAGGACAGGCCATGGAGAACTGGGAGCCTTGTTATGCTGATGGGCGGGATGTAAATTGCCAACAGACACTCGGGAGAAGTATATGGTGTTTCCTGAAACATCTAAAAAACAAAGCAACAGAGCCTAGGGCACTTCCACTTATGGTCCTATAGCTTAGGGAAATTAAAATCAAAAAGACACAGCCACCCCGAAGTTTGGAATGGCTCTGTTTACAAGAACCTCGTTTACAGTACAAGTTCAACATCGCAGAAAATGAAAAATGGATAAAGAAGTTGTGGTATTTACTTACAAAGCAATATCACTCAGCAATGAAATCTATGTCATCAGGCCCTTAGCAGCACAATGAGTGGATTCAGGTATGATGATTCTAACTGAAATAAGTCACACAGAAAAAGAAACATCATAAGATATCACTAATACACGGAATGTAAACTTGGCTACACAGGAACTGAATTACAGAACAGAACAGGGTCTCAAATTTAGAAAACCAACTTATGCTTGCTTAAGGGGAAAGGTGAGTTGGGGTGCTGCATAAAACCAGAGATTGAAATGAGCACAGATAAAGTTCCTTAAGCCAAATATGGAATTGACAAGAGCTACTCCTTTCTCAACGAAATGGACTCAACACCCCAAATTAAACGCCTAAGAATGTACCTGACTAGTAAGTATCTTAAAACCTATGTACTGCTATGTCTCCATAAGAGAATCAAGCGTGTGTACAGGGGCATAAACGCAGCAGTGATAGGATTGGAGAGGTTCGGTGAGCAAATGAAGACCCTTTGAAGTCATATTGCATGGTACCCATTCCACGGGTCTCAACTCTCCAGGTTTAAGGTATTCTTCCTTCAGCTAAAACATGCATGTGGAACCCAGAGTATGATCAACCGTGTGAACGGGAGACGTGTTCAAATATGTCTCAGTTTTCCTCCCCTGGTACTCGGGTGCAACATTCCAGACACTTTACTAACACTCTCCCCACTTGGAGAGTCAGCACCTTTAACCTCCTGTTTGGCCCAGTTTGCAATTTCTGCGGAAGATGAACAGGAATAGGGAAAACCAATGAGAGACTAGCTGGAGGAGTCTGGACGGGCAAATTTAACTCTCATTTCCCACCAGGAAGAGGAAATAACCAAAGGCTCAGCGTGCCGTGCCGGAACCAGATTAGGGCCTGAAGCCATCCTGCGGTGTTGCGGCCAGCTCAAAAGAAAGCGAGTTGAAGAAAGGAGCTCAGGGGCACTGTAATTCACAAACCTGCAGAGTTATAAATGACAGCTATCGTCCAAAAATATACTGAAGTAAGGCTGCCAAGAGGACTTGAAAGCGGGGCAGAATTGCAGGAAACCGATTTCAGGAGGTAGACTGGAATTGCATTGAAAGCATAGGAAAAGAGGCAGAACGTCCACAATGATGCACTTGGCCAAAAAGGGCGTATGCGTTTTTTCCTGAATATATTCAGGAAAAAACGCATACGCCCTTTTTGGCCAACCAAGCAAGCTTGCAAAGGAAATCTGCACTACAATGAAGTCTCACTTCCCCCCGGTCAAAAGGGCCATCTGAAAAAAGTATAAAATCCAGAAAGGCAGGACAGGCCATGGAGAACAGGGAGCCTTCTTATGCTGATGGGCGGGATGTAAATTGCCAACAGACACTCGGGAGAAGTGTATGGTGTTTCCTGAAACATCTAAAAAACAAAGCAACAGAGCCTAGGGCACTTCAACTTATGGTCCTATAGCTTAGGGAAATTAAAATCAAAAAGACACAGCCACCCCAAAGTTTGGGACGCCTCTGTTTACAAGAACCTCGTTTACAGTACAAGTTCAACATCGCAGAAAGTGAAAAATGGATAAAGAAGTTGTGGTATTTACTTACAAAGCAATATCACTCAGCAATGAAACCTATGTCATCAGGCCCTTAGCAGCACAATGAGTGGATTCAGGTATGATGATTCTAACTGAAATAAGTCACACAGAAAAAGAAACATCATAAGATATCACTAATACACGGAATGTAAACTTGGCTACACAGGAACTGAATTCCAAAACAGAACAGGGTCTCAAATTTAGAAAACCAACTTATGCTTGCTTAAGGGGAAAGGTGAGTTGGGGTGCTGCATAAAACCAGAGATTGAAATGAGCACAGATAAAGTTCCTTAAGCCAAATATGGAATAGACAAGAGCTACTCCTTGCTCAACGAAATGGACTCAACACCCCATATTAAACGCCTAAGAATGTACCTGACTAGTAAGTATCTTAAAACCTATGGATTGCTACGTCTCCGAAAGAGAATCAAGCATGTGTACACGGGCATAAACGCAGCAGTGATAGGATTGGAGAGGTTCGGTGAGCAAATGAAGACCCTTTGAAGTCATATTGCATGGTACTCATTCCACGGGTTTCAACTACCCAGGTTTAAGGTATTCTTCCTTCAGCTAAAACATGCATGTGGAACCTAGAGTATGATCAACCGTGTGATCGGGAGACGTGTTCAAATATGTCTCAGTTTTCGTACCCTGGTACTCGGGTGCAACATTCCAGACGCTTTACTAACACTCTCCCCATTTGGAGAGTCAGCGCCTTTAACCTCCTGTTTGGCCCAGTTTGCAATTTCTGCGGAAGATGAACAGGAATAGCGAGAACCAATGAGAGACTAGCTGGAAGTGTCTGGACGGGCAAATTTAACTCTCATTTCCCACCAGGAAGAGGAAATAACCAAAGGCTCATCGTGTCGTGCCGGAAACAGATTATGGCCTGAAGCCATCCTGCGGTGTTGCGGCCAGCTCATAAGAAAGTGAGTTGAAGAAAGGAGCTCAGGGGCACTGTAATTCACAAACCTGCAGAGTTATAAATGACAGCTATCGTCCAAAAATATACTGAAGTAAGTCTGCCAAGAGGACTTGAAAGCGGGGCAGAATTGCAGGAAACTGATTTCAGGAGGTAGACTGGAATTGCATTGAAAGCATAGGAAAAGAGGCAGAACGTCCACAATGATGCACTTGGCCAAAAAGGGCGTATGCGTTTTTTCCTGAATATATTCAGGAAAAAACGCAAACGCCCTTTTTGGCCAACCAAGCAAGCTTGCAAAGGAAATCTGCACTACAATGAAGTCTCACTTTCCCCCGGTCAAAAGGGCCATCTGAAAAAAGTGTAAAATCCAGAAAGGCAGGACAGGCCATGGAGAACTGGGAGCCTTGTTATGCTGATGGGCGTGATGTAAATTGCCAACAGACACTCGGGAGAAGTGTATGGTGTTTCCTGAAACATCTAAAAAACAAAGCAACAGAGCCTAGGGCACTTCCACTTATGGTCCTATAGCTTAGGGAAATTAAAATCAAAAAGACACAGCCACCCCAAAGTTTGGGACGCCTCTGTTTACAAGAACCTCGTTTACCGTACAAGAAAAATATCACAGAAAGTGAAAAATGTATAAAGAACTTGTGGTACTTACGTACAATGCAGTATCACTCAGCAATGAAATCTATGTCATCAGGCCCGTAGCAGCACAATGAGTGGATTCAGGTACGATGATTCTACCTGAAATAAGTCACACAGGAAAAGAAATATCATAAGATATCACTAATACACGGAATGTAAACTTGGCTGCACAGGAACTGAATTCCAAAACAGAACAGGGTCTCAAATTTAGAAAACCAACTTATGCTTGCTTAAGGGTAAAGGTGAGTTGGGGTGATGCATAAAACCAGAGATTGAAATGAGCACAGATAAAGTTCCTTAAGCCAAATATGGAATAGACAAGAGCTACTCCTTGCTCAAAGAAATGGACTCAACACCCCATATTAAACGCCTAAGAATGTACCTGACTAGTAAGTATCTTAAGACCTATGGATTGCTACGTCTCCGAAAGAGAATCAAGCGTGTGTTCAGGGGTATAAACGCAGCAGTGATAGGATTGGAGAGGTTCGGTGTGCAAATGAAGACCCTTTGAAGTCATATTGCATGGTACCCATTCCACGGTTTTCAACTACCCAGGTTTAAGGTATCCTTCCTTCAGCTAAAACATGCATGTGGAACCCAGAGTATGATCAACCGTGTGAGCGGGAGACGTGTTCAAATATGTCTCAGTTTTCGTACCCTAGTACTCGGGTGAAACATTCCAGACGCTTTACTAACACTCTCCCGACTTGGAGAGTCAGTCCCTTCAACCTCCTGTTTGGCCCAGTTTGCAATTTCTGCGGAAGATGAACAGGAATAGGGAGAACCAATGAGAGACTAGCTGGAGGTGTCTGGACGGGCAAATGTAACTCTCATTTCCCACCAGGAAGAGGAATTAACCAAAGGCTCAGCGTGCCGTGCCGGAACCAGATTAGGGCCTGAAGCTATCCTGCGGTGTTGCGGCCAGGTCACAAGAAAGCGAGTTGAAGAAAGGAGCTCAGGGGCACTGTAATTCACAAACCTGCAGAGTTATAAATGACAGCTATCATCCAAAAATATACTGAAGTAAGGCTGCCAAGAGGACTTGAAAGCAGGGCAGAATTGCAGGAAACCGATTTCAGGAGGTAGACTGGAATTGCATTGAAAGCATAGGAAAAGAGGCAGAACGTCCACAATGATGCACTTGGCCAAAAAGGGCGTATGCGTTTTTTCCTGAATATATTCAGGAAAAAACGCAAACGCCCTTTTTGGCCAACCAAGCAAGCTTGCAAAGGAAATCTGCACTACAATGGAGTCTCACTTCCCCCCGGTCAAAAGGGCCATCTGAAAAAAGTGTAAAATCCAGAAAGGCAGGACAGGCCATGGAGAACTGGGAGCCTTGTTATGCTGATGGGCGGGATGTAAATTGCCAACAGACACTCGGGAGAAGTATATGGTGTTTCCTGAAACATCTAAAAAACAAAGCAACAGAGCCTAGGGCACTTCCACTTATGGTCCTATAGCTTAGGGAAATTAAAATCAAAAAGACACAGCCACCCCGAAGTTTGGGACGCCTCTGTTTACAAGAACCTCGTTTACAGTACAAGTTCAACATCGCAGAAAATGAAAAATGGATAAAGAAGTTGTGGTATTTACTTACAAAGCAATATCACTCAGCAATGAAATCTATGTCATCAGGCCCTTAGCAGCACAATGAGTGGATTCAGGTATGATGATTCTACCTGAAATAAGTCACACAGAAAAAGAAACATCATAAGATATCAGTAATACACGGAATGTAAACTTGGCTACACAGGAACTGAATTACAGAACAGAACAGGGTCTCAAATTTAGAAAACCAACTTATGCTTGCTTAAGGGGAAAGGTGAGTTGCGGTGCTGCATAAAACCAGAGATTGAAATGAGCACAGATAAACTTCCTTAAGCCAAATATGGAATAGACAAGAACTACTCCTTGCTCAACGAAATGGACTCAACACCGCATATTAAACGCCTAAGAATGTACCTGACTAGTAAGTATCTTAAAACCTATGGATTGCTATGTCTCCGAAAGAGAATCAAGCATGTGTACAGGGGCATAAACGCAGCAGTGATAGGATTGGAGAGGTTCGGTGAGCAAATGAAGACCCTTTGAAGTCATATTGCATGGTACCCATTACACGGGTTTCAACTACCCAGGTTTAAGGTATTCTTCCTTCAGCTAAAACATGCATGTGGGACCCAGAGTATGATCAACTGTGTGAACGGGAGACGTGTTCAAATATGTCTCAGTTTTCCTCCCCTGGTACTCGGGTGCAACATTCCAGACGCTTTACTAACACTCTCCCCACTTGGAGAGTCAGCGTCTTTAACCTCCTGTTTGGCCCAGTTTGCAATTTCTGCAGAAGATGAACAGGAATAGCGAGAACCAATGAGAGACTAGCTGGAGGTGTCTGGACGGGCAAATTTAACTCTCATTTCCCACCAGGAAGAGGAAATAACCAAAGGCTCAGCGTGCCGTGCCGGAACCAGATTAGGGCCTGAAGCCATCCTGCGGTGTTGCGGCCAGGTCACAAGAAAGCGAGTTGAAGAAAGGAGCTCAGGGGCACTGTAATTCACAAACCTGCAGAGTTATAAATGACAGCTATCATCCAAAAATATACTGAAGTAAGGCTGCCAAGAGGACTTGAAAGCAGGGCAGAATTGCAGGAAACCGATTTCAGGAGGTAGACTGGAATTGCATTGAAAGCATAGGAAAAGAGGCAGAACGTCCACAATGATGCACTTGGCCAAAAA
The DNA here is from genome assembly GCF_964374135.1 of Grampus griseus. Classification (NCBI taxonomy): domain Eukaryota; kingdom Metazoa; phylum Chordata; class Mammalia; order Artiodactyla; family Delphinidae; genus Grampus; species Grampus griseus. Next base: position 133,726 of record NC_139002.1, read on the forward strand.
GGGCGCCCTTTTTGGCCAACCAAGCAAGCTTGCAAAGGAAATCTGCACTACAATGAAGTCTCACTTCCCCCCGGTCAAAAGGGCCATCTGAAAAAAGTGTAAAATCCAGAAAGGCAGGACAGGCCATGGAGAACTGGGAGCCTTGTTATGCTGATGGACGGGATGTAAATTGCCAACAGACACTCGGGAGAAGTGTATGGTGTTTCCTGAAACATCTAAAAAACAGAGCAACAGAGCCTAGGGCACTTCCACTTATGGTCCTATAGCTTAGGGAAATTAAAATCAAAAAGACACAGCCACCCCAAAGTTTGGGACGCCTCTGTGTACAGAAATCTCTTCTATGGCACAAGTTAAATATCCCAGAGAGCAAATAATGGATAAAGAAGTTGCGGTACTTATGTACAACAGAATACCACTCAGCAATGAAATCTATGTCACCAGGCCCATAGCAGCATAATGAGTGGATTGAGACACGATGATTCTAAGTGAAATAAGTCACACAGAAAAAGAAACATCATAAGGTATCACTAATACACGGAATGTGAACTTGGCTACACATGAACTGAAGTACAAAACAGAACAGGGTCTCAAGTTTAGAAAACCAACTTATGCCTGCTTAAGGGGGAAGGTGAGTTGGGGTGCTGCATAAAAGCAGAGTTTGAAATTAGCACAGATACCGTTCCATAAGCCAAATATGTAATAGACAAGACCTACCCCTTGCTCAGCGAAATGGATTCAACAATGAGGTATCACCTCACACCTGGTAGAATAGGCATCATAGAAAATCTACAAACAGAAAATGCTGGAAAGGGTGTGGAGAAAAGGAACCCTCTTCCACTATTGTTGGGAATATAAATTGATACAGTCATTATGGAGAACAATATGGAATTTCTTAAGAAACTAACAATAGAATTACCATATGATACAGCAATCCCAGTACTGGACATATATCCAGACAAAACCATAAATCAAAAAGAGTCATTCACCGCAATGTTCATTGCATCACTATTTACAATATCGAGGTAATGGAAGCAACATAAATGCCCACAGACAGACGAATGCATAAAGCTGTGGTACATATATAAAATGGAATATTACTAAGCCATGAAAAGGAATGAAATTGGGTCATTTGTAGAGACGTCGATGGATCTAGAGACTGTCATACAGAGTGAAGTAAGTCAGAAAGAGAAAAACAAATCTTGTATATTCATGCATATATGTGGAACCTAGAAAAACTGTACAGATTAACCATTTTGCAAGGCATAAATAGAGCAACAGATGTAGACAACAAACGTATGGACAACAAGGGGGGAAAGCTGTTGAGGGGGTGGTGGTGGGAGGAGTTGAGAGACTGGGATTGGCATGTATACATTTATATGTATAAAATAGATAACCAATAAGAACCTGCTGTATAAAAATATAAAATAAAATTCAAAATTAAAAAGAAATAAAATTTAAAAAATAAAACAGAAAAAACAATTATTCCCTGCACATACATGTATTTATATGAATAAATTATTTCCATGCTTATATCTGTAAATACAAAAAAAGAGGAATAAAGTCTACCTTGAACCAAAAACGAAAAAGAGAAAAAAACACAGAACCCACCAGTTACACAGAGGAAAACCGTATCAGGGCACTTGCTCCAGTTGTAAACAATTCTGAAGTTGGTCAGTGGTGGGGAATCGTCTCCCATTCAGCCAGCAGCCCCCACGCAACAAGCGTCCTCATTGCAAAGCTGGGGCACCGTGCCGAGGCATCTGTGAGTAAACGTGAGCTGAGCCCCAGGCCAGTTGCTGCTGAACTATTCCCACCCGTCCCAGGTAAAACACCTGAATATATACAAGGACTTGAAAGCCTAGAGGAAGGGCCATAGAGCCACACGAGTGACAGCATGCCGGCCGACTTGGTGCCTGCAGGCCAGCCAGGATGGTCCTGGCCCTGGGTGCTCTTCTGGAAGATTTCCATTTCCCTGCCTGAGATACCCGTCCTGTCCCTGCCCCCACTGCTTTTTTCCTTCCTCACCTCTGCCCAGGGAGAAATTCCAGCAACAGGTATGGGTGACACATCCTCTTCTTTAGCAGGTGGCAGCCTGGCAACTGCTGCAGAAAGTCCAGCAGAGCCCCACTCACACTGGGCCACCCACAAAGCCGTGGCCTCTCACTCCCTCCCACCAGCCCAGCCCCGAGACTGCTGACAGGGCAGAGAAAATGGCGTCAGGCACGGCTGCAGGGGCTCTTGCTGCCTGGAGTGGTATTTATATTGATCTCAACCCAGGCACACCTGGGGAGGGCTGGCCGGCACGGTAAGGCTGCCCAGGTCAGCCAATCATCACCCCTCAGGGGCTCACAGTTGCAGAAAATGGAACTTGCTGAACCGGCCAGGTCCGAGGAACAGGTGTGGGCTCCTGAGAGTCAGGATAGACAAGGGGCTGCAGCTTTGGCTTGTTTTCTAATCATTTTATCTGGCCCATGAGTGGGAGACAACTTCAAGAAAACCCTCTCCTAATGAGAGGAACCCAGGAGTCAGGGAGAGGAGGGGTGGGTGGTGGTTGGAGACAGAGGCCTGGTGCCCTGGGTGCAGTGGAAGTCTCTGGAAGACCAGGTGGAGGGAGGCCTCACGGAGTGATGCCCAGGGTCACAGACCTGTCGCAGCTGCTGTTTGTTAGTTCAAGTCCTGCTCTGAGGTACTCTGTGTCAGCTCTGAGCGACAGGTGAGCTGGGGGTGCTCTGCAATGAGGGCTATGTGCACGGTTCCTGTGTGCCCAGCCCTGCCACGGTACCTGCAAGGGTAGCTCTGTATCCTGGGAGGGGCCTGACCACGAGAGCCCCGTGGGCTGGGGTGGGGGTGGGGTACCTGCCCAGGTGAGCTCCATATTCTGGGATTGGTCTGACCACGAGAGCCCCATGGGCTGCTGGGGACCTGGTAAAGGATGTCAGGACAGTCAGTGAAGCCACCGAGGATATACCTCCAGTTGCTCCTAATTCCTACACCCTGCTGGTCATTCTACCAACCACCAAGACATGGTATTCTGTATTAGTCTTCAATGATGCTTTCTTTTGCATTCCATTAGTCCCAGAGTCACAAGAAATTTTGGCTTGTGAGTGGCAGGACTCAACATACAACTAAAACAATACTTCCGGGCCGTCTGGCCCCAAGGGTGCAAAAGTTCCCACACCATCTTTGGGGAAAGCTTAGCTAAAGACCTAAAAGTTCTACCTCTGGAAAAGGAAACCCTCCTTCAATATGCAGACGACATTCTGATCGCCAGCCCTACTAAGGAGGCCTCTGAACTACCAAGCCAATAAAGGATAGAAGTTGTCCAAGAAAAAGCTCAAATATCACAGACTGCAGTGACCTGCCTGGGCTTCATTCTCACAGAAGGTCAGAGAAGCCCATCCCAGGAAAGGGAAGAAACCATTTTCAGCCTTACCCCTTTCTAAAACTAGAAGACAGCTTAGGGGTTCCTGGGGAGGCCAGGGTTTGCTGCTTCTGGATCCCTAACTACAGTCTACTAGCTGGGCCTCTATATGAAACACTGAAAGGAAAAGATGATGATCCTTTTGAATAGAATCCAGAAGTGGCCTTTCAAGAATGGAAAGAGCAGTCAATTCAGACCCTTGCCCTGGAACTCCCTAATTTAGCTAAACCCTTTGACCTTTACATTCCCGGTGAAAGGTGAATCGCCATTGGAGAATTAGTGCAAAAACTGGGACCACTTGAAATGGAACAATGCAAGAATGCCATCCAGGTAGGATAAACTACGGTCACCAAGGGGCTTGGCCCACTGCCACATCTGGCCAAGATACTGGCGGTATCTAAAAACCTGGAAATCAGCAGCCCAAAAGGCCACCTCCCTCCTAAGGGAAAAGGACCCCACGTGGTGATCCTAACCACCAACCATGCCCTGAAGTTGCAGGGTTCGCTCCGTGGGCACACCGACCTCGAGTGAGGAGGCCCTCCAACTCCAACATCCAGAGAGATAACCGGGGGCAACAGGGCACCATGACGACTCGTGTGAACATCACTTGACCTGGAGTTTCTCTCATAAAACAACAAGGGTGTGTCCCAAAAGAGTAGACTACTGCTTGCAGGACTTACTGCACCCAGAGGGGAGCTAATAATCTTGGCGGGGGAACCGTATATCACACTGTCACCATAGAAAAGCCTACAGACACCGTGATGATGGTGGCCAATAAGACCGGCTGGACTCCTGTTTACTTCAAAAGGCTGTTGACTCAGTAGCCATCATGGTCCTTATCACCACTGACCCTGGACTGTCTGGGAGTTGAGCAGGCAGGGCTCTGACACATGGTGCTGTTTGTACGTTAATTCAGGGGCCTAATTGAAGAAAGCGCAGACTACTGGTCAGAGCATCTAGGCTGGCAGAAACGGTCAGCCTAAGGTGGCCGAACAAATGTGGGGCGGGGTGAAACCGGCCCCCACAGCGTCTCTGCACATCTCTTTCCTGGACCCTTAAAGGTCATTAGAATCTATAACACTTCCAATGCTGGTGCTCAGGTGGACGAGCAGGGAGGCAGGGGTCCTGGGGACAATCAACGTCACCGGGAGACTGCTGGGGAGAAGCTCTGACCCTCGCCCCAGGGTATGAGGGCTCCCAACTCAGCACTCAGCAGTTACAGAAGAAGGGTCTGCACCCTCAGCACTCCAAGAATGAGGAACGGGACAAAAGGCAGAGGAGGGGTTTGTCCCCAGCAAAGCCCATTAAAAATCCCTGGGAGATAAAAATAGAATCTGGGCAATAAAGTCAAGTCTAACCTTTTTTATCCTTTGTGCTTTGTCTAATTTCACATGCTCCTAGGGTCCCGCATGCAGAGGTTCCACACCCGGCACTTCAGACCAGATTTCCTAGTGCAGAATGGCTGGGTCGACACCTCAGCTCCTGGGGCCCAGTGCAGACTCCACGATATAGAGCCTGAGCTACAGCCAACCCGGCCCTCGAGAGCTCCGCCGCCTCCCTCCCTCCCACTGACTCTGACAGGATCTCTACACAGCAGCCCAGCCCACAGCCCACGGGGTAGTGCATGCTCTCACCTCTCCATTCTCTGATCAAAATATAAAGTTTCCTTTGCTTGTGAACCAAACTCAGTCTCGATCTGTTGGCCCCAATGACACTGGGCAGGGGGACACTTGTTGGGGTCCACTCTGGAGGATCAGTAACAGAAATTGAGACTATTGTAACCTCAATGAACAGATGTGTGAGCCAAACTGTAGTTAACATAGAACAGTGTATAAGGCTCGGGTAAAATAAGATGTTTCTAACACTTCCATTTGATATTTCCATCACTTTTTATAAGCAAGTTCAGTGAAAAGGTTTGTCTTATTTGTCAGGTCAATATTAGAGAAACGAAGTGATTTCTTTCCAAGGATGTACATCTAATAATCTTGGTTAAACCTTCAATCTTGTTTTAAATGCTTTTCCATTGAAAATGATACCTCTCTTTCAGCTCCCCCATTTCTGAGAAGTATAAAATCTTATAATTTATTATTACCAAAGGGGAAAGGTGGGAGGAGGGATAAATTAACAGTTTGGAATTAACACATACACACTGCTATGTATAAAATAGATCATCAACAAGGAACTACTGTATAGCACAGGGAACTACACTCAACATTTTGCAATAACCTATAAGGGGAAATAATCTGAAAAAGAATAGATATTTTTATTGACATCATCTATCAATGATAGTTAAAGTGTAGCCTAAGGGAAGCTGGTGGTGAGTGCTTCTGACCCTGAAGACTTCAATCATCTAAAGTTTGGACTCTGCCTACTTCCCAAGGCCCTTAATGAACATATGTGTAGCCGTAGCTTAAAAACTTCCCCAGTTTGGGTTTCGGGGAGACACTGATTTTGAAAAAGCCCTGGTGTTCTCCTTACATGAATGGGACTCTTCCTACTGCTAAAACATGTCTGTCACACCCAGAGGATGGTATACCGTCTGATCGGGAAGAGTTTGGAAAAGGCATCTCATCTCCTCATCTCCTGGTGCTCGGGTTCACCCCTCCAGCGTCTTTACTAACAGTCTCCCCACTTGGAGATGTCAGCACTGTCAACATCCTGTTGCGTACAGTTTGGAATTTGTCCAGAGGATGAAGCGGAAGGATGAGGAACAATGAGAGACAAGTCCTAGGTGTTCAGACAGGCACATGTCACTCTAATTTCCAATCAGGAAGACGAATTGACCAAAGGCTAGGGTTGCCCATGGAAACAGTATAGGGCTTGAGGAAATCCCGCTGCTTTGTGGCCAGTTCCCATAAACACAAGTTGAACAATGGAACTCAGGGGCAGTAAAATTCACAAAACTGCAGAGTTGAAAATATCCATCACTGAAAAATGTCTTGAGGAAAGTCAGAGAAAAGGACTTGTAAGCAAGGGAGAATGGCAGGAAAGGGATTTGAGGAGGTAGAAAGGACTCGCCATTAAGCACAAGAAAAGGAGCTGAACATTGCCAACATTGCAGTTGGCCAAAAAGGGTGTATGCGTTTTTTTCTGTATATATTCAAGAAAAGGGCATACACTTTTTTAGCCAACCAAACAGGTGGGCACTGGAAGTCAATACTACAAAAGATATCACTTCGCATCAGTCAGAAGAGCCATCCTCATAAAGCGTAAACAACAGAAATGCAGGACAGGGCAACGAGAAGAGGGAGCCCTGCGAGACTTATAGTGGAAATGTATATTGCCAACGGCCATTCTGGAGAAGTGTATTGTGTTTACTAAAGCATCTAAAAAATGAGCTACAGAGCATAGGGCACTTGCACTCATGGGCGTATATCTTGGGAAAAACAAAAATCGAGAGGACACAGGCACCCCAATGTTTACCCCCTCTCTGTTTAAAAGATCCTCGACTAGGATATAACTTAAATGTCTCTGGAGGGAAAAAATGGATAGAGATGTGGTACTTAGGTAGAGTGGAATATTATTCAGCCTGGAAATCAATGAAATATGGCCAGTTGTAACAACTCCGGAGGAGTTACGTATGATCATTCTAAGTGACAGAATTCAAAAAGAAAAAGACACATATCATAAGATATCACTTAAAGGTGGAATCCAAAATGGCTACACATGAAATAAATTACAAAACAAAAACATAGTCAAATATGTAGAAAACACGCATAAGGCTGCTAAACGGGAAAGGTGGGGAGGGGTGAGGCATCATCCAGGAGGTTGAAATTAGCAAAGATACCATTCCAAATACCAAACTGATAATCAACAAGGCCTACACGGTAGCTAAAAGAACTGCACTCAGCACACTCAAGTCACCGGAAAAGAATATATACGACTGGTAAGAATCTGAAAAAGAATTTATTGATGTCTCTCTGTACGTGAATCAAGTGGATGTACAGCAGCAAGAAACAGAGCTTTGAAAATCAGCTGTAACCAATATAGTAATAAATTGAAAAAAATAAACGACAGAGAGACAGAGAAAACCTCTTACAACTTTTCCTCAGGGACGGTGATGCAACATGGATTGAACACATCTAGACCCACAGCAGGATGAGACATAAGGCTGGAAACTGTTTGCGCTAAGAGAAATGTGAGGTTGGGTGAGGAAATGCACACCCTTTAAAGTAATACTACCTGGTACCCATTCAATGGGTCCCAAATCTGCAGGTTCAAGGGATCTTCCTACAGCTAAAACATGCATGGAAAACCCAGAGGACTGTACACCATGTGATCGGGAGATGTGTCTAAAATGCACCTCATTTATCCTCTCCTGGTGCTCCTGTTCACCATTCCAGCCACGTTACTTAGAATCTCCCCACTTGGAGAATCAGCACATTTAAACTTCTGTTTCACACATTTTGCAAATTGTGAGGAGGATGAACGGGAAGAGGGGGAACCAATGAGAGAATAGTTGTAGGGGTTTGGACGGGCACATATCACTCTAATTTCCCATTAAGAATAAGAATTAAAGAAAGGCTCAGCCTGCCTCGCCGGAGCCAAAATAGGGCCTGAAGCAATCCTGCGGGTTTGAGGCCAGCTCACAAAAGAGCAACTTAAAAAATGGAGCTCAGGGTCACTGCAATTCACAAACCTGCAGAGTTATAAATGAAAACTAACGTCCAAAAATATGTTGAGGTAAGGCAAAGAAGAGGATCTGAATGCAAGACAGAATTGCAAGAAACAGATTTCAAGAGATAGATTGGACTCGTCTTTAACGCACATGAAAAGCGGCAGAATTTCGACAATGATGCAGTTGGCCCAAAAGGGCGTATGTGTTTTTTCCTGATTATATCCAGGAAAAAACGCATACGCACTTTATGGGCAACGAAGCAAGCAACCAATGCAAATGTGCACAACAAAGAAGTCTCACTTCCCACCGGTCAAAAGGGCCATCCTAAAAAATTGTAAAAACCAGAAATGCAGGACAGGCCATGGAGAACAGGGAGCCTTTATACGCTGATGGGCAGTGTGTGAACTGCCGAGAGCCACTCTGGAGAAGTGTACGGTGGTTCCTAAATCATCTAAAAAACAGAGCTACAGAGCATAGGACACTTCCAATCATGGGAGTATATCTAGGGAAGTCTAAAAATCAACAAGACACAAGCACACCACAGTTTAGGGCTACTCTGTTTACAAGAACCTCAACTTCAGTACACCTTAAATATCCCAGGAAAGAGAACAATGGATAAAGAAGATGTGGTACTTATGTACAATGGAATATCTCTTCACCATGAAATCAATGTAATAAGGCTAGTAGAAGGATAAAGAGTGGATTTAGGTCCGATAATACTACTTGAAATAAGTCAAACAGAAAAAGAAACATATCATAAGATATCACTTATAGAGGGAGGGTAAATATGGCTGCACAAGAAATGAATTACAGAACAGAACAGTGTCTCACATTTAGAAAACACACTTATGTCAGCTTAAGGGGAAAGGAGAGGTGGGGTGATGCATAAAACCAGAGTTTGAAATTAGCACAGATACCGTTCAATAAACCAAATAGGTATTAGACAAGATCTACACCTTGCTCAATGAACTGGCCTCAACACACCCTATACACCGCAGAGAAATATATCTGAGTAATAAGAATCTTAAAACCCATGTATTGATATATCTCCATAAGGGAATCAAGTGTGTGCAGAGCGGCACAAACACAGCAGTGAAAATGAGCTAAACCCCATTATAGAAATAAATTTTAAAAACAAAACGCTGAAACAATGAAAGAGAGAAAAATTCTTACAAAATTCGCTCAGGGGATGTGATGCAACCTGGATTGACCACATATAAACCCACAGCTGGATAAGACATAAGGCTGAACACTTGGGGCTGAGAGGATTGGTGAGCTTTGGTGAGCAACTGCCGAAAGTTTAATGCAATACTTCATGCTACTCAGTCCAAGGGTCCCAACACTCCAGGTTGAAGGGAATCTTCCTACAGCTAAACCATGCTTGGGAAACCCAGTGACTGGTATACCATATGATCGGGAAAGGTTTCTAAAACGCACCTCATTTTTCCTCTCCTGGGGCTCCGGATCGACATTCCAGCCGCTTTACTAACAACATCCCCACATGGAGTCAATGCCTTTAAGTTCTGGTATCGCACAGTCTGCAGTTAGTGCAGAGGATGAATGGGAATAGGGGGAACCAGTGAGAAACTAGCTGTAGCGGTTTCAATGGGCACATGTCACTCTAATGTCACATCAGTAAGAAGAATTAACCAAAGGCACAGCAAGGTGCCCCAGAAGAAAAATAGGGCTTCAAGGAATCCTGTGGTTATGGGGCAAGACCACAAAAATAAGAGCTGAAAAATGGAGCTAAGGGCCACTGCAATTCAAAAACCTGCAGAGTTATAAAGGCCAACTATTTTCAAAAAAATATATTGAGGTAAGGCTATGAAGAGGCAATGAAAGCAAGGCAGAATTGCAGGAAACCAATTTCAGGAGGTAGACTGGAATTGCATTGAAAACATATGAAGAGAGTCAGAACCTCGACAATGATGTATTTGGCCAAAAAGGGCGTATACGTTTTTTCCTGAATATATTCAGGAAAAAACGCATACGCCCTTTTTGGCCAACCAAGCAAGCTTGCAAAGGAAATCTGCACTACAATGAAGTCTCACTTCCCCCCGGTCAAAAGGGCCATCTGAAAAAAGTGTAAAATCCAGAAAGGCAGGACAGGCCATGGAGAACTGGGAGCCTTGTTATGCTGATGGGCGGGATGTAAATTGCCAACAGACACTCGGGAGAAGTGTATGGTGTTTCCTGAAACATCTAAAAAACAAAGCAACAGAGCCTAGCGTACTTCCACTTATGGTCCTATAGCTTAGGGAAATTAAAATCAAAAAGACACAGCCACCCCAAAGTTTGGGACGTGTCTGTTTACAAGAACCTCATTTACACTACAAGTTCAACATCGCAGAAAGTGAAAAATGGATAAAGAAGCTGTGGTATTTACTTACAAAGCAATATCACTCAGCAATGAAATCTATGTCATCAGGTCCTTAGCAGCACAATGAGTGGATTCAGGTATGATGATTCTAACTGAAATAAGTCACACAGAAAAAGAAACATCATAAGATATCACTAATACACGGAATGTAAACTTGGCTACACAGGAACTGAATTCCAAAACAGAACAGGGTCTCAAATTTAGAAAACCAACTTATGCTTGCTTAAGGGGAAAGGTGAGTTGGGGTGCTGCATAAAACCAGAGATTGAAATGAGCACAGATAAAGTTCCTTAAGCCAAATATGGAATAGACAAGAGCTACTCCTTGCTCAACGAAATGGACTCAACACCGCATATTAAACGCCTAAGAATGTACCTGACTAGTAAGTATCTTAAAACCTATGGATTGCTATGTCTCCGAAAGAGAATCAAGCATGTGTACACGGGCATAAACGCAGCAGTGATAGGATTGGAGAGGTTCGGTGAGCAAATGAAGACCCTTTGAAGTCATATTGCATGGTACTCATTCCACGGGTTTCAACTACCCAGGTTTAAGGTATTCTTCCTTCAGCTAAAACATGCATGTGGAACCTAGAGTATGATCAACCATGTGATCGGGAGACGTGTTCAAATATGTCTCAGTTTTCGTACCCTGGTACTCGGGTGCAACATTCCAGACGCTTTACTAACACTCTCCCCATTTGGAGAGTCAGCGCCTTTAACCTCCTGTTTGGCCCAGTTTGCAATTTCTGCGGAAGATGAACAGGAATAGCGAGAACCAATGAGAGACTAGCTGGAGGTGTCTGGACGGGCAAATTTAACTCTCATTTCCCACCAGGAAGAGGAAATAACCAAAGGCTCATCGTGTCGTGCCGGAAACAGATTATGGCCTGAAGCCATCCTGCGGTGTTGCGGCCAGCTCATAAGAAAGTGAGTTGAAGAAAGGAGCTCAGGGGCACTGTAATTCACAAACCTGCAGAGTTATAAATGACAGCTATCGTCCAAAAATATACTGAAGTAAGTCTGCCAAGAGGACTTGAAAGCGGGGCAGAATTGCAGGAAACTGATTTCAGGAGGTAGACTGGAATTGCATTGAAAGCATAGGAAAAGAGGCAGAACGTCCACAATGATGCACTTGGCCAAAAAGGGCGTATGCGTTTTTTCCTGAATATATTCAGGAAAAAACGCAAACGCCCTTTTTGGCCAACCAAGCAAGCTTGCAAAGGAAATCTGCACTACAATGAAGTCTCACTTTCCCCCGGTCAAAAGGGCCATCTGAAAAAAGTGTAAAATCCAGAAAGGCAGGACAGGCCATGGAGAACTGGGAGCCTTGTTATGCTGATGGGCGTGATGTAAATTGCCAACAGACACTCGGGAGAAGTGTATGGTGTTTCCTGAAACATCTAAAAAACAAAGCAACAGAGCCTAGGGCACTTCCACTTATGGTCCTATAGCTTAGGGAAATTAAAATCAAAAAGACACAGCCACCCCAAAGTTTGGGACGCCTCTGTTTACAAGAACCTCGTTTACCGTACAAGAAAAATATCACAGAAAGTGAAAAATGTATAAAGAACTTGTGGTACTTACGTACAATGCAGTATCACTCAGCAATGAAATCTATGTCATCAGGCCCGTAGCAGCACAATGAGTGGATTCAGGTACGATGATTCTAACTGAAATAAGTCACACAGGAAAAGAAATATCATAAGATATCACTAATACACGGAATGTAAACTTGGCTGCACAGGAACTGAATTCCAAAACAGAACAGGGTCTCAAATTTAGAAAACCAACTTATGCTTGCTTAAGGGTAAAGGTGAGTTGGGGTGATGCATAAAACCAGAGATTGAAATGAGCACAGATAAAGTTCCTTAAGCCAAATATGGAATAGACAAGAGCTACTCCTTGCTCAAAGAAATGGACTCAACACCCCATATTAAACGCCTAAGAATGTACCTGACTAGTAAGTATCTTAAAACCTATGGATTGCTACGTCTCCAAAAGAGAATCAAGCGTGTGTTCAGGGGTATAAACGCAGCAGTGATAGGATTGGAGAGGTTCGGTGTGCAAATGAAGACCCTTTGAAGTCATATTGCATGGTACCCATTCCACGGTTTTCAACTACCCAGGTTTAAGGTATCCTTCCTTCAGCTAAAACATGCATGTGGAACCCAGAGTATGATCAACCATGTGAGCGGGAGACGTGTTCAAATATGTCTCAGTTTTCGTACCCTAGTACTCGGGTGAAACATTCCAGACGCTTTACTAACACTCTCCCGACTTGGAGAGTCAGTCCCTTCAACCTCCTGTTTGGCCCAGTTTGCAATTTCTGCAGAAGATGAACAGGAATAGGGAGAACCAATGAGAGACTAGCTGGAGGTGTCTGGACGGGCAAATGTAACTCTCATTTCCCACCAGGAAGAGGAATTAACCAAAGGCTCAGCGTGCCGTGCCGGAACAAGATTAGGGCCTGAAGCTATCCTGCGGTGTTGCGGCCAGCTCACAAGAAAGCGAGTTGAAGAAAGGAGCTCAGGGGCACTGTAATTCACAAACCTGCAGAGTTATAAATGACAACTATCGTCCAAAAATATACTGAAGTAAGGCTGCCTAGAGGAGTTGAAAGCGGGGCAGAATTGCAGGAAACCGATTTCAGGAGGTAGACTGGAATTGCATTGAAAGCATAGGAAAACAGGCAGAACGTCCACAATGATGCACTTGGCCAAAAAGTGTGTATGCGTTTTTTCCTGAATATATTCAGGAAAAAACGCATATGCCCTTTTTGGCCAACCAAGCAAGCTTGCAAAGGAAATCTGCACTACAATGAAGTCTCACTTCCCCGCGGTCAAAAGGCCCATCTGAAAATAATGTAAAATACAGAAAGGGAGGACAGGCCATGGAGAACTGGGAGCCTTGTTATGCTGATGGGCAGGATGTAAATTGCCAACACCACTCGGGAGAAGTGTATGGTGTTTCCTGAAACATCTAAAAAACAAAGCAACAGAGCCTAGGGCACTTCCACTTATGGTCCTATAGCTTAGGGAAATTAAAATCTAAAAGACACAGCCACCCCAAAGGTTGGGACGCCTCTGTTTACAAGAACCTCGTTTACCATACAAGTTCAATATCACAGAAAGTGAAAAATGGATAAAGATCTTGTGGTACTTACGTACAATGCAGTATCACTCAGCAATGAAATCTATGTCATCAGGCCCATAGCAGCATAATGAGTGGATTCAACTACGATGATTCCAACTGAAATAAGTCACACAGAAAAAGAAACATCATAAGATATCACTAATACACAGAATGTAAACTTGGCTACACAGGAACTGAATTCCAAAACAGAACAGGGTCTCAAATTTAGAAAACCAACTTATGCTTGCTTAAGGGGAAAGGTGAGTTGGGGTGCTGCATAAAACCAGAGATTGAAATGAGCACAGATAAAGTTCCTTAAGCCAAATATGGAATAGACAAGAGCTACTCCTTGCTCAACGAAATGGACTCAACACCCCATATTAAACGCCTAAGAATGTACCTGACTAGTAAGTATCTTAAAACCTATGGATTGCTATGTCTCCAAAAGAGAATCAAGCGTGTGTACAGGGGCATAAACGCAGGAATGATAGGATTGGAGAGGTTCGGTGAGCAAATGAAGACCCTTTGAAGTCATATTTCATGGTACCCATTCCACGGGTCTCAACTCTCCAGGTTGAAGGTATTCTACCTTCAGCTAAAACATGCATGTGGAACCCAGAGTATGATCAACTGTGTGATCGGGAGACGTATTCAGATATGTCTCAGTTTTCGTCCCCTGGTACTTCAGTGCAACATTCCAGACGCTTTACTAACACTCTCCCCACTTGGAGAGTCAGTGCCTTTAACCTCCTGTTTGGCCCAGTTTGCAATTTCTGCGGAAGATGAACAGGAATAGGGAGAACCAATGAGAGACTAGCTGGAGGTGTCTGGACGGGCAAATTTAACTCTCATTTCCCACCAGGAAGAGGAATTAACCAAAGGCTCAACGTGCCGTGCCGGAACCAGATTAGGGCCTGAAGCAATCCTGCGGTGTTGCGGCCAGCTCACAGGAAAGCGAGTTGAAGAAAGGAGCTCAGGGGCACTGTAATTCACAAACCTGCAGAGTTATAAATGACAACTATCGTCCAAAAATATACTGAAGTTAGGCTGCCTAGAGGAGTTGAAAGCGGGGCAGAATTGCAGGAAACCGATTTCAGGAGGTAGACTGGAATTGCATTGAAAGCATAGGAAAAGAGGCAGAACGTCCACAATGATGCACTTGGCCAAAAAGGGCGTATGCGTTTTTTCCTGAATATATTCAGGAAAAAACGCATACGCCCTTTTTGGCCAACCAAGCAAACTTGCAAAGGAAATCTGCACTACAATGAAGTCTCACTTCCCCCCGGTCAAAAGGGCCATCTGAAAAAAGTGTAAAACCCAGAAAGGCAGGACAGGCCATGGAGAACTGGGAGCCTTGTTATGCTGATGGGCGGGATGTAAATTGCCAACAGACACTCGGGAGAAGTGTATGGTGTTTCCTGAAACATCTAAAAAACAAAGCAACAGAGCCTAGGGCACTTCCACTTATGGTCCTATAGCTTAGGGAAATTAAAATCAAAAAGACACAGCCACCCCAAAGTTTGGGACGCCTCTGTTTACAAGAACCTCGTTTACTTTACAAGTGCAATATCACAGAAAGTGAAAAATGGATAAAGAACTTGTGGTACTTACTTACAATGCAGTATCACTCAGCAATGAAATCTATGTCATCAGGCCCGTAGCAGCATAATGAGTGGATTCAGGTATGATGATTCTAACTGAAATAAGTCACACAGAAAAAGAAACATCATAAGATATCACTAATACACGGAATGTAAACTTGGCTACACAGGAACTGAATTCCAAAACAGAACAGGGTCTCAAATTTAGAAAACCAACTTATGCTTGCTTAAGGGGAAAGGTGAGTTGGGGTGCTGCATAAAACCAGAGATTGAAATGAGCACAGATAAAGTTCCTTAAGCCAAATATGGAATAGACAAGAGCTACTCCTTGCTCAACGAAATGGACTCAACACCCCATATTAAACGCCTAAGAATGTACCTGACTAGTAAGTATCTTAAAACCTATGGATTGCTACGTCTCCAAAAGAGAATCAAGCATGTGTACAGGGGCATAAACGCAGCAGTGATAGGATTGGAGAGGTTCGGTGAGCAAATGAAGACCCTTTGAAGTCATATTGCATGGTACCCATTCCACGGGTCTCAACTCTCCAGGTTTAAGGTATTCTTCCTTCAGCTAAAACATGCATGTGGAACCCAGAGTATGATCAACCGTGTGAACGGGAGACGTGTTCAAATATGTCTCAGTTTTCGTACCCTGGTACTCGGGTGCAACATTCCAGACGCTTTACTAACACTCTCCCGACTTGGAGAGTCAGTCCCTTTAACCTCCTGTTTGGCCCAGTTTGCAATTTCTGCGGAAGATGAACAGGAATAGCGAGAACCAATGAGAGACTAGCTGGAGGTGTCTGGACGGGCAAATTTAACTCTCATTTCCCACCAGGAAGAGGAATTAACCAAAGGTTCAGCATGCCGTGCCGGAACCAGATTAGGGCCTGAAGCCATCCTGCGGTGTTGCGGCCAGGTCACAAGAAAGCGAGTTGAAGAAAGGAGCTCAGGGGCACTGTAATTCACAAACCTGCAGAGTTATAAATGACAGCTATCGTCCAAAAATATACTGAAGTAAGGCTGCCAAGAGGACTTGAAAGCGGGGCAGAATTGCAGGAAACCGATTTCAGGAGGTAGACTGGAATTGCATTGAAAGCATAGGAAAAGAGGCAGAACGTCCACAATGATGCACTTGGCCAAAAAGGGCGTATGCGTTTTTTCCTGAATATATTCAGGAAAAAACGAAAACGCCCTTTTTGGCCAACCAAGCAAGCTTGCAAAGGAAATCTGCACTACAATGAAGTCTCACTTCCCCCGGGTCAAAAGGGCCATCTGAAAAAAGTGTAAAATCCAGAAAGGCAGGACAGGCCATGGAGAACTGGGAGCCTTGTTATGCTGATGGGCGGGATGTAAATTGCCAACAGACACTCGGGAGAAGTGTATGGTGTTTCCTGAAACATCTAAAAAACAAAGCAACAGAGCCTAGGGCACTTCCACTTATGGTCCTATAGCTTAGGGAAATTAAAATCAAAAAGACACAGCCACCCCAAAGTTTGGGACGCCTCTGTTTACAAGAACCTCGTTTACCGTACAAGTTCAATATCACAGAAAGTGAAAAATGTATAAAGAACTTGTGGTACTTACGTACAATGCAGTATCACTCAGCAATGAAATCTATGTCATCAGGCCCGTAGCAGCACAATGAGTGGATTCTGGTACGATGATTCTAACTGAAATAAGTCACACAGGAAAAGAAACATCATAAGATATCAGTAATACACGGAATGTAAACTTGGCTGCACAGGAACTGAATTCCAAAACAGAACAGGGTCTCAAATTTAGAAAACCAACTTATGCTTGCTTAAGGGGAAAGGTGAGTTGGGGTGATGCATAAAACCAGAGATTGAAATGAGCACAGATAAAGTTCCTTAAGCCAAATATGGAATAGACAAGAGCTACTCCTTGCTCAACGAAATAGACTCAACACCGCATATTAAACGCCTAAGAATGTACCTGACTAGTAAGTATCTTAAAACCTATGGATTGCTCTGTCTCCATAAGAGAATCAAGCGTGTGTACAGGGGCATAAACGCAGCAGTGATAGGATAGGAGAGGTTCGGTGAGCAAATGAAGACCCTTTGAAGTCATATTGCATGGTACCCATTCCACGGGTCTCAACTCTCCAGGTTTAAGGTATTCTTCCTTCAGCTAAAACATGCATGTGGAACCCAGAGTATGATCAACCATGTGAGCGGGAGACGTGTTCAAATATGTCTCAGTTTTCGTAGCCTGGTACTCGGGTGCAACATTCCAGATGCTTTACTATCACTCTCCCGACTTGGAGAGTCAGTCCCTTTAACCTCCTGTTTGGCCCAGTTTGCAATTTCTGCGGAAGATGAACAGGAATAGTGAGAACCAATGAGAGACTAGCTGGAGGTGTCTGGACGGGCAAATTTAACTCTCATTTCCCACCAGGAAGAGGAATTAACCAAAGGCTCAGCGTGCCGTGCCGGAACCAGATTAGGGCCTGAAGCCAAACTGCGGTGTTGCGGCCAGCTCAAAAGAAAGCGAGTTGAAGAAAGGAGCTCAGGGGCACTGTAATTCACAAACCTGCAGAGTTATAAATGACAGCTATCGTCCAAAAATATACTGAAGTAAGGCTGCCAAGAGGACTTGAAAGCGGGGCAGAATTGCAGGAAACCGATTTCACGAGGTAGACTGGAATTGCATTGAAAGCATAGGAAAAGAGGCAGAACGTCCACAATGATGCACTTGGCCAAAAAGGGCGTATGCGTTTTTTCCTGAATATATTCAGGAAAAAACGCATACGCCCTTTTTGGCCAACCAAGCAAGCATGCAAAGGAAATCTGCACTACAATGAAGTCTCACTTCCCCCCGGTCAAAAGGGCCATCTGAAAAAACTGTAAAATCCAGAAAGGCAGGACAGGCCATGCAGAACTGGGAGCCTTCTTATGCTGATGGGCGGGATGTAAATTGCCAACAGACACTCCGGAGAAGTTTATGGTGTTTCCTGAAACATCTGAAAAACAAAGCAACAGAGCCTAGGGCATTTCCACTTATGGTCCTATAGCTTAGGGAAATTAAAATCAAAAAGACACAGCCACCCCAAAGTTTGGGACGCCTCTGTTTACAAGATCCTCGTTTACCGTACAAGTTCAATATCACAGAAAGTGAAAAATGGATAAAGAACTTGTGGTACGTACGTACAATGCAGTATCACTCAGCAATGAAATCTATGTCATCAGGCCCGTAGCAGCATATTGAGTGGATTCAGGTACGATGATTCTAACTGAAATAAGTCACACAGAAAAAGAAACATCATAAGATATCACTAATACACGGAATGTAAACTTGGCTACACAGGAACTGAATTCCAAAACAGAACAGGGTCTCAAATTTGGAAAACCAACTTATGCTTTCTTAAGGGGAAAGGTGAGTTGGGGTGCTGCATAAAACCAGAGATTGAAATGAGCACAGATAAAGTTCCTTAAGCCAAATATGGAATAGACAAGAGCTACTCCTTGCTCAACGAAATGGACTCAACACCCCAAATTAAACGCCTAAGAATGTACCTGACTAGTAAGTATCTTAAAACCTATGTACTGCTATGTCTCCATAAGAGAATCAAGCGTGTGTACAGGGGCATAAATGCAGCAGTGATAGGATTGGAGAGATTCGGTGAGCAAATGAAGACCCTTTGAAGTCATATTGCATGGTACCCATTCCACGGGTCTCAACTCTCCAGGTTTAAGGTATTCTTCCTTCAGCTAAAACATGCATGTGGAACCCAGAGTATGATCAACCGTGTGAACGGGAGACGTGTTCAAATATGTCTCAGTTTTCCTCCCCTGGTACTCGGGTGCAACATTCCAGACACTTTACTAACACTCTCCCCACTTGGAGACTCAGCGCCTTTAACCTCCTGTTTGGCCCAGTTTGCAATTTCTGCGGAAGATGAACAGGAATAGGGAAAACCAATGAGAAACTAGCTGGAGGAGTCTGGACGGGCAAATTTAACTCTCATTTCCCACCAGGAAGAGGAAATAACCAAAGGCTCAGCGTGCCGTGCCGGAACCAGATTAGGGCCTGAAGCCATCCTGCGGTGTTGCGGCCAGCTCAAAAGAAAGCGAGTTGAAAAAAGGAGCTCAGGGGCACTGTAATTCACAAACCTGCAGAGTTATAAATGACAGCTATCGTCCAAAAATATACTGAAGTAAGGCTGCCAAGAGGACTTGACAGCGGGGTAGAATTGCAGGAAACCGATTTCAGGAGGTAGACTGGAATTGCATTGAAAGCATAGGAAAAGAGGCAGAACGTCCACAATGATGCACTTGGCCAAAAAGGGCGTATGCGTTTTTTCCTGAATATATTCAGGAAAAAACGCATACGCCCTTTTTGGCCAACCAAGCAAGCTTGCAAAGGAAATCTGCACTACAATGAAGTCTCACTTCCCCCCGGTCAAAAGGGCCATCTGAATAAAGTGTAAAATCCAGAAAGGCAGGACAGGCCATGGAGAACTGGGAGCCTTGTTATGCTGATGGGCGGGATGTAAATTGCCAACAGACACTCGGGAGAAGTGTATGGTGTTTCCTGAAACATCTAAAAAACAAAGCAACAGAGCCTAGGGCACTTCCACTTATGGTCCTATAGCTTAGGGAAATTAAAATCAAAATGAAACAGCCACCCCGAAGTTTGGAACGGCTCTGTTTACAAGAAGCTCGTTTACAGTACAAGTTCAACATCGCAGAAAATGAAAAATGGATAAAGAAGTTGTGGTATTTACTTACAAAGCAATATCACTCAGCAATGAAATCTATGTCATCAGGCCCTTAGCAGCACAATGAGTGGATTCAGGTATGATGATTCTAACTGAAATAAGTCACACAGAAAAAGAAACATCATAAGATATCACTAATACACGGAATGTAAACTTGGCTACACAGGAACTGAATTACAGAACAGAACAGGGTCTCAAATTTAGAAAACCAACTTATGCTTGCTTAAGGGGAAAGGTGAGTTGGGGTGCTGCATAAAACCAGAGATTGAAATGAGCACAGATAAAGTTCCTTAAGCCAAATATGGAATAGACAAGAACTACTCCTTGCTCAACGAAATGGACTCAACACCGCATATTAAACGCCTAAGAATGTACCTGACTAGTAAGTATCTTAAAACCTATGGATTGCTATGTCTCCGAAAGAGAATCAAGCATGTGTACAGGGGCATAAACGCAGCAGTGATAGGATTGGAGAGGTTCGGTGAGCAAATGAAGACCCTTTGAAGTCATATTGCATGGTACCCATTCCACGGGTTTCAACTAACCAGGTTTAAGGTATTCTTCCTTCAGCTAAAACATGCATGTGGGACCCAGAGTATGATCAACCGTGTGAACGGGAGACGTGTTCAAATATGTCTCAGTTTTCCTCCCCTGGTACTCGGGTGCAACATTCCAGACGCTTTACTAACACTCTCCCCACTTGGAGAGTCAGCGCCTTTAACCTCCTGTTTGGCCCAGTTTGCAATTTCTGCGGAAG
Source organism: Grampus griseus (assembly GCF_964374135.1). NCBI lineage: Eukaryota > Metazoa > Chordata > Mammalia > Artiodactyla > Delphinidae > Grampus > Grampus griseus. The sequence goes on from NC_139002.1 coordinate 154,381, forward strand.
ATGAACAGGAATAGGGAAAACCAATGAGAGACTAGCTGGAGGTGTCTGGACGGGCAAATTTAACTCTCATTTCCCACCAGGAAGAGGAAATAACCAAAGGCTCAGCGTGCCGTGCCGGAACCAGATTAGGGCCTGAAGCCATCCTGCGGTGTTGCGGCCAGCTCAAAAGAAAGCGAGTTGAAGAAAGGAGCTCAGGGGCACTGTAATTCACAAACCTGCAGAGTTATAAATGACAGCTATCGTCCAAAAATATACTGAAGTAAGGCTGCCAAGAGGACTTGAAAGCGGGGCAGAATTGCAGGAAACCGATTTCAGGAGGTAGACTGGAATTGCATTGAAAGCATAGGTAAAGAGGCAGAACGTCCACAATGATGCACTTGGCCAAAAAGGGCGTATGCGTTTTTTCCTGAATATATTCAGGAAAAAACGCATACGCCCTTTTTGGCCAACCAAGCAAGCTTGCAAAGGAAATCTGCACTACAATGAAGTCTCACTTCCCCCCGGTCAAAAGGGCCATCTGAATAAAGTGTAAAATCCAGAAAGGTAGGACAGGCCATGGTGAACTGGGAGCCTTGTTATGCTGATGGGCGGGATGTAAATTGCCAACAGACACTCGGGAGAAGTGTATGGTGTTTCCTGAAACATCTAAAAAACAAAGCAACAGAGCCTAGGGCACTTCCACTTATGGTCCTATAGCTTAGGGAAATTAAAATCAAAAAGACACAGCCACCCCGAAGTTTGGAACAGCTCTGTTTACAAGAATCTCGTTTACAGTACAAGTTCAACATCGCAGAAAATGAAAAATGGATAAAGAAGTTGTGGTATTTACTTACAAAGCAATATCACTCAGCAATGAAATCTATGTCATCAGGCCCGTAGCAGCACAATGAGTGGATTCAGGTATGATGATTCTACCTGAAATAAGTCACACAGAAAAAGAAACATCATAAGATATCAGTAATACACGGAATGTAAACTTGGCTACACAGGAACTGAATTACAGAACAGAACAGGGTCTCAAATTTAGAAAACCAACTTATGCTTGCTTAAGGGGAAAGGTGAGTTGCGGTGCTGCATAAAACCAGAGATTGAAATGAGCACAGATAAACTTCCTTAAGCCAAATATGGAATAGACAAGAACTACTCCTTGCTCAACGAAATGGACTCAACACCGCATATTAAACGCCTAAGAATGTACCTGACTAGTAAGTATCTTAAAACCTATGGATTGCTATGTCTCCGAAAGAGAATCAAGCATGTGTACAGGGGCATAAACGCAGCAGTGATAGGATTGGAGAGGTTCGGTGAGCAAATGAAGACCCTTTGAAGTCATATTGCATGGTACCCATTACACGGGTTTCAACTACCCAGGTTTAAGGTATTCTTCCTTCAGCTAAAACATGCATGTGGGACCCAGAGTATGATCAACTGTGTGAACGGGAGACGTGTTCAAATATGTCTCAGTTTTCCTCCCCTGGTACTCGGGTGCAACATTCCAGACGCTTTACTAACACTCTCCCCACTTGGAGAGTCAGCGTCTTTAACCTCCTGTTTGGCCCAGTTTGCAATTTCTGCGGAAGATGAACAGGAATAGCGAGAACCAATGAGAGACTAGCTGGAGGTGTCTGGACGGGCAAATTTAACTCTCATTTCCCACCAGGAAGAGGAAATAACCAAAGGCTCAGCGTGCCGTGCCGGAACCAGATTAGGGCCTGAAGCCATCCTGCGGTGTTGCGGCCAGGTCACAAAAAAGCGATTTGAAGAAAGGCGCTCAGGGGCACTGTAATTCACAAACCTGCAGAGTTATAAATGACAGCTATCGTCCAAAAATATACTGAAGTAAGGCTGCCAAGAGGACTTGAAAGCGGGGCAGAATTGCAGGAAACCGATTTCAGGAGGTAGACTGGAATTGCATTGAAAGCATAGGAAAAGAGGCAGAACGTCCACAATGATGCACTTGGCCAAAAAGGGCGTATGCGTTTTTTCCTGAATATATTCAGGAAAAAACGCAAACGCCCTTTTTGGCCAACCAAGCAAGCTTGCAAAGGAAATCTGCACTACAATGAAGTCTCACTTCCCCCCGGTCAAAAGGGCCATCTGAAAAAAGTGTAAAATCCAGAAAGGCAGGACAGGCCATGGAGAACTGGGAGCCTTGTTATGCTGATGGGCGGGATGTAAATTGCCAACAGACACTCGGGAGAAGTGTATGGTGTTTCCTGAAACATCTAAAAAACAAAGCAACAGAGCCTAGGGCACTTCCACTTATGGTCCTATAGCTTAGGGAAATTAAAATCAAAAAGACACAGCCACCCCGAAGTTTGGAACGGCTCTGTTTACAAGAAGCTCGTTTACAGTACAAGTTCAACATCGCAGAAAATGAAAAATGGATAAAGAAGTTGTGGTATTTACTTACAAAGCAATATCACTCAGCAATGAAATCTATGTCATCAGGCCCTTAGCAGCACAATGAGTGGATTCAGGTATGATGATTCTAACTGAAATAAGTCACACAGAAAAAGAAACATCATAAGATATCACTAATACACGGAATGTAAACTTGGCTACACAGGAACTGAATTACAGAACAGAACAGGGTCTCAAATTTAGAAAACCAACTTATGCTTGCTTAAGGGGAAAGGTGAGTTGGGGTGCTGCATAAAACCAGAGATTGAAATGAGCACAGATAAAGTTCCTTAAGCCAAATATGGAATAGACAAAAACTACTCCTTGCTCAACGAAATGGACTCAACACCGCATATTAAACGCCTAAGAATGTACCTGACTAGTAAGTATCTTAAAACCTATGCATTGCTATGTCTCCGAAAGAGAATCAAGCATGTGTACAGGGGCATAAACGCAGCAGTGATAGGATTGGAGAGGTTCGGTGAGCAAATGAAGACCCTTTGAAGTCATATTGCATGGTACCCATTCCACGGGTTTCAACTAACCAGGTTTAAGGTATTCTTCCTTCAGCTAAAACATGCATGTGGGACCCAGAGTATGATCAACCGTGTGAACGGGAGACGTGTTCAAATATGTCTCAGTTTTCCTCCCCTGGTACTCGGGTGCAACATTCCAGACGCTTTACTAACACTCTCCCCACTTGGAGAGTCAGCGCCTTTAACCTCCTGTTTGGCCCAGTTTGCAATTTCTGCGGAAGATGAACAGGAATAGGGAAAACCAATGAGAGACTACCTGGAGGTGTCTGGACGGGCAAATTTAACTCTCATTTCCCACCAGGAAGAGGAAATAACCAAAGGCTCAGCGTGCCGTGCCGGAACCAGATTAGGGCCTGAAGCCATCCTGCGGTGTTGCGGCCAGCTCAAAAGAAAGCGAGTTGAAGAAAGGAGCTCAGGGGCACTGTAATTCACAAACCTGCAGAGTTATAAATGACAGCTATCGTCCAAAAATATACTGAAGTAAGGCTGCCAAGAGGACTTGAAAGCGGGGCAGAATTGCAGGAAACCGATTTCAGGAGGTAGACTGGAATTGCATTGAAAGCATAGGTAAAGAGGCAGAACGTCCACAATGATGCACTTGGCCAAAAAGGGCGTATGCGTTTTTTCCTGAATATATTCAGGAAAAAACGCATACGCCCTTTTTGGCCAACCAAGCAAGCTTGCAAAGGAAATCTGCACTACAATGAAGTCTCACTTCCCCCCGGTCAAAAGGGCCATCTGAATAAAGTGTAAAATCCAGAAAGGCAGGACAGGCCATGGAGAACTGGGAGCCTTGTTATGCTGATGGGCGGGATGTAAATTGCCAACAGACACTCGGGAGAAGTGTATGGTGTTTCCTGAAACATCTAAAAAACAAAGCAACAGAGCCTAGGGCACTTCCACTTATGGTCCTATAGCTTAGGGAAATTAAAATCAAAAAGACACAGCCACCCCGAAGTTTGGAACAGCTCTGTTTACAAGAATCTCGTTTACAGTACAAGTTCAACATCGCAGAAAATGAAAAATGGATAAAGAAGTTGTGGTATTTACTTACAAAGCAATATCACTCAGCAATGAAATCTATGTCATCAGGCCCGTAGCAGCACAATGAGTGGATTCAGGTATGATGATTCTACCTGAAATAAGTCACACAGAAAAAGAAACATCATAAGATATCAGTAATACACGGAATGTAAACTTGGCTACACAGGAACTGAATTACAGAACAGAACAGGGTCTCAAATTTAGAAAACCAACTTATGCTTGCTTAAGGGGAAAGGTGAGTTGCGGTGCTGCATAAAACCAGAGATTGAAATGAGCACAGATAAACTTCCTTAAGCCAAATATGGAATAGACAAGAACTACTCCTTGCTCAACGAAATGGACTCAACACCGCATATTAAACGCCTAAGAATGTACCTGACTAGTAAGTATCTTAAAACCTATGGATTGCTATGTCTCCGAAAGAGAATCAAGCATGTGTACAGGGGCATAAACGCAGCAGTGATAGGATTGGAGAGGTTCGGTGAGCAAATGAAGACCCTTTGAAGTCATATTGCATGGTACCCATTACACGGGTTTCAACTACCCAGGTTTAAGGTATTCTTCCTTCAGCTAAAACATGCATGTGGGACCCAGAGTATGATCAACTGTGTGAACAGGAGACGTGTTCAAATATGTCTCAGTTTTCCTCCCCTGGTACTCGGGTGCAACATTCCAGACGCTTTACTAACACTCTCCCCACTTGGAGAGTCAGCGTCTTTAACCTCCTGTTTGGCCCAGTTTGCAATTTCTGCGGAAGATGAACAGGAATAGCGAGAACCAATGAGAGACTAGCTGGAGGTGTCTGGACGGGCAAATTTAACTCTCATTTCCCACCAGGAAGAGGAAATAACCAAAGGCTCAGCGTGCCGTGCCGGAACCAGATTAGGGCCTGAAGCCATCCTGCGGTGTTGCGGCCAGGTCACAAGAAAGCGAGTTGAAGAAAGGAGCTCAGGGGCACTGTAATTCACAAACCTGCAGAGTTATAAATGACAGCTATCATCCAAAAATATACTGAAGTAAGGCTGCCAAGAGGACTTGAAAGCAGGGCAGAATTGCAGGAAACCGATTTCAGGAGGTAGACTGGAATTGCATTGAAAGCATAGGAAAAGAGGCAGAACGTCCACAATGATGCACTTGGCCAAAAAGGGCGTATGCGTTTTTTCCTGAATATATTCAGGAAAAAACGCAAACGCCCTTTTTGGCCAACCAAGCAAGCTTGCAAAGGAAATCTGCACTACAATGGAGTCTCACTTCCCCCCGGTCAAAAGGGCCATCTGAAAAAAGTGTAAAATCCAGAAAGGCAGGACAGGCCATGGAGAACTGGGAGCCTTGTTATGCTGATGGGCGGGATGTAAATTGCCAACAGACACTCGGGAGAAGTATATGGTGTTTCCTGAAACATCTAAAAAACAAAGCAACAGAGCCTAGGGCACTTCCACTTATGGTCCTATAGCTTAGGGAAATTAAAATCAAAAAGACACAGCCACCCCGAAGTTTGGAATGGCTCTGTTTACAAGAACCTCGTTTACAGTACAAGTTCAACATCGCAGAAAATGAAAAATGGATAAAGAAGTTGTGGTATTTACTTACAAAGCAATATCACTCAGCAATGAAATCTATGTCATCAGGCCCTTAGCAGCACAATGAGTGGATTCAGGTATGATGATTCTACCTGAAATAAGTCACACAGAAAAAGAAACATCATAAGATATCACTAATACACGGAATGTAAACTTGGCTACACAGGAACTGAATTACAGAACAGAACAGGGTCTCAAATTTAGAAAACCAACTTATGCTTGCTTAAGGGGAAAGGTGAGTTGCGGTGCTGCATAAAACCAGAGATTGAAATGAGCACAGATAAACTTCCTTAAGCCAAATATGGAATAGACAAGAACTACTCCTTGCTCAACGAAATGGACTCAACACCGCATATTAAACGCCTAAGAATGTACCTGACTAGTAAGTATCTTAAAACCTATGGATTGCTATGTCTCCGAAAGAGAATCAAGCATGTGTACAGGGGCATAAACGCAGCAGTGATAGGATTGGAGAGGTTCGGTGAGCAAATGAAGACCCTTTGAAGTCATATTGCATGGTACCCATTACACGGGTTTCAACTACCCAGGTTTAAGGTATTCTTCCTTCAGCTAAAACATGCATGTGGGACCCAGAGTATGATCAACTGTGTGAACGGGAGACGTGTTCAAATATGTCTCAGTTTTCCTCCCCTGGTACTCGGGTGCAACATTCCAGACGCTTTACTAACACTCTCCCCACTTGGAGAGTCAGCGTCTTTAACCTCCTGTTTGGCCCAGTTTGCAATTTCTGCGGAAGATGAACAGGAATAGCGAGAACCAATGAGAGACTAGCTGGAGGTGTCTGGACGGGCAAATTTAACTCTCATTTCCCACCAGGAAGAGGAAATAACCAAAGGCTCAGCGTGCCGTGCCGGAACCAGATTAGGGCCTGAAGCCATCCTGCGGTGTTGCGGCCAGGTCACAAGAAAGCGAGTTGAAGAAAGGAGCTCAGGGGCACTGTAATTCACAAACCTGCAGAGTTATAAATGACAGCTATCATCCAAAAATATACTGAAGTAAGGCTGCCAAGAGGACTTGAAAGCAGGGCAGAATTGCAGGAAACCGATTTCAGGAGGTAGACTGGAATTGCATTGAAAGCATAGGAAAAGAGGCAGAACGTCCACAATGATGCACTTGGCCAAAAAGGGCGTATGCGTTTTTTCCTGAATATATTCAGGAAAAAACGCAAACGCCCTTTTTGGCCAACCAAGCAAGCTTGCAAAGGAAATCTGCACTACAATGGAGTCTCACTTCCCCCCGGTCAAAAGGGCCATCTGAAAAAAGTGTAAAATCCAGAAAGGCAGGACAGGCCATGGAGAACTGGGAGCCTTGTTATGCTGATGGGCGGGATGTAAATTGCCAACAGACACTCGGGAGAAGTATATGGTGTTTCCTGAAACATCTAAAAAACAAAGCAACAGAGCCTAGGGCACTTCCACTTATGGTCCTATAGCTTAGGGAAATTAAAATCAAAAAGACACAGCCACCCCGAAATTTGGAATGGCTCTGTTTACAAGAACCTCGTTTACAGTACAAGTTCAACATCGCAGAAAATGAAAAATGGATAAAGAAGTTGTGGTATTTACTTACAAAGCAATATCACTCAGCAATGAAATCTATGTCATCAGGCCCTTAGCAGCACAATGAGTGGATTCAGGTATGATGATTCTAACTGAAATAAGTCACACAGAAAAAGAAACATCATAAGATATCACTAATACACGGAATGTAAACTTGGCTACACAGGAACTGAATTACAGAACAGAACAGGGTCTCAAATTTAGAAAACCAACTTATGCTTGCTTAAGGGGAAAGGTGAGTTGGGGTGCTGCATAAAACCAGAGATTGAAATGAGCACAGATAAAGTTCCTTAAGCCAAATATGGAATTGACAAGAGCTACTCCTTTCTCAACGAAATGGAATCAACACCCCAAATTAAACGCCTAAGAATGTACCTGACTAGTAAGTATCTTAAAACCTATGTACTGCTATGTCTCCATAAGAGAATCAAGCGTGTGTACAGGGGCATAAACGCAGCAGTGATAGGATTGGAGAGGTTCGGTGAGCAAATGAAGACCCTTTGAAGTCATATTGCATGGTACCCATTCCACGGGTCTCAACTCTCCAGGTTTAAGGTATTCTTCCTTCAGCTAAAACATGCATGTGGAACCCAGAGTATGATCAACCGTGTGAACGGGAGACGTGTTCAAATATGTCTCAGTTTTCCTCCCCTGGTACTCGGGTGCAACATTCCAGACACTTTACTAACACTCTCCCCACTTGGAGAGTCAGCACCTTTAACCTCCTGTTTGGCCCAGTTTGCAATTTCTGCGGAAGATGAACAGGAATAGGGAAAACCAATGAGAGACTAGCTGGAGGAGTCTGGACGGGCAAATTTAACTCTCATTTCCCACCAGGAAGAGGAAATAACCAAAGGCTCAGCGTGCCGTGCCGGAACCAGATTAGGGCCTGAAGCCATCCTGCGGTGTTGCGGCCAGGTCACAAGAAAGCGAGTTGAAGAAAGGAGCTCAGGGGCACTGTAATTCACAAACCTGCAGAGTTATAAATGACAGCTATCGTCCAAAAATATACTGAAGTAAGGCTGCCAAGAGGACTTGAAAGCGGGGCAGAATTGCAGGAAACCGATTTCAGGAGGTAGACTGGAATTGCATTGAAAGCATAGGAAAAGAGGCAGAACGTCCACAATGATGCACTTGGCCAAAAAGGGCGTATGCGTTTTTTCCTGAATATATTCAGGAAAAAACGCATACACCCTTTTTGGCCAACCAAGCAAGCTTGCAAAGGAAATCTGCACTACAATGAAGTCTCACTTCCCCCCGGTCAAAAGGGCCATCTGAAAAAAGTATAAAATCCAGAAAGGCAGGACAGGCCATGGAGAACAGGGAGCCTTGTTATGCTGATGGGCGGGATGTAAATTGCCAACAGACACTCGGGAGAAGTGTATGGTGTTTCCTGAAACATCTAAAAAACAAAGCAACAGAGCCTAGGGCACTTCAACTTATGGTCCTATAGCTTAGGGAAATTAAAATCAAAAAGACACAGCCACCCCAAAGTTTGGGACGCCTCTGTTTACAAGAACCTCGTTTACAGTACAAGTTCAACATCGCAGAAAGTGAAAAATGGATAAAGAAGTTGTGGTATTTACTTACAAAGCAATATCACTCAGCAATGAAACCTATGTCATCAGGCCCTTAGCAGCACAATGAGTGGATTCAGGTATGATGATTCTAACTGAAATAAGTCACACAGAAAAAGAAACATCATAAGATATCACTAATACACGGAATGTAAACTTGGCTACACAGGAACTGAATTCCAAAACAGAACAGGGTCTCAAATTTAGAAAACCAACTTATGCTTGCTTAAGGGGAAAGGTGAGTTGGGGTGCTGCATAAAACCAGAGATTGAAATGAGCACAGATAAAGTTCCTTAAGCCAAATATGGAATAGACAAGAGCTACTCCTTGCTCAACGAAATGGACTCAACACCCCATATTAAACGCCTAAGAATGTACCTGACTAGTAAGTATCTTAAAACCTATGGATTGCTACGTCTCCAAAAGAGAATCAAGCATGTGTACAGGGGCATAAACGCAGCAGTGATAGGATTGGAGAGGTTCGGTGAGCAAATGAAGACCCTTTGAAGTCATATTGCATGGTACCCATTACACGGGTTTCAACTACCCAGGTTTAAGGTATTCTTCCTTCAGCTAAAACATGCATGTGGGACCCAGAGTATGATCAACTGTGTGAACGGGAGACGTGTTCAAATATGTCTCAGTTTTCCTCCCCTGGTACTCGGGTGCAACATTCCAGACGCTTTACTAACACTCTCCCCACTTGGAGAGTCAGCGTCTTTAACCTCCTGTTTGGCCCAGTTTGCAATTTCTGCGGAAGATGAACAGGAATAGCGAGAACCAATGAGAGACTAGCTGGAGGTGTCTGGACGGGCAAATTTAACTCTCATTTCCCACCAGGAAGAGGAAATAACCAAAGGCTCAGCGTGCCGTGCCGGAACCAGATTAGGGCCTGAAGCCATCCTGCGGTGTTGCGGCCAGGTCACAAGAAAGCGAGTTGAAGAAAGGAGCTCAGGGGCACTGTAATTCACAAACCTGCAGAGTTATAAATGACAGCTATCATCCAAAAATATACTGAAGTAAGGCTGCCAAGAGGACTTGAAAGCAGGGCAGAATTGCAGGAAACCGATTTCAGGAGGTAGACTGGAATTGCATTGAAAGCATAGGAAAAGAGGCAGAACGTCCACAATGATGCACTTGGCCAAAAAGGGCGTATGCGTTTTTTCCTGAATATATTCAGGAAAAAACGCAAACGCCCTTTTTGGCCAACCAAGCAAGCTTGCAAAGGAAATCTGCACTACAATGGAGTCTCACTTCCCCCCGGTCAAAAGGGCCATCTGAAAAAAGTGTAAAATCCAGAAAGGCAGGACAGGCCATGGAGAACTGGGAGCCTTGTTATGCTGATGGGCGGGATGTAAATTGCCAACAGACACTCGGGAGAAGTATATGGTGTTTCCTGAAACATCTAAAAAACAAAGCAACAGAGCCTAGGGCACTTCCACTTATGGTCCTATAGCTTAGGGAAATTAAAATCAAAAAGACACAGCCACCCCGAAGTTTGGAATGGCTCTGTTTACAAGAACCTCGTTTACAGTACAAGTTCAACATCGCAGAAAATGAAAAATGGATAAAGAAGTTGTGGTATTTACTTACAAAGCAATATCACTCAGCAATGAAATCTATGTCATCAGGCCCTTAGCAGCACAATGAGTGGATTCAGGTATGATGATTCTAACTGAAATAAGTCACACAGAAAAAGAAACATCATAAGATATCACTAATACACGGAATGTAAACTTGGCTACACAGGAACTGAATTACAGAACAGAACAGGGTCTCAAATTTAGAAAACCAACTTATGCTTGCTTAAGGGGAAAGGTGAGTTGGGGTGCTGCATAAAACCAGAGATTGAAATGAGCACAGATAAAGTTCCTTAAGCCAAATATGGAATTGACAAGAGCTACTCCTTTCTCAACGAAATGGACTCAACACCCCAAATTAAACGCCTAAGAATGTACCTGACTAGTAAGTATCTTAAAACCTATGTACTGCTATGTCTCCATAAGAGAATCAAGCGTGTGTACAGGGGCATAAACGCAGCAGTGATAGGATTGGAGAGGTTCGGTGAGCAAATGAAGACCCTTTGAAGTCATATTGCATGGTACCCATTCCACGGGTCTCAACTCTCCAGGTTTAAGGTATTCTTCCTTCAGCTAAAACATGCATGTGGAACCCAGAGTATGATCAACCGTGTGAACGGGAGACGTGTTCAAATATGTCTCAGTTTTCCTCCCCTGGTACTCGGGTGCAACATTCCAGACACTTTACTAACACTCTCCCCACTTGGAGAGTCAGCACCTTTAACCTCCTGTTTGGCCCAGTTTGCAATTTCTGCGGAAGATGAACAGGAATAGGGAAAACCAATGAGAGACTAGCTGGAGGAGTCTGGACGGGCAAATTTAACTCTCATTTCCCACCAGGAAGAGGAAATAACCAAAGGCTCAGCGTGCCGTGCCGGAACCAGATTAGGGCCTGAAGCCATCCTGCGGTGTTGCGGCCAGCTCAAAAGAAAGCGAGTTGAAGAAAGGAGCTCAGGGGCACTGTAATTCACAAACCTGCAGAGTTATAAATGACAGCTATCGTCCAAAAATATACTGAAGTAAGGCTGCCAAGAGGACTTGAAAGCGGGGCAGAATTGCAGGAAACCGATTTCAGGAGGTAGACTGGAATTGCATTGAAAGCATAGGAAAAGAGGCAGAACGTCCACAATGATGCACTTGGCCAAAAAGGGCGTATGCGTTTTTTCCTGAATATATTCAGGAAAAAACGCATACACCCTTTTTGGCCAACCAAGCAAGCTTGCAAAGGAAATCTGCACTACAATGAAGTCTCACTTCCCCCCGGTCAAAAGGGCCATCTGAAAAAAGTATAAAATCCAGAAAGGCAGGACAGGCCATGGAGAACAGGGAGCCTTGTTATGCTGATGGGCGGGATGTAAATTGCCAACAGACACTCGGGAGAAGTGTATGGTGTTTCCTGAAACATCTAAAAAACAAAGCAACAGAGCCTAGGGCACTTCAACTTATGGTCCTATAGCTTAGGGAAATTAAAATCAAAAAGACACAGCCACCCCAAAGTTTGGGACGCCTCTGTTTACAAGAACCTCGTTTACAGTACAAGTTCAACATCGCAGAAAGTGAAAAATGGATAAAGAAGTTGTGGTATTTACTTACAAAGCAATATCACTCAGCAATGAAACCTATGTCATCAGGCCCTTAGCAGCACAATGAGTGGATTCAGGTATGATGATTCTAACTGAAATAAGTCACACAGAAAAAGAAACATCATAAGATATCACTAATACACGGAATGTAAACTTGGCTACACAGGAACTGAATTCCAAAACAGAACAGGGTCTCAAATTTAGAAAACCAACTTATGCTTGCTTAAGGGGAAAGGTGAGTTGGGGTGCTGCATAAAACCAGAGATTGAAATGAGCACAGATAAAGTTCCTTAAGCCAAATATGGAATAGACAAGAGCTACTCCTTGCTCAACGAAATGGACTCAACACCCCATATTAAACGCCTAAGAATGTACCTGACTAGTAAGTATCTTAAAACCTATGGATTGCTACGTCTCCAAAAGAGAATCAAGCATGTGTACAGGGGCATAAACGCAGCAGTGATAGGATTGGAGAGGTTCGGTGAGCAAATGAAGACCCTTTGAAGTCATATTGCATGCTACCCATTCCACGGGTCTCAACTCTCCAGGTTTAAGGTATTCTTCCTTCAGCTAAAACATGCATGTGGAACCCAGAGTATGATCAACCGTGTGAACGGGAGATGTGTTCACATATGTCTCAGTTTTCCTCCCCTGGTACTCGGGTGCAACATTCCAGACGCTTTACTAACACTCTCCCCACTTGGAGAGTCAACGCCTTTAACCTCCTGTTTGGCCCAGTTTGCAATTTCTGCGGAAGATGAACAGGAATAGGGAGAACCAATGAGAGACTAGCTGGAGGTGACTGGACGGGCAAATTTAACTCTCATTTCCCACCAGGAAGAGGAAATAACCAAAGGCTCAGCGTGCCGTGCCTGAACCAGATTAGGGCCTGAAGCCATCCTGCGGTGTTGCGGCCAGCTCAAAAGAAAGCGAGTTGAAGAAAGGAGCTCAGGGGCACTGTAATTCACTAACCGGCAGAGTTATAAATGACAGCTATCGTCCAAAAATATACTGAGTAAGGCTGCCAAGAGGACTTGAAAGCGGGGCAGAATTGCAGGAAACCGATTTCAGGAGGTAGACTGGAATTGCATTGAAAGCATAGGAAAAGAGGCAGAACGTCCACAATGATGCACTTGGCCAAAAAGGGCGTATGCGTTTTTTCCTGAATATATTCAGGAAAAAACGCATACGCCCTTTTTGGCCAACCAAGCAAGCTTGCAAAGGAAATCTGCACTACAATGAAGTCTCACTTCCCCCCGGTCAAAAGGGCCATCTGAAAAAAGTGTAAAATCCAGAAAGGCAGGACAGGCCATGGAGAACTGGGAGCCTTGTTATGCTGATGGGCGGGATGTAAATTGCCAACAGACACTCGGGAGAAGTGTATGGTGTTTCCTGAAACATCTAAGAAACAAAGGAACAGAGCCTAGGGCACTTACACTTATGGTCCTATAGCTTAGGGAAATTAAAATCAAAAAGACACAGCCACCCCAAAGTTTGGGACGCCTCTGTTTACAAGAACCTCGTTTACCGTACAAGTGCAATATCACAGAAAGTGAAAAATGGATAAAGAACTTGTGGTACTTACGTACAATGCAGTATCACTCAGCAATGAAATCTATGTCATCAGGCCCATAGCAGCATAATGAGTGGATTCAGGTACGATGATTCTAACTGAAATAAGTCACACAGAAAAAGAAACATCATAAGATATCACTAATACACGGAATGTAAACTTGGCTACACAGGAACTGAATTCCAAAACAGAACAGGGTCTCAAATTTAGAAAACCAACTTATGCTTGCTTAAGGGGAAAGGTGAGTTGGGGTGCTGCATAAAACCAGAGATTGAAATGAGCACAGATAAAGTTCCTTAAGCCAAATATGGAATAGACAAGAGCTACTCCTTGCTCAACGAAATGGACTCAACACCCCAAATTAAACGCCTAAGAATGTACCTGACTAGTAAGTATCTTAAAACCTATGGATTGCTACGTCTCCAAAAGAGAATCAAGCATGTGTACAGGGGCATAAACGCAGCAGTGATAGGATTGGAGAGGTTCGGTGAGCAAATGAAGACCCTTTGAAGTCATATTGCATGGTACCCATTCCACGGGTCTCAACTCTCCAGGTTTAAGGTATTCTTCCTTCAGCTAAAACATGCATGTGGAACCCAGAGTATGATCAACCGTGTGAACGGGAGACGTGTTCAAATATGTCTCAGTTTTCTTCCCCTGGTACTCGGGTGCAACATTCCAGACGCTATACTAACACTCTCCCCACTTGGAGAGTCAGCGCCTTTAACCTCCTGTTTGGCCCAGTTTGCAATTTCTGCGGAAGATGAACAGGAATAGGGAGAACCAATGAGAGACTAGCTGGAGGTGTCTGGACGGGCAAATTTAACTCTCATTTCCCACCAGGAAGAGGAAATAACCAAAGGCTCAGCGTGCCGTGCCGGAACCAGATTAGGGACTGAAGCCATCCGGCGGTGTTGCGGCCAGGTCACAAGAAAGCGAGTTGAAGAAAGGATCTCAGGGGCACTGTAATTCACAAACCTGCAGAGTTATAAATGACAACTATCGTCCAACAGTATACTGAAGTAAGGCTGCCAAGAGGACTTGAAAGCGGGGCAGAATTGCAGGAAACCGATTTCAGGAGGTAGACTGGAATTGCATTGAAAGCATAGAAAAAGAGGCAGAACGTCCACACTGATGCACTTGGCCAAAAAGGGCGTATGCGTTTTTTCCTGAATATGTTCAGGAAAAAACGCATACGCCCTTTTTGGCCAACCAAGCAAGCTTGCAAAGGAAATCTGCACTACAATGAAGTCTCACTTCCCCCCGGTCAAAAGGGCCATCTGAAATAAGTGTAAAATCCAGAAAGGCAGGACAGGCCATGGAGAACTGGGAGCCTTGTTATGCTGATGGGCGGGATGGAAATTGCCAACAGATACTCGGGAGAAGTGTATGGTGTTTCCTGAAACATCTAAAAAACAAAGCAACAGAGCCTAGCGTACTTCCACTTATGGTCCTATAGCTTAGGGAAATTAAAATCAAAAAGACACAGCCACCCCAAAGTTTGGGACGCCTCTGTTTACAAGAACCTCGTTTACTGTACAAGTGCAATATCACAGAAAGTGAAAAATGGATAAAGAACTTGTGGTACTTACGTACAATGCAGTATCACTCAGCAATGAAATCTATGTCATCAGGCCCGTGGCAGCATAATGAGTGGATTCAGGTACGATGATTCTAACTGAAATAAGTCACACAGAAAAAGAAACATCATAAGATATCACTAATACACGGAATGTAAACTTGGCTACACAGGAACTGAATTACAGAACAGAAGAGGGTCTCAAATTTAGAAAACCAACTTATGCTTGCTTAAGGGGAAAGGTGAGTTGCGGTGCTGCATAAAACCAGAGATTGAAATGAGCACAGATAAAGTTCCTTAAGCCAAATATGGAATAGACAAGAGCTACTCCTTGCTCAACGAAATAGACTCAACACCCCATATTAAACGCCTAAGAATGTACCTGACTAGTAAGTATCTTAAAACCTATGGATTGCTATGTCTCCAAAAGAGAATCAAGCATGTGTACAGGGGCATAAACGCAGCAGTGATAGGATTGGAGAGGTTCGGTGAGCAAATGAAGACCCTTTGAAGTCATATTGCATGGTACCCATTCCACGGGTCTCAACTCTCCAGGTTTAAGGTATTCTTCCTTCAGCTAAAACATGCATGTAGAACCCAGAGTATGATCAACCGTGTGAACGGGACACGTGTTCAAATATGTCTCAGTTTTCCTCCCCTGGTACTCGGGTGCAACATTCCAGACGCTTTACTAACACTCTCCCCACTTGGAGAGTCAGCGCCTTTAACCTCCTGTTTGGCCCAGTTTGCAATTTCTGCGGAAGATGAACAGGAATAGGGAGAACCAATGAGAGACTAGCTGGAGGTGTCTGTACGGGCAAATTTAACTCTCATTTCCCACCAGGAAGAGGAAATAACCAAAGGCTCAGCGTGCCGTGCCGGAACCAGATTAGGGCCTGAAGCCATCCTGCGGTGTTGCGGCCAGGTCACAAGAAAGCGAGTTGAAGAAAGGAGCTCAGGGGCACTGTAATTCAAAAACCTGCAGAGTTATAAATGACAGCTATCGTCCAAAAATATACTGAAGTAAGGCTGCCAAGAGGACTTGAAATCAGGGCAGAATTACAGGAAACCGATTTCAGGAGGTAGACTGGAATTGCATTGAAAGCATAGGAAAAGAGGCAGAACGTCCACAATGATGCACTTGGCCAAAAAGGGCGTATGCATTTTTTCCTGAATATATTCAGGAAAAAACACATACGCACTTTTTGGCCAACCAAGCAAACTTGCAAAGGAAATCTGCACTACAATGAAGTCTCACTTCCCCCCGGTCAAAAGGGCCATCTGAAAAATGTGTAAAACCCAGAAAGGCAGGACAGGCCATGGAGAACTGGGAGCCTTGTTATGCTGATGGGCGGGATGTAAATTGCCAACAGACACTTGGGAGAAGTGTATGGTGTTTCCTGAAACATCTAAAAAACAAAGCAACAGAGCCTAGGGCACTTCCACTTATGGTCCTATAGCTTAGGGAAATTAAAATCAAAAAGACACAGCCACCCCAAAGTTTGGGACGTGTCTGTTTACAAGAACCTCGTTTACAGTACAAGTTCAACATCGCAGAAAGTGAAAAATGGATAAAGAAGTTGTGGTATTTACTTACAAAGCAATATCACTCAGCAATGAAATCTATGTCATCAGGCCCTTAGCAGCACAATGAGTGGATTCAGGTATGATGATTCTAACTGAAATAAGTCACACAGAAAAAGAAACATCATAAGATATCAGTAATACACGAAATGTAAACTTGGCTACACAGGAACTGAATTACAGAACAGAACAGGGTCTCAAATTTAGAAAACCAACTTATGCTTGCTTAAGGGTAAAGGTGAGTTGGGGTGCTGCATAAAACCAGAGATTGAAATGAGCACAGATAAAATTCCTTAAGCCAAATATGGAATAGACAAGGGCTACTCCTTGCTCAACGAAATGGACTCAACACCGCATATTAAACGCCTAAGAATGTACCTGACTAGTAAGTATCTTAAAACCTATGGATTCCTATGTCTCCAAAAGAGAATCAAGCATGTGTACAGGGGCATAAACGCAGCAGTGATAGGATTGGAGAGGTTCGGTCAGCAAACGAAGACCCTTTGAAGTCATATTGCATGGTACCCATTCCACGGGTTTCAACTACCCAGGTTTATTGTATTCTTCCTTCAGCTAAAACATGCATGTGGAACCCAGAGTATGATCAACCATGTGAGCGGGAGACGTGTTCAAATATGTCTCAGTTTTCGTACCCTGGTACTTCAGTGCAACATTCCAGACGCTTTACTAACACTCTCCCGACTTGGAGCGTCAGTCCCTTTAACCTCCTGTTTGGCCCAGTTTGCAATTTCTGCGGAAGATGAACAGGAATAGCGAGAACCAATGAGACACTAGCTGGAGGTGTCTGGACGGGCAAATTTAACTCTCATTTCCCACCAGGAAGAGGAATTAACCAAAGGCTCAGCGTGCCGTGCCGGAACCAGATTAGGGCCTGAAGCCATCCTGCGGTGTTGCGGCCAGCTCAAAAGAAAGCGAGTTGAAGAAAGGAGCTCAGGGGCACTGTAATTCACAAGCCTGCAGAGTTATAAATGACAGCTATCGTCCAAAAATATACTGAAGTAAGGCTGCCAAGAGGACTTGAAAGCAGGGCAGAATTGCAGGAAACCGATTTCAGGAGGTAGACTGGAATTGCATTGAAAGCATAGGAAAAGAGGCAGAACGTCCACAATGATGCACTTGGCCAAAAAGTGCATATGCATTTTTTCCTGAATATATTCAGGAAAAAACGCATACGCCCTTTTTGGCCAACCAAGCAAGCTTGCAAAGGAAATCTGCACTACAATGAAGTCTCACTTCCCCCCGGTCAAAAGGGCCATCTGAAAAAAGTGTAAAATCCAGAAAGGCAGGACAGGCCATGGAGAACTGGGAGCCTTGTTATGCTGATGGGCGGGATGTAAATTGCCAACAGACACTCGGGAGAAGTGTATGGTGTTTCCTGAAACATCTAAAAAACAAAGCAACAGAGCCTAGCGTACTTCCACTTATGGTCCTATAGCTTAGGGAAATTAAAATCAAAAAGACACAGCCACCCCAAAGTTTGAGACGTGTCTGTTTACAAGAACCTCATTTACAGTACAAGTTCAACATCGCAGAAAGTGAAAAATGGATAAAGAAGCTGTGGTATTTACTTACAAAGCAATATCACTCAGCAATGAAATCTATGTCATCAGGCCCTTAGGAGCACAATGAGTGGATTCAGGTATGATGATTCTAACTGAAATAAGTCACACAGAAAAAGAAACATCATAAGATATCACTAATACACGGAATGTAAACTTGGCTACACAGGAACTGAATTACAGAACAGAACAGGGTCTCAAATTTAGAAAACCAACTTATGCTTGCTTAAGGGTAAAGGTGAGTTGGGGTGCTGCATAAAACCAGAGATTGAAATGAGCACAGATAAAGTTCCTTAAGCCAAATATGGAATAGACAAGAGCTACTCCTTGCTCAACGAAATGGACTCAACATCCCATATTAAACGCCTAAGAATGTACCTGACTAGTAAGTATCTTAAAACCTATGGATTGCTATGTCTCCAAAAGAGAATCAAGCGTGTGTACAGGGGCATAAACGCAGCAGTGATAGGATTGGAGAGGTTCAGTGACCAAATGAAGACCCTTTGAAGTCATATTGCATGGTACCCATTCCACGGGTTTCAACTACCCAGGTTTAAGGTATTCTTCCTTCAGCTAAAACATGCATGTGGAACCCAGAGTATGATCAACCGTGTGAATGGGAGACGTGTTCAAATATGTCTCAGTTTTCCTCCCTGGTACTCGGGTGCATCATTCCAGACGCTTTACTAACACTCTCCCCACTTGGAGAGTCAGCGCCTTTAACCTCCTGTTTGGCCCAGTTTGCAATTTCTGCGGAAGATGAACAGGAATAGCGAGAACAAATGAGAGACTAGCTGGAGGTGTCTGGACGGGCAAATTTAACTCTCATTTCCCACCAGGAAGAGGAAATAACCAAAGGCTCAGCGTGTCGTGCCGGAACCAGATTATGGCCTGAAGCCATCCTGCGGTGTTGCGGCCAGCTCATAAGAAAGCGAGTTGAAGAAAGGAGCTCAGGGGCACTGTAATTCACAAACCTGCAGAGTTATAAATGACAGCTATCGTCCAAAAATATACTGAAGTAAGTCTGCCAAGAGGACTTGAAAGCGGGGCAGAATTGCAGGAAACCAATTTCAGGAGGTAGACTGGAATTGCATTGAAAGCATAGGAAAAGAGGCAGAACGTCCACAATGATGCACTTGGCCAAAAAGGGCGTATGCGTTTTTTCCTGAATATATTCAGGAAAAAACGCAAACGCCCTTTTTGGCCAACCAAGCAAGCTTGCAAAGGAAATCTGCACTACAATGAAGTCTCACTTCCCCCCGGTCAAAAGGGCCATCTGAAAAAAGTGTAAAATCCAGAAAGGCAGGACAGGCCATGGAGAACTGGGAGCCTTGTTATGCTGATGGGCGGGATGTAAATTGCCAACAGACACTCGGGAGAAGTGTATGGTGTTTCCTGAAACATCTAAAAAACAAAGCAACAGAGCCTAGGGCACTTCTACTTACGGTCCTATAGCTTAGGGAAATTAAAATCAAAACGACACAGCCACCCCAAAGTTTGGGACGCCTCTGTTTACAAGAACCTCGTTTACCGTACAAGTTCAATATCACAGAAAGTGAAAAATGGATAAAGAACTTGTGGTACTTACGTACAATGCAGTATCACTCAGCAATGAAATCTATGTCATCAGGCCCGTAGCAGCACAATGAGTGGATTCAGGTACGATGATTCTAACTGAAATAAGTCACACAGGAAAAGAAACATCATAAGATATCACTAATACACGGAATGTAAACTTGGCTGCACAGGAACTGAATTCCAAAACAGAACAGGGTCTCAAATTTAGAAAACCAACTTATGCTTGCTTAAGAGGAAAGGTGAGTTGGGGTGATGCATAAAACCAGAGATTGAAATGAGCACAGATAAAGTTCCTTAAGCCAAATATGGAATAGACAAGAGCTACTCCTTGCTCAAAGAAATGGACTCAACACCCCATATTAAACGCCTAAGAATGTACCTGACTAGTAAGTATCTTAAAACCTATGGATTGCTACGTCTCCAAAAGAGAATCAAGCGTGTGTTCAGTGGTATAAACGCAGCAGTGATAGGATTGGAGAGGTTCGGTGTGCAAATGAAGACCCTTTGAAGTCATATTGCATGGTACCCATTACACGGGTCTCAACTCTCCAGGTTTAAGGTATTCTTCCTTCAGCTAAAACATGCATGTGGAACCCAGAGTATGATCAACCATGTGAGCGGGAGACGTGTTCAAATATGTCTCAGTTTTCGTACCCTAGTACTCGGGTGCAACATTCCAGACGCTTTACTAACACTTTCCCCACTTGGAGAGTCAGCGCCTTTAACCTCCTGTTTGGCGCAGTTTGCAATTTCTGCGGAAGATGAACAGGAATAGGGAGAACCAATGAGAGACTAGCTGGAAGTGTCTGGACGGGCAAATTTAACTCTCATTTCCCACCAGGAAGAGGAAATACCCAAAGGCTCAGCGTGCCGTGCCGGAACCAGATTAGGGCCTGAAGCCATCCTGCGGTGTTGCGGCCAGGTCACAAGAAAGCGAGTTGAAGAAAGGATCTCAGGGGCACTGTAATTCACAAACCTGCAGAGTTATAAATGACAACTATTGTCCAACAATATACTGAAGTAAGGCTGCCAAGAGGACTTGAAAGCGGGGCAGAATTGCAGGAAACCGATTTCAGGAGGTAGACTGGAATTGCATTGAAAGCATAGAAAAAGAGGCAGAACGTCCACAATGATGCACTTGGCCAAAAAGTGCATATGCGTTTTTTCCTGAATATGTTCAGGAAAAAACGCATACGCCCTTTTTGGCCAACCAAGCAAGCTTGCAAAGGAAATCTGCACTACAATGAAGTCTCACTTCCCCCCGGTCAAAAGGGCCATCTGAAATAAGTGTAAAATCCAGAAAGGCAGGACAGGCCATGGAGAACTGGGAGCCTTGTTATGCTGATGGGCGGGATGTAAATTGCCAACAGACACTCGGGAGAAGTGTATGGTGTTTCCTGAAACATCTAAAAAACAAAGCAACAGAGCCTAGGGCACTTCCACTTATGGTCCTATAGCTTAGGGAAATTAAAATCAAAAAGACACAGCCACCCCAAAGTTTGGGACGCCTCTGTTTACAAGAACCTCGTTTACTGTACAAGTGCAATATCACAGAAAGTGAAAAATGGATAAAGAACTTGTGGTAGTTACGTACAATGCAGTATCACTCAGCAATGAAATCTATGTCATCAGGCCCGTAGCAGCATAATGAGTGGATTCAGGTACGATGATTCTAACTGAAATAAGTCACACAGAAAAAGAAACATCATAAGATATCATTAATACACGGAATGTAAACTTGGATACACAGGAACTGAATTACAGAACAGAAGAGTGTCTCAAATTTAGAAAACAAACTTATGCTTGCTTAAGGGTAAAGGTGAGTTGGGGTGCTGCATAAAACCAGAGATTGAAATGAGCACAGATAAAGTTCCTTAAGCCAAATATGGAATAGACAAGAGCTACTCCTTGCTCAACGAAATGGACTCAACACCGCATATTAAACGCCTAAGAATGTACCTGACTAGTAAGTAACTTAAAACCTATGGATTGCTATGTCTCCGAAAGAGAATCAAGCATGTGTACAGGGGCATAAACGCAGCAGTGATAGGATTGGAGAGGTTCGGTGAGCAAATGAAGACCCTTTGAAGTCATATTGCATGGTCCCCATTCCACGGGTTTCAACTACCCAGGTTTAAGGTATTCTTCCTTCAGCTAAAACATGCATGTGGAATCCAGAGTATGATCAACCATGTGAACGGGAGACGTGTTCAAATATGTCTCAGTTTTCGTACCCTGGTACTCGGGTGCAACATTCCAGACGCTTTACTAACACTCTCCCCACTTGGAGAGTCAGCGCCTTTAACCTCCTGTTTGGCCCAGTTTGCAATTTCTGCGGAAGATGAACAGGAATAGGGAAAACTAATGAGAGACTAGCTGGAGGTGTCTGGACGGGCAAATTTAACTCTCATTTCCCACCAGGAAGAGGAAATAACCAAAGGCTCAGCGTGCCGTGCCGGAACCAGATTAGGGCCTGAAGCCATCCTGCGGTGTTGCGGCCAGGTCACAAGAAAGCGAGTTGAAGAAAGGAGCTCAGGGGCACTGTAATTCACAAACCTGCAGAGTTATAAATGACAGCTATCGTCCAAAAATATACTGAAGTAAGGCTGCCAAGAGGACTTGAAAGCGGGGCAGAATTGCAGGAAACCAATTTCAGGAGGTAGACTGGAATTGCACTGAAAGCATAGGAAAAGAGGCAGAACGTCCACAATGATGCACTTGGCCAAAAAGGGCGTATGCGTTTTTTCCTGAATATATTCAGGAAAAAACGCATACGCCCTTTTTGGCCAACCAAGCAAGCCTGCAAAGGAAATCTGCACTACAATGAAGTCTCACTTCCCCCCTGTCAAAAGGGCCATCTGAAAAAAGTGTAAAATCCAGAAAGGCAGGACAGGCCATGGAGAACTGGGAGCCTTGTTATGCTGATGGGCGGGATGTAAATTGCCAACAGACACTCGGGAGAAGTGTATGGTGTTTCCTGAAACATCTAAACAACAAAGCAACAGAGCCTAGGGCACTTCCACTTATGGTCCTATAGCTTAGGGAAATTAAAATCAAAAAGGCACAGCCACCCCAAAGTTTGGGACGCCTCTGTTTACAAGAACCTCGTTTACAGTACAAGTTCAATATCACAGAAAGTGAAAAATGTATAAAGAACTTGTGGTACTTACGTACAATGCAGTATCACTCAGCAATGAAATCTATGTCATCAGGCCCTTAGCAGCACAATGAGTGGATTCAGGTATGATGATTCTAACTGAAATAAGTCACACAGAAAAAGAAACATCATAAGATATCACTAATACACGGAATGTAAACTTGGCTACACAGGAACTGAATTCCAAAACAGAACAGGGTCTCAAATTTAGAAAACCAACTTATGCTTGCTTAAGGGGAAAGATGAGTTGGGGTGCTGCATAAAACCAGAGATTGAAATGAGCACAGATAAAGTTCCTTAAGCCAAATATGGAATAGACAAGAGCTACTCCTTGCTCAACGAAATGGACTCAACACCGCATTTTAAACGCCTAAGCATGTACCTGACTAGTAAGTATCTTAATACCTATGGATTGCTATGTCTCCGAAAGAGAATCAAGCATGTGTACAGGGACATAAACGCCGCAGTGATAGGATTGGAGAGGTTCGGTGTGCAAATGAAGACCCTTTGAAGTCATATTGCATGGTACCCATTAAACGGGTCTCAACTCTCCAGGTTTAAGGTATTCTTCCTTCAGCTAAAACATGCATGTGGAACCCAGAGTATGATCACCCGTGTGAACGGGAGACGTGTTCAAATATGTCTCAGTTTTCCTCCCCTGGTACTCGGGTGCAACATTCCAGATGCTTTACTAACACTCTCCCCACTTGGAGAGTCAGCGCCTTTAACCTCCTGTTTGGCCCAGTTTGCAATTTCTGCGGAAGATGAACAGGAATAGCGAGAACCAATGAGAGACTACCTGGAGGTGTCTGGACAGGCAAATTTAACTCTCATTTCCCACCAGGAAGAGGAAATAACCAAAGGCTCAGCGTGCCGTGCCGGAACCAGATTAGGGCCTGAAGCCATCCTGCGGTGTTGCGGCCAGGTCACAAGAAAGCGAGTTGAAGAAAGGAGCTCAGGGGCACTGTAATTCACAAACCTGCAGAGTTATAAATGACAGCTATCGTCCAAAAATATACTGAAGTAAGGCTGCCAAGAGGACTTGAAAGCGGGGCAGAATTGCAGGAAACCGATTTCAGGAGGTAGACTGGAATTGCATTGAAAGCATAGGAAAAGAGGCAGAACGTCCACAATGATGCACTTGGCCAAAAAGGGCGTATGCGTTTTTTCCTGAATATATTCAGGAAAAAACGCATACGCCCTTTTTGGCCCACCAAGCAAACTTGCAAAGGAAATCTGCACTACAATGAAGTCTCACTTCTCCCCGGTCAAAAGGGCCATCTGAAAAAAGTGTAAAATCCAGAAAGGCAGGACAGGCCATGGAGAACTGGGAGCCTTGTTATGCTAATGGGCGGGATGTAAGTTGCCAACAGACACTCGGGAGAAGTGTATGGTGTTTCCTGAAACATCTAAGAAACAAAGCAACAGAGCCTAGGGCACTTCCACGTATGGTCCTATAGCTTAGGGAAATTAAAATCAAAAAGACACAGCCACCCCAAAGTTTGGGACGCCTCTGTTTACAAGAACCTCGTTTACCGTACAAGTTCAACATCGCAGAAAGTGAAAAATGGATAAAGATGTTGTGGTATTTACGTACAATGCAGTATCACTCAGCAATGAAATCTATGTCATCACTCCCGAAGCAGCATAATGAGTGGATTCAGGTACGATGATTCTAACTGAAATAAGTCACACAGAAAAAGAAACATCATAAGATATCACTAATACACGGAATGTAAACTTGGCTACACAGGAACTGAATTCCAAAACAGAACAGGGTCTCAAATTTAGAAAACCAACTTATGCTTGCTTAAGGGGAAAGGTGAGTTGGGGTGCTGCATAAAACCAGAGATTGAAATGAGCACAGATAAAGTTCCTTAAGCCAAATATGGAATAGACAAGAGCTACTCCTTGCTCAATGAAATGGACTCAACACCCCATATTAAACGCCTAAGAATGTACCTGACTAGTAAGTATCTTAAAACCTATGGATTGCTACATCTCCGAAAGAGAATCAAGCGTGTGTTCAGGTGCATAAACGCAGCAGTGATAGGATTGGAGAGGTTCGGTGAGCAAAGGAAGGCCCTTTGAAGTCATATTGCATGGTACCCATTCCACGGGTTTCAACTACCCAGGTTTAAGGTATTCTTCCTTCAGCTAAAACGTGCATGTGGAACCCAGAGTATGATCAGCCGTGTGAACGGGAGACGGGTTCAAATATGTCTCAGTTTTCCTCCCCTGGTACTCGGGTGAAACATTCCAGATGCTTTACTAACACTCTCCCCACTTGGAGAGTCAGCGCCTTTGACCTCCGGTTTGGCCCAGTTTGCAATTTCTGTGGAAAATGAACAGGAATAGCGAGAACCAATGACAGACTAGCTGGAGGTGTCTGGACGGGCAAATTTAACTCTCATTTCCCACCAGGAAGAGGAAATAACCAAAGGCTCAGCGTGCCGTGCCGGAACCAGATTAGGGCCTGAAGCCATCCTGCGGTGTTGAGGCCAGCTCACAAGAAAGCGAGTTGAAGAAAGGAGCTCAGGGGCACTGTAATTCACAAACCTGCAGAGTTATAAATGACAGCTATAGTCCAAAAATATACTGAAGTAAGGCTGCCAAGAGGACTTGAAAGCGGGGCAGAATTGCAGGAAACCGATTTCAGGAGGTAGACTGGAATTGCATTGAAAGCATAGGAAAAGAGGCAGAACGTCCACAATGATGCACTTGGCCAAAAAGGGCGTATGCGTTTTTTCCTGAATATATTCAGGAAAAAACGCATACGCCCTTTTTGGCCAACCAAGCAAGCTTGCAAAGGAAATCTGCACTACAATGAAGTCTCACTTCCCCCCTGTCAAAAGGGCCATCTGAAAAAAGTGTAAAATCCAGAAAGGCAGGACAGGCCATGGAGAACTGGGAGCCTTGTTATGCTGATGGGCGGGATGTAAATTGCCAACAGACACTCGGGAGAAGTGTATGGTGTTTCCTGAAACATCTAAAAAACAAAGCAACAGAGCCAAGGGCACTTCCACTTATGGTCCTATAGCTTAGGGAAATTAAAATCAAAAAGACACAGCCACCCCAAAGTTTGGGACGCCTCTGTTTACAAGAACCTCGTTTACAGTACAAGTTCAACATCGCAGAAAGTGAAAAATGGATAAAGAAGTTGTGGTATTTACTTACAAAGCAATATCACTCAGCAATGAAATCTATGTCATCAGGCCCTTAGCAGCACAATGAGTGGATTCAGGTATGATGATTCTAACTGAAATAAGTCACACAGAAAAAGAAACATCATAAGATATCACTAATACACGGAATGTAAACTTGGCTACACAGGAACTGAATTACAGAACAGAACAGGGTCTCAAATTTAGAAAACCAACTTATGCTTGCTTAAGGGGAAAGGTGAGTTGGGGTGCTGCATAAAACCAGAGATTGAAATGAGCACAGATAAAGTTCCTTAAGCCAAATATGGAATAGACAAGAGCTACTCCTTGCTCAACGAAATGGACTCAACACCGCATATTAAACGCCTAAGCATGTACCTGACTAGTAAGTATCTTAATACCTATGGATTGCTATGTCTCCGAAAGAGAATCAAAAGTGTACAGGGGCATAAACGCAGCAGTGATAGGATTGGAGAGGTTCGGTGAGCAAATGAAGACCCTTTGAAGTCATATTGCATGGTACCCATTCCACGGGTTTCAACTACCCAGGTTTAAGGTATTCTTCCTTCAGCTAAAACATGCATGTGGAACCTAGAGTATGATCAACCATGTGATCGGGAGACGTGTTCAAATATGTCTCAGTTTTCGTACCCTGGTACTCGGGTGCAACATTCCAGACGCTTTACTAACACTCTCCCCACTTGGAGAGTCAGCGCCTTTAACCTCCTGTTTGGCCCAGTTTGCAATTTCTGCGGAAGATGAACAGGAATAGGGAAAACTAATGAGAGACTAGCTGGAGGTGTCTGGACGGGCAAATTTAACTCTCATTTCCCACCAGGAAGAGGAAATAACCAAAGGCTCAGCGTGCCGTGCCGGAACCAGATTAGGGCCTAAAGCCATCCTGCGGTGTTGCGGCCAGGTCACAAGAAAGTGAGTTGAAGAAAGGAGCTCAGGGGCACTGTAATTCACAAACCTGCAGAGTTATAAATGACAGCTATCGTCCAAAAATATACTGAAGTAAGGCTGCCAAGAGGACTTGAAAGCGGGGCAGAATTGCAGGAAACCGATTTCAGGAGGTAGACTGGAATTGCATTGAAAGCATAGGAAAAGAGGCAGAACGTCCACAATGATGCACTTGGCCAAAAAGGGCGTATGCGTTTTTTCCTGAATATATTCAGGAAAAAACGCATACGCCCTTTTTGGCCAACCAAGCAAGCCTGCAAAGGAAATCTGCACTACAATGAAGTCTCACTTCCCCCCTGTCAAAAGGGCCATCTGAAAAAAGTGTAAAATCCAGAAAGGCAGGACAGGCCATGGAGAACTGGGAGCCTTGTTATGCTGATGGGCGGGATGTAAATTGCCAACAGACACTCCGGAGAAGTGTATGGTGTTTCCTGAAACATCTAAACAACAAAGCAACAGAGCCTAGGGCACTTCCACTTATGGTCCTATAGCTTAGGGAAATTAAAATCAAAAAGGCACAGCCACCCCAAAGTTTGGGACGCCTCTGTTTACAAGAACCTCGTTTACAGTACAAGTTCAACATCGCAGAAAGTGAAAAATGGATAAAGAAGTTGTGGTATTTACTTACAAAGCAATATCACTCAGCAATGAAATCTATGTCATCAGGCCCTTAGCAGCACAATGAGTGGATTCAGGTATGATGATTCTAACTGAAATAAGTCACACAGAAAAAGAAACATCATAAGATATCAGTAATACACGGAATGTAAACTTGGCTACACAGGAACTGAATTACAGAACAGAACAGGGTCTCAAATTTAGAAAACCAACTTATGCTTGCTTAAGGGGAAAGGTGAGTTGGGGTGCTGCATAAAACCAGAGATTGAAATGAGCACAGATAAAGTTCCTTAAGCCAAATATGGAATAGACAAGAGCTACTCCTTGCTCAACGAAATGGACTCAACACCGCATTTTAAACACCTAAGCATGTACCTGACTAGTAAGTATCTTAAAACCTATGGATTGCTATGTCTCCGAAAGAGAATCAAGCATGTGTACAGGGACATAAACGCCGCAGTGATAGGATTGGAGAGGTTCGGTGTGCAAATGAAGACCCTTTGAAGTCATATTGCATGGTACCCATTAAACGGGTCTCAACTCTCCAGGTTTAAGGTATTCTTCCTTCAGCTAAAACATGCATGTGGAACCCAGAGTATGATCACCCGTGTGAACGGGAGACGTGTTCAAATATGTCTCAGTTTTCCTCCCCTGGTACTCGGGTGCAACATTCCAGACGCTTTACTAACACTCTCCCGACTTGGAGAGTCAGTCCCTTTAACCTCCTGTTTGGCCCAGTTTGCAATTTCTGCGGAAGATAAACAGGAATAGCGAGAACCAATGAGAGACTAGCTGGAGGTGTCTGGACGGGCAAATTTAAGTCTCATTTCCCACCAGGAAGAGGAAATAACCAAAGGCTCAGCGTGCCGTGCCGGAACCAGATTAGGGTCTGAAGCCATCCTGCGGTGTTGCGGCCAGCTCACAAGAAAGCGAGTTGAAGAAAGGAGCTCAGGGGCACTGTAATTCACAAACCTGCAGAGTTATAAATGACAGCTATCGTCCAAAAATATACTGAAGTAAGGCTGCCAAGAGGACTTGAAAGCGGGGCAGAATTGCAGGAAACCGATTTCAGGAGGTAGACTGGAATTGCATTGAAAGCATAGGAAAAGAGGCAGAACGTCCACAATGATGCACTTGGCCAAAAAGGGCGTATGCGTTTTTTCCTGAATATATTCAGGAAAAAACGCATACGCCCTTTTTGGCCCACCAAGCAAACTTGCAAAGGAAATCTGCACTACAATGAAGTCTCACTTCTCCCCGGTCAAAAGGGCCATCTGAAAAAAGTGTAAAATCCAGAAAGGCAGGACAGGCCATGGAGAACTGGGAGCCTTGTTATGCTGATGGGCGGGATGTAAATTGCCAACAGACACTCGGGAGAAGTGTATGGTGTTTCCTGAAACATCTAAGAAACAAAGCAACAGAGCCTAGGGCACTTCCACGTATGGTCCTATAGCTTAGGGAAATTAAAATCAAAAAGACACAGCCACCCCAAAGTTTGGGACGCCTCTGTTTACAAGAACCTCGTTTACCGTACAGGTTCAATATCACAGAAAGTGAAAAATGGATAAAGAACTTGTGGTACTTACGTACAATGCAGTATCACTCAGCAATGAAATCTATGTCATCAGGCCCGTAGCAGCATAATGAGTGGATTCAGGTACGATGATTCTAACTGAAATAAATCACACAGAAAAAGAAACATCATAAGATATCACTAATACACGGAATGTAAACTTGGCTACACAGGAACTGAATTCCAAAACAGAACAGGGTCTCAAATTTAGAAAACCAACTTATGCTTGCTTAAGGGGAAAGGTGAGTTGGGGTGCTGCATAAAACCAGAGAATGAAATGATCACAGATAAAGTTCCTTAAGCCAAATATGGAATAGACAAGAGCTACTCCTTGCTCAACGAAATGGACTCAACACCCCATATTAAACGCCTAAGAATGTACCTGACTAGTAAGTATCTTAAAATCTATGGATTGCTATGTCTCCGAAAGAGAATCAAGCGTGTGTACAGGGGCATAAACGCAGCAGTGATAGGATTGGAGAGGTTCGGTGAGCAAATGAAGACCCTTTGAAGTCATATTGCATGGTACCCATTCCACGGGCCTCAACTCTCCAGGTTTAAGGTATTCTTCCTTGAGCTAAAACGTGCATGTGGAACCCAGAGTATGATCAACCGTGTGAACGGGAGACGTGTTCAAATATGTCTCAGTTTTCCTCCCCTGGTACTCGGGTGCAACATTCCAGATGCTTTACTAACACTCTCCCCACTTGGAGAGTCAGTCCCTTTAACCTCCTGTTTGGCCCAGTTTGCAATTTCTGCGGAAGATGAACAGGAATAGGGAGAACCAATGAGAGACTAGCTGGAGGTGTCTGGACGGGCAAATTTAACTCTCATTTCCCACCAGGAAGAGGAAATAACCAAAGGCTCAGCGTGCCGTGCTGGAACCAGATTAGGGCCTGAAGCCATCCTGCGGTGTTGCGGCCAGGTCACAAGAAAGCGAGTTGAAGAAAGGAGATCAGGGGCACTGTAATTCACAAACCTGCAGAGTTATAAATGACAGCTATCGTCCAAAAATATACTGAAGTAAGGCTGCCAAGAGGACTTGAAAGCGGGGCAGAATTGCAGGAAACCGATTTCAGGAGGTAGACTGGAATTGCATTGAAAGCATAGGAAAAGAGGCAGAACGTCCACAATGATGCACTTGGCCAAAAAGGGCATATGCGTTTTTTCCTGAATATATTCAGGAAAAAACGCATACGCCCTTTTTGGCCAACCAAGCAAGCTTGCAAAGGAAATCTGCACTACAATGAAGTCTCACTTCCCCCCGGTCAAAAGGGCCATCTGAAAAAAGTGTAAAATTCAGAAAGGCAGGACAGGCCATGGAGAACTGGGAGCTTTGTTATGCTGATGGGCGGGATGTAAATTGCCAACAGACACTCGGGAGAAGTGTATGGTGTTTCCTGAAACATCTAAAAAACAAAGCAACAGAGCCTAGGGCACTTCCACTTATGGTCCTATAGCTTAGGGAAATTAAAATCAAAAAGACACAGCGACCCCGAAGTTTGGGACGCCTCTGTTTACAAGAACCTCGTTTACAGTACAAGTTCAACATCGCAGAAAGTGAAAAATGGATAAAGAAGTTGTGGTATTTACTTACAAAGCAATATCACTCAGCAATGAAATCTATGTCATCAGGCCCTTAGCAGCACAATGAGTGGATTCAGGTATGATGATTCTAACTGAAATAAGTCACACAGAAAAAGAAACATCATAAGATATCAGTAATACACGGAATGTAAACTTGGCTACAGAGGAACTGAATTACAGAACAGAACAGGGTCTCAAATTTAGAAAACCAACTTATGCTTGCTTAAGGGGAAAGGTGAGTTGGGGTGCTGCATAAAACCAGAGATTGAAATGAGCACAGATAAAGTTCCTTAAGCCAAATATGGAATAGACAAGAGCTACTCCTTGCTCAACGAAATGGACTCAACACCGCATATTAAACGCCTAAGAATGTACCTGACTAGTAAGTATCTTAAAACCTATGGATTGCTATGTCTCCGAAAGAGAATCAAGCATGTGTACAGGGGCATAAACGCAGCAGTGATAGGATTGGAGAGGTTCGGTGAGCAAATGAAGACCCTTTGAAGTCATATTGCATGGTACCCATTCCACGGGTTTCAACTACCCATGTTTAAGGTATTCTTCCTTCAGCTAAAACGTGCATGTGGAACCCAGAGGATGATCAACTGTGTGAACGGGAGACGTGTTCAAATATGTCTCAGTTTTCCTCCCCTGGTACTCGGGTGCAACATTCCAGACGCTTTACTAACACTCTCCCCACTTGGAGAGTCAGCGCCTTTAACCTCCTGTTTCGCCCAGTTTGCAATTTCTGCGGAAGATGAACAGGAATAGGGAGAACCAATGAGAGACTAGCTGGAGGTGTCTGGACGGGCAAATTTAACTCTCATTTCCCATCAGGAAGAGGAAATAACCAAAGGCTCAGCGTGCCGTGCCGGAACCAGATTAGGGCCTGAAGCCATCCTGCGGTGTTGCGGCCAGCTCACAAGAAAGCGAGTTGAAGAAAGGAGCTCAGGGGCACTGTAATTCACAAACCTGCAGAGTTATAAATGACAGCTATCGTCCAAAAATATACTGAAGTAAGGCTGCCAAGAGGACTTGAAAGCGGGGCAGAATTGCAGGAAACCGATTTCAGGAGGTAGACTGGAATTGCATTGAAAGCATAGGAAAAGAGGCAGAACGTCCACAATGATGCACTTGGCCAAAAAGGGCGTATGCGTTTTTTCCTGAATATATTCAGGAAAAAACGCATACGCCCTTTTTGGCCAACCAAGCAAGCTTGCAAAGGAAATCTGCACAACAATGAAGTCTCACTTCCCCCCGGTCAAAAGGGCCATCTGAAAAAAGTGTAAAATCCAGAAAGGCAGGACAGGCCATGGAGAACAGGGAGCCTTGTTATGGTGATGGGCGGGATGTAAATTACCAACAGACACTCCAGAGAAGTGTATGGTGTTTCCTGAAACATCTAAAAAACAAAGCAACAGAGCCTAGGGCACTTCCACTTATGGTCCTGTAGCTTAGGGAAATTAAAATCAAAAAGACACAGCCACCCCAAAGTTTGGGACGCCTCTGTTTACAAGAACCTCGTTTACAGTACAAGTTCAACATCGCAGAAAGTGAAAAATGGATAAAGAAGTTGTGGTATCTACTTACAAAGCAATATCACTCAGCAATGAAATCTATGTCATCAGGCCCTTAGCAGCACAATGAGTGGATTCAGGTATGATGATTCTAACTGAAATAAGTCACACAGAAAAAGAAACATCATAAGATATCAGTAATACACGGAATGTAAACTTGGCTACACAGGAACTGAATTACAGAACAGAACAGGGTCTCAAATTTAGAAAACCAACTTATGCTTGCTTAAGGGGAAAGGTGAGTTGGGGTGCTGCATAAAACCAGAGATTGAAATGAGCACAGATAAAGTTCCTTAAGCCAAATATGGAATAGACAAGAGCTACTCCTTGCTCAACGAAATGGACTCAACACCGCATATTAAACGCCTAAGAATGTACCTAACTAGTAAGTATCTTAAAACCTATGGATTGCTATGTCTCCGAAAGAGAATCAAGCATGTGTACAGGGGCATAAACGCAGCAGTGATAGGATTGGAGAGGTTCGGTGAGCAAATGAAGACCCTTTGAAGTCATATTGCATGGTACCCATTCCACGGGCCTCAACTCTCCAGGTTTAAGGTATTCTTCCTTCAGCTAAAACATGCATGTGGAACCTAGAGTATGATCAACCATGTGATCGGGAGACGTGTTCAAATATGTCTCAGTTTTTGTACCCTGGTACTCGGGTGCAACATTCCACACGCTTTACTAACACTCTCCCGACTTGGAGAGTCAGTCCCTTTAACCTCCTGTTTGGCCCAGTTTGCAATTTCTGCGGAAGATGAACAGGAATAGCGAGAACCAATGAGAGACTAGCTGGAGGTGTCTGGACGGGCAAATTTAACTCTCATTTCCCACCAGGAAGAGGAATTAACCAAAGGCTCAGCGTGCCGTGCCGGAACCAGATTAGGGCCTGAAGCCATCCTGCGGTGTTGCGGCCAGGTCACAAGAAAGCGAGTTGAAGAAAGGAGCTCAGGGGCACTGTAATTCACAAACCTGCAGAGTTATAAATGACAGCTATCGTCCAAAAATATACTGAAGTAAGGCTGCCAAGAGGACTTGAAAGCGGGGCAGAATTGCAGGAAACCGATTTCAGGAGGTAGACTGGAATTGCATTGAAAGCATAGGAAAAGAGGCAGAACGTCCACAATGATGCACTTGGCCAAAAAGGGCGTATGCGTTTTTTCCTGAATATATTCAGGAAAAAACGCATACGCCCTTTTTGGCCAACCAAGCAAGGTTGCAAAGGAAATCTGCACTACAATGAAGTCTCACTTCCCCCCGGTCAAAAGGGCCATCTGAAAAAAGTGTAAAATCCAGAAAGGCAGGACAGGCCATGGAGAACTGGGAGCCTTGTTATGCTGATGGGCGGGATGTAAATTGCCAACAGACACTCGGGAGAAGTGTATGGTGTTTCCTGAAACATCTAAAAAACAAAGCAACAGAGCCTAGGGCACTTCCACTTACGGTCCTATAGCTTAGGGAAATTAAAATCAAAAAGACACAGCCACCCCAAAGTTTGGGACGCCTCTGTTTACAAGAACCTCGTTTACCGTACAAGTTCAATATCACAGAAAGTGAAAAATGTATAAAGAACTTGTGGTACATACGTACAATGCAGTATCACTCAGCAATGAAATCTATGTCATCAGGCCCGTAGCAGCACAATGAGTGGATTCAGGTACGATGATTCTAGCTGAAATAAGTCACACAGAAAAAGAAACATCATAAGATATCACTAATACACGGAATGTAAACTTGGCTGCACAGGAACTGAATTCCAAAACAGAACAGGGTCTCAAATTTAGAAAACCAACTTATGCTTGCTTAAGGGGAAAGGTGAGTTGGGGTGATGCATAAAACCAGAGATTGAAATGAGCACAGATAAAGTTCCTTAAGCCAAATATGGAATAGACAAGAGCTACTCCTTGCTCAACGAAATGGACTCAACACCCCATATTAAACGCCTAAGAATGTACCTGACTAGTAAGTATCTTAAAACCTATGGATTGCTACGTCTCCAAAAGAGAATCAAGCGTGCGTTCAGGGGTATAAACGCAGCAGTGATAGTATTGGAGAGGTTCGGTGGGCAAATGAAGACCCTTTGAAGTCATATTGCATGGTACCCATTACACGGGTCTCAACTCTCCAGGTTTAAGGTATTCTTCCTTCAGCTAAAACATGCATGTGGAACCCAGAGTATGATCAACCATGTGAACGGGAGATGTGTTCAAATATGTATCAGTTTTCCTCCCCTGGTACTCGGGTGCAACATTCCAGACGCTTTACTAACACTCTCCCCACTTGGAGAGTCAGCGCCTTTAACCTCCTGTTTGGCCCAGTTTGCAATTTCTGCGGAAGATGAACAGGAATAGGGAGAACCAATGAGAGACTAGCTGGAGGTGTCTGGACGGGCAAATTTAACTCTCATTTCCCACCAGGAAGAGGAAATAACCAAAGGCTCAGCGTGCCGTGCCGGAACCAGATTAGGGCCTGAAGCCATCCTGCGGTGTTGCGGCCAGCTCACAAGAAAGCGAGTTGAAGAAAGGAGCTCAGGGGCACTGTAATTCACAAACCTGCAGAGTTATAAATGACAGCTATCATCCAAAAATATACTGAAGTAAGGCTGCCAAGAGGACTTGAAAGCGGGGCAGAATTGCAGGAAACCGATTTCAGGAGGTAGACTGGAATTGCATTGAAAGCATAGGAAAAGAGGCAGAACGTCCACAATGATGCACTTGGCCAAAAAGGGCGTATGCGTTTTTTCCTGAATATATTCAGGAAAAAACGCATACGCCCTTTTTGGCCAACCAAGCAAGCTTGCAAAGGAAATCTGCACAACAATGAAGTCTCACTTCCCCCCGGTCAAAAGGGCCATCTGAAAAAAGTGTAAAATCCAGAAAGGCAGGACAGGCCATGGAGAACTGGGAGCCTTGTTATGGTGATGGGCGGGATGTAAATTACCAACAGACACTCCAGAGAAGTGTATGGTGTTTCCTGAAACATCTAAAAAACATAGCAACAGAGCCTAGGGCACTTCCACTTATGGTCCTATAGCTTAGGGAAATTAAAATCAAAAAGACACAGCCACCCCAAAGTTTGGGACGCCTCTGTTTACAAGAACCTCGTTTACAGTACATGTTCAACATCGCAGAAAGTGAAAAATGGATAAAGAAGTTGTGGTATTTACTTACAAAGCAATATCATTCAGCAATGAAATCTATGTCATCAGGCCCTTAGCAGCACAATGAGTGGATTCAGGTATGATGATTCTAACTGAAGTAAGTCACACAGAAAAAGAAACATCATAAGATATCAGTAATACACGGAATGTAAACTTGGCTACACAGGAACTGAATTACAGAACAGAACAGGGTCTCAAATTTAGAAAACCAACTTATGCTTGCTTAAGGGGAAAGGTGAGTTGGGGTGCTGCACAAAACCAGAGATTGAAATGAGCACAGATAAAGTTCCTTAAGCCAAATATGGAATAGACAAGAGCTACTCCTTGCTCAACGACATGGACTCAACACCGCATATTAAACGCCTAAGTATGTACCTGACTAGTAAGTATCTTAAAACCTATGGATTGCTATGTCTCCGAAAGAGAATCAAGCATGTGTACAGGGGCATAAACGCAGCAGTGATAGGATTGGAGAGGTTCGGTGAGCAAATGAAGACCCTTTGAAGTCATATTGCATGGTACCCATTCCATGGGTCTCAACTCTCCAGGTTTAAGGTATTCTTCCTTCAGCTAAAACATGCATGTGGAACCCAGAGTATGATCAACCGTGTGAACGGGAGACGTGTTCAAATATGTCTCAGTTTTCCTCCCCTGGTACTCAGGTGCAACATTCCAGACGCTTTACTAACACTCTCCCGACTTGGAGAGTCAGTCCCTTTAACCTCCTGTTTGGCCCAGTTTGCAATTTCTGCGCAAGATGAACAGGAATAGCGAGAACCAATGAGAGACTAGCTGGAGGTGTCTGGACGGGCAAATTTAACTCTCATTTCCCACCAGGAAGAGGAATTAACCAAAGGCTCAGCGTGCCGTGCCGGAACCAGATTAGGGCCTGAAGCCATCCTGCGGTGTCGCGGCCAGCTCAAAAGAAAGCGAGTTGAAGAAAGGAGCTCAGGGGCACTGTAATTCACAAACCTGCAGAGTTATAAATGACAGCTATCGTCCAAAAATATACTGAAGTAAGGCTGGCAAGAGGACTTGAAAGCGGGGCAGAATTGCAGGAAACCGATTTCAGGAGGTAGACTGGAATTGCATTGAAAGCATAGGAAAAGAGGCAGAACGTCCACAATGATGCACTTGGCCAAAAAGGGCGTATGCGTTTTTTCCTGAATATATTCAGGAAAAAACGCATACGCCCTTTTTGGCCAACCAAGCAAGCTTGCAAAGGAAATCTGCACTACAATGAAGTCTCACTTCCCCCCGGTCAAAAGGGCCATCTGAAAAAAGTGTAAAATCCAGAAAGGCAGGACAGGCCATGGAGAACTGGGAGCCTTGTTATGCTGATGGGCGGGATGTAAATTGCCAACAGACACTCGGGAGAAGTGTATGGTGTTTCCTGAAACATCTGAAATACAAAGCAACAGAGCCTAGGGCACTTCCACTTATGGTCCTATAGCTTAGGGAAATTAAAATCAAAAAGACACAGCCACCCCAAAGTTTGGGACGCCTCTGTTTACAAGAACCTCGTTTACAGTACAAGTTCAACATCGCAGAAAGTGAAAAATGGATAAAGAAGTTGTGGTATTTACTTACAAAGCAATATCACTCAGCAATGAAATCTATGTCATCAGGCCCTTAGCAGCACAATGAGTGGATTCAGGTATGATGATTCTAACTGAAATAAGTCACACAGAAAAAGAAACATCATAAGATATCAGTAATACACGGAATGTAAACTTGGCTACAGAGGAACTGAATTACAGAACAGAACAGGGTCTCAAATTTAGAAAACCAACTTATGCTTGCTTAAGGGGAAAGGTGAGTTGGGGTGCTGCATAAAACCAGAGATTGAAATGAGCACAGATAAAGTTCCTTAAGCCAAATATGGAATAGACAAGAGCTACTCCTTGCTCAACGAAATGGACTCAACACCGCATATTAAACGCCTAAGAATGTACCTGACTAGTAAGTATCTTAAAACCTATGGATTGCTATGTCTCCGAAAGAGAATCAAGCATGTGTACAGGGGCATAAATGCAGCAGTGATAGGATTGGAGAGGTTCGGTGAGCAAATGAAGACCCTTTGAAGTCATATTGCATGGTACCCATTCCACAGGTTTCAACTACCCAGGTTTAAGGTATTCTTCCTTCAGCTAAAACATGCATGTGGAACCTAGAGTATGATCAACCATGTGATCGGGACACGTGTTCAAATATGTCTCAGTTTTCGTACCCAGGTACTCGGGTGCAACCTTCCACACGCTTTACTAACACTCTCCCGACTTGGAGAGTCAGTCCCTTTAACCTCCTGTTTGGCCCAGTTTGCAATTTCTGCGGAAGATGAACAGGAATAGCGAGAACCAATGAGAGACTAGCTGGAGGTGTCTGGACGGGCAAATTTAACTCTCATTTCCCACCAGGAAGACGAATTAACCAAAGGCTCAGCGTGCCGTGCCGGAACCAGATTAGGGCCTGAAGCCATCCTGCGGTGTTGCGGCCAGCTCACAAGAAATCGAGTTGAAGAAAGGAGCTCAGGGGCACTGTAATTCACAAACCTGCAGAGTTATAAATGACAGCTATCGTCCAAAAATATACTGAAGTAAGGCTGGCAAGAGGATTTGAAAGCGGGGCAGAATTGCAGGAAACCGATTTCAGGAGGTAGACTGGAATTGCATTGAAAGCATAGGAAAAGAGGCAGAACGTCCACAATGATGCACTTGGCCAAAAAGGGCGTATGCGTTTTTTCCTGAATATATTCAGGAAAAAACGCATACGCCCTTTTTGGCCAACCAAGCAAGCTTGCAAAGGAAATCTGCACTACAATGAAGTCTCACTTCCCCCCGGTCAAAAGGGCCATCTGAAAAAAGTGTAAAATCCAGAAAGGCAGGACAGGCCATGGAGAACTGGGAGCCTTGTTATGCTGATGGGCGGGATGTAAATTACCAACAGACACTCCAGAGAAGTGTATGGTGTTTCCTGAAACATCTAAAAAACAAAGCAACAGAGCCTAGGGCACTTCCACTTATGGTCCTATAGCTTAGGGAAATTAAAATCAAAAAGACACAGCCACCCCAAAGTTTGGGACGCCTCTGTTTACAAGAACCTCGTTTACATTACAAGTTCAACATCGCAGAAAGTGAAAAATGGATAAAGAAGTTGTGGTATTTACTTACAAAGCAATATCACTCAGCAATGAAATCTATGTCATCAGGCCCTTAGCAGCACAATGAGTGGATTCAGGTATGATGATTCTAACTGAAATAAGTCACACAGAAAAAGAAACATCATAAGATATCAGTAATACACGGAATGTAAACTTGGCTACACAGGAACTGAATTACAGAACAGAACAGGGTCTCAAATTTAGAAAACCAACTTATGCTTGCTTAAGGGGAAAGGTGAGTTGGGGTGCTGCATAAAACCAGAGATTGAAATGAGCACAGATAAAGTTCCTTAAGCCAAATATGGAATAGACAAGAGCTACTCCTTGCTCAACGACATGGACTCAACACCGCATATTAAACGCCTAAGTATGTACCTGACTAGTAAGTATCTTAAAACCTATGGATTGCTATGTCTCCGAAAGAGAATCAAGCATGTGTACAGGGGCATAAAGGCAGCAGTGATAGGATTGGAGAGGTTCGGTGAGCAAATGAAGACCCTTTGAAGTCATATTGCATGGTACCCATTCCACGGGTCTCAACTCTCCAGGTTTAAGGTATTCTTCCTTCAGCTAAAACATGCATGTGGAACCCAGAGTATGATCAACCGTGTGAACGGGAGACGTGTTCAAATATGTCTCAGTTTTCCTCCCCTGGTACTCGGGTGCAACATTCCAGACGCTTTACTAACACTCTCCCCACTTGGAGAGTCAGCGCCTTTAACCTCCTCTTTGGCCCAGTTTGCAATTTCTGCGGAAGATGAACAGGAATAGGGAGAACCAATGAGAGACTAGCTGGAGGTGTCTGGACGGGCAAATTTAACTCTCATTTCCCACCAGGAAGAGGAAATACTCAAAGGCTCAGCGTGCCGTGCTGGAACCAGATTAGGGCCTGAAGCCATCCTGCGGTGTTGCGGCCAGCTCAAAAGAAAGCGAGTTGAAGAAAGGAGCTCAGGGGCACTGTAATTCACAAACCTGCAGAGTTATAAATGACAGCTATCGTCCAAAAATATACTGAAGTAAGGCTGCCAAGAGGACTTGAATGCGGGGCAGAATTGCAGGAAACCGATTTCAGGAGGTAGACTGGAATTGCATTGAAAGCATAGGAAAAGAGGCAGAACGTCCACAATGATGCACTTGGCCAAAAAGGGCGTATGCGTTTTTTCCTGAATATATTCAGGAAAAAACGCATACGCCCTTTTTGGCCAACCAAGCAAGCTTGCAAGGGAAATCTGCACTACAATGAAGTCTCACTTCCCCCCGGTCAAAAGGGCCATCTGAAGAAAGTGTAAAATCCAGAAAGGCAGGACAGGCCATGGAGAACTGGGAGCCTTGTTATGCTGATGGGCGGGATGTAAACTGCCAACAGACACTCTGGAGAAGTGTATGGTGTTTCCTGAAACATCTAAAAAACAAAGCAACAGAGCCTAGGGCACTTCCACTTATGGTCCTATAGCTTAGGGAAATTAAAATCAAAAAGACACAGCCACCCCAAAGTTTGGGATGCCTCTGTTTACAAGAACCTCGTTTACCGTACAAGTTCAATATCACAGAAAGTGAAAAATGGATAAAGAACTTGTGGTACTTACGTACAATGCAGTATCACTCAGCAATGAAATCTATGTCATCAGGCCCGTAGCAGCATAATGAGTGGATTCAGGTACGATGATTCTAACTGAAATAAGTCACACAGAAAAAGAAACATCATAAGATATCAGTAATACACGGAATGTAAACTTGGCTACACAGGAACTGAATTCCAAAACAGAACAGGGTCTCAAATTTAGAAAACCAACTTATGCTTGCTTAAGGGGAAAGGTGAGTTGGGGTGCTGCATAAAACCAGAGA
Source organism: Grampus griseus (assembly GCF_964374135.1). NCBI lineage: Eukaryota > Metazoa > Chordata > Mammalia > Artiodactyla > Delphinidae > Grampus > Grampus griseus. Next base: position 194,965 of record NC_139002.1, read on the forward strand.
TTGAAATGAGCACAGATAAAGTTCCTTAAGCCAAATATGGAATAGACAAGAGCTACTCCTTGCTCAACGAAATGGAGTCAACACCCCATATTAAACGCCTAAGAATGTACCTGACTAGTAAGTATCTTAAAACCTATGGATTGCTATGTCTCCGAAAGAGAATCAAGCATGTGTACAGGGGCATAAAGGCAGCAGTGATAGGATTGGAGAGGTTCGGTGAGCAAATGAAGACCCTTTCAAGTCATATTGCATGGTACCCATTCCACGGGTCTCAACTCTCCAGGTTTAAGGTATTCTTCCTTCAGCTAAAACATGCATGTGGAACCGAGAGTATGATCAACCGTGTGAACGGGAGACGTGTTCAAATATGTCTCAGTTTTCCTCCCCTGGTACTCGGGTGCAACATTCCAGACGCTTTACTAACACTCTCCCCACTTGGAGAGTCAGCGCCTTTAACCTCCTCTTTGGCCCAGTTTGCAATTTCTGCGGAAGATGAACAGGAATAGGGAGAACCAATGAGAGACTAGCTGGAGGTGTCTGGACGGGCAAATTTAACTCTCATTTCCCACCAGGAAGAGGAAATACTCAAAGGCTCAGCGTGCCGTGCTGGAACCAGATTAGGGCCTGAAGCCATCCTGCGGTGTTGCGGCCAGCTCAAAAGAAAGCGATTTGAAGAAAGGAGCTCAGGGGCACTGTAATTCACAAACCTGCAGAGTTATAAATGACAGCTATCGTCCAAAAATATACTGAAGTAAGGCTGCCAAGAGGACTTGAAAGCGGGGCAGAATTGCAGGAAACCGATTTCAGGAGGTAGACTGGAATTGCATTGAAAGCATAGGAAAAGAGGCAGAACGTCCACAATGTTGCACTTGGCCAAAAAGGGCGTATGCGTTTTTTCCTGAATATATTCAGGAAAAAACGCATACGCCCTTTTTGGCCAACCAAGCAAGCTTGCAAAGGAAATCTGCACTACAATGAAGTCTCACTTCCCCCCGGTCAAAAGGGCCATCTGAAAAAAGTGTAAAATCCAGAAAGGCAGGACAGGCCATGGAGAACTGGGAGCCTTGTTATGCTGATGGGCGGGATGTAAATTGCCAACAGACACTCCGGAGAAGTGTATGGTGTTTCCTGAAACATCTAAAAAACAAAGCAACAGAGCCTAGGGCACTTCCACTTATGGTCCTATAGCTTAGGGAAATTAAAATAAAAAAGACACAGCCACCCCAAAGTTTGGGATGCCTCTGTTTACAAGAACCTCGTTTACCGTACAAGTTCAATATCACAGAAAGTGAAAAATGGATAAAGAACTTGTGGTACTTACGTACAATGCAGTATCACTCAGCAATGAAATCTATGTCATCAGGCCCGTAGCAGCATAATGAGTGGATTCAGGTACGATGATTCTAACTGAAATAAGTCACACAGAAAAAGAAACATCATAAGATATCAGTAATACACGGAATGTAAACTTGGCTACACAGGAACTGAATTCCAAAACAGAACAGGGTCTCAAATTTAGAAAACCAACTTATGCTTGCTTAAGGGGAAAGGTGAGTTGGGGTGCTGCATAAAACCAGAGATTGAAATGAGCACAGATAAAGTTCCTTAAGCCAAATATGGAATAGACAAGAGCTACTCCTTGCTCAACGAAATGGACTCAACACCCCATATTAAACGCCTAAGAATGTACCTGACTAGTAAGTATCTTAAAACCTATGGATTGCTATGTCTCCAAAAGAGAATCAAGCATGTGTACAGGGGCATAAACGCAGCAGTGATAGGATTGGAGAGGTTCGGTGAGCAAACGAAGACCCTTTGAAGTCATATTGCATGGTACCCATTCCACGGGTTTCAACTACCCAGGTTTAAGGTATTCTTCCTTCAGCTAAAACATGCATGTGGAACCCAGAGTATGATCAACCATGTGAGCGGGAGACGTGTTCAAATATATCTCAGTTTTCGTACCCTGGTACTTCAGTGCAACATTCCAGACGCTTTACTAACACTCTCCCGACTTGGAGAGTCAGTCCCTTTAACCTCCTGTTTGGCCCAGTTTGCAATTTCTGCGCAAGATGAACAGGAATAGCGAGAACCAATGAGAGACTAGCTGGAGGTGTCTGGACGGGCAAATTTAACTCTCATTTCCCACCAGGAAGAGGAATTAACCAAAGGCTCAGCGTGCCGTGCCGGAACCAGATTAGGGCCTGAAGCCATCCTGCGGTGTTGCGGCCAGCTCACAAGAAAGCGAGTTGAAGAAAGGAGCTCAGGGGCACTGTAATTCACAAACCTGCAGAGTTATAAATGACAGCTATCGTCCAAAAATATACTGAAGTAAGGCTGCCAAGAGGACTTGAAAGCAGGGCAGAATTGCAGGAAACCGATTTCAGGAGGTAGACTGGAATTGCATTGAAAGCATAGGAAAAGAGGCAGAACGTCCACAATGATGCACTTGGCCAAAAAGGGCGTATGCGTTTTTTCCTGAATATATTCAGGAAAAAACGCATACGCCCTTTTTGGCCAACCAAGCAAACTTGCAAAGGAAATCTGCACTACAATGAAGTCTCACTTCCCCCCGGTCAAAAGGGCCATCTGAAAAAAGTGTAAAATCCAGAAAGGCAGGACAGGCCATGGAGAACTGGGAGCCTTGTTATGCTGATGGGCGGGATGTAAGTTGCCAACAGACACTCGGGAGAAGTGTATGGTGTTTCCTGAAACATCTAAAAAACAAAGCAACAGAGCCTAGGGCACTTCCACTTATGGTCCTATAGCTTAGGGAAATTAAAATCAAAAAGACACAGCCACCCCAAAGTTTGGGACGCCTCTGTTTACAAGAACCTCGTTTACCGTACAAGTTCAATATCACAGAAAGTGAAAAATGGATAAAGAACTTGTGGTACTTACGTATAATGCAGTATCACTCAGCAATGAAATCTATGTCATCAGGCCCGTAGCATCATAATGAGTGGATTCAGGTACGATGATTCTAACTGAAATAAGTCACACAGAAAAAGAAACATCATAAGATATCAGTAATACACGGAATGTAAACTTGGCTACACAGGAACTGAATTACAGAACAGAACAGGGTCTCAAATTTAGAAAACCAACTTATGCTTGCTTAAGGGGAAAGGTGAGTTGGGGTGCTGCATAAAATCAGAGATTGAAATGAGCACAGATAAAGTTCCTTAAGCCAAATATGGAATAGACAAGAGCTACTCCTTGCTCAACGACATGGACTCAACACCGCATATTAAACGCCTAAGTATGTACCTGACTAGTAAGTATCTTAAAACCTATGGATTGCTATGTCTCCGAAAGAGAATCAAGCATGTGTACAGGGGCATAAAGGCAGCAGTGATAGGATTGGAGAGGTTCGGTGAGCAAATGAAGACCCTTTGAAGTCATATTGCATGGTACCCATTCCACGGGTCTCAACTCTCCAGGTTTAAGGTATTCTTCCTTCAGGTAAAACATGCATGTGGAACCGAGAGTATGATCAACCGTGTGAACGGGAGACGTGTTCAAATATGTCTCAGTTTTCCTCCCCTGGTACTCGGGTGCAACATTCCAGACGCTTTACTAACACTCTCCCCACTTGGAGAGTCAGCGCCTTTAACCTCCTGTTTGGCGCAGTTTGCAATTTCTGCGGAAGATGAACAGGAATAGGGAGAACCAATGAGAGACTAGCTGGAGGTGTCTGGACGGGCAAATTTAACTCTCATTTCCCACCAGGAAGAGGAATTAACCAAAGGCTCAGCGTGCCGTGCCGGAACCAGATTAGGGCCTGAAGCCATCCTGCGGTGTTGCGGCCAGGTCACAAGAAAGCGAGTTGAAGAAAGGAGCTCAGGGGCACTGTAATTCACAAACCTGCAGAGTTATAAATGACAGCTATCGTCCAAGAATATACTGAAGTAAGGCTGGCAAGAGGACTTGAAAGCGGGGCAGAATTGCAGGAAACCGATTTCAGGAGGTAGACTGGAATTGCATTGAAAGCATAGGAAAAGAGGCAGAACGTCCACAAAGATGCACTTGGCCAAAAAGGGCGTATGCGTTTTTTCCTGAATATATTCAGGAAAAAACGCATACGCCCTTTTTGGCCAACCAAGCAAGCTTGCAAAGGAAATCTGCACTACAATGAAGTCTCACTTCCCCCCGGTCAAAAGGGCCATCTGAAAAAAGTGTAAAATCCAGAAAGGCAGGACAGGCCATGGAGAACTGGGAGCCTTGTTATGCTGATGGGCGGGATGTAAATTGCCAACAGACACTCGGGAGAAGTGTATGGTGTTTCCTGAAACATCTAAAAAACAAAGCAACAGAGCCTAGGGCACTTCCACTTATGGTCCTATAGCTTAGGGAAATTAAAATAAAAAAGACACAGCCACCCCAAAGTTTGGGACGCCTCTGTTTACAAGAACCTCGTTTACAGTACAAGTTCAACATCGCAGAAAGTGAAAAATGGATAAAGAAGTTGTGGTATTTACTTACAAAGCAATATCACTCAGCAATGAAATCTATGTCATCAGGCCCTTAGCAGCACAATGAGTGGATTCAGGTATGATGATTCTAACTGAAATAAGTCACACAGAAAAAGAAACATCATAAGATATCAGTAATACACGGAATGTAAACTTGGCTACACAGGAACTGAATTACAGAACAGAACAGGGTCTCAAATTTAGAAAACCAACTTATGCTTGCTTAAGGGTAAAGGTGAGTTGGGGTGCTGCATAAAACCAGAGATTGAAATGAGCACAGATAAAGTTCCTTAAGCCAAATATGGAATAGACAAGAGCTACTCCTTGCTCAACGAAATGGACTCAACACCCCATATTAAACGCCTAAGAATGTACCTGACTAGTAAGTATCTTAAAACCTATGGATTGCTATGTCTCCAAAAGAGAATCAAGCATGTGTACAGGGGCATAAACGCAGCAGTGATAGGATTGGAGAGGTTCGGTGAGCAAACGAAGACCCTTTGAAGTCATATTGCATGGTACCCATTCCACGGGTTTCAACTACCCAGGTTTAAGGTATTCTTCCTTCAGCTAAAACATTCATGTGGAACCCACAGTATGATCAACCGTGTGAATGGGAGACGTGTTCAAATATGTCTCAGTTTTCCTCCCCTGGTACTCGGGTGCAACATTCCAGATGCTTTACTAACACTCTCCCGACTTGGAGAGTCAGTCCCTTTAACCTCCTGTTTGGCCCAGTTTGCAATTTCTGCGGAAGATGAACAGGAATAGGGAGAACCAATGAGAGACTAGCTGGAGGTGTCTGGACGGGCAAATTTAACTCTCATTTCCCACCAGGAAGAGGAATTAACCAAAGGCTCAGCGTGCCGTGCCGGAACCAGATTAGGGCCTGAAGCCATCCTGCGGTGTTGCGGCCAGCTCACAAGAAAGCGAGTTGAAGAAAGGAGCTCAGGGGCACTGTAATTCACAAACCTGCAGAGTTATAAATGACAGCTATCGTCCAAAAATATACTGAAGTAAGGCTGCCAAGAGGACTTGAAAGCGGGGCAGAATTGCAGGAAACCGATTTCAGGAGGTAGACTGGAATTGCATTGAAAGCATAGGAAAAGAGGCAGAACGTCCACAATGATGCACTTGGCCATAAAGGGCGTATGCGTTTTTTCCTGAATATATTCAGGAAAAAACGCATACGCCCTTTTTGGCCAACCAAGCAAACTTGCAAAGGAAATCTGCACTACAATGAAGTCTCACTTCCCCCCGGTCAAAAGGGCCATCTGAAAAAAGTGTAAAATCCAGAAAGGCAGGACAGGCCATGGAGAACTGGGAGCCTTGTTATGCTGATGGGCGGGATGTAAGTTGCCAACAGACACTCGGGAGAAGTGTATGGTGTTTCCTGAAACATCTAAAAAACAAAGCAACAGAGCCTAGGGCACTTCCACTTATGGTCCTATAGCTTAGGGAAATTAAAATCAAAAAGACACAGCCACCCCAAAGTTTGGGACGCCTCTGTTTACAAGAACCTCGTTTACCGTACAAGTTCAATATCACAGAAAGTGAAAAATGGATAAAGAACTTGTGGTACTTACGTATAATGCAGTATCACTCAGCAATGAAATCTATGTCATCAGGCCCGTAGCAGCATAATGAGTGGATTCAGGTACGATGATTCTAACTGAAATAAGTCACACAGAAAAAGAAACATCATAAGATATCAGTAATACACGGAATGTAAACTTGGCTACACAGGAACTGAATTACAGAACAGAACAGGGTCTCAAATTTAGAAAACCAACTTATGCTTGCTTAAGGGGAAAGGTGAGTTGGGGTGCTGCATAAAATCAGAGATTGAAATGAGCACAGATAAAGTTCCTTAAGCCAAATATGGAATAGACAAGAGCTACTCCTTGCTCAACGACATGGACTCAACACCGCATATTAAACGCCTAAGTATGTACCTGACTAGTAAGTATCTTAAAACCTATGGATTGCTATGTCTCCGAAAGAGAATCAAGCATGTGTACAGGGGCATAAAGGCAGCAGTGATAGGATTGGAGAGGTTCGGTGAGCAAATGAAGACCCTTTGAAGTCATATTGCATGGTACCCATTCCACGGGTCTCAACTCTCCAGGTTTAAGGTATTCTTCCTTCAGGTAAAACATGCATGTGGAACCGAGAGTATGATCAACCGTGTGAACGGGAGACGTGTTCAAATATGTCTCAGTTTTCCTCCCCTGGTACTCGGGTGCAACATTCCAGACGCTTTACTAACACTCTCCCCACTTGGAGAGTCAGCGCCTTTAACCTCCTGTTTGGCGCAGTTTGCAATTTCTGCGGAAGATGAACAGGAATAGGGAGAACCAATGAGAGACTAGCTGGAGGTGTCTGGACGGGCAAATTTAACTCTCATTTCCCACCAGGAAGAGGAATTAACCAAAGGCTCAGCGTGCCGTGCCGGAACCAGATTAGGGCCTGAAGCCATCCTGCGGTGTTGCGGCCAGGTCACAAGAAAGCGAGTTGAAGAAAGGAGCTCAGGGGCACTGTAATTCACAAACCTGCAGAGTTATAAATGACAGCTATCGTCCAAGAATATACTGAAGTAAGGCTGGCAAGAGGACTTGAAAGCGGGGCAGAATTGCAGGAAACCGATTTCAGGAGGTAGACTGGAATTGCATTGAAAGCATAGGAAAAGAGGCAGAACGTCCACAAAGATGCACTTGGCCAAAAAGGGCGTATGCGTTTTTTCCTGAATATATTCAGGAAAAAACGCATACGCCCTTTTTGGCCAACCAAGCAAGCTTGCAAAGGAAATCTGCACTACAATGAAGTCTCACTTCCCCCCGGTCAAAAGGGCCATCTGAAAAAAGTGTAAAATCCAGAAAGGCAGGACAGGCCATGGAGAACTGGGAGCCTTGTTATGCTGATGGGCGGGATGTAAATTGCCAACAGACACTCGGGAGAAGTGTATGGTGTTTCCTGAAACATCTAAAAAACAAAGCAACAGAGCCTAGGGCACTTCCACTTATGGTCCTATAGCTTAGGGAAATTAAAATAAAAAAGACACAGCCACCCCAAAGTTTGGGACGCCTCTGTTTACAAGAACCTCGTTTACAGTACAAGTTCAACATCGCAGAAAGTGAAAAATGGATAAAGAAGTTGTGGTATTTACTTACAAAGCAATATCACTCAGCAATGAAATCTATGTCATCAGGCCCTTAGCAGCACAATGAGTGGATTCAGGTATGATGATTCTAACTGAAATAAGTCACACAGAAAAAGAAACATCATAAGATATCAGTAATACACGGAATGTAAACTTGGCTACACAGGAACTGAATTACAGAACAGAACAGGGTCTCAAATTTAGAAAACCAACTTATGCTTGCTTAAGGGTAAAGGTGAGTTGGGGTGCTGCATAAAACCAGAGATTGAAATGAGCACAGATAAAGTTCCTTAAGCCAAATATGGAATAGACAAGAGCTACTCCTTGCTCAACGAAATGGACTCAACACCCCATATTAAACGCCTAAGAATGTACCTGACTAGTAAGTATCTTAAAACCTATGGATTGCTATGTCTCCAAAAGAGAATCAAGCGTGTCTACAGGGGCATAAACGCAGCAGTGATAGGATTGGAGAGGTTCGGTGAGCAAACGAAGACCCTTTGAAGTCATATTGCATGGTACCCATTCCACGGGTTTCAACTACCCAGGTTTAAGGTATTCTTCCTTCAGCTAAAACATTCATGTGGAACCCACAGTATGATCAACCGTGTGAATGGGAGACGTGTTCAAATATGTCTCAGTTTTCCTCCCCTGGTACTCGGGTGCAACATTCCAGATGCTTTACTAACACTCTCCCGACTTGGAGAGTCAGTCCCTTTAACCTCCTGTTTGGCCCAGTTTGCAATTTCTGCGGAAGATGAACAGGAATAGGGAGAACCAATGAGAGACTAGCTGGAGGTGTCTGGACGGGCAAATTTAACTCTCATTTCCCACCAGGAAGAGGAATTAACCAAAGGCTCAGCGTGCCGTGCCGGAACCAGATTAGGGCCTGAAGCCATCCTGCGGTGTTGCGGCCAGCTCACAAGAAAGCGAGTTGAAGAAAGGAGCTCAGGGGCACTGTAATTCACAAACCTGCAGAGTTATAAATGACAGCTATCGTCCAAAAATATACTGAAGTAAGGCTGCCAAGAGGACTTGAAAGCGGGGCAGAATTGCAGGAAACCGATTTCAGGAGGTAGACTGGAATTGCATTGAAAGCATAGGAAAAGAGGCAGAACGTCCACAATGATGCACTTGGCCATAAAGGGCGTATGCGTTTTTTCCTGAATATATTCAGGAAAAAACGCATACGCCCTTTTTGGCCAACCAAGCAAACTTGCAAAGGAAATCTGCACTACAATGAAGTCTCACTTCCCCCCGGTCAAAAGGGCCATCTGAAAAAAGTGTAAAATCCAGAAAGGCAGGACAGGCCATGGAGAACTGGGAGCCTTGTTATGCTGATGGGCGGGATGTAAGTTGCCAACAGACACTCGGGAGAAGTGTATGGTGTTTCCTGAAACATCTAAAAAACAAAGCAACAGAGCCTAGGGCACTTCCACTTATGGTCCTATAGCTTAGGGAAATTAAAATCAAAAAGACACAGCCACCCCAAAGTTTGGGACGCCTCTGTTTACAAGAACCTCGTTTACCGTACAAGTTCAATATCACAGAAAGTGAAAAATGGATAAAGAACTTGTGGTACTTACGTATAATGCAGTATCACTCAGCAATGAAATCTATGTCATCAGGCCCGTAGCATCATAATGAGTGGATTCAGGTACGATGATTCTAACTGAAATAAGTCACACAGAAAAAGAAACATCATAAGATATCAGTAATACACGGAATGTAAACTTGGCTACACAGGAACTGAATTACAGAACAGAACAGGGTCTCAAATTTAGAAAACCAACTTATGCTTGCTTAAGGGGAAAGGTGAGTTGGGGTGCTGCATAAAATCAGAGATTGAAATGAGCACAGATAAAGTTCCTTAAGCCAAATATGGAATAGACAAGAGCTACTCCTTGCTCAACGACATGGACTCAACACCGCATATTAAACGCCTAAGTATGTACCTGACTAGTAAGTATCTTAAAACCTATGGATTGCTATGTCTCCGAAAGAGAATCAAGCATGTGTACAGGGGCATAAAGGCAGCAGTGATAGGATTGGAGAGGTTCGGTGAGCAAATGAAGACCCTTTGAAGTCATATTGCATGGTACCCATTCCACGGGTCTCAACTCTCCAGGTTTAAGGTATTCTTCCTTCAGGTAAAACATGCATGTGGAACCGAGAGTATGATCAACCGTGTGAACGGGAGACGTGTTCAAATATGTCTCAGTTTTCCTCCCCTGGTACTCGGGTGCAACATTCCAGACGCTTTACTAACACTCTCCCCACTTGGAGAGTCAGCGCCTTTAACCTCCTGTTTGGCGCAGTTTGCAATTTCTGCGGAAGATGAACAGGAATAGGGAGAACCAATGAGAGACTAGCTGGAGGTGTCTGGACGGGCAAATTTAACTCTCATTTCCCACCAGGAAGAGGAATTAACCAAAGGCTCAGCGTGCCGTGCCGGAACCAGATTAGGGCCTGAAGCCATCCTGCGGTGTTGCGGCCAGGTCACAAGAAAGCGAGTTGAAGAAAGGAGCTCAGGGGCACTGTAATTCACAAACCTGCAGAGTTATAAATGACAGCTATCGTCCAAGAATATACTGAAGTAAGGCTGGCAAGAGGACTTGAAAGCGGGGCAGAATTGCAGGAAACCGATTTCAGGAGGTAGACTGGAATTGCATTGAAAGCATAGGAAAAGAGGCAGAACGTCCACAAAGATGCACTTGGCCAAAAAGGGCGTATGCGTTTTTTCCTGAATATATTCAGGAAAAAACGCATACGCCCTTTTTGGCCAACCAAGCAAGCTTGCAAAGGAAATCTGCACTACAATGAAGTCTCACTTCCCCCCGGTCAAAAGGGCCATCTGAAAAAAGTGTAAAATCCAGAAAGGCAGGACAGGCCATGGAGAACTGGGAGCCTTGTTATGCTGATGGGCGGGATGTAAATTGCCAACAGACACTCGGGAGAAGTGTATGGTGTTTCCTGAAACATCTAAAAAACAAAGCAACAGAGCCTAGGGCACTTCCACTTATGGTCCTATAGCTTAGGGAAATTAAAATAAAAAAGACACAGCCACCCCAAAGTTTGGGACGCCTCTGTTTACAAGAACCTCGTTTACAGTACAAGTTCAACATCGCAGAAAGTGAAAAATGGATAAAGAAGTTGTGGTATTTACTTACAAAGCAATATCACTCAGCAATGAAATCTATGTCATCAGGCCCTTAGCAGCACAATGAGTGGATTCAGGTATGATGATTCTAACTGAAATAAGTCACACAGAAAAAGAAACATCATAAGATATCAGTAATACACGGAATGTAAACTTGGCTACACAGGAACTGAATTACAGAACAGAACAGGGTCTCAAATTTAGAAAACCAACTTATGCTTGCTTAAGGGTAAAGGTGAGTTGGGGTGCTGCATAAAACCAGAGATTGAAATGAGCACAGATAAAGTTCCTTAAGCCAAATATGGAATAGACAAGAGCTACTCCTTGCTCAACGAAATGGACTCAACACCCCATATTAAACGCCTAAGAATGTACCTGACTAGTAAGTATCTTAAAACCTATGGATTGCTATGTCTCCAAAAGAGAATCAAGCATGTGTACAGGGGCATAAACGCAGCAGTGATAGGATTGGAGAGGTTCGGTGAGCAAACGAAGACCCTTTGAAGTCATATTGCATGGTACCCATTCCACGGGTTTCAACTACCCAGGTTTAAGGTATTCTTCCTTCAGCTAAAACATTCATGTGGAACCCACAGTATGATCAACCGTGTGAATGGGAGACGTGTTCAAATATGTCTCAGTTTTCCTCCCCTGGTACTCGGGTGCAACATTCCAGATGCTTTACTAACACTCTCCCGACTTGGAGAGTCAGTCCCTTTAACCTCCTGTTTGGCCCAGTTTGCAATTTCTGCGGAAGATGAACAGGAATAGGGAGAACCAATGAGAGACTAGCTGGAGGTGTCTGGACGGGCAAATTTAACTCTCATTTCCCACCAGGAAGAGGAATTAACCAAAGGCTCAGCGTGCCGTGCCGGAACCAGATTAGGGCCTGAAGCCATCCTGCGGTGTTGCGGCCAGCTCACAAGAAAGCGAGTTGAAGAAAGGAGCTCAGGGGCACTGTAATTCACAAACCTGCAGAGTTATAAATGACAGCTATCGTCCAAAAATATACTGAAGTAAGGCTGCCAAGAGGACTTGAAAGCGGGGCAGAATTGCAGGAAACCGATTTCAGGAGGTAGACTGGAATTGCATTGAAAGCATAGGAAAAGAGGCAGAACGTCCACAATGATGCACTTGGCCATAAAGGGCGTATGCGTTTTTTCCTGAATATATTCAGGAAAAAACGCATACGCCCTTTTTGGCCAACCAAGCAAACTTGCAAAGGAAATCTGCACTACAATGAAGTCTCACTTCCCCCCGGTCAAAAGGGCCATCTGAAAAAAGTGTAAAATCCAGAAAGGCAGGACAGGCCATGGAGAACTGGGAGCCTTGTTATGCTGATGGGCGGGATGTAAGTTGCCAACAGACACTCGGGAGAAGTGTATGGTGTTTCCTGAAACATCTAAAAAACAAAGCAACAGAGCCTAGGGCACTTCCACTTATGGTCCTATAGCTTAGGGAAATTAAAATCAAAAAGACACAGCCACCCCAAAGTTTGGGACGCCTCTGTTTACAAGAACCTCGTTTACCGTACAAGTTCAATATCACAGAAAGTGAAAAATGGATAAAGAACTTGTGGTACTTACGTATAATGCAGTATCACTCAGCAATGAAATCTATGTCATCAGGCCCGTAGCATCATAATGAGTGGATTCAGGTACGATGATTCTAACTGAAATAAGTCACACAGAAAAAGAAACATCATAAGATATCAGTAATACACGGAATGTAAACTTGGCTACACAGGAACTGAATTACAGAACAGAACAGGGTCTCAAATTTAGAAAACCAACTTATGCTTGCTTAAGGGGAAAGGTGAGTTGGGGTGCTGCATAAAATCAGAGATTGAAATGAGCACAGATAAAGTTCCTTAAGCCAAATATGGAATAGACAAGAGCTACTCCTTGCTCAACGACATGGACTCAACACCGCATATTAAACGCCTAAGTATGTACCTGACTAGTAAGTATCTTAAAACCTATGGATTGCTATGTCTCCGAAAGAGAATCAAGCATGTGTACAGGGGCATAAAGGCAGCAGTGATAGGATTGGAGAGGTTCGGTGAGCAAATGAAGACCCTTTGAAGTCATATTGCATGGTACCCATTCCACGGGTCTCAACTCTCCAGGTTTAAGGTATTCTTCCTTCAGGTAAAACATGCATGTGGAACCGAGAGTATGATCAACCGTGTGAACGGGAGACGTGTTCAAATATGTCTCAGTTTTCCTCCCCTGGTACTCGGGTGCAACATTCCAGACGCTTTACTAACACTCTCCCCACTTGGAGAGTCAGCGCCTTTAACCTCCTGTTTGGCGCAGTTTGCAATTTCTGCGGAAGATGAACAGGAATAGGGAGAACCAATGAGAGACTAGCTGGAGGTGTCTGGACGGGCAAATTTAACTCTCATTTCCCACCAGGAAGAGGAATTAACCAAAGGCTCAGCGTGCCGTGCCGGAACCAGATTAGGGCCTGAAGCCATCCTGCGGTGTTGCGGCCAGGTCACAAGAAAGCGAGTTGAAGAAAGGAGCTCAGGGGCACTGTAATTCACAAACCTGCAGAGTTATAAATGACAGCTATCGTCCAAGAATATACTGAAGTAAGGCTGGCAAGAGGACTTGAAAGCGGGGCAGAATTGCAGGAAACCGATTTCAGGAGGTAGACTGGAATTGCATTGAAAGCATAGGAAAAGAGGCAGAACGTCCACAAAGATGCACTTGGCCAAAAAGGGCGTATGCGTTTTTTCCTGAATATATTCAGGAAAAAACGCATACGCCCTTTTTGGCCAACCAAGCAAGCTTGCAAAGGAAATCTGCACTACAATGAAGTCTCACTTCCCCCCGGTCAAAAGGGCCATCTGAAAAAAGTGTAAAATCCAGAAAGGCAGGACAGGCCATGGAGAACTGGGAGCCTTGTTATGCTGATGGGCGGGATGTAAATTGCCAACAGACACTCGGGAGAAGTGTATGGTGTTTCCTGAAACATCTAAAAAACAAAGCAACAGAGCCTAGGGCACTTCCACTTATGGTCCTATAGCTTAGGGAAATTAAAATAAAAAAGACACAGCCACCCCAAAGTTTGGGACGCCTCTGTTTACAAGAACCTCGTTTACAGTACAAGTTCAACATCGCAGAAAGTGAAAAATGGATAAAGAAGTTGTGGTATTTACTTACAAAGCAATATCACTCAGCAATGAAATCTATGTCATCAGGCCCTTAGCAGCACAATGAGTGGATTCAGGTATGATGATTCTAACTGAAATAAGTCACACAGAAAAAGAAACATCATAAGATATCAGTAATACACGGAATGTAAACTTGGCTACACAGGAACTGAATTACAGAACAGAACAGGGTCTCAAATTTAGAAAACCAACTTATGCTTGCTTAAGGGTAAAGGTGAGTTGGGGTGCTGCATAAAACCAGAGATTGAAATGAGCACAGATAAAGTTCCTTAAGCCAAATATGGAATAGACAAGAGCTACTCCTTGCTCAACGAAATGGACTCAACACCCCATATTAAACGCCTAAGAATGTACCTGACTAGTAAGTATCTTAAAACCTATGGATTGCTATGTCTCCAAAAGAGAATCAAGCATGTGTACAGGGGCATAAACGCAGCAGTGATAGGATTGGAGAGGTTCGGTGAGCAAACGAAGACCCTTTGAAGTCATATTGCATGGTACCCATTCCACGGGTTTCAACTACCCAGGTTTAAGGTATTCTTCCTTCAGCTAAAACATTCATGTGGAACCCACAGTATGATCAACCGTGTGAATGGGAGACGTGTTCAAATATGTCTCAGTTTTCCTCCCCTGGTACTCGGGTGCAACATTCCAGATGCTTTACTAACACTCTCCCGACTTGGAGAGTCAGTCCCTTTAACCTCCTGTTTGGCCCAGTTTGCAATTTCTGCGGAAGATGAACAGGAATAGGGAGAACCAATGAGAGACTAGCTGGAGGTGTCTGGACGGGCAAATTTAACTCTCATTTCCCACCAGGAAGAGGAATTAACCAAAGGCTCAGCGTGCCGTGCCGGAACCAGATTAGGGCCTGAAGCCATCCTGCGGTGTTGCGGCCAGCTCACAAGAAAGCGAGTTGAAGAAAGGAGCTCAGGGGCACTGTAATTCACAAACCTGCAGAGTTATAAATGACAGCTATCGTCCAAAAATATACTGAAGTAAGGCTGCCAAGAGGACTTGAAAGCGGGGCAGAATTGCAGGAAACCGATTTCAGGAGGTAGACTGGAATTGCATTGAAAGCATAGGAAAAGAGGCAGAACGTCCACAATGATGCACTTGGCCATAAAGGGCGTATGCGTTTTTTCCTGAATATATTCAGGAAAAAACGCATACGCCCTTTTTGGCCAACCAAGCAAACTTGCAAAGGAAATCTGCACTACAATGAAGTCTCACTTCCCCCCGGTCAAAAGGGCCATCTGAAAAAAGTGTAAAATCCAGAAAGGCAGGACAGGCCATGGAGAACTGGGAGCCTTGTTATGCTGATGGGCGGGATGTAAGTTGCCAACAGACACTCGGGAGAAGTGTATGGTGTTTCCTGAAACATCTAAAAAACAAAGCAACAGAGCCTAGGGCACTTCCACTTATGGTCCTATAGCTTAGGGAAATTAAAATCAAAAAGACACAGCCACCCCAAAGTTTGGGACGCCTCTGTTTACAAGAACCTCGTTTACCGTACAAGTTCAATATCACAGAAAGTGAAAAATGGATAAAGAACTTGTGGTACTTACGTATAATGCAGTATCACTCAGCAATGAAATCTATGTCATCAGGCCCGTAGCATCATAATGAGTGGATTCAGGTACGATGATTCTAACTGAAATAAGTCACACAGAAAAAGAAACATCATAAGATATCAGTAATACACGGAATGTAAACTTGGCTACACAGGAACTGAATTACAGAACAGAACAGGGTCTCAAATTTAGAAAACCAACTTATGCTTGCTTAAGGGGAAAGGTGAGTTGGGGTGCTGCATAAAATCAGAGATTGAAATGAGCACAGATAAAGTTCCTTAAGCCAAATATGGAATAGACAAGAGCTACTCCTTGCTCAACGACATGGACTCAACACCGCATATTAAACGCCTAAGTATGTACCTGACTAGTAAGTATCTTAAAACCTATGGATTGCTATGTCTCCGAAAGAGAATCAAGCATGTGTACAGGGGCATAAAGGCAGCAGTGATAGGATTGGAGAGGTTCGGTGAGCAAATGAAGACCCTTTGAAGTCATATTGCATGGTACCCATTCCACGGGTTTCAACTACCCAGGTTTAAGGTATTCTTCCTTCAGCTAAAACATGCATGTGGAACCCAGAGTATGATCAACCGTGTGAACGGGAGACGTGTTCATATATGTCTCAGTTTTCCTCCCTGGTACTCGGGTGCAACATTTCAGATACTTTACTAACACTCTCCCCACTTGGAGAGTCAGCGCCTTTAACCTCCTGTTTGGCCCAGTTTGCAATTTCTGCGGAAGATGAACAGGAATAGGGAGAACCAATGAGAGACTAGCTGGAGGTGTCTGGACGGGCAAACTTAACTCTCATTTCCCACCAGGAAGAGGAATTAACCAAAGGCTCAGCGTGCCGTGCCGGAACCAGATTAGGGCCTGAAGCCATCCTGCGGTGTTGCAGCCAGCTCACAAGACAGCGAGTTGAAGAAAGGAGCTCAGGGGCACTGTAATTCACAAACCTGCAGAGTTATAAATGACAGCTATCGTCCAAAAATATACTGAAGTAAGGCTGCCAAGAGGACTTGAAAGCGGGGCAGAATTGCAGGAAACCGATTTCAGGAGGTAGACTGGAATTGCATTGAAAGCATAGGAAAAGAGGCAGAACGTCCACAATGATGCACTTGGCCATAAAGGGCGTATGCGTTTTTTCCTGAATATATTCAGGAAAAAACGCATACGCCCTTTTTGGCCAACCAAGCAAACTTGCAAAGGAAATCTGCACTACAATGAAGTCTCACTTCCCCCCGGTCAAAAGGGCCATCTGAAAAAAGTGTAAAATCCAGAAAGGTAGGACAGGCCATGGAGAACTGGGAGCCTTGTTATGCTGATGGGCGGGATGTAAGTTGCCAACAGACACTCGGGAGAAGTGTATGGTGTTTCCTGAAACATCTAAAAAACAAAGCAACAGAGCCTAGGGCACTTCCACTTATGGTCCTATAGCTTAGGGAAATTAAAATCAAAAAGACACAGCCACCCCAAAGTTTGGGACGCCTCTGTTTACAAGAACTTCGTTTACCGTACAAGTTCAATATCACAGAAAGTGAAAAATGGATAAAGAACTTGTGGTACTTACGTACAATGCAGTATCACTCAGCAATGAAATCTATGTCATCAGGCCCGTAGCAGCATAATGAGTGGATTCAGGTACGATGATTCTAACTGAAATAAGTCACAAAGAAAAAGAAACATCATAAGATATCACTAATACACGGAATGTAAACTTGGCTACACAGGAACTGAATTCCAAAACAGAACAGGGTCTCAAATTTAGAAAACCAACTTATGCTTGCTTAAGGGGAAAGGTGAGTTGGGGTGCTGCATAAAACCAGAGATTGAAATGAGCACAGATAAAGTTCCTTAAGCCAAATATGGAATAGACAAGAGCTACTCCTTGCTCAACGAAATGGACTCAACACCCCATATTAAACGCCTAAGAATGTACCTGACTAGTAAGTATCTTAAAACCTATGGATTGCTATGTCTCCAAAAGAGAATCAAGCGTGTCTACAGGGGCATAAACGCAGCAGTGATAGGATTGGAGAGGTTCGGTGAGCAAATGAAGACCCTTTGAAGTCATATTGCATGGTACCCATTCCACGGGTTTCAACTACCCAGGTTTAAGGTATTCTTCCTTCAGCTAAAACATGCATGTGGAACCCAGAGTATGATCAACCGTGTGAACGGGAGACGTGTTCATATATGTCTCAGTTTTCCTCCCTGGTACTCAGGTGCAACATTTCAGACGCTTTACTAACACTCTCCCCACTTGGAGAGTCAGCGCCTTTAACCTCCTGTTTGGCCCAGTTTGCAATTTCTGCGGAAGATGAACAGGAATAGGGAGAACCAATGAGAGACTAGCTGGAGGTGTCTGGACGGGCAAATTTAACTCTCATTTCCCACCAGGAAGAGGAAATAACCAAAGGCTCAGCGTGTCATGCCGGAACCAGATTATGGCCTGAAGCCATCCTGCGGTGTTGCGGCCAGCTCATAAGAAAGCGAGTTGAAGAAAGGAGCTCAGGGGCACTGTAATTCACAAACCTGCAGAGTTATAAATGACAGCTATTGTCCAAAAATATACTGAAGTAAGGCTGCCAAGAGGACTTGAAAGCGGGGCAGAATTGCAGGAAACCGATTTCAGGAGGTAGACTGGAATTGCATTGAAAGCATAGGAAAAGAGGCAGAACGTCCACAATGTTGCACTTGGCCAAAAAGGGCGTATGCGTTTTTTCCTGAATATATTCAGGAAAAAACGCATACGCCCTTTTTGGCCAACCAAGCAAACTTGCAAAGGAAATCTGCACTACAATGAAGTCTCACTTCCCCCCGGTCAAAAGGGCCATCTGAAAAAAGTGTAAAATCCAGAAAGGCAGGACAGGCCATGGAGAACTGGGAGCCTTGTTATGCTGATGGGCGGGATGTAAATTGCCAACAGACACTCGGGAGAAGTGTATGGTGTTTCCTGAAACATCTAAAAAACAAAGCAACAGAGCCTAGTGCACTTCCACTTATGGTCCTATAGCCTACGGAAATTAAAATCAAAAAGACACAGCCACCCCAAAGTTTGGAATGGCTCTGTTTACAAGAACCTCATTTACAGTACAAGTTCAACATCGCAGAAAGTGAAAAATGGATAAAGAAGCTGTGGTATTTACTTACAAAGCAATATCACTCAGCAATGAAATCTATGTCATCAGGCCCTTAGCAGCACAATGAGTGGATTCAGGTATGATGATTCTAACTGAAATAAGTCACACAGAAAAAGAAACATCATAAGATATCACTAATACATGGAATGTAAACTTGGCTACACAGGAACTGAATTACAGAACAGAACAGGGTCTCAAATTTAGAAAACCAACTTATGCTTGCTTAAGGGGAAAGGTGAGTTGGGGTGCTGCATAAAACCAGAGATTGAAATGAGCACAGATAAAGTTCCTTAAGCCAAATATGGAATAGACAAGAGGTACTCCTTGCTCAACGAAATGGACTCAACACCCCATATTAAACGCCTAAGAATGTACCTGACTAGTAAGTATCTTAAAACCTATGGATTGCTATGTCTCCAAAAGAGAATCAAGCGTGTCTACAGGGGCATAAACGCAGCAGTGATAGGATTGGAGAGGTTCGGTGAGCAAATGAAGACCCTTTGAAGTCATATTGCATGGTACCCATTCCACGGGTTTCAACTACCCAGGTTTAAGGTATTCTTCCTTCAGCTAAAACATGCATGTGGAACCCAGAGTATGATCAACCGTGTGAACGGGAGACGTGTTCAAATATGTCTCAGTTTTCCTCCCTGGTACTCGGGTGCAACATTCCAGACGCTTTACTAACACTCTCCCCACTTGGAGAGTCAGTGCCTTTAACCTCCTGTTTGGCACAGTTTGCAATTTCTGCGGAAGATGAACAGGAATAGGGAGAACCAATGAGAGACTAGCTGGAGGTGTCTGGACGGGCAAATTTAACTCTCATTTCCCACCAGGAAGAGGAAATAACCAAAGGCTCAGCGTGTCGTGCCGGAACCAGATTATGGCCTGAAGCCATCCTGCGGTGTTGCGGCCAGCTCATAAGAAAGCGAGTTGAAGAAAGGAGCTCAGGGGCACTGTAATTCACAAACCTGCAGAGTTATAAATGACAGCTATCGTCCAAAAATATACTGAAGTAAGGCTGGCAAGAGGACTTGAAAGCGGGGCAGAATTGCAGGAAACCGATTTCAGGAGGTAGACTGGAATTGCATTGAAAGCACAGGAAAAGAGGCAGAACGTCCACAATGATGCACTTGGCCAAAAAGGTCGTATGCGTTTTTTCCTGAATATATTCAGGAGAAAACGCATACGCCCTTTTTGGCCAACCAAGCAAACTTGCAAAGGAAATCTGCACTACAATGAAGTCTCACTTCCCCCCGGTCAAAAGGGCCATCTGAAAAAAGTGTAAAATCCAGAAAGGCAGGACAGGCCATGGAGAACTGGGAGCCTTGTTATGCTGATGGGCGGGATGTAAATTGCCAACAGACACTCGGGAGAAGTGTATGGTGTTTCCTGAAACATCTAAAAAACAAAGCAACAGAGCCTAGGGCACTTCCACTTATGGTCCTATAGCTTAGGGAAATTAAAATCAAAACGACACAGCCACCCCAAAGTTTGGGACGCCTCTGTTTACAAGAACCTCGTTTACAGTACAAGTTCAACATCGCAGAAAGTGAAAAATGGATAAAGAAGTTGTGGTATTTACTTACAAAGCAATATCACTCAGCAATGAAATCTATGTCATCAGGCCCTTAGCAGCACAATGAGTGGATTCAGGTATGATGATTCTAACTGAAATAAGTCACACAGAAAAAGAAACATCATAAGATATCAGTAATACACGGAATGTAAACTTGGCTACACAGGAACTGAATTACAGAACAGAACAGGGTCTCAAATTTAGAAAACCAACTTATGCTTGCTTAAGGGGAAAGGTGAGTTGGGGTGCTGCATAAAACCAGAGATTGAAATGAGCACAGATAAAGTTCCTTAAGCCAAATATGGAATAGACAAGAGGTACTCCTTGCTCAACGAAATGGACTCAACACCCCATATTAAACGCCTAAGAATGTACCTGACTAGTAAGTATCTTAAAACCTATGGATTGCTATGTCTCCAAAAGAGAATCAAGCGTGTCTACAGGGGCATAAACGCAGCAGTGATAGGATTGGAGAGGTTCGGTGAGCAAATGAAGACCCTTTGAAGTCATATTGCATGGTACCCATTCCACGGGTTTCAACTACCCAGGTTTAAGGTATTCTTCCTTCAGCTAAAACATGCATGTGGAACCCAGAGTATGATCAACCGTGTGAACGGGAGACGTGTTCAAATATGTCTCAGTTTTCCTCCCTGGTACTCGGGTGCAACATTCCAGACGCTTTACTAACACTCTCCCCACTTGGAGAGTCAGCGCCTTTAACCTCCTGTTTGGCACAGTTTGCAATTTCTGCGGAAGATGAACAGGAATAGGGAGAACCAATGAGAGACTAGCTGGAGGTGTCTGGACGGGCAAATTTAACTCTCATTTCCCACCAGGAAGAGGAAATAACCAAAGGCTCAGCGTGTCGTGCCGGAACCAGATTATGGCCTGAAGCCATCCTGCGGTGTTGCGGCCAGCTCATAAGAAAGCGAGTTGAAGAAAGGAGCTCAGGGGCACTGTAATTCACAAACCTGCAGAGTTATAAATGACAGCTATCGTCCAAAAATATACTGAAGTAAGGCTGGCAAGAGGACTTGAAAGCGGGGCAGAATTGCAGGAAACCGATTTCAGGAGGTAGACTGGAATTGCATTGAAAGCACAGGAAAAGAGGCAGAACGTCCACAATGATGCACTTGGCCAAAAAGGGCGTATGCGTTTTTTCCTGAATATATTCAGGAAAAAACGCATACGCCCTTTTTGGCCAACCAAGCAAGCTTGCAAAGGATATCTGCACTACAATGAAGTCTCACTTCCCCCCGGTCAAAAGGGCCATCTGAAAAAAGTGTAAAATCCAGAAAGGCAGGACAGGCCATGGAGAACTGGGAGCCTTGTTATGCTGATGGGCGGGATGTAAATTGCCAACAGACACTCGGGAGAAGTGTATGGTGTTTCCTGAAACATCTAAAAAACAAAGCAACAGAGCCTAGGGCACTTCCACTTATGGTCCTATAGCTTAGGGAAATTAAAATCAAAACGACACAGCCACCCCAAAGTTTGGGACGCCTCTGTTTACAAGAACCTCGTTTACAGTACAAGTTCAACATCGCAGAAAGTGAAAAATGGATAAAGAAGTTGTGGTATTTACTTACAAAGCAATATCACTCAGCAATGAAATCTATGTCATCAGGCCCTTAGCAGCACAATGAGTGGATTCAGGTATGATGATTCTAACTGAAATAAGTCACACAGAAAAAGAAACATCATAAGATATCAGTAATACACGGAATGTAAACTTGGCTACACAGGAACTGAATTACAGAACAGAACAGGGTCTCAAATTTAGAAAACCAACTTATGCTTGCTTAAGGGGAAAGGTGAGTTGGGGTGCTGCATAAAACCAGAGATTGAAATGAGCACAGATAAAGTTCCTTAAGCCAAATATGGAATAGACAAGAGCTACTCCTTGCTCAACGAAATGGACTCAACACCCCAAATTAAACGCCTAAGAATGTACCTGACTAGTAAGTATCTTAAAACCTATGGATTGCTCTGTCTCCATAAGAGAATCAAGCGTGTGTACAGGGGCATAAATGCAGCAGTGATAGGATTGGAGAGGTTCGGTGATCAAATGAAGACCCTTTGAAGTCATATTGCATGGTACCCATTCCACGGGTCTCAACTCTCCAGGTTTAAGGTATTCTTCCTTCAGCTAAAACATGCATGTGGAACCCAGAGTATGATCAACCGTGTGAACGGGAGACGTGTTCAAATATGTCTCCGTTTTCCTCCCCTGGTACTCGGGTGCAACATTCCAGACACTTTACTAACACTCTCCCCACTTGGAGAGTCAGCGCCTTTAACCTCCTGTTTGGCCCAGTTTGCAATTTCTGCGGAAGATGAACAGGAATAGGGAGAACCAATGAGAGACTAGCTGGAGGTGTCTGGACGGGCAAATTTAACTCTCATTTCCCACCAGGAAGAGGAAATACCCAAAGGCTCAGCGTGCCGTGCCGGAACCAGATTATGGCCTGAAGCCATCCTGCGGTGTTGCGGTCAGCTCAAAAGAAAGCGAGTTGAAGAAAGGAGCTCACGGGCACTGTAATTCACAAACCTGCAGAGTTATAAATGACAGCTATCGTCCAAAAATATACTGAAGTAAGGCTGCCAAGAGGACTTGAAAGCGGGGCAGAATTGCAGGAAACCGATTTCAGGAGGTAGACTGGAATTGCATTGAAAGCATAGGAAAAGAGGCAGAACGTCCACAATGATGCACTTGGCCAAAAAGGGCGTATGCGTTTTTTCCTGAATATATTCAGGAAAAAACGCATACGCCCTTTTTGGCCAACCAAGCAAACTTGCAAAGGAAATCTGCACTACAATGAAGTCTCACTTCCCCCCGGTCAAAAGGGCCACCTGAATAAAGTGTAAAATCCAGAAAGGCAGGACAGGCCATGGAGAACTGGGAGCCTTGTTATGCTGATGGGCGGGATGTAAATTGCCAACAGACACTCGGGAGAAGTGTATGGTGTTTCCTGAAACATCTAAAAAACAAAGCAACAGAGCCTAGGGCACTTCCACTTCTGGTCCTATAGCTTAGGGAAATTAAAATCAAAAAGACACAGCCACCCCGAAGTTTGGAACGGCTCTGTTTACAAGAACCTCGTTTACAGTACAAGTTCAACATCGCAGAAAATGAAAAATGGATAAAGAAGTTGTGGTATTTACTTACAAAGCAATATCACTGAGCAATGAAATCTATGTCATCAGGCCCTTAGCAGCACAATGAGTGGATTCAGGTATAATGATTCTAACTGAAATAAGTCACACAGAAAAAGAAACATCATAAGATATCACTAATACACGGAATGTAAACTTGGCTACACAGGAACTGAATTCCAAAACAGAACAGGGTCTCAAATTTAGAAAACCAACTTATGCTTGCTTAAGGGGAAAGGTGAGTTGGGGTGCTGCATAAAACCAGAGATTGAAATGAGCACAGATAAAGTTCCTTAAGCCAAATATGGAATAGACAAGAGCTACTCCTTGCTCAACGAAATGGACTCAACACCCCATATTAAACACCTAAGAATGTACCTGACTAGTAAGTATCTTAAAACCTATGGATTGCTATGTCTCCAAAAGAGAATCAAGCGTGTGTACAGGGGCATAAACGCAGCAGTGATAAGATTGGAGAGGTTCGGTGATCAAATGAAGACCATTTGAAGTCATATTGCATGGTACGCATTCCACGGGTCTCAACTCTCCAGGTTTAAGGTATTCTTCCTTCAGCTAACACATGCATGTGGAACCCAGAGTATGATCAACCATGTGAACGGGAGACGTGTTCAAATATGTCTCAGTTTTCCTCCCCTGGTACTCGGGTGCAACATTCCAGACGCTTTACTAACACTCTCCCCACTTGGAGAGTCAGCGCCTTTAACCTCCTGTTTGGCCCAGTTTGCAATTTCTGCGGAAGATGAACAGGAATAAGGAGAACCAATGAGAGACTAGCTGGAGGTGTCTGGACGGGCAAATTTAACTCTCATTTCCCACCAGGAAGAGGAATTAACCCAAGGCTCAGCGTGCCGTGCCGGAACCAGATTAGGGCCTGAAGCCATCCTGCGGTGTTGCGGCCAGGTCACAAGAAAGCGAGTTGAAGAAAGGAGCTCAGGGGCACTGTAATTCACAAACCTGCAGAGTTATAAATGACAGCTATCGTCCAAAAATATACTGAAGTAAGGCTGGCAAGAGGACTTGAAAGCGGGGCAGAATTGCAGGAAACCGATTTCAGGAGGTAGACTGGAATTGCATTGAAAGCATAGGAAAAGAGGCAGAACGTCCACAATGATGCACTTGGCCAAAAAGGGCGTATGCGTTTTTTCCTGAATATATTCAGGAAAAAACGCATACGCCCTTTTTGGCCAACCAAGCAAACTTGCAAAGGAAATCTGCACTACAATGAAGTCTCACTTACCCCGGTCAAAAGGGCCATCTGAAAAAAGTGTAAAATCCAGAAAGGCAGGACAGGCCATGGAGAACTGGGAGCCTTGTTATGCTGATGGGCGGGATGTAAATTGCCAACAGACACTCGGGAGAAGTGTATGGTGTTTCCTGAAACATCTAAAAAACAAAGCAACAGAGCCTAGGGCACTTCCACTTATGGTCCTATAGCTTAGGGAAATTAAAATCAAAAAGACACAGCCACCCCAAAGTTTGGGACGCCTCTGTTTACAAGAACCTCGTTTACCGTACAAGTTCAATATCACAGAAAGTGAAAAATGGATAAAGAACTTGTGGTACTTACGTTCAATGCAGTATCACTCAGCAATGAAATCTATGTCATCAGGCCCGTAGCAGCATAATGAGTGGATTCAGGTACGATGATTCTAACTGAAATAAGTCACACAGAAAAAGAAACATCATAAGATATCACTAATACACGGAATGTAAACTTGGCTACACAGGAACTGAATTCCAAAACAGAACAGAGTCTCAAATTTAGAAAACCAACTTATGCTTGCTTAAGGGGAAAGGTGAGTTGGGGTGCTGCATAAAACCAGAGATTGAAATGAGCACAGATAAAGTTCCTTAAGCCAAATATGGAATAGACAAGAGCTACTCCTTGCTCAACGAAATGGACTCAACACCCCATATTAAACGCCTAAGAATGTACCTGACTAGTAAGTATCTTAAAACCTATGGATTGCTATGTCTCCGAAAGAGAATCAAGCATGTGTACAGGGGCATAAACGCAGCAGTGATAGGATTGTAGAGGTTCGGTGAGCAAACGAAGACCCTTTGAAGTCATATTGCATGGTACCCATTCCACGGGTTTCAACTACCCAGGTTTAAGGTATTCTTCCTTCAGCTAAAACATGCATGTGAAACCCATAGTATGATCAACCATGTGAGCGGGAGACGTGTTCAAATATATCTCAGTTTTCGTACCCTGGTACTTCAGTGCAACATTCCAGACACTTTACTAACACTCTCCCGACTTGGAGAGTCAGTCCCTTTAACCTCCTGTTTGGCCCAGTTTGCAATTTCTGCGGAAGATGAACAGGAATAGCGAGAACCAATGAGAGACTAGCTGGAGGTGTCTGGACGGGCAAATTTAACTCTCATTTCCCACCAGGAAGAGGAATTAACCAAAGGCTCAGCGTGCCGTGCCGGAACCAGATTAGGGCCTGAAGCCATCCTGCGGTGTTGCGGCCAGGTCACAAGAAAGCGAGTTGAAGAAAGGAGCTCAGGGGCACTGTAATTCACAAACCTGCAGAGTTATAAATGACAGCTATCGTCCAAAAATATACTGAAGTAAGGCTGGCAAGAGGACTTGAAAGCGGGGCAGAATTGCAGGAAACCGATTTCAGGAGGTAGACTGGAATTGCATTGAAAGCATAGGAAAAGAGGCAGAACGTCCACAATGATGCACTTGGCCAAAAAGGGCGTATGCGTTTTTTCCTGAATATATTCAGGAAAAAACGCATACGCCCTTTTTGGCCAACCAAGCAAACTTGCAAAGGAAATCTGCACTACAATGAAGTCTCACTTCCCCCCCGGTCAAAAGGGCCATCTGAAAAAAGTGTAAAATCCAGAAAGGCAGGACAGGCCATGGAGAACTGGGAGCCTTGTTATGCTGATGGGCGGGATGTAAATTGCCAACAGACACTCGGGAGAAGTGTATGGTGTTTCCTGAAACATCTAAAAAACAAAGCAACAGAGCCTAGTGCACTTCCACTTATGGTCCTATAGCCTAGGGAAATTAAAATCAAAAAGACACAGCCACCCCAAAGTTTGGAATGGCTCTGTTTACAAGAACCTCATTTACAGTACAAGTTCAACATCGCAGAAAGTGAAAAATGGATAAAGAAGCTGTGGTATTTACTTACAAAGCAATATCACTCAGCAATGAAATCTATGTCATCAGGCCCTTAGCAGCACAATGAGTGGATTCAGGTATGATGATTCTAACTGAAATAAGTCACACAGAAAAAGAAACATCATAAGATATCACTAATACACGGAATGTAAACTTGGCTACACAGGAACTGAATTACAGAACAGAACAGGGTCTCAAATTTAGAAAACCAACTTATGCTTGCTTAAGGGGAAAGGTGAGTTGGGGTGCTGCATAAAACCAGAGATTGAAATGAGCACAGATAAAGTTCCTTAAGCCAAATATGGAATAGACAAGAGGTACTCCTTGCTCAACGAAATGGACTCAACACCCCATATTAAACGCCTAAGAATGTACCTGACTAGTAAGTATCTTAAAACCTATGGATTGCTATGTCTCCAAAAGAGAATCAAGCGTGTCTACAGGGGCATAAACGCAGCAGTGATAGGATTGGAGAGGTTCGGTGAGCAAATGAAGACCCTTTGAAGTCATATTGCATGGTACCCATTCCACGGGTTTCAACTACCCAGGTTTAAGGTATTCTTCCTTCAGCTAAAACATGCATGTGGAACCCAGAGTATGATCAACCGTGTGAACGGGAGACGTGTTCAAATATGTCTCAGTTTTCCTCCCTGGTACTCGGGTGCAACATTCCAGACGCTTTACTAACACTCTCCCCACTTGGAGAGTCAGCGCCTTTAACCTCCTGTTTGGCACAGTTTGCAATTTCTGCGGAAGATGAACAGGAATAGGGAGAACCAATGAGAGACTAGCTGGAGGTGTCTGGACGGGCAAATTTAACTCTCATTTCCCACCAGGAAGAGGAAATAACCAAAGGCTCAGCGTGTCGTGCCGGAACCAGATTATGGCCTGAAGCCATCCTGCGGTGTTGCGGCCAGCTCACAAGAAAGCGAGTTGAAGAAAGGAGCTCAGGGGCACTGTAATTCACAAACCTGCAGAGTTATAAATGACAGCTATCGTCCAAAAATATACTGAAGTAAGGCTGGCAAGAGGACTTGAAAGCGGGGCAGAATTGCAGGAAACCGATTTCAGGAGGTAGACTGGAATTGCATTGAAAGCACAGGAAAAGAGGCAGAACGTCCACAATGATGCACTTGGCCAAAAAGGTCGTATGCGTTTTTTCCTGAATATATTCAGGAAAAAACGCATACGCCCTTTTTGGCCAACCAAGCAAGCTTGCAAAGGATATCTGCACTACAATGAAGTCTCACTTCCCCCCGGTCAAAAGGGCCATCTGAAAAAAGTGTAAAATCCAGAAAGGCAGGACAGGCCATGGAGAACTGGGAGCCTTGTTATGCTGATGGGCAGGATGTAAATTGCCAACAGACACTCGGGAGAAGTGTATGGTGTTTCCTGAAACATCTAAAAAACAAAGCAACAGAGCCTAGGGCACTTCCACTTATGGTACTATAGCTTAGGGAAATTAAAATCAAAACGATACAGCCACCCCAAAGTTTGGGACGCCTCTGTTTACAAGAACCTCGTTTACAGTACAAGTTCAACATCGCAGAAAGTGAAAAATGGATAAAGAAGTTGTGGTATTTACTTACAAAGCAATATCACTCAGCAATGAAATCTATGTCATCAGGCCCTTAGCAGCACAATGAGTGGATTCAGGTATGATGATTCTAACTGAAATAAGTCACACAGAAAAAGAAACATCATAAGATATCACTAATACACGGAATGTAAACTTGGCTACACAGGAACTGAATTCCAAAACAGAACAGGGTCTCAAATTTAGAAAACCAACTTATGCTTGCTTAAGGGGAAAGGTGAGTTGGGGTGCTGCATAAAACCAGAGATTGAAATGAGCACAGATAAAGTTCCTTAAGCCAAATATGGAATAGACAAGAGCTACTCCTTGCTCAACGAAATGGACTCAACACCCCATATTAAACGCCTAAGAATGTACCTGACTAGTAAGTATCTTAAAACCTATGGATTGCTATGTCTCCAAAAGAGAATCAAGCGTGTGTACAGGGGCATAAACGCAGCAGTGATAAGATTGGAGAGGTTCGGTGATCAAATGAAGACCATTTGAAGTCATATTGCATGGTACCCATTCCACGGGTCTCAACTCTCCAGGTTTAAGGTATTCTTCCTTCAGCTAACACATGCATGTGGAACCCAGAGTATGATCAACCATGTGAACGGGAGACGTGTTCAAATATGTCTCAGTTTTCCTCCCCTGGTACTCGGGTGCAACATTCCAGACGCTTTACTAACACTCTCCCCACTTGGAGAGTCAGCGCCTTTAACCTCCTGTTTGGCCCAGTTTGCAATTTCTGCGGAAGATGAACAGGAATAAGGAGAACCAATGAGAGACTAGCTGGAGGTGTCTGGACGGGCAAATTTAACTCTCATTTCCCACCAGGAAGAGGAATTAACCCAAGGCTCAGCGTGCCGTGCCGGAACCAGATTAGGGCCTGAAGCCATCCTGCGGTGTTGCGGCCAGGTCACAAGAAAGCGAGTTGAAGAAAGGAGCTCAGGGGCACTGTAATTCACAAACCTGCAGAGTTATAAATGACAGCTATCGTCCAAAAATATACTGAAGTAAGGCTGGCAAGAGGACTTGAAAGCGGGGCAGAATTGCAGGAAACCGATTTCAGGAGGTAGACTGGAATTGCATTGAAAGCATAGGAAAAGAGGCAGAACGTCCACAATGATGCACTTGGCCAAAAAGGGCGTATGCGTTTTTTCCTGAATATATTCAGGAAAAAACGCATACGCCCTTTTTGGCCAACCAAGCAAACTTGCAAAGGAAATCTGCACTACAATGAAGTCTCACTTCCCCCCGGTCAAAAGGGCCATCTGAAAAAAGTGTAAAATCCAGAAAGGCAGGACAGGCCATGGAGAACTGGGAGCCTTGTTATGCTGATGGGCGGGATGTAAATTGCCAACAGACACTCGGGAGAAGTGTATGGTGTTTCCTGAAACATCTAAAAAACAAAGCAACAGAGCCTAGTGCACTTCCACTTATGGTCCTATAGCCTACGGAAATTAAAATCAAAAAGACACAGCCACCCCAAAGTTTGGAATGGCTCTGTTTACAAGAACCTCATTTACAGTACAAGTTCAACATCGCAGAAAGTGAAAAATGGATAAAGAAGCTGTGGTATTTACTTACAAAGCAATATCACTCAGCAATGAAATCTATGTCATCAGGCCCTTAGCAGCACAATGAGTGGATTCAGGTATGATGATTCTAACTGAAATAAGTCACACAGAAAAAGAAACATCATAAGATATCACTAATACACGGAATGTAAACTTGGCTACACAGGAACTGAATTACAGAACAGAACAGGGTCTCAAATTTAGAAAACCAACTTATGCTTGCTTAAGGGGAAAGGTGAGTTGGGGTGCTGTATAAAACCAGAGATTGAAATGAGCACAGATAAAGTTCCTTAAGCCAAATATGGAATAGACAAGAGGTACTCCTTGCTCAACGAAATGGACTCAACACCCCATATTAAACGCCTAAGAATGTACCTGACTAGTAAGTATCTTAAAACCTATGGATTGCTATGTCTCCAAAAGAGAATCAAGCGTGTCTACAGGGGCATAAACGCAGCAGTGATAGGATTGGAGAGGTTCGGTGAGCAAATGAAGACCCTTTGAAGTCATATTGCATGGTACCCATTCCACGGGTTTCAACTACCCAGGTTTAAGGTATTCTTCCTTCAGCTAAAACATGCATGTGGAACCCAGAGTATGATCAACCGTGTGAACGGGAGACGTGTTCAAATATGTCTCAGTTTTCCTCCCTGGTACTCGGGTGCAACATTCCAGACGCTTTACTAACACTCTCCCGACTTGGAGAGTCAGTCCCTTTAACCTCCTGTTTGGCCCAGTTTGCAATTTCTGCGGAAGATGAACAGGAATAGCGAGAACCAATGAGAGACTAGCTGGAGGTGTCTGGACGGGCAAATTTAACTCTCATTTCCCACCAGGAAGAGGAATTAACCCAAGGCTCAGCGTGCCGTGCCGGAACCAGATTAGGGCCTGAAGCCATCCTGCGGTGTTGCGGCCAGGTCACAAGAAAGCGAGTTGAAGAAAGGAGCTCAGGGGCACTGTAATTCACAAACCTGCAGAGTTATAAATGACAGCTATCGTCCAAAAATATACTGAAGTAAGGCTGGCAAGAGGACTTGAAAGCGGGGCAGAATTGCAGGAAACCGATTTCAGGAGGTAGACTGGAATTGCATTGAAAGCATAGGAAAAGAGGCAGAACGTCCACAATGATGCACTTGGCCAAAAAGGGCGTATGCGTTTTTTCCTGAATATATTCAGGAAAAAACGCATACGCCCTTTTTGGCCAACCAAGCAAACTTGCAAAGGAAATCTGCACTACAATGAAGTCTCACTTCCCCCCCGGTCAAAAGGGCCATCTGAAAAAAGTGTAAAATCCAGAAAGGCAGGACAGGCCATGGAGAACTGGGAGCCTTGTTATGCTGATGGGCGGGATGTAAATTGCCAACAGACACTCGGGAGAAGTGTATGGTGTTTCCTGAAACATCTAAAAAACAAAGCAACAGAGCCTAGTGCACTTCCACTTATGGTCCTATAGCCTACGGAAATTAAAATCAAAAAGACACAGCCACCCCAAAGTTTGGAATGGCTCTGTTTACAAGAACCTCATTTACAGTACAAGTTCAACATCGCAGAAAGTGAAAAATGGATAAAGAAGCTGTGGTATTTACTTACAAAGCAATATCACTCAGCAATGAAATCTATGTCATCAGGCCCTTAGCAGCACAATGAGTGGATTCAGGTATGATGATTCTAACTGAAATAAGTCACACAGAAAAAGAAACATCATAAGATATCACTAATACACGGAATGTAAACTTGGCTACACAGGAACTGAATTACAGAACAGAACAGGGTCTCAAATTTAGAAAACCAACTTATGCTTGCTTAAGGGGAAAGGTGAGTTGGGGTGCTGCATAAAACCAGAGATTGAAATGAGCACAGATAAAGTTCCTTAAGCCAAATATGGAATAGACAAGAGGTACTCCTTGCTCAACGAAATGGACTCAACACCCCATATTAAACGCCTAAGAATGTACCTGACTAGTAAGTATCTTAAAACCTATGGATTGCTATGTCTCCAAAAGAGAATCAAGCGTGTCTACAGGGGCATAAACGCAGCAGTGATAGGATTGGAGAGGTTCGGTGAGCAAATGAAGACCCTTTGAAGTCATATTGCATGGTACCCATTCCACGGGTTTCAACTACCCAGGTTTAAGGTATTCTTCCTTCAGCTAAAACATGCATGTGGAACCCAGAGTATGATCAACCGTGTGAACGGGAGACGTGTTCAAATATGTCTCAGTTTTCCTCCCTGGTACTCGGGTGCAACATTCCAGACGCTTTACTAACACTCTCCCGACTTGGAGAGTCAGTCCCTTTAACCTCCTGTTTGGCCCAGTTTGCAATTTCTGCGGAAGATGAACAGGAATAGCGAGAACCAATGAGAGACTAGCTGGAGGTGTCTGGACGGGCAAATTTAACTCTCATTTCCCACCAGGAAGAGGAATTAACCAAAGGCTCAGCGTGCCGTGCCGGAACCAGATTAGGGCCTGAAGCCATCCTGCGGTGTTGCGGCCAGGTCACAAGAAAGCGAGTTGAAGAAAGGAGCTCAGGGGCACTGTAATTCACAAACCTGCAGAGTTATAAATGACAGCTATCGTCCAAAAATATACTGAAGTAAGGCTGGCAAGAGGACTTGAAAGCGGGGCAGAATTGCAGGAAACCGATTTCAGGAGGTAGACTGGAATTGCATTGAAAGCATAGGAAAAGAGGCAGAACGTCCACAATGATGCACTTGGCCAAAAAGGGCGTATGCGTTTTTTCCTGAATATATTCAGGAAAAAACGCATACGCCCTTTTTGGCCAACCAAGCAAACTTGCAAAGGAAATCTGCACTACAATGAAGTCTCACTTCCCCCCGGTCAAAAGGGCCATCTGAAAAAAGTGTAAAATCCAGAAAGGCAGGACAGGCCATGGAGAACTGGGAGCCTTGTTATGCTGATGGGCGGGATGTAAATTGCCAACAGACACTCGGGAGAAGTGTATGGTGTTTCCTGAAACATCTAAAAAACAAAGCAACAGAGCCTAGTGCACTTCCACTTATGGTCCTATAGCCTACGGAAATTAAAATCAAAAAGACACAGCCACCCCAAAGTTTGGAATGGCTCTGTTTACAAGAACCTCATTTACAGTACAAGTTCAACATCGCAGAAAGTGAAAAATGGATAAAGAAGCTGTGGTATTTACTTACAAAGCAATATCACTCAGCAATGAAATCTATGTCATCAGGCCCTTAGCAGCACAATGAGTGGATTCAGGTATGATGATTCTAACTGAAATAAGTCACACAGAAAAAGAAACATCATAAGATATCACTAATACACGGAATGTAAACTTGGCTACACAGGAACTGAATTACAGAACAGAACAGGGTCTCAAATTTAGAAAACCAACTTATGCTTGCTTAAGGGGAAAGGTGAGTTGGGGTGCTGCATAAAACCAGAGATTGAAATGAGCACAGATAAAGTTCCTTAAGCCAAATATGGAATAGACAAGAGGTACTCCTTGCTCAACGAAATGGACTCAACACCCCATATTAAACGCCTAAGAATGTACCCGACTAGTAAGTATCTTAAAACCTATGGATTGCTATGTCTCCAAAAGAGAATCAAGCGTGTCTACAGGGGCATAAACGCAGCAGTGATAGGATTGGAGAGGTTCGGTGAGCAAATGAAGACCCTTTGAAGTCATATTGCATGGTACCCATTCCACGGGTTTCAACTACCCAGGTTTAAGGTATTCTTCCTTCAGCTAAAACATGCATGTGGAACCCAGAGTATGATCAACCGTGTGAACGGGAGACGTGTTCAAATATGTCTCAGTTTTCCTCCCTGGTACTCGGGTGCAACATTCCAGACGCTTTACTAACACTCTCCCCACTTGGAGAGTCAGCGCCTTTAACCTCCTGTTTGGCACAGTTTGCAATTTCTGCGGAAGATGAACAGGAATAGGGAGAACCAATGAGAGACTAGCTGGAGGTGTCTGGACGGGCAAATTTAACTCTCATTTCCCACCAGGAAGAGGAAATAACCAAAGGCTCAGCGTGTCGTGCCGGAACCAGATTATGGCCTGAAGCCATCCTGCGGTGTTGCGGCCAGCTCACAAGAAAGCGAGTTGAAGAAAGGAGCTCAGGGGCACTGTAATTCACAAACCTGCAGAGTTATAAATGACAGCTAACGTCCAAAAATATACTGAAGTAAGGCTGGCAAGAGGACTTGAAAGCGGGGCAGAATTGCAGGAAACCGATTTCAGGAGGTAGACTGGAATTGCATTGAAAGCACAGGAAAAGAGGCAGAACGTCCACAATGATGCACTTGGCCAAAAAGGTCGTATGCGTTTTTTCCTGAATATATTCAGGAAAAAACGCATACGCCCTTTTTGGCCAACCAAGCAAGCTTGCAAAGGATATCTGCACTACAATGAAGTCTCACTTCCCCCCGGTCAAAAGGGCCATCTGAAAAAAGTGTAAAATCCAGAAAGGCAGGACAGGCCATGGAGAACTGGGAGCCTTGTTATGCTGATGGGCAGGATGTAAATTGCCAACAGACACTCGGGAGAAGTGTATGGTGTTTCCTGAAACATCTAAAAAACAAAGCAACAGAGCCTAGGGCACTTCCACTTATGGTCCTATAGCTTAGGGAAATTAAAATCAAAACGACACAGCCACCCCAAAGTTTGGGACGCCTCTGTTTACAAGAACCTCGTTTACAGTACAAGTTCAACATCGCAGAAAGTGAAAAATGGATAAAGAAGTTGTGGTATTTACTTACAAAACAATATCACTCAGCAATGAAATCTATGTCATCAGGCCCTTAGCAGCACAATGAGTGGATTCAGGTATGATGATTCTAACTGAAATAAGTCACACAGAAAAAGAAACATCATAAGATATCACTAATACACGGAATGTAAACTTGGCTACACAGGAACTGAATTCCAAAACAGAACAGGGTCTCAAATTTAGAAAACCAACTTATGCTTGCTTAAGGGGAAAGGTGAGTTGGGGTGCTGCATAAAACCAGAGATTGAAATGAGCACAGATAAAGTTCCTTAAGCCAAATATGGAATAGACAAGAGCTACTCCTTGCTCAACAAAATGGACTCAACACCCCATATTAAACGCCTAAGAATGTACCTGACTAGTAAGTATCTTAAAACCTATGGATTGCTATGTCTCCAAAAGAGAATCAAGCGTGTGTAGAGGGGCATAAACGCAGCAGTGATAAGATTGGAGAGGTTCGGTGATCAAATGAAGACCATTTGAAGTCATATTGCATGGTACCCATTCCACGGGTCTCAACTCTCCAGGTTTAAGGTATTCTTCCTTCAGCTAACACATGCATGTGGAACCCAGAGTATGATCAACCATGTGAACGGGAGACGTGTTCAAATATGTCTCAGTTTTCCTCCCCTGGTACTCGGGTGCAACATTCCAGACGCTTTACTAACACTCTCCCCACTTGGAGAGTCAGCGCCTTTAACCTCCTGTTTGGCCCAGTTTGCAATTTCTGCGGAAGATGAACAGGAATAAGGAGAACCAATGAGAGACTAGCTGGAGGTGTCTGGACGGGCAAATTTAACTCTCATTTCCCACCAGGAAGAGGAATTAACCCAAGGCTCAGCGTGCCGTGCCGGAACCAGATTAGGGCCTGAAGCCATCCTGCGGTGTTGCGGCCAGGTCACAAGAAAGCGAGTTGAAGAAAGGAGCTCAGGGGCACTGTAATTCACAAACCTGCAGAGTTATAAATGACAGCTATCGTCCAAAAATATACTGAAGTAAGGCTGGCAAGAGGACTTGAAAGCGGGGCAGAATTGCAGGAAACCGATTTCAGGAGGTAGACTGGAATTGCATTGAAAGCATAGGAAAAGAGGCAGAACGTCCACAATGATGCACTTGGCCAAAAAGGGCGTATGCGTTTTTTCCTGAATATATTCAGGAAAAAACGCATACGCCCTTTTTGGCCAACCAAGCAAACTTGCAAAGGAAATCTGCACTACAATGAAGTCTCACTTCCCCCCGGTCAAAAGGGCCATCTGAAAAAAGTGTAAAATCCAGAAAGGCAGGACAGGCCATGGAGAACTGGGAGCCTTGTTATGCTGATGGGCGGGATGTAAATTGCCAACAGACACTCGGGAGAAGTGTATGGTGTTTCCTGAAACATCTAAAAAACAAAGCAACAGAGCCTAGTGCACTTCCACTTATGGTCCTATAGCCTAGGGAAATTAAAATCAAAAAGACACAGCCACCCCAAAGTTTGGAATGGCTCTGTTTACAAGAACCTCATTTACAGTACAAGTTCAACATCGCAGAAAGTGAAAAATGGATAAAGAAGCTGTGGTATTTACTTACAAAGCAATATCACTCAGCAATGAAATCTATGTCATCAGGCCCTTAGCAGCACAATGAGTGGATTCAGGTATGATGATTCTAACTGAAATAAGTCACACAGAAAAAGAAACATCATAAGATATCACTAATACACGGAATGTAAACTTGGCTACACAGGAACTGAATTACAGAACAGAACAGGGTCTCAAATTTAGAAAACCAACTTATGCTTGCTTAAGGGGAAAGGTGAGTTGGGGTGCTGCATAAAACCAGAGATTGAAATGAGCACAGATAAAGTTCCTTAAGCCAAATATGGAATAGACAAGAGGTACTCCTTGCTCAACGAAATGGACTCAACACCCCATATTAAACGCCTAAGAATGTACCTGACTAGTAAGTATCTTAAAACCTATGGATTGCTATGTCTCCAAAAGAGAATCAAGCGTGTCTACAGGGGCATAAACGCAGCAGTGATAGGATTGGAGAGGTTCGGTGAGCAAATGAAGACCCTTTGAAGTCATATTGCATGGTACCCATTCCACGGGTTTCAACTACCCAGGTTTAAGGTATTCTTCCTTCAGCTAAAACATGCATGTGGAACCCAGAGTATGATCAACCGTGTGAACGGGAGACGTGTTCAAATATGTCTCAGTTTTCCTCCCTGGTACTCGGGTGCAACATTCCAGACGCTTTACTAACACTCTCCCCACTTGGAGAGTCAGCGCCTTTAACCTCCTGTTTGGCACAGTTTGCAATTTCTGCGGAAGATGAACAGGAATAGGGAGAACCAATGAGAGACTAGCTGGAGGTGTCTGGACGGGCAAATTTAACTCTCATTTCCCACCAGGAAGAGGAAATAACCAAAGGCTCAGCGTGTCGTGCCGGAACCAGATTATGGCCTGAAGCCATCCTGCGGTGTTGCGGCCAGCTCACAAGAAAGCGAGTTGAAGAAAGGAGCTCAGGGGCACTGTAATTCACAAACCTGCAGAGTTATAAATGACAGCTATCGTCCAAAAATATACTGAAGTAAGGCTGGCAAGAGGACTTGAAAGCGGGGCAGAATTGCAGGAAACCGATTTCAGGAGGTAGACTGGAATTGCATTGAAAGCATAGGAAAAGAGGCAGAACGTCCACAATGATGCACTTGGCCAAAAAGGGCGTATGCGTTTTTTCCTGAATATATTCAGGAAAAAACGCATACGCCCTTTTTGGCCAACCAAGCAAACTTGCAAAGGAAATCTGCACTACAATGAAGTCTCACTTCCCCCCGGTCAAAAGGGCCATCTGAAAAAAGTGTAAAATCCAGAAAGGCAGGACAGGCCATGGAGAACTGGGAGCCTTGTTATGCTGATGGGCGGGATGTAAATTGCCAACAGACACTCGGGAGAAGTGTATGGTGTTTCCTGAAACATCTAAAAAACAAAGCAACAGAGCCTAGTGCACTTCCACTTATGGTCCTATAGCCTACGGAAATTAAAATCAAAAAGACACAGCCACCCCAAAGTTTGGAATGGCTCTGTTTACAAGAACCTCATTTACAGTACAAGTTCAACATCGCAGAAAGTGAAAAATGGATAAAGAAGCTGTGGTATTTACTTACAAAGCAATATCACTCAGCAATGAAATCTATGTCATCAGGCCCTTAGCAGCACAATGAGTGGATTCAGGTATGATGATTCTAACTGAAATAAGTCACACAGAAAAAGAAACATCATAAGATATCACTAATACACGGAATGTAAACTTGGCTACACAGGAACTGAATTACAGAACAGAACAGGGTCTCAAATTTAGAAAACCAACTTATGCTTGCTTAAGGGGAAAGGTGAGTTGGGGTGCTGCATAAAACCAGAGATTGAAATGAGCACAGATAAAGTTCCTTAAGCCAAATATGGAATAGACAAGAGGTACTCCTTGCTCAACGAAATGGACTCAACACCCCATATTAAACGCCTAAGAATGTACCTGACTAGTAAGTATCTTAAAACCTATGGATTGCTATGTCTCCAAAAGAGAATCAAGCGTGTCTACAGGGGCATAAACGCAGCAGTGATAGGATTGGAGAGGTTCGGTGAGCAAATGAAGACCCTTTGAAGTCATATTGCATGGTACCCATTCCACGGGTTTCAACTACCCAGGTTTAAGGTATTCTTCCTTCAGCTAAAACATGCATGTGGAACCCAGAGTATGATCAACCGTGTGAACGGGAGACGTGTTCAAATATGTCTCAGTTTTCCTCCCTGGTACTCGGGTGCAACATTCCAGACGCTTTACTAACACTCTCCCGACTTGGAGAGTCAGTCCCTTTAACCTCCTGTTTGGCCCAGTTTGCAATTTCTGCGGAAGATGAACAGGAATAGCGAGAACCAATGAGAGACTAGCTGGAGGTGTCTGGACGGGCAAATTTAACTCTC
The DNA here is from genome assembly GCF_964374135.1 of Grampus griseus. Lineage (NCBI taxonomy): Eukaryota > Metazoa > Chordata > Mammalia > Artiodactyla > Delphinidae > Grampus > Grampus griseus. The sequence goes on from NC_139002.1 coordinate 233,436, forward strand.
ATTTCCCACCAGGAAGAGGAATTAACCAAAGGCTCAGCGTGCCGTGCCGGAACCAGATTAGGGCCTGAAGCCATCCTGCGGTGTTGCGGCCAGGTCACAAGAAAGCGAGTTGAAGAAAGGAGCTCAGGGGCACTGTAATTCACAAACCTGCAGAGTTATAAATGACAGCTATCGTCCAAAAATATACTGAAGTAAGGCTGGCAAGAGGACTTGAAAGCGGGGCAGAATTGCAGGAAACCGATTTCAGGAGGTAGACTGGAATTGCATTGAAAGCATAGGAAAAGAGGCAGAACGTCCACAATGATGCACTTGGCCAAAAAGGGCGTATGCGTTTTTTCCTGAATATATTCAGGAAAAAACGCATACGCCCTTTTTGGCCAACCAAGCAAACTTGCAAAGGAAATCTGCACTACAATGAAGTCTCACTTCCCCCCGGTCAAAAGGGCCATCTGAAAAAAGTGTAAAATCCAGAAAGGCAGGACAGGCCATGGAGAACTGGGAGCCTTGTTATGCTGATGGGCGGGATGTAAATTGCCAACAGACACTCAGGAGAAGTGTATGGTGTTTCCTGAAACATCTAAAAAACAAAGCAACAGAGCCTAGTGCACTTCCACTTATGGTCCTATAGCCTAGGGAAATTAAAATCAAAAAGACACAGCCACCCCAAAGTTTGGAATGGCTCTGTTTACAAGAACCTCATTTACAGTACAAGTTCAACATCGCAGAAAGTGAAAAATGGATAAAGAAGCTGTGGTATTTACTTACAAAGCAATATCACTCAGCAATGAAATCTATGTCATCAGGCCCTTAGCAGCACAATGAGTGGATTCAGGTATGATGATTCTAACTGAAATAAGTCACACAGAAAAAGAAACATCATAAGATATCACTAATACACGGAATGTAAACTTGGCTACACAGGAACTGAATTACAGAACAGAACAGGGTCTCAAATTTAGAAAACCAACTTATGCTTGCTTAAGGGGAAAGGTGAGTTGGGGTGCTGCATAAAACCAGAGATTGAAATGAGCACAGATAAAGTTCCTTAAGCCAAATATGGAATAGACAAGAGGTACTCCTTGCTCAACGAAATGGACTCAACACCCCATATTAAACGCCTAAGAATGTACCTGACTAGTAAGTATCTTAAAACCTATGGATTGCTATGTCTCCAAAAGAGAATCAAGCGTGTCTACAGGGGCATAAACGCAGCAGTGATAGGATTGGAGAGGTTCGGTGAGCAAATGAAAACCCTTTGAAGTCATATTGCATGGTACCCATTCCACGGGTTTCAACTACCCAGGTTTAAGGTATTCTTCCTTCAGCTAAAACATGCATGTGGAACCCAGAGTATGATCAACCGTGTGAACGGGAGACGTGTTCAAATATGTCTCAGTTTTCCTCCCTGGTACTCGGGTGCAACATTCCAGACGCTTTACTAACACTCTCCCCACTTGGAGAGTCAGCGCCTTTAACCTCCTGTTTGGCACAGTTTGCAATTTCTGCGGAAGATGAACAGGAATAGGGAGAACCAATGAGAGACTAGCTGGAGGTGTCTGGACGGGCAAATTTAACTCTCATTTCCCACCAGGAAGAGGAAATAACCAAAGGCTCAGCGTGTCGTGCCGGAACCAGATTATGGCCTGAAGCCATCCTGCGGTGTTGCGGCCAGCTCACAAGAAAGCGAGTTGAAGAAAGGAGCTCAGGGGCACTGTAATTCACAAACCTGCAGAGTTATAAATGACAGCTATCGTCCAAAAATATACTGAAGTAAGGCTGGCAAGAGGACTTGAAAGCGGGGCAGAATTGCAGGAAACCGATTTCAGGAGGTAGACTGGAATTGCATTGAAAGCACAGGAAAAGAGGCAGAACGTCCACAATGATGCACTTGGCCAAAAAGGGCGTATGCGTTTTTTCCTGAATATATTCAGGAAAAAACGCATACGCCCTTTTTGGCCAACCAAGCAAGCTTGCAAAGGATATCTGCACTACAATGAAGTCTCACTTCCCCCCGGTCAAAAGGGCCATCTGAAAAAAGTGTAAAATCCAGAAAGGCAGGACAGGCCATGGAGAACTGGGAGCCTTGTTATGCTGATGGGCAGGATGTAAATTGCCAACAGACACTCGGGAGAAGTGTATGGTGTTTCCTGAAACATCTAAAAAACAAAGCAACAGAGCCTAGGGCACTTCCACTTATGGTACTATAGCTTAGGGAAATTAAAATCAAAACGACACAGCCACCCCAAAGTTTGGGACGCCTCTGTTTACAAGAACCTCGTTTACAGTACAAGTTCAACATCGCAGAAAGTGAAAAATGGATAAAGAAGTTGTGGTATTTACTTACAAAACAATATCACTCAGCAATGAAATCTATGTCATCAGGCCCTTAGCAGCACAATGAGTGGATTCAGGTATGATGATTCTAACTGAAATAAGTCACACAGAAAAAGAAACATCATAAGATATCACTAACACACGGAATGTAAACTTGGCTACACAGGAACTGAATTCCAAAACAGAACAGGGTCTCAAATTTAGAAAACCAACTTATGCTTGCTTAAGGGGAAAGGTGAGTTGGGGTGCTGCATAAAACCAGAGATTGAAATGAGCACAGATAAAGTTCCTTAAGCCAAATATGGAATAGACAAGAGCTACTCCTTGCTCAACGAAATGGACTCAACACCCCATATTAAACGCCTAAGAATGTACCTGACTAGTAAGTATCTTAAAACCTATGGATTGCTATGTCTCCAAAAGAGAATCAAGCGTGTGTACAGGGGCATAAACGCAGCAGTGATAAGATTGGAGAGGTTCGGTGATCAAATGAAGACCATTTGAAGTCATATTGCATGGTACCCATTCCACGGGTCTCAACTCTCCAGGTTTAAGGTATTCTTCCTTCAGCTAACACATGCATGTGGAACCCAGAGTATGATCAACCATGTGAACGGGAGACGTGTTCAAATATGTCTCAGTTTTCCTCCCCTGGTACTCGGGTGCAACATTCCAGACGCTTTACTAACACTCTCCCCACTTGGAGAGTCAGCGCCTTTAACCTCCTGTTTGGCCCAGTTTGCAATTTCTGCGGAAGATGAACAGGAATAAGGAGAACCAATGAGAGACTAGCTGGAGGTGTCTGGACGGGCAAATTTAACTCTCATTTCCCACCAGGAAGAGGAATTAACCCAAGGCTCAGCGTGCCGTGCTGGAACCAGATTAGGGCCTGAAGCCATCCTGCGGTGTTGCGGCCAGGTCACAAGAAAGCGAGTTGAAGAAAGGAGCTCAGGGGCACTGTAATTCACAAACCTGCAGAGTTATAAATGACAGCTATCGTCCAAAAATATACTGAAGTAAGGCTGGCAAGAGGACTTGAAAGCGGGGCAGAATTGCAGGAAACCGATTTCAGGAGGTAGACTGGAATTGCATTGAAAGCATAGGAAAAGAGGCAGAACGTCCACAATGATGCACTTGGCCAAAAAGGGCGTATGCGTTTTTTCCTGAATATATTCAGGAAAAAACGCATACGCCCTTTTTGGCCAACCAAGCAAACTTGCAAAGGAAATCTGCACTACAATGAAGTCTCACTTCCCCCCGGTCAAAAGGGCCATCTGAAAAAAGTGTAAAATCCAGAAAGGCAGGACAGGCCATGGAGAACTGGGAGCCTTGTTATGCTGATGGGCGGGATGTAAATTGCCAACAGACACTCGGGAGAAGTGTATGGTGTTTCCTGAAACATCTAAAAAACAAAGCAACAGAGCCTAGTGCACTTCCACTTATGGTCCTATAGCCTACGGAAATTAAAATCAAAAAGACACAGCCACCCCAAAGTTTGGAATGGCTCTGTTTACAAGAACCTCATTTACAGTACAAGTTCAACATCGCAGAAAGTGAAAAATGGATAAAGAAGCTGTGGTATTTACTTACAAAGCAATATCACTCAGCAATGAAATCTATGTCATCAGGCCCTTAGCAGCACAATGAGTGGATTCAGGTATGATGATTCTAACTGAAATAAGTCACACAGAAAAAGAAACATCATAAGATATCACTAATACACGGAATGTAAACTTGGCTACACAGGAACTGAATTACAGAACAGAACAGGGTCTCAAATTTAGAAAACCAACTTATGCTTGCTTAAGGGGAAAGGTGAGTTGGGGTGCTGCATAAAACCAGAGATTGAAATGAGCACAGATAAAGTTCCTTAAGCCAAATATGGAATAGACAAGAGGTACTCCTTGCTCAACGAAATGGACTCAACACCCCATATTAAACGCCTAAGAATGTACCTGACTAGTAAGTATCTTAAAACCTATGGATTGCTATGTCTCCAAAAGAGAATCAAGCGTGTCTACAGGGGCATAAACGCAGCAGTGATAGGATTGGAGAGGTTCGGTGAGCAAATGAAGACCCTTTGAAGTCATATTGCATGGTACCCATTCCACGGGTTTCAACTACCCAGGTTTAAGGTATTCTTCCTTCAGCTAAAACATGCATGTGGAACCCAGAGTATGATCAACCGTGTGAACGGGAGACGTGTTCAAATATGTCTCAGTTTTCCTCCCTGGTACTCGGGTGCAACATTCCAGACGCTTTACTAACACTCTCCCGACTTGGAGAGTCAGTCCCTTTAACCTCCTGTTTGGCCCAGTTTGCAATTTCTGCGGAAGATGAACAGGAATAGCGAGAACCAATGAGAGACTAGCTGGAGGTGTCTGGACGGGCAAATTTAACTCTCATTTCCCACCAGGAAGAGGAATTAACCAAAGGCTCAGCGTGCCGTGCCGGAACCAGATTAGGGCCTGAAGCCATCCTGCGGTGTTGCGGCCAGGTCACAAGAAAGCGAGTTGAAGAAAGGAGCTCAGGGGCACTGTAATTCACAAACCTGCAGAGTTATAAATGACAGCTATCGTCCAAAAATATACTGAAGTAAGGCTGGCAAGAGGACTTGAAAGCGGGGCAGAATTGCAGGAAACCGATTTCAGGAGGTAGACTGGAATTGCATTGAAAGCACAGGAAAAGAGGCAGAACGTCCACAATGATGCACTTGGCCAAAAAGGGCGTATGCGTTTTTTCCTGAATATATTCAGGAAAAAACGCATACGCCCTTTTTGGCCAACCAAGCAAGCTTGCAAAGGAAATCTGCACTACAATGAAGTCTCACTTCCCCCCGGTCAAAAGGGCCATCTGAAAAAAGTGTAAAATCCAGAAAGGCAGGACAGGCCATGGAGAACTGGGAGCCTTGTTATGCTGATGGGCAGGATGTAAATTGCCAACAGACACTCGGGAGAAGTGTATGGTGTTTCCTGAAACATCTAAAAAACAAAGCAACAGAGCCTAGGGCACTTCCACTTATGGTCCTATAGCTTAGGGAAATTAAAATCAAAACGACACAGCCACCCCAAAGTTTGGGACGCCTCTGTTTACAAGAACCTCGTTTACAGTACAAGTTCAACATCGCAGAAAGTGAAAAATGGATAAAGAAGTTGTGGTATTTACTTACAAAGCAATATCACTCAGCAATGAAATCTATGTCATCAGGCCCTTAGCAGCACAATGAGTGGATTCAGGTATGATGATTCTAACTGAAATAAGTCACACAGAAAAAGAAACATCATAAGATATCAGTAATACACGGAATGTAAACTTCGCTACACAGGAACTGAATTACAGAACAGAACAGGGTCTCAAATTTAGAAAACCAACTTATGCTTGCTTAAGGGGAAAGGTGAGTTGGGGTGCTGCATAAAACCAGAGATTGAAATGAGCACAGATAAAGTTCCTTAAGCCAAATATGGAATAGACAAGAGCTACTCCTTGCTCAACGAAATGGACTCAACACCGCATATTAAACGCCTAAGAAGGTACCTGACTAGTAAGTATCTTAAAACCTATGGATTGCTATGTCTCCGAAAGAGAATCAAGCATGTGTACAGGGGCATAAATGCAGCACTGATAGGATTGGAGAGGTTCGGTGAGCAAATGAAGACCCTTTGAAGTCATATTGCATGGTACCCATTCCACAGGTTTCAACTACCCAGGTTTAAGGTATTCTTCCTTCAGCTAAAACATGCATGTGGAACCTACAGTATGATCAACCATGTGATCGGGAGACGTGTTCAAATATGTCTCAGTTTTCGTACCCAGGTACTCGGGTGCAACCTTCCACATGCTTTACTAACACTCTCCCAACTTGGAGAGTCAGTCCCTTTAACCTCCTGTTTGGCCCAGTTTGCAATTTCTGCGGAAGATGAACAGGAATAGCGAGAACCAATGAGAGACTAGCTGGAGGTGTCTGGACGGGCAAGTTTAACTCTCATTTCCCACAAGGAAGAGGAATTAACCAAAGGCTCAGCGTGCCGTGCCGGAACCAGATTAGGGCCTGAAGCCATCCTGCGGTGTTGCGGCCAGGTCACAAGAAAGCGAGTTGAAGAAAGGAGCTCAGGGGCACTGTAATTCACAAACCTGCAGAGTTATAAATGACAGCTATCGTCCAAAAATATACTGAAGTAAGGCTGGCAAGAGGACTTGAAAGCGGGGCAGAATTGCAGGAAACCGATTTCAGGAGGTAGACTGGAATTGCATTGAAAGCATAGGAAAAGAGGCAGAACGTCCACAATGATGCACTTGGCCAAAAAGGGCGTATGCGTTTTTTCCTGAATATATTCAGGAAAAAACGCATACGCCCTTTTTGGCCAACCAAGCAAACTTGCAAAGGAAATCTGCACTACAATGAAGTCTCACTTCCCCCCGGTCAAAAGGGCCATCTGAAAAAAGTGTAAAATCCAGAAAGGCAGGACAGGCCATGGAGAACTGGGAGCCTTGTTATGCTGATGGGCGGGATGTAAATTGCCAACAGACACTCGGGAGAAGTGTATGGTGTTTCCTGAAACATCTAAAAAACAAAGCAACAGAGCCTAGTGCACTTCCACTTATGGTCCTATAGCCTACGGAAATTAAAATCAAAAAGACACAGCCACCCCAAAGTTTGGAATGGCTCTGTTTACAAGAACCTCATTTACAGTACAAGTTCAACATCGCAGAAAGTGAAAAATGGATAAAGAAGCTGTGGTATTTACTTACAAAGCAATATCACTCAGCAATGAAATCTATGTCATCAGGCCCTTAGCAGCACAATGAGTGGATTCAGGTATCATGATTCTAACTGAAATAAGTCACACAGAAAAAGAAACATCATAAGATATCACTAATACACGGAATGTAAACTTGGCTACACAGGAACTGAATTACAGAACAGAACAGGGTCTCAAATTTAGAAAACCAACTTATGCTTGCTTAAGGGGAAAGGTGAGTTGGGGTGCTGCATAAAACCAGAGATTGAAATGAGCACAGATAAAGTTCCTTAAGCCAAATATGGAATAGACAAGAGGTACTCCTTGCTCAACGAAATGGACTCAACACCCCATATTAAACGCCTAAGAATGTACCTGACTAGTAAGTATCTTAAAACCTATGGATTGCTATGTCTCCAAAAGAGAATCAAGCGTGTCTACAGGGGCATAAACGCAGCAGTGATAGGATTGGAGAGGTTCGGTGAGCAAATGAAGACCCTTTGAAGTCATATTGCATGGTACCCATTCCACGGGTTTCAACTACCCAGGTTTAAGGTATTCTTCCTTCAGCTAAAACATGCATGTGGAACCCAGAGTATGATCAACCGTGTGAACGGGAGACGTGTTCAAATATGTCTCAGTTTTCCTCCCTGGTACTCGGGTGCAACATTCCAGACGCTTTACTAACACTCTCCCCACTTGGAGAGTCAGCGCCTTTAACCTCCTGTTTGGCACAGTTTGCAATTTCTGCGGAAGATGAACAGGAATAGGGAGAACCAATGAGAGACTAGCTGGAGGTGTCTGGACGGGCAAATTTAACTCTCATTTCCCACCAGGAAGAGGAAATAACCAAAGGCTCAGCGTGTCGTGCCGGAACCAGATTAGGGCCTGAAGCCATCCTGCGGTGTTGCGGCCAGCTCACAAGAAAGCGAGTTGAAGAAAGGAGCTCAGGGGCACTGTAATTCACAAACCTGCAGAGTTATAAATGACAGCTAACGTCCAAAAATATACTGAAGTAAGGCTGGCAAGAGGACTTGAAAGCGGGGCAGAATTGCAGGAAACCGATTTCAGGAGGTAGACTGGAATTGCATTGAAAGCACAGGAAAAGAGGCAGAACGTCCACAATGATGCACTTGGCCAAAAAGGTCGTATGCGTTTTTTCCTGAATATATTCAGGAAAAAACGCATACGCCCTTTTTGGCCAACCAAGCAAGCTTGCAAAGGATATCTGCACTACAATGAAGTCTCACTTCCCCCCGGTCAAAAGGGCCATCTGAAAAAAGTGTAAAATCCAGAAAGGCAGGACAGGCCATGGAGAACTGGGAGCCTTGTTATGCTGATGGGCGGGATGTAAATTGCCAACAGACACTCGGGAGAAGTGTATGGTGTTTCCTGAAACATCTAAAAAACAAAGCAACAGAGCCTAGGGCACTTCCACTTATGGTCCTATAGCTTAGGGAAATTAAAATCAAAACGACACAGCCACCCCAAAGTTTGGGACGCCTCTGTTTACAAGAACCTCGTTTACAGTACAAGTTCAACATCGCAGAAAGTGAAAAATGGATAAAGAAGTTGTGGTATTTACTTACAAAACAATATCACTCAGCAATGAAATCTATGTCATCAGGCCCTTAGCAGCACAATGAGTGGATTCAGGTATGATGATTCTAACTGAAATAAGTCACACAGAAAAAGAAACATCATAAGATATCACTAATACACGGAATGTAAACTTGGCTACACAGGAACTGAATTCCAAAACAGAACAGGGTCTCAAATTTAGAAAACCAACTTATGCTTGCTTAAGGGGAAAGGTGAGTTGGGGTGCTGCATAAAACCAGAGATTGAAATGAGCACAGATAAAGTTCCTTAAGCCAAATATGGAATAGACAAGAGCTACTCCTTGCTCAACAAAATGGACTCAACACCCCATATTAAACGCCTAAGAATGTACCTGACTAGTAAGTATCTTAAAACCTATGGATTGCTATGTCTCCAAAAGAGAATCAAGCGTGTGTACAGGGGCATAAACGCAGCAGTGATAAGATTGGAGAGGTTCGGTGATCAAATGAAGACCATTTGAAGTCATATTGCATGGTACCCATTCCACGGGTCTCAACTCTCCAGGTTTAAGGTATTCTTCCTTCAGCTAACACATGCATGTGGAACCCAGAGTATGATCAACCATGTGAACGGGAGACGTGTTCAAATATGTCTCAGTTTTCCTCCCCTGGTACTCGGGTGCAACATTCCAGACGCTTTACTAACACTCTCCCCACTTGGAGAGTCAGCGCCTTTAACCTCCTGTTTGGCCCAGTTTGCAATTTCTGCGGAAGATGAACAGGAATAAGGAGAACCAATGAGAGACTAGCTGGAGGTGTCTGGACGGGCAAATTTAACTCTCATTTCCCACCAGGAAGAGGAATTAACCCAAGGCTCAGCGTGCCGTGCCGGAACCAGATTAGGGCCTGAAGCCATCCTGCGGTGTTGCGACCAGGTCACAAGAAAGCGAGTTGAAGAAAGGAGCTCAGGGGCACTGTAATTCACAAACCTGCAGAGTTATAAATGACAGCTATCGTCCAAAAATATACTGAAGTAAGGCTGGCAAGAGGACTTGAAAGCGGGGCAGAATTGCAGGAAACCGATTTCAGGAGGTAGACTGGAATTGCATTGAAAGCATAGGAAAAGAGGCAGAACGTCCACAATGATGCACTTGGCCAAAAAGGGCGTATGCGTTTTTTCCTGAATATATTCAGGAAAAAACGCATACGCCCTTTTTGGCCAACCAAGCAAACTTGCAAAGGAAATCTGCACTACAATGAAGTCTCACTTCCCCCCGGTCAAAAGGGCCATCTGAAAAAAGTGTAAAATCCAGAAAGGCAGGACAGGCCATGGAGAACTGGGAGCCTTGTTATGCTGATGGGCGGGATGTAAATTGCCAACAGACACTCGGGAGAAGTGTATGGTGTTTCCTGAAACATCTAAAAAACAAAGCAACAGAGCCTAGTGCACTTCCACTTATGGTCCTATAGCCTACGGAAATTAAAATCAAAAAGACACAGCCACCCCAAAGTTTGGAATGGCTCTGTTTACAAGAACCTCATTTACAGTACAAGTTCAACATCGCAGAAAGTGAAAAATGGATAAAGAAGCTGTGGTATTTACTTACAAAGCAATATCACTCAGCAATGAAATCTATGTCATCAGGCCCTTAGCAGCACAATGAGTGGATTCAGGTATGATGATTCTAACTGAAATAAGTCACACAGAAAAAGAAACATCATAAGATATCACTAATACACGGAATGTAAACTTGGCTACACAGGAACTGAATTACAGAACAGAACAGGGTCTCAAATTTAGAAAACCAACTTATGCTTGCTTAAGGGGAAAGGTGAGTTGGGGTGCTGCATAAAACCAGAGATTGAAATGAGCACAGATAAAGTTCCTTAAGCCAAATATGGAATAGACAAGAGGTACTCCTTGCTCAACGAAATGGACTCAACACCCCATATTAAACGCCTAAGAATGTACCTGACTAGTAAGTATCTTAAAACCTATGGATTGCTATGTCTCCAAAAGAGAATCAAGCGTGTCTACAGGGGCATAAACGCAGCAGTGATAGGATTGGAGAGGTTCGGTGAGCAAATGAAGACCCTTTGAAGTCATATTGCATGGTACCCATTCCACGGGTTTCAACTACCCAGGTTTAAGGTATTCTTCCTTCAGCTAAAACATGCATGTGGAACCCAGAGTATGATCAACCGTGTGAACGGGAGACGTGTTCAAATATGTCTCAGTTTTCCTCCCTGGTACTCGGGTGCAACATTCCAGACGCTTTACTAACACTCTCCCCACTTGGAGAGTCAGCGCCTTTAACCTCCTGTTTGGCACAGTTTGCAATTTCTGCGGAAGATGAACAGGAATAGGGAGAACCAATGAGAGACTAGCTGGAGGTGTCTGGACGGGCAAATTTAACTCTCATTTCCCACCAGGAAGAGGAAATAACCAAAGGCTCAGCGTGTCGTGCCGGAACCAGATTAGGGCCTGAAGCCATCCTGCGGTGTTGCGGCCAGCTCACAAGAAAGCGAGTTGAAGAAAGGAGCTCAGGGGCACTGTAATTCACAAACCTGCAGAGTTATAAATGACAGCTAACGTCCAAAAATATACTGAAGTAAGGCTGGCAAGAGGACTTGAAAGCGGGGCAGAATTGCAGGAAACCGATTTCAGGAGGTAGACTGGAATTGCATTGAAAGCACAGGAAAAGAGGCAGAACGTCCACAATGATGCACTTGGCCAAAAAGGTCGTATGCGTTTTTTCCTGAATATATTCAGGAAAAAACGCATACGCCCTTTTTGGCCAACCAAGCAAGCTTGCAAAGGATATCTGCACTACAATGAAGTCTCACTTCCCCCCGGTCAAAAGGGCCATCTGAAAAAAGTGTAAAATCCAGAAAGGCAGGACAGGCCATGGAGAACTGGGAGCCTTGTTATGCTGATGGGCGGGATGTAAATTGCCAACAGACACTCGGGAGAAGTGTATGGTGTTTCCTGAAACATCTAAAAAACAAAGCAACAGAGCCTAGGGCACTTCCACTTATGGTCCTATAGCTTAGGGAAATTAAAATCAAAACGACACAGCCACCCCAAAGTTTGGGACGCCTCTGTTTACAAGAACCTCGTTTACAGTACAAGTTCAACATCGCAGAAAGTGAAAAATGGATAAAGAAGTTGTGGTATTTACTTACAAAACAATATCACTCAGCAATGAAATCTATGTCATCAGGCCCTTAGCAGCACAATGAGTGGATTCAGGTATGATGATTCTAACTGAAATAAGTCACACAGAAAAAGAAACATCATAAGATATCACTAATACACGGAATGTAAACTTGGCTACACAGGAACTGAATTCCAAAACAGAACAGGGTCTCAAATTTAGAAAACCAACTTATGCTTGCTTAAGGGGAAAGGTGAGTTGGGGTGCTGCATAAAACCAGAGATTGAAATGAGCACAGATAAAGTTCCTTAAGCCAAATATGGAATAGACAAGAGCTACTCCTTGCTCAACAAAATGGACTCAACACCCCATATTAAACGCCTAAGAATGTACCTGACTAGTAAGTATCTTAAAACCTATGGATTGCTATGTCTCCAAAAGAGAATCAAGCGTGTCTACAGGGGCATAAACGCAGCAGTGATAGGATTGGAGAGGTTCGGTGAGCAAATGAAGACCCTTTGAAGTCATATTGCATGGTACCCATTCCACGGGTTTCAACTACCCAGGTTTAAGGTATTCTTCCTTCAGCTAAAACATGCATGTGGAACCCAGAGTATGATCAACCGTGTGAACGGGAGACGTGTTCAAATATGTCTCAGTTTTCCTCCCTGGTACTCGGGTGCAACATTCCAGACGCTTTACTAACACTCTCCCCACTTGGAGAGTCAGTGCCTTTAACCTCCTGTTTGGCACAGTTTGCAATTTCTGCGGAAGATGAACAGGAATAGGGAGAACCAATGAGAGACTAGCTGGAGGTGTCTGGACGGGCAAATTTAACTCTCATTTCCCACCAGGAAGAGGAAATAACCAAAGGCTCAGCGTGTCGTGCCGGAACCAGATTATGGCCTGAAGCCATCCTGCGGTGTTGCGGCCAGCTCATAAGAAAGCGAGTTGAAGAAAGGAGCTCAGGGGCACTGTAATTCACAAACCTGCAGAGTTATAAATGACAGCTATCGTCCAAAAATATACTGAAGTAAGGCTGGCAAGAGGACTTGAAAGCGGGGCAGAATTGCAGGAAACCGATTTCAGGAGGTAGACTGGAATTGCATTGAAAGCACAGGAAAAGAGGCAGAACGTCCACAATGATGCACTTGGCCAAAAAGGTCGTATGCGTTTTTTCCTGAATATATTCAGGAGAAAACGCATACGCCCTTTTTGGCCAACCAAGCAAACTTGCAAAGGAAATCTGCACTACAATGAAGTCTCACTTCCCCCCGGTCAAAAGGGCCATCTGAAAAAAGTGTAAAATCCAGAAAGGCAGGACAGGCCATGGAGAACTGGGAGCCTTGTTATGCTGATGGGCGGGATGTAAATTGCCAACAGACACTCGGGAGAAGTGTATGGTGTTTCCTGAAACATCTAAAAAACAAAGCAACAGAGCCTAGGGCACTTCCACTTATGGTCCTATAGCTTAGGGAAATTAAAATCAAAACGACACAGCCACCCCAAAGTTTGGGACGCCTCTGTTTACAAGAACCTCGTTTACAGTACAAGTTCAACATCGCAGAAAGTGAAAAATGGATAAAGAAGTTGTGGTATTTACTTACAAAGCAATATCACTCAGCAATGAAATCTATGTCATCAGGCCCTTAGCAGCACAATGAGTGGATTCAGGTATGATGATTCTAACTGAAATAAGTCACACAGAAAAAGAAACATCATAAGATATCAGTAATACACGGAATGTAAACTTGGCTACACAGGAACTGAATTACAGAACAGAACAGGGTCTCAAATTTAGAAAACCAACTTATGCTTGCTTAAGGGGAAAGGTGAGTTGGGGTGCTGCATAAAACCAGAGATTGAAATGAGCACAGATAAAGTTCCTTAAGCCAAATATGGAATAGACAAGAGGTACTCCTTGCTCAACGAAATGGACTCAACACCCCATATTAAACGCCTAAGAATGTACCTGACTAGTAAGTATCTTAAAACCTATGGATTGCTATGTCTCCAAAAGAGAATCAAGCGTGTCTACAGGGGCATAAACGCAGCAGTGATAGGATTGGAGAGGTTCGGTGAGCAAATGAAGACCCTTTGAAGTCATATTGCATGGTACCCATTCCACGGGTTTCAACTACCCAGGTTTAAGGTATTCTTCCTTCAGCTAAAACATGCATGTGGAACCCAGAGTATGATCAACCGTGTGAACGGGAGACGTGTTCAAATATGTCTCAGTTTTCCTCCCTGGTACTCGGGTGCAACATTCCAGACGCTTTACTAACACTCTCCCCACTTGGAGAGTCAGCGCCTTTAACCTCCTGTTTGGCACAGTTTGCAATTTCTGCGGAAGATGAACAGGAATAGGGAGAACCAATGAGAGACTAGCTGGAGGTGTCTGGACGGGCAAATTTAACTCTCATTTCCCACCAGGAAGAGGAAATAACCAAAGGCTCAGCGTGTCGTGCCGGAACCAGATTATGGCCTGAAGCCATCCTGCGGTGTTGCGGCCAGCTCATAAGAAAGCGAGTTGAAGAAAGGAGCTCAGGGGCACTGTAATTCACAAACCTGCAGAGTTATAAATGACAGCTATCGTCCAAAAATATACTGAAGTAAGGCTGGCAAGAGGACTTGAAAGCGGGGCAGAATTGCAGGAAACCGATTTCAGGAGGTAGACTGGAATTGCATTGAAAGCACAGGAAAAGAGGCAGAACGTCCACAATGATGCACTTGGCCAAAAAGGGCGTATGCGTTTTTTCCTGAATATATTCAGGAAAAAACGCATACGCCCTTTTTGGCCAACCAAGCAAGCTTGCAAAGGATATCTGCACTACAATGAAGTCTCACTTCCCCCCGGTCAAAAGGGCCATCTGAAAAAAGTGTAAAATCCAGAAAGGCAGGACAGGCCATGGAGAACTGGGAGCCTTGTTATGCTGATGGGCGGGATGTAAATTGCCAACAGACACTCGGGAGAAGTGTATGGTGTTTCCTGAAACATCTAAAAAACAAAGCAACAGAGCCTAGGGCACTTCCACTTATGGTCCTATAGCTTAGGGAAATTAAAATCAAAACGACACAGCCACCCCAAAGTTTGGGACGCCTCTGTTTACAAGAACCTCGTTTACAGTACAAGTTCAACATCGCAGAAAGTGAAAAATGGATAAAGAAGTTGTGGTATTTACTTACAAAGCAATATCACTCAGCAATGAAATCTATGTCATCAGGCCCTTAGCAGCACAATGAGTGGATTCAGGTATGATGATTCTAACTGAAATAAGTCACACAGAAAAAGAAACATCATAAGATATCAGTAATACACGGAATGTAAACTTGGCTACACAGGAACTGAATTACAGAACAGAACAGGGTCTCAAATTTAGAAAACCAACTTATGCTTGCTTAAGGGGAAAGGTGAGTTGGGGTGCTGCATAAAACCAGAGATTGAAATGAGCACAGATAAAGTTCCTTAAGCCAAATATGGAATAGACAAGAGCTACTCCTTGCTCAACGAAATGGACTCAACACCCCAAATTAAACGCCTAAGAATGTACCTGACTAGTAAGTATCTTAAAACCTATGGATTGCTCTGTCTCCATAAGAGAATCAAGCGTGTGTACAGGGGCATAAATGCAGCAGTGATAGGATTGGAGAGGTTCGGTGATCAAATGAAGACCCTTTGAAGTCATATTGCATGGTACCCATTCCACGGGTCTCAACTCTCCAGGTTTAAGGTATTCTTCCTTCAGCTAAAACATGCATGTGGAACCCAGAGTATGATCAACCGTGTGAACGGGAGACGTGTTCAAATATGTCTCCGTTTTCCTCCCCTGGTACTCGGGTGCAACATTCCAGACACTTTACTAACACTCTCCCCACTTGGAGAGTCAGCGCCTTTAACCTCCTGTTTGGCCCAGTTTGCAATTTCTGCGGAAGATGAACAGGAATAGGGAGAACCAATGAGAGACTAGCTGGAGGTGTCTGGACGGGCAAATTTAACTCTCATTTCCCACCAGGAAGAGGAAATACCCAAAGGCTCAGCGTGCCGTGCCGGAACCAGATTATGGCCTGAAGCCATCCTGCGGTGTTGCGGTCAGCTCAAAAGAAAGCGAGTTGAAGAAAGGAGCTCACGGGCACTGTAATTCACAAACCTGCAGAGTTATAAATGACAGCTATCGTCCAAAAATATACTGAAGTAAGGCTGCCAAGAGGACTTGAAAGCGGGGCAGAATTGCAGGAAACCGATTTCAGGAGGTAGACTGGAATTGCATTGAAAGCATAGGAAAAGAGGCAGAACGTCCACAATGATGCACTTGGCCAAAAAGGGCGTATGCGTTTTTTCCTGAATATATTCAGGAAAAAACGCATACGCCCTTTTTGGCCAACCAAGCAAACTTGCAAAGGAAATCTGCACTACAATGAAGTCTCACTTCCCCCCGGTCAAAAGGGCCACCTGAATAAAGTGTAAAATCCAGAAAGGCAGGACAGGCCATGGAGAACTGGGAGCCTTGTTATGCTGATGGGCGGGATGTAAATTGCCAACAGACACTCGGGAGAAGTGTATGGTGTTTCCTGAAACATCTAAAAAACAAAGCAACAGAGCCTAGGGCACTTCCACTTCTGGTCCTATAGCTTAGGGAAATTAAAATCAAAAAGACACAGCCACCCCGAAGTTTGGAACGGCTCTGTTTACAAGAACCTCGTTTACAGTACAAGTTCAACATCGCAGAAAATGAAAAATGGATAAAGAAGTTGTGGTATTTACTTACAAAGCAATATCACTGAGCAATGAAATCTATGTCATCAGGCCCTTAGCAGCACAATGAGTGGATTCAGGTATAATGATTCTAACTGAAATAAGTCACACAGAAAAAGAAACATCATAAGATATCACTAATACACGGAATGTAAACTTGGCTACACAGGAACTGAATTCCAAAACAGAACAGGGTCTCAAATTTAGAAAACCAACTTATGCTTGCTTAAGGGGAAAGGTGAGTTGGGGTGCTGCATAAAACCAGAGATTGAAATGAGCACAGATAAAGTTCCTTAAGCCAAATATGGAATAGACAAGAGCTACTCCTTGCTCAACGAAATGGACTCAACACCCCATATTAAACACCTAAGAATGTACCTGACTAGTAAGTATCTTAAAACCTATGGATTGCTATGTCTCCAAAAGAGAATCAAGCGTGTGTACAGGGGCATAAACGCAGCAGTGATAAGATTGGAGAGGTTCGGTGATCAAATGAAGACCATTTGAAGTCATATTGCATGGTACGCATTCCACGGGTCTCAACTCTCCAGGTTTAAGGTATTCTTCCTTCAGCTAACACATGCATGTGGAACCCAGAGTATGATCAACCATGTGAACGGGAGACGTGTTCAAATATGTCTCAGTTTTCCTCCCCTGGTACTCGGGTGCAACATTCCAGACGCTTTACTAACACTCTCCCCACTTGGAGAGTCAGCGCCTTTAACCTCCTGTTTGGCCCAGTTTGCAATTTCTGCGGAAGATGAACAGGAATAAGGAGAACCAATGAGAGACTAGCTGGAGGTGTCTGGACGGGCAAATTTAACTCTCATTTCCCACCAGGAAGAGGAATTAACCCAAGGCTCAGCGTGCCGTGCCGGAACCAGATTAGGGCCTGAAGCCATCCTGCGGTGTTGCGGCCAGGTCACAAGAAAGCGAGTTGAAGAAAGGAGCTCAGGGGCACTGTAATTCACAAACCTGCAGAGTTATAAATGACAGCTATCGTCCAAAAATATACTGAAGTAAGGCTGGCAAGAGGACTTGAAAGCGGGGCAGAATTGCAGGAAACCGATTTCAGGAGGTAGACTGGAATTGCATTGAAAGCATAGGAAAAGAGGCAGAACGTCCACAATGATGCACTTGGCCAAAAAGGGCGTATGCGTTTTTTCCTGAATATATTCAGGAAAAAACGCATACGCCCTTTTTGGCCAACCAAGCAAACTTGCAAAGGAAATCTGCACTACAATGAAGTCTCACTTACCCCGGTCAAAAGGGCCATCTGAAAAAAGTGTAAAATCCAGAAAGGCAGGACAGGCCATGGAGAACTGGGAGCCTTGTTATGCTGATGGGCGGGATGTAAATTGCCAACAGACACTCGGGAGAAGTGTATGGTGTTTCCTGAAACATCTAAAAAACAAAGCAACAGAGCCTAGGGCACTTCCACTTATGGTCCTATAGCTTAGGGAAATTAAAATCAAAAAGACACAGCCACCCCAAAGTTTGGGACGCCTCTGTTTACAAGAACCTCGTTTACCGTACAAGTTCAATATCACAGAAAGTGAAAAATGGATAAAGAACTTGTGGTACTTACGTTCAATGCAGTATCACTCAGCAATGAAATCTATGTCATCAGGCCCGTAGCAGCATAATGAGTGGATTCAGGTACGATGATTCTAACTGAAATAAGTCACACAGAAAAAGAAACATCATAAGATATCACTAATACACGGAATGTAAACTTGGCTACACAGGAACTGAATTCCAAAACAGAACAGAGTCTCAAATTTAGAAAACCAACTTATGCTTGCTTAAGGGGAAAGGTGAGTTGGGGTGCTGCATAAAACCAGAGATTGAAATGAGCACAGATAAAGTTCCTTAAGCCAAATATGGAATAGACAAGAGCTACTCCTTGCTCAACGAAATGGACTCAACACCCCATATTAAACGCCTAAGAATGTACCTGACTAGTAAGTATCTTAAAACCTATGGATTGCTATGTCTCCGAAAGAGAATCAAGCATGTGTACAGGGGCATAAACGCAGCAGTGATAGGATTGTAGAGGTTCGGTGAGCAAACGAAGACCCTTTGAAGTCATATTGCATGGTACCCATTCCACGGGTTTCAACTACCCAGGTTTAAGGTATTCTTCCTTCAGCTAAAACATGCATGTGAAACCCATAGTATGATCAACCATGTGAGCGGGAGACGTGTTCAAATATATCTCAGTTTTCGTACCCTGGTACTTCAGTGCAACATTCCAGACACTTTACTAACACTCTCCCGACTTGGAGAGTCAGTCCCTTTAACCTCCTGTTTGGCCCAGTTTGCAATTTCTGCGGAAGATGAACAGGAATAGCGAGAACCAATGAGAGACTAGCTGGAGGTGTCTGGACGGGCAAATTTAACTCTCATTTCCCACCAGGAAGAGGAATTAACCAAAGGCTCAGCGTGCCGTGCCGGAACCAGATTAGGGCCTGAAGCCATCCTGCGGTGTTGCGGCCAGGTCACAAGAAAGCGAGTTGAAGAAAGGAGCTCAGGGGCACTGTAATTCACAAACCTGCAGAGTTATAAATGACAGCTATCGTCCAAAAATATACTGAAGTAAGGCTGGCAAGAGGACTTGAAAGCGGGGCAGAATTGCAGGAAACCGATTTCAGGAGGTAGACTGGAATTGCATTGAAAGCATAGGAAAAGAGGCAGAACGTCCACAATGATGCACTTGGCCAAAAAGGGCGTATGCGTTTTTTCCTGAATATATTCAGGAAAAAACGCATACGCCCTTTTTGGCCAACCAAGCAAACTTGCAAAGGAAATCTGCACTACAATGAAGTCTCACTTCCCCCCCGGTCAAAAGGGCCATCTGAAAAAAGTGTAAAATCCAGAAAGGCAGGACAGGCCATGGAGAACTGGGAGCCTTGTTATGCTGATGGGCGGGATGTAAATTGCCAACAGACACTCGGGAGAAGTGTATGGTGTTTCCTGAAACATCTAAAAAACAAAGCAACAGAGCCTAGTGCACTTCCACTTATGGTCCTATAGCCTAGGGAAATTAAAATCAAAAAGACACAGCCACCCCAAAGTTTGGAATGGCTCTGTTTACAAGAACCTCATTTACAGTACAAGTTCAACATCGCAGAAAGTGAAAAATGGATAAAGAAGCTGTGGTATTTACTTACAAAGCAATATCACTCAGCAATGAAATCTATGTCATCAGGCCCTTAGCAGCACAATGAGTGGATTCAGGTATGATGATTCTAACTGAAATAAGTCACACAGAAAAAGAAACATCATAAGATATCACTAATACACGGAATGTAAACTTGGCTACACAGGAACTGAATTACAGAACAGAACAGGGTCTCAAATTTAGAAAACCAACTTATGCTTGCTTAAGGGGAAAGGTGAGTTGGGGTGCTGCATAAAACCAGAGATTGAAATGAGCACAGATAAAGTTCCTTAAGCCAAATATGGAATAGACAAGAGGTACTCCTTGCTCAACGAAATGGACTCAACACCCCATATTAAACGCCTAAGAATGTACCTGACTAGTAAGTATCTTAAAACCTATGGATTGCTATGTCTCCAAAAGAGAATCAAGCGTGTCTACAGGGGCATAAACGCAGCAGTGATAGGATTGGAGAGGTTCGGTGAGCAAATGAAGACCCTTTGAAGTCATATTGCATGGTACCCATTCCACGGGTTTCAACTACCCAGGTTTAAGGTATTCTTCCTTCAGCTAAAACATGCATGTGGAACCCAGAGTATGATCAACCGTGTGAACGGGAGACGTGTTCAAATATGTCTCAGTTTTCCTCCCTGGTACTCGGGTGCAACATTCCAGACGCTTTACTAACACTCTCCCCACTTGGAGAGTCAGCGCCTTTAACCTCCTGTTTGGCACAGTTTGCAATTTCTGCGGAAGATGAACAGGAATAGGGAGAACCAATGAGAGACTAGCTGGAGGTGTCTGGACGGGCAAATTTAACTCTCATTTCCCACCAGGAAGAGGAAATAACCAAAGGCTCAGCGTGTCGTGCCGGAACCAGATTATGGCCTGAAGCCATCCTGCGGTGTTGCGGCCAGCTCACAAGAAAGCGAGTTGAAGAAAGGAGCTCAGGGGCACTGTAATTCACAAACCTGCAGAGTTATAAATGACAGCTATCGTCCAAAAATATACTGAAGTAAGGCTGGCAAGAGGACTTGAAAGCGGGGCAGAATTGCAGGAAACCGATTTCAGGAGGTAGACTGGAATTGCATTGAAAGCACAGGAAAAGAGGCAGAACGTCCACAATGATGCACTTGGCCAAAAAGGTCGTATGCGTTTTTTCCTGAATATATTCAGGAAAAAACGCATACGCCCTTTTTGGCCAACCAAGCAAGCTTGCAAAGGATATCTGCACTACAATGAAGTCTCACTTCCCCCCGGTCAAAAGGGCCATCTGAAAAAAGTGTAAAATCCAGAAAGGCAGGACAGGCCATGGAGAACTGGGAGCCTTGTTATGCTGATGGGCAGGATGTAAATTGCCAACAGACACTCGGGAGAAGTGTATGGTGTTTCCTGAAACATCTAAAAAACAAAGCAACAGAGCCTAGGGCACTTCCACTTATGGTACTATAGCTTAGGGAAATTAAAATCAAAACGATACAGCCACCCCAAAGTTTGGGACGCCTCTGTTTACAAGAACCTCGTTTACAGTACAAGTTCAACATCGCAGAAAGTGAAAAATGGATAAAGAAGTTGTGGTATTTACTTACAAAGCAATATCACTCAGCAATGAAATCTATGTCATCAGGCCCTTAGCAGCACAATGAGTGGATTCAGGTATGATGATTCTAACTGAAATAAGTCACACAGAAAAAGAAACATCATAAGATATCACTAATACACGGAATGTAAACTTGGCTACACAGGAACTGAATTCCAAAACAGAACAGGGTCTCAAATTTAGAAAACCAACTTATGCTTGCTTAAGGGGAAAGGTGAGTTGGGGTGCTGCATAAAACCAGAGATTGAAATGAGCACAGATAAAGTTCCTTAAGCCAAATATGGAATAGACAAGAGCTACTCCTTGCTCAACGAAATGGACTCAACACCCCATATTAAACGCCTAAGAATGTACCTGACTAGTAAGTATCTTAAAACCTATGGATTGCTATGTCTCCAAAAGAGAATCAAGCGTGTGTACAGGGGCATAAACGCAGCAGTGATAAGATTGGAGAGGTTCGGTGATCAAATGAAGACCATTTGAAGTCATATTGCATGGTACCCATTCCACGGGTCTCAACTCTCCAGGTTTAAGGTATTCTTCCTTCAGCTAACACATGCATGTGGAACCCAGAGTATGATCAACCATGTGAACGGGAGACGTGTTCAAATATGTCTCAGTTTTCCTCCCCTGGTACTCGGGTGCAACATTCCAGACGCTTTACTAACACTCTCCCCACTTGGAGAGTCAGCGCCTTTAACCTCCTGTTTGGCCCAGTTTGCAATTTCTGCGGAAGATGAACAGGAATAAGGAGAACCAATGAGAGACTAGCTGGAGGTGTCTGGACGGGCAAATTTAACTCTCATTTCCCACCAGGAAGAGGAATTAACCCAAGGCTCAGCGTGCCGTGCCGGAACCAGATTAGGGCCTGAAGCCATCCTGCGGTGTTGCGGCCAGGTCACAAGAAAGCGAGTTGAAGAAAGGAGCTCAGGGGCACTGTAATTCACAAACCTGCAGAGTTATAAATGACAGCTATCGTCCAAAAATATACTGAAGTAAGGCTGGCAAGAGGACTTGAAAGCGGGGCAGAATTGCAGGAAACCGATTTCAGGAGGTAGACTGGAATTGCATTGAAAGCATAGGAAAAGAGGCAGAACGTCCACAATGATGCACTTGGCCAAAAAGGGCGTATGCGTTTTTTCCTGAATATATTCAGGAAAAAACGCATACGCCCTTTTTGGCCAACCAAGCAAACTTGCAAAGGAAATCTGCACTACAATGAAGTCTCACTTCCCCCCGGTCAAAAGGGCCATCTGAAAAAAGTGTAAAATCCAGAAAGGCAGGACAGGCCATGGAGAACTGGGAGCCTTGTTATGCTGATGGGCGGGATGTAAATTGCCAACAGACACTCGGGAGAAGTGTATGGTGTTTCCTGAAACATCTAAAAAACAAAGCAACAGAGCCTAGTGCACTTCCACTTATGGTCCTATAGCCTACGGAAATTAAAATCAAAAAGACACAGCCACCCCAAAGTTTGGAATGGCTCTGTTTACAAGAACCTCATTTACAGTACAAGTTCAACATCGCAGAAAGTGAAAAATGGATAAAGAAGCTGTGGTATTTACTTACAAAGCAATATCACTCAGCAATGAAATCTATGTCATCAGGCCCTTAGCAGCACAATGAGTGGATTCAGGTATGATGATTCTAACTGAAATAAGTCACACAGAAAAAGAAACATCATAAGATATCACTAATACACGGAATGTAAACTTGGCTACACAGGAACTGAATTACAGAACAGAACAGGGTCTCAAATTTAGAAAACCAACTTATGCTTGCTTAAGGGGAAAGGTGAGTTGGGGTGCTGTATAAAACCAGAGATTGAAATGAGCACAGATAAAGTTCCTTAAGCCAAATATGGAATAGACAAGAGGTACTCCTTGCTCAACGAAATGGACTCAACACCCCATATTAAACGCCTAAGAATGTACCTGACTAGTAAGTATCTTAAAACCTATGGATTGCTATGTCTCCAAAAGAGAATCAAGCGTGTCTACAGGGGCATAAACGCAGCAGTGATAGGATTGGAGAGGTTCGGTGAGCAAATGAAGACCCTTTGAAGTCATATTGCATGGTACCCATTCCACGGGTTTCAACTACCCAGGTTTAAGGTATTCTTCCTTCAGCTAAAACATGCATGTGGAACCCAGAGTATGATCAACCGTGTGAACGGGAGACGTGTTCAAATATGTCTCAGTTTTCCTCCCTGGTACTCGGGTGCAACATTCCAGACGCTTTACTAACACTCTCCCGACTTGGAGAGTCAGTCCCTTTAACCTCCTGTTTGGCCCAGTTTGCAATTTCTGCGGAAGATGAACAGGAATAGCGAGAACCAATGAGAGACTAGCTGGAGGTGTCTGGACGGGCAAATTTAACTCTCATTTCCCACCAGGAAGAGGAATTAACCCAAGGCTCAGCGTGCCGTGCCGGAACCAGATTAGGGCCTGAAGCCATCCTGCGGTGTTGCGGCCAGGTCACAAGAAAGCGAGTTGAAGAAAGGAGCTCAGGGGCACTGTAATTCACAAACCTGCAGAGTTATAAATGACAGCTATCGTCCAAAAATATACTGAAGTAAGGCTGGCAAGAGGACTTGAAAGCGGGGCAGAATTGCAGGAAACCGATTTCAGGAGGTAGACTGGAATTGCATTGAAAGCATAGGAAAAGAGGCAGAACGTCCACAATGATGCACTTGGCCAAAAAGGGCGTATGCGTTTTTTCCTGAATATATTCAGGAAAAAACGCATACGCCCTTTTTGGCCAACCAAGCAAACTTGCAAAGGAAATCTGCACTACAATGAAGTCTCACTTCCCCCCCGGTCAAAAGGGCCATCTGAAAAAAGTGTAAAATCCAGAAAGGCAGGACAGGCCATGGAGAACTGGGAGCCTTGTTATGCTGATGGGCGGGATGTAAATTGCCAACAGACACTCGGGAGAAGTGTATGGTGTTTCCTGAAACATCTAAAAAACAAAGCAACAGAGCCTAGTGCACTTCCACTTATGGTCCTATAGCCTACGGAAATTAAAATCAAAAAGACACAGCCACCCCAAAGTTTGGAATGGCTCTGTTTACAAGAACCTCATTTACAGTACAAGTTCAACATCGCAGAAAGTGAAAAATGGATAAAGAAGCTGTGGTATTTACTTACAAAGCAATATCACTCAGCAATGAAATCTATGTCATCAGGCCCTTAGCAGCACAATGAGTGGATTCAGGTATGATGATTCTAACTGAAATAAGTCACACAGAAAAAGAAACATCATAAGATATCACTAATACACGGAATGTAAACTTGGCTACACAGGAACTGAATTACAGAACAGAACAGGGTCTCAAATTTAGAAAACCAACTTATGCTTGCTTAAGGGGAAAGGTGAGTTGGGGTGCTGCATAAAACCAGAGATTGAAATGAGCACAGATAAAGTTCCTTAAGCCAAATATGGAATAGACAAGAGGTACTCCTTGCTCAACGAAATGGACTCAACACCCCATATTAAACGCCTAAGAATGTACCTGACTAGTAAGTATCTTAAAACCTATGGATTGCTATGTCTCCAAAAGAGAATCAAGCGTGTCTACAGGGGCATAAACGCAGCAGTGATAGGATTGGAGAGGTTCGGTGAGCAAATGAAGACCCTTTGAAGTCATATTGCATGGTACCCATTCCACGGGTTTCAACTACCCAGGTTTAAGGTATTCTTCCTTCAGCTAAAACATGCATGTGGAACCCAGAGTATGATCAACCGTGTGAACGGGAGACGTGTTCAAATATGTCTCAGTTTTCCTCCCTGGTACTCGGGTGCAACATTCCAGACGCTTTACTAACACTCTCCCGACTTGGAGAGTCAGTCCCTTTAACCTCCTGTTTGGCCCAGTTTGCAATTTCTGCGGAAGATGAACAGGAATAGCGAGAACCAATGAGAGACTAGCTGGAGGTGTCTGGACGGGCAAATTTAACTCTCATTTCCCACCAGGAAGAGGAATTAACCAAAGGCTCAGCGTGCCGTGCCGGAACCAGATTAGGGCCTGAAGCCATCCTGCGGTGTTGCGGCCAGGTCACAAGAAAGCGAGTTGAAGAAAGGAGCTCAGGGGCACTGTAATTCACAAACCTGCAGAGTTATAAATGACAGCTATCGTCCAAAAATATACTGAAGTAAGGCTGGCAAGAGGACTTGAAAGCGGGGCAGAATTGCAGGAAACCGATTTCAGGAGGTAGACTGGAATTGCATTGAAAGCATAGGAAAAGAGGCAGAACGTCCACAATGATGCACTTGGCCAAAAAGGGCGTATGCGTTTTTTCCTGAATATATTCAGGAAAAAACGCATACGCCCTTTTTGGCCAACCAAGCAAACTTGCAAAGGAAATCTGCACTACAATGAAGTCTCACTTCCCCCCGGTCAAAAGGGCCATCTGAAAAAAGTGTAAAATCCAGAAAGGCAGGACAGGCCATGGAGAACTGGGAGCCTTGTTATGCTGATGGGCGGGATGTAAATTGCCAACAGACACTCGGGAGAAGTGTATGGTGTTTCCTGAAACATCTAAAAAACAAAGCAACAGAGCCTAGTGCACTTCCACTTATGGTCCTATAGCCTACGGAAATTAAAATCAAAAAGACACAGCCACCCCAAAGTTTGGAATGGCTCTGTTTACAAGAACCTCATTTACAGTACAAGTTCAACATCGCAGAAAGTGAAAAATGGATAAAGAAGCTGTGGTATTTACTTACAAAGCAATATCACTCAGCAATGAAATCTATGTCATCAGGCCCTTAGCAGCACAATGAGTGGATTCAGGTATGATGATTCTAACTGAAATAAGTCACACAGAAAAAGAAACATCATAAGATATCACTAATACACGGAATGTAAACTTGGCTACACAGGAACTGAATTACAGAACAGAACAGGGTCTCAAATTTAGAAAACCAACTTATGCTTGCTTAAGGGGAAAGGTGAGTTGGGGTGCTGCATAAAACCAGAGATTGAAATGAGCACAGATAAAGTTCCTTAAGCCAAATATGGAATAGACAAGAGGTACTCCTTGCTCAACGAAATGGACTCAACACCCCATATTAAACGCCTAAGAATGTACCCGACTAGTAAGTATCTTAAAACCTATGGATTGCTATGTCTCCAAAAGAGAATCAAGCGTGTCTACAGGGGCATAAACGCAGCAGTGATAGGATTGGAGAGGTTCGGTGAGCAAATGAAGACCCTTTGAAGTCATATTGCATGGTACCCATTCCACGGGTTTCAACTACCCAGGTTTAAGGTATTCTTCCTTCAGCTAAAACATGCATGTGGAACCCAGAGTATGATCAACCGTGTGAACGGGAGACGTGTTCAAATATGTCTCAGTTTTCCTCCCTGGTACTCGGGTGCAACATTCCAGACGCTTTACTAACACTCTCCCCACTTGGAGAGTCAGCGCCTTTAACCTCCTGTTTGGCACAGTTTGCAATTTCTGCGGAAGATGAACAGGAATAGGGAGAACCAATGAGAGACTAGCTGGAGGTGTCTGGACGGGCAAATTTAACTCTCATTTCCCACCAGGAAGAGGAAATAACCAAAGGCTCAGCGTGTCGTGCCGGAACCAGATTATGGCCTGAAGCCATCCTGCGGTGTTGCGGCCAGCTCACAAGAAAGCGAGTTGAAGAAAGGAGCTCAGGGGCACTGTAATTCACAAACCTGCAGAGTTATAAATGACAGCTAACGTCCAAAAATATACTGAAGTAAGGCTGGCAAGAGGACTTGAAAGCGGGGCAGAATTGCAGGAAACCGATTTCAGGAGGTAGACTGGAATTGCATTGAAAGCACAGGAAAAGAGGCAGAACGTCCACAATGATGCACTTGGCCAAAAAGGTCGTATGCGTTTTTTCCTGAATATATTCAGGAAAAAACGCATACGCCCTTTTTGGCCAACCAAGCAAGCTTGCAAAGGATATCTGCACTACAATGAAGTCTCACTTCCCCCCGGTCAAAAGGGCCATCTGAAAAAAGTGTAAAATCCAGAAAGGCAGGACAGGCCATGGAGAACTGGGAGCCTTGTTATGCTGATGGGCAGGATGTAAATTGCCAACAGACACTCGGGAGAAGTGTATGGTGTTTCCTGAAACATCTAAAAAACAAAGCAACAGAGCCTAGGGCACTTCCACTTATGGTCCTATAGCTTAGGGAAATTAAAATCAAAACGACACAGCCACCCCAAAGTTTGGGACGCCTCTGTTTACAAGAACCTCGTTTACAGTACAAGTTCAACATCGCAGAAAGTGAAAAATGGATAAAGAAGTTGTGGTATTTACTTACAAAACAATATCACTCAGCAATGAAATCTATGTCATCAGGCCCTTAGCAGCACAATGAGTGGATTCAGGTATGATGATTCTAACTGAAATAAGTCACACAGAAAAAGAAACATCATAAGATATCACTAATACACGGAATGTAAACTTGGCTACACAGGAACTGAATTCCAAAACAGAACAGGGTCTCAAATTTAGAAAACCAACTTATGCTTGCTTAAGGGGAAAGGTGAGTTGGGGTGCTGCATAAAACCAGAGATTGAAATGAGCACAGATAAAGTTCCTTAAGCCAAATATGGAATAGACAAGAGCTACTCCTTGCTCAACAAAATGGACTCAACACCCCATATTAAACGCCTAAGAATGTACCTGACTAGTAAGTATCTTAAAACCTATGGATTGCTATGTCTCCAAAAGAGAATCAAGCGTGTGTAGAGGGGCATAAACGCAGCAGTGATAAGATTGGAGAGGTTCGGTGATCAAATGAAGACCATTTGAAGTCATATTGCATGGTACCCATTCCACGGGTCTCAACTCTCCAGGTTTAAGGTATTCTTCCTTCAGCTAACACATGCATGTGGAACCCAGAGTATGATCAACCATGTGAACGGGAGACGTGTTCAAATATGTCTCAGTTTTCCTCCCCTGGTACTCGGGTGCAACATTCCAGACGCTTTACTAACACTCTCCCCACTTGGAGAGTCAGCGCCTTTAACCTCCTGTTTGGCCCAGTTTGCAATTTCTGCGGAAGATGAACAGGAATAAGGAGAACCAATGAGAGACTAGCTGGAGGTGTCTGGACGGGCAAATTTAACTCTCATTTCCCACCAGGAAGAGGAATTAACCCAAGGCTCAGCGTGCCGTGCCGGAACCAGATTAGGGCCTGAAGCCATCCTGCGGTGTTGCGGCCAGGTCACAAGAAAGCGAGTTGAAGAAAGGAGCTCAGGGGCACTGTAATTCACAAACCTGCAGAGTTATAAATGACAGCTATCGTCCAAAAATATACTGAAGTAAGGCTGGCAAGAGGACTTGAAAGCGGGGCAGAATTGCAGGAAACCGATTTCAGGAGGTAGACTGGAATTGCATTGAAAGCATAGGAAAAGAGGCAGAACGTCCACAATGATGCACTTGGCCAAAAAGGGCGTATGCGTTTTTTCCTGAATATATTCAGGAAAAAACGCATACGCCCTTTTTGGCCAACCAAGCAAACTTGCAAAGGAAATCTGCACTACAATGAAGTCTCACTTCCCCCCGGTCAAAAGGGCCATCTGAAAAAAGTGTAAAATCCAGAAAGGCAGGACAGGCCATGGAGAACTGGGAGCCTTGTTATGCTGATGGGCGGGATGTAAATTGCCAACAGACACTCGGGAGAAGTGTATGGTGTTTCCTGAAACATCTAAAAAACAAAGCAACAGAGCCTAGTGCACTTCCACTTATGGTCCTATAGCCTAGGGAAATTAAAATCAAAAAGACACAGCCACCCCAAAGTTTGGAATGGCTCTGTTTACAAGAACCTCATTTACAGTACAAGTTCAACATCGCAGAAAGTGAAAAATGGATAAAGAAGCTGTGGTATTTACTTACAAAGCAATATCACTCAGCAATGAAATCTATGTCATCAGGCCCTTAGCAGCACAATGAGTGGATTCAGGTATGATGATTCTAACTGAAATAAGTCACACAGAAAAAGAAACATCATAAGATATCACTAATACACGGAATGTAAACTTGGCTACACAGGAACTGAATTACAGAACAGAACAGGGTCTCAAATTTAGAAAACCAACTTATGCTTGCTTAAGGGGAAAGGTGAGTTGGGGTGCTGCATAAAACCAGAGATTGAAATGAGCACAGATAAAGTTCCTTAAGCCAAATATGGAATAGACAAGAGGTACTCCTTGCTCAACGAAATGGACTCAACACCCCATATTAAACGCCTAAGAATGTACCTGACTAGTAAGTATCTTAAAACCTATGGATTGCTATGTCTCCAAAAGAGAATCAAGCGTGTCTACAGGGGCATAAACGCAGCAGTGATAGGATTGGAGAGGTTCGGTGAGCAAATGAAGACCCTTTGAAGTCATATTGCATGGTACCCATTCCACGGGTTTCAACTACCCAGGTTTAAGGTATTCTTCCTTCAGCTAAAACATGCATGTGGAACCCAGAGTATGATCAACCGTGTGAACGGGAGACGTGTTCAAATATGTCTCAGTTTTCCTCCCTGGTACTCGGGTGCAACATTCCAGACGCTTTACTAACACTCTCCCCACTTGGAGAGTCAGCGCCTTTAACCTCCTGTTTGGCACAGTTTGCAATTTCTGCGGAAGATGAACAGGAATAGGGAGAACCAATGAGAGACTAGCTGGAGGTGTCTGGACGGGCAAATTTAACTCTCATTTCCCACCAGGAAGAGGAAATAACCAAAGGCTCAGCGTGTCGTGCCGGAACCAGATTATGGCCTGAAGCCATCCTGCGGTGTTGCGGCCAGCTCACAAGAAAGCGAGTTGAAGAAAGGAGCTCAGGGGCACTGTAATTCACAAACCTGCAGAGTTATAAATGACAGCTATCGTCCAAAAATATACTGAAGTAAGGCTGGCAAGAGGACTTGAAAGCGGGGCAGAATTGCAGGAAACCGATTTCAGGAGGTAGACTGGAATTGCATTGAAAGCATAGGAAAAGAGGCAGAACGTCCACAATGATGCACTTGGCCAAAAAGGGCGTATGCGTTTTTTCCTGAATATATTCAGGAAAAAACGCATACGCCCTTTTTGGCCAACCAAGCAAACTTGCAAAGGAAATCTGCACTACAATGAAGTCTCACTTCCCCCCGGTCAAAAGGGCCATCTGAAAAAAGTGTAAAATCCAGAAAGGCAGGACAGGCCATGGAGAACTGGGAGCCTTGTTATGCTGATGGGCGGGATGTAAATTGCCAACAGACACTCGGGAGAAGTGTATGGTGTTTCCTGAAACATCTAAAAAACAAAGCAACAGAGCCTAGTGCACTTCCACTTATGGTCCTATAGCCTACGGAAATTAAAATCAAAAAGACACAGCCACCCCAAAGTTTGGAATGGCTCTGTTTACAAGAACCTCATTTACAGTACAAGTTCAACATCGCAGAAAGTGAAAAATGGATAAAGAAGCTGTGGTATTTACTTACAAAGCAATATCACTCAGCAATGAAATCTATGTCATCAGGCCCTTAGCAGCACAATGAGTGGATTCAGGTATGATGATTCTAACTGAAATAAGTCACACAGAAAAAGAAACATCATAAGATATCACTAATACACGGAATGTAAACTTGGCTACACAGGAACTGAATTACAGAACAGAACAGGGTCTCAAATTTAGAAAACCAACTTATGCTTGCTTAAGGGGAAAGGTGAGTTGGGGTGCTGCATAAAACCAGAGATTGAAATGAGCACAGATAAAGTTCCTTAAGCCAAATATGGAATAGACAAGAGGTACTCCTTGCTCAACGAAATGGACTCAACACCCCATATTAAACGCCTAAGAATGTACCTGACTAGTAAGTATCTTAAAACCTATGGATTGCTATGTCTCCAAAAGAGAATCAAGCGTGTCTACAGGGGCATAAACGCAGCAGTGATAGGATTGGAGAGGTTCGGTGAGCAAATGAAGACCCTTTGAAGTCATATTGCATGGTACCCATTCCACGGGTTTCAACTACCCAGGTTTAAGGTATTCTTCCTTCAGCTAAAACATGCATGTGGAACCCAGAGTATGATCAACCGTGTGAACGGGAGACGTGTTCAAATATGTCTCAGTTTTCCTCCCTGGTACTCGGGTGCAACATTCCAGACGCTTTACTAACACTCTCCCGACTTGGAGAGTCAGTCCCTTTAACCTCCTGTTTGGCCCAGTTTGCAATTTCTGCGGAAGATGAACAGGAATAGCGAGAACCAATGAGAGACTAGCTGGAGGTGTCTGGACGGGCAAATTTAACTCTCATTTCCCACCAGGAAGAGGAATTAACCAAAGGCTCAGCGTGCCGTGCCGGAACCAGATTAGGGCCTGAAGCCATCCTGCGGTGTTGCGGCCAGGTCACAAGAAAGCGAGTTGAAGAAAGGAGCTCAGGGGCACTGTAATTCACAAACCTGCAGAGTTATAAATGACAGCTATCGTCCAAAAATATACTGAAGTAAGGC
Source organism: Grampus griseus (assembly GCF_964374135.1). Lineage (NCBI taxonomy): Eukaryota > Metazoa > Chordata > Mammalia > Artiodactyla > Delphinidae > Grampus > Grampus griseus. Next base: position 265,223 of record NC_139002.1, read on the forward strand.
TGGCAAGAGGACTTGAAAGCGGGGCAGAATTGCAGGAAACCGATTTCAGGAGGTAGACTGGAATTGCATTGAAAGCATAGGAAAAGAGGCAGAACGTCCACAATGATGCACTTGGCCAAAAAGGGCGTATGCGTTTTTTCCTGAATATATTCAGGAAAAAACGCATACGCCCTTTTTGGCCAACCAAGCAAACTTGCAAAGGAAATCTGCACTACAATGAAGTCTCACTTCCCCCCGGTCAAAAGGGCCATCTGAAAAAAGTGTAAAATCCAGAAAGGCAGGACAGGCCATGGAGAACTGGGAGCCTTGTTATGCTGATGGGCGGGATGTAAATTGCCAACAGACACTCAGGAGAAGTGTATGGTGTTTCCTGAAACATCTAAAAAACAAAGCAACAGAGCCTAGTGCACTTCCACTTATGGTCCTATAGCCTAGGGAAATTAAAATCAAAAAGACACAGCCACCCCAAAGTTTGGAATGGCTCTGTTTACAAGAACCTCATTTACAGTACAAGTTCAACATCGCAGAAAGTGAAAAATGGATAAAGAAGCTGTGGTATTTACTTACAAAGCAATATCACTCAGCAATGAAATCTATGTCATCAGGCCCTTAGCAGCACAATGAGTGGATTCAGGTATGATGATTCTAACTGAAATAAGTCACACAGAAAAAGAAACATCATAAGATATCACTAATACACGGAATGTAAACTTGGCTACACAGGAACTGAATTACAGAACAGAACAGGGTCTCAAATTTAGAAAACCAACTTATGCTTGCTTAAGGGGAAAGGTGAGTTGGGGTGCTGCATAAAACCAGAGATTGAAATGAGCACAGATAAAGTTCCTTAAGCCAAATATGGAATAGACAAGAGGTACTCCTTGCTCAACGAAATGGACTCAACACCCCATATTAAACGCCTAAGAATGTACCTGACTAGTAAGTATCTTAAAACCTATGGATTGCTATGTCTCCAAAAGAGAATCAAGCGTGTCTACAGGGGCATAAACGCAGCAGTGATAGGATTGGAGAGGTTCGGTGAGCAAATGAAAACCCTTTGAAGTCATATTGCATGGTACCCATTCCACGGGTTTCAACTACCCAGGTTTAAGGTATTCTTCCTTCAGCTAAAACATGCATGTGGAACCCAGAGTATGATCAACCGTGTGAACGGGAGACGTGTTCAAATATGTCTCAGTTTTCCTCCCTGGTACTCGGGTGCAACATTCCAGACGCTTTACTAACACTCTCCCCACTTGGAGAGTCAGCGCCTTTAACCTCCTGTTTGGCACAGTTTGCAATTTCTGCGGAAGATGAACAGGAATAGGGAGAACCAATGAGAGACTAGCTGGAGGTGTCTGGACGGGCAAATTTAACTCTCATTTCCCACCAGGAAGAGGAAATAACCAAAGGCTCAGCGTGTCGTGCCGGAACCAGATTATGGCCTGAAGCCATCCTGCGGTGTTGCGGCCAGCTCACAAGAAAGCGAGTTGAAGAAAGGAGCTCAGGGGCACTGTAATTCACAAACCTGCAGAGTTATAAATGACAGCTATCGTCCAAAAATATACTGAAGTAAGGCTGGCAAGAGGACTTGAAAGCGGGGCAGAATTGCAGGAAACCGATTTCAGGAGGTAGACTGGAATTGCATTGAAAGCACAGGAAAAGAGGCAGAACGTCCACAATGATGCACTTGGCCAAAAAGGGCGTATGCGTTTTTTCCTGAATATATTCAGGAAAAAACGCATACGCCCTTTTTGGCCAACCAAGCAAGCTTGCAAAGGATATCTGCACTACAATGAAGTCTCACTTCCCCCCGGTCAAAAGGGCCATCTGAAAAAAGTGTAAAATCCAGAAAGGCAGGACAGGCCATGGAGAACTGGGAGCCTTGTTATGCTGATGGGCAGGATGTAAATTGCCAACAGACACTCGGGAGAAGTGTATGGTGTTTCCTGAAACATCTAAAAAACAAAGCAACAGAGCCTAGGGCACTTCCACTTATGGTACTATAGCTTAGGGAAATTAAAATCAAAACGACACAGCCACCCCAAAGTTTGGGACGCCTCTGTTTACAAGAACCTCGTTTACAGTACAAGTTCAACATCGCAGAAAGTGAAAAATGGATAAAGAAGTTGTGGTATTTACTTACAAAACAATATCACTCAGCAATGAAATCTATGTCATCAGGCCCTTAGCAGCACAATGAGTGGATTCAGGTATGATGATTCTAACTGAAATAAGTCACACAGAAAAAGAAACATCATAAGATATCACTAACACACGGAATGTAAACTTGGCTACACAGGAACTGAATTCCAAAACAGAACAGGGTCTCAAATTTAGAAAACCAACTTATGCTTGCTTAAGGGGAAAGGTGAGTTGGGGTGCTGCATAAAACCAGAGATTGAAATGAGCACAGATAAAGTTCCTTAAGCCAAATATGGAATAGACAAGAGCTACTCCTTGCTCAACGAAATGGACTCAACACCCCATATTAAACGCCTAAGAATGTACCTGACTAGTAAGTATCTTAAAACCTATGGATTGCTATGTCTCCAAAAGAGAATCAAGCGTGTGTACAGGGGCATAAACGCAGCAGTGATAAGATTGGAGAGGTTCGGTGATCAAATGAAGACCATTTGAAGTCATATTGCATGGTACCCATTCCACGGGTCTCAACTCTCCAGGTTTAAGGTATTCTTCCTTCAGCTAACACATGCATGTGGAACCCAGAGTATGATCAACCATGTGAACGGGAGACGTGTTCAAATATGTCTCAGTTTTCCTCCCCTGGTACTCGGGTGCAACATTCCAGACGCTTTACTAACACTCTCCCCACTTGGAGAGTCAGCGCCTTTAACCTCCTGTTTGGCCCAGTTTGCAATTTCTGCGGAAGATGAACAGGAATAAGGAGAACCAATGAGAGACTAGCTGGAGGTGTCTGGACGGGCAAATTTAACTCTCATTTCCCACCAGGAAGAGGAATTAACCCAAGGCTCAGCGTGCCGTGCTGGAACCAGATTAGGGCCTGAAGCCATCCTGCGGTGTTGCGGCCAGGTCACAAGAAAGCGAGTTGAAGAAAGGAGCTCAGGGGCACTGTAATTCACAAACCTGCAGAGTTATAAATGACAGCTATCGTCCAAAAATATACTGAAGTAAGGCTGGCAAGAGGACTTGAAAGCGGGGCAGAATTGCAGGAAACCGATTTCAGGAGGTAGACTGGAATTGCATTGAAAGCATAGGAAAAGAGGCAGAACGTCCACAATGATGCACTTGGCCAAAAAGGTCGTATGCGTTTTTTCCTGAATATATTCAGGAAAAAACGCATACGCCCTTTTTGGCCAACCAAGCAAACTTGCAAAGGAAATCTGCACTACAATGAAGTCTCACTTCCCCCCGGTCAAAAGGGCCATCTGAAAAAAGTGTAAAATCCAGAAAGGCAGGACAGGCCATGGAGAACTGGGAGCCTTGTTATGCTGATGGGCGGGATGTAAATTGCCAACAGACACTCGGGAGAAGTGTATGGTGTTTCCTGAAACATCTAAAAAACAAAGCAACAGAGCCTAGTGCACTTCCACTTATGGTCCTATAGCCTACGGAAATTAAAATCAAAAAGACACAGCCACCCCAAAGTTTGGAATGGCTCTGTTTACAAGAACCTCATTTACAGTACAAGTTCAACATCGCAGAAAGTGAAAAATGGATAAAGAAGCTGTGGTATTTACTTACAAAGCAATATCACTCAGCAATGAAATCTATGTCATCAGGCCCTTAGCAGCACAATGAGTGGATTCAGGTATGATGATTCTAACTGAAATAAGTCACACAGAAAAAGAAACATCATAAGATATCACTAATACACGGAATGTAAACTTGGCTACACAGGAACTGAATTACAGAACAGAACAGGGTCTCAAATTTAGAAAACCAACTTATGCTTGCTTAAGGGGAAAGGTGAGTTGGGGTGCTGCATAAAACCAGAGATTGAAATGAGCACAGATAAAGTTCCTTAAGCCAAATATGGAATAGACAAGAGGTACTCCTTGCTCAACGAAATGGACTCAACACCCCATATTAAACGCCTAAGAATGTACCTGACTAGTAAGTATCTTAAAACCTATGGATTGCTATGTCTCCAAAAGAGAATCAAGCGTGTCTACAGGGGCATAAACGCAGCAGTGATAGGATTGGAGAGGTTCGGTGAGCAAATGAAGACCCTTTGAAGTCATATTGCATGGTACCCATTCCACGGGTTTCAACTACCCAGGTTTAAGGTATTCTTCCTTCAGCTAAAACATGCATGTGGAACCCAGAGTATGATCAACCGTGTGAACGGGAGACGTGTTCAAATATGTCTCAGTTTTCCTCCCTGGTACTCGGGTGCAACATTCCAGACGCTTTACTAACACTCTCCCGACTTGGAGAGTCAGTCCCTTTAACCTCCTGTTTGGCCCAGTTTGCAATTTCTGCGGAAGATGAACAGGAATAGCGAGAACCAATGAGAGACTAGCTGGAGGTGTCTGGACGGGCAAATTTAACTCTCATTTCCCACCAGGAAGAGGAATTAACCAAAGGCTCAGCGTGCCGTGCCGGAACCAGATTAGGGCCTGAAGCCATCCTGCGGTGTTGCGGCCAGGTCACAAGAAAGCGAGTTGAAGAAAGGAGCTCAGGGGCACTGTAATTCACAAACCTGCAGAGTTATAAATGACAGCTATCGTCCAAAAATATACTGAAGTAAGGCTGGCAAGAGGACTTGAAAGCGGGGCAGAATTGCAGGAAACCGATTTCAGGAGGTAGACTGGAATTGCATTGAAAGCACAGGAAAAGAGGCAGAACGTCCACAATGATGCACTTGGCCAAAAAGGGCGTATGCGTTTTTTCCTGAATATATTCAGGAAAAAACGCATACGCCCTTTTTGGCCAACCAAGCAAGCTTGCAAAGGAAATCTGCACTACAATGAAGTCTCACTTCCCCCCGGTCAAAAGGGCCATCTGAAAAAAGTGTAAAATCCAGAAAGGCAGGACAGGCCATGGAGAACTGGGAGCCTTGTTATGCTGATGGGCAGGATGTAAATTGCCAACAGACACTCGGGAGAAGTGTATGGTGTTTCCTGAAACATCTAAAAAACAAAGCAACAGAGCCTAGGGCACTTCCACTTATGGTCCTATAGCTTAGGGAAATTAAAATCAAAACGACACAGCCACCCCAAAGTTTGGGACGCCTCTGTTTACAAGAACCTCGTTTACAGTACAAGTTCAACATCGCAGAAAGTGAAAAATGGATAAAGAAGTTGTGGTATTTACTTACAAAGCAATATCACTCAGCAATGAAATCTATGTCATCAGGCCCTTAGCAGCACAATGAGTGGATTCAGGTATGATGATTCTAACTGAAATAAGTCACACAGAAAAAGAAACATCATAAGATATCAGTAATACACGGAATGTAAACTTCGCTACACAGGAACTGAATTACAGAACAGAACAGGGTCTCAAATTTAGAAAACCAACTTATGCTTGCTTAAGGGGAAAGGTGAGTTGGGGTGCTGCATAAAACCAGAGATTGAAATGAGCACAGATAAAGTTCCTTAAGCCAAATATGGAATAGACAAGAGCTACTCCTTGCTCAACGAAATGGACTCAACACCGCATATTAAACGCCTAAGAAGGTACCTGACTAGTAAGTATCTTAAAACCTATGGATTGCTATGTCTCCGAAAGAGAATCAAGCATGTGTACAGGGGCATAAATGCAGCACTGATAGGATTGGAGAGGTTCGGTGAGCAAATGAAGACCCTTTGAAGTCATATTGCATGGTACCCATTCCACAGGTTTCAACTACCCAGGTTTAAGGTATTCTTCCTTCAGCTAAAACATGCATGTGGAACCTACAGTATGATCAACCATGTGATCGGGAGACGTGTTCAAATATGTCTCAGTTTTCGTACCCAGGTACTCGGGTGCAACCTTCCACATGCTTTACTAACACTCTCCCAACTTGGAGAGTCAGTCCCTTTAACCTCCTGTTTGGCCCAGTTTGCAATTTCTGCGGAAGATGAACAGGAATAGCGAGAACCAATGAGAGACTAGCTGGAGGTGTCTGGACGGGCAAGTTTAACTCTCATTTCCCACAAGGAAGAGGAATTAACCAAAGGCTCAGCGTGCCGTGCCGGAACCAGATTAGGGCCTGAAGCCATCCTGCGGTGTTGCGGCCAGGTCACAAGAAAGCGAGTTGAAGAAAGGAGCTCAGGGGCACTGTAATTCACAAACCTGCAGAGTTATAAATGACAGCTATCGTCCAAAAATATACTGAAGTAAGGCTGGCAAGAGGACTTGAAAGCGGGGCAGAATTGCAGGAAACCGATTTCAGGAGGTAGACTGGAATTGCATTGAAAGCATAGGAAAAGAGGCAGAACGTCCACAATGATGCACTTGGCCAAAAAGGGCGTATGCGTTTTTTCCTGAATATATTCAGGAAAAAACGCATACGCCCTTTTTGGCCAACCAAGCAAACTTGCAAAGGAAATCTGCACTACAATGAAGTCTCACTTCCCCCCGGTCAAAAGGGCCATCTGAAAAAAGTGTAAAATCCAGAAAGGCAGGACAGGCCATGGAGAACTGGGAGCCTTGTTATGCTGATGGGCGGGATGTAAATTGCCAACAGACACTCGGGAGAAGTGTATGGTGTTTCCTGAAACATCTAAAAAACAAAGCAACAGAGCCTAGTGCACTTCCACTTATGGTCCTATAGCCTACGGAAATTAAAATCAAAAAGACACAGCCACCCCAAAGTTTGGAATGGCTCTGTTTACAAGAACCTCATTTACAGTACAAGTTCAACATCGCAGAAAGTGAAAAATGGATAAAGAAGCTGTGGTATTTACTTACAAAGCAATATCACTCAGCAATGAAATCTATGTCATCAGGCCCTTAGCAGCACAATGAGTGGATTCAGGTATCATGATTCTAACTGAAATAAGTCACACAGAAAAAGAAACATCATAAGATATCACTAATACACGGAATGTAAACTTGGCTACACAGGAACTGAATTACAGAACAGAACAGGGTCTCAAATTTAGAAAACCAACTTATGCTTGCTTAAGGGGAAAGGTGAGTTGGGGTGCTGCATAAAACCAGAGATTGAAATGAGCACAGATAAAGTTCCTTAAGCCAAATATGGAATAGACAAGAGGTACTCCTTGCTCAACGAAATGGACTCAACACCCCATATTAAACGCCTAAGAATGTACCTGACTAGTAAGTATCTTAAAACCTATGGATTGCTATGTCTCCAAAAGAGAATCAAGCGTGTCTACAGGGGCATAAACGCAGCAGTGATAGGATTGGAGAGGTTCGGTGAGCAAATGAAGACCCTTTGAAGTCATATTGCATGGTACCCATTCCACGGGTTTCAACTACCCAGGTTTAAGGTATTCTTCCTTCAGCTAAAACATGCATGTGGAACCCAGAGTATGATCAACCGTGTGAACGGGAGACGTGTTCAAATATGTCTCAGTTTTCCTCCCTGGTACTCGGGTGCAACATTCCAGACGCTTTACTAACACTCTCCCCACTTGGAGAGTCAGCGCCTTTAACCTCCTGTTTGGCACAGTTTGCAATTTCTGCGGAAGATGAACAGGAATAGGGAGAACCAATGAGAGACTAGCTGGAGGTGTCTGGACGGGCAAATTTAACTCTCATTTCCCACCAGGAAGAGGAAATAACCAAAGGCTCAGCGTGTCGTGCCGGAACCAGATTAGGGCCTGAAGCCATCCTGCGGTGTTGCGGCCAGCTCACAAGAAAGCGAGTTGAAGAAAGGAGCTCAGGGGCACTGTAATTCACAAACCTGCAGAGTTATAAATGACAGCTAACGTCCAAAAATATACTGAAGTAAGGCTGGCAAGAGGACTTGAAAGCGGGGCAGAATTGCAGGAAACCGATTTCAGGAGGTAGACTGGAATTGCATTGAAAGCACAGGAAAAGAGGCAGAACGTCCACAATGATGCACTTGGCCAAAAAGGTCGTATGCGTTTTTTCCTGAATATATTCAGGAAAAAACGCATACGCCCTTTTTGGCCAACCAAGCAAGCTTGCAAAGGATATCTGCACTACAATGAAGTCTCACTTCCCCCCGGTCAAAAGGGCCATCTGAAAAAAGTGTAAAATCCAGAAAGGCAGGACAGGCCATGGAGAACTGGGAGCCTTGTTATGCTGATGGGCGGGATGTAAATTGCCAACAGACACTCGGGAGAAGTGTATGGTGTTTCCTGAAACATCTAAAAAACAAAGCAACAGAGCCTAGGGCACTTCCACTTATGGTCCTATAGCTTAGGGAAATTAAAATCAAAACGACACAGCCACCCCAAAGTTTGGGACGCCTCTGTTTACAAGAACCTCGTTTACAGTACAAGTTCAACATCGCAGAAAGTGAAAAATGGATAAAGAAGTTGTGGTATTTACTTACAAAACAATATCACTCAGCAATGAAATCTATGTCATCAGGCCCTTAGCAGCACAATGAGTGGATTCAGGTATGATGATTCTAACTGAAATAAGTCACACAGAAAAAGAAACATCATAAGATATCACTAATACACGGAATGTAAACTTGGCTACACAGGAACTGAATTCCAAAACAGAACAGGGTCTCAAATTTAGAAAACCAACTTATGCTTGCTTAAGGGGAAAGGTGAGTTGGGGTGCTGCATAAAACCAGAGATTGAAATGAGCACAGATAAAGTTCCTTAAGCCAAATATGGAATAGACAAGAGCTACTCCTTGCTCAACAAAATGGACTCAACACCCCATATTAAACGCCTAAGAATGTACCTGACTAGTAAGTATCTTAAAACCTATGGATTGCTATGTCTCCAAAAGAGAATCAAGCGTGTGTACAGGGGCATAAACGCAGCAGTGATAAGATTGGAGAGGTTCGGTGATCAAATGAAGACCATTTGAAGTCATATTGCATGGTACCCATTCCACGGGTCTCAACTCTCCAGGTTTAAGGTATTCTTCCTTCAGCTAACACATGCATGTGGAACCCAGAGTATGATCAACCATGTGAACGGGAGACGTGTTCAAATATGTCTCAGTTTTCCTCCCCTGGTACTCGGGTGCAACATTCCAGACGCTTTACTAACACTCTCCCCACTTGGAGAGTCAGCGCCTTTAACCTCCTGTTTGGCCCAGTTTGCAATTTCTGCGGAAGATGAACAGGAATAAGGAGAACCAATGAGAGACTAGCTGGAGGTGTCTGGACGGGCAAATTTAACTCTCATTTCCCACCAGGAAGAGGAATTAACCCAAGGCTCAGCGTGCCGTGCCGGAACCAGATTAGGGCCTGAAGCCATCCTGCGGTGTTGCGACCAGGTCACAAGAAAGCGAGTTGAAGAAAGGAGCTCAGGGGCACTGTAATTCACAAACCTGCAGAGTTATAAATGACAGCTATCGTCCAAAAATATACTGAAGTAAGGCTGGCAAGAGGACTTGAAAGCGGGGCAGAATTGCAGGAAACCGATTTCAGGAGGTAGACTGGAATTGCATTGAAAGCATAGGAAAAGAGGCAGAACGTCCACAATGATGCACTTGGCCAAAAAGGGCGTATGCGTTTTTTCCTGAATATATTCAGGAAAAAACGCATACGCCCTTTTTGGCCAACCAAGCAAACTTGCAAAGGAAATCTGCACTACAATGAAGTCTCACTTCCCCCCGGTCAAAAGGGCCATCTGAAAAAAGTGTAAAATCCAGAAAGGCAGGACAGGCCATGGAGAACTGGGAGCCTTGTTATGCTGATGGGCGGGATGTAAATTGCCAACAGACACTCGGGAGAAGTGTATGGTGTTTCCTGAAACATCTAAAAAACAAAGCAACAGAGCCTAGTGCACTTCCACTTATGGTCCTATAGCCTACGGAAATTAAAATCAAAAAGACACAGCCACCCCAAAGTTTGGAATGGCTCTGTTTACAAGAACCTCATTTACAGTACAAGTTCAACATCGCAGAAAGTGAAAAATGGATAAAGAAGCTGTGGTATTTACTTACAAAGCAATATCACTCAGCAATGAAATCTATGTCATCAGGCCCTTAGCAGCACAATGAGTGGATTCAGGTATGATGATTCTAACTGAAATAAGTCACACAGAAAAAGAAACATCATAAGATATCACTAATACACGGAATGTAAACTTGGCTACACAGGAACTGAATTACAGAACAGAACAGGGTCTCAAATTTAGAAAACCAACTTATGCTTGCTTAAGGGGAAAGGTGAGTTGGGGTGCTGCATAAAACCAGAGATTGAAATGAGCACAGATAAAGTTCCTTAAGCCAAATATGGAATAGACAAGAGGTACTCCTTGCTCAACGAAATGGACTCAACACCCCATATTAAACGCCTAAGAATGTACCTGACTAGTAAGTATCTTAAAACCTATGGATTGCTATGTCTCCAAAAGAGAATCAAGCGTGTCTACAGGGGCATAAACGCAGCAGTGATAGGATTGGAGAGGTTCGGTGAGCAAATGAAGACCCTTTGAAGTCATATTGCATGGTACCCATTCCACGGGTTTCAACTACCCAGGTTTAAGGTATTCTTCCTTCAGCTAAAACATGCATGTGGAACCCAGAGTATGATCAACCGTGTGAACGGGAGACGTGTTCAAATATGTCTCAGTTTTCCTCCCTGGTACTCGGGTGCAACATTCCAGACGCTTTACTAACACTCTCCCCACTTGGAGAGTCAGCGCCTTTAACCTCCTGTTTGGCACAGTTTGCAATTTCTGCGGAAGATGAACAGGAATAGGGAGAACCAATGAGAGACTAGCTGGAGGTGTCTGGACGGGCAAATTTAACTCTCATTTCCCACCAGGAAGAGGAAATAACCAAAGGCTCAGCGTGTCGTGCCGGAACCAGATTAGGGCCTGAAGCCATCCTGCGGTGTTGCGGCCAGCTCACAAGAAAGCGAGTTGAAGAAAGGAGCTCAGGGGCACTGTAATTCACAAACCTGCAGAGTTATAAATGACAGCTAACGTCCAAAAATATACTGAAGTAAGGCTGGCAAGAGGACTTGAAAGCGGGGCAGAATTGCAGGAAACCGATTTCAGGAGGTAGACTGGAATTGCATTGAAAGCACAGGAAAAGAGGCAGAACGTCCACAATGATGCACTTGGCCAAAAAGGTCGTATGCGTTTTTTCCTGAATATATTCAGGAAAAAACGCATACGCCCTTTTTGGCCAACCAAGCAAGCTTGCAAAGGATATCTGCACTACAATGAAGTCTCACTTCCCCCCGGTCAAAAGGGCCATCTGAAAAAAGTGTAAAATCCAGAAAGGCAGGACAGGCCATGGAGAACTGGGAGCCTTGTTATGCTGATGGGCGGGATGTAAATTGCCAACAGACACTCGGGAGAAGTGTATGGTGTTTCCTGAAACATCTAAAAAACAAAGCAACAGAGCCTAGGGCACTTCCACTTATGGTCCTATAGCTTAGGGAAATTAAAATCAAAACGACACAGCCACCCCAAAGTTTGGGACGCCTCTGTTTACAAGAACCTCGTTTACAGTACAAGTTCAACATCGCAGAAAGTGAAAAATGGATAAAGAAGTTGTGGTATTTACTTACAAAACAATATCACTCAGCAATGAAATCTATGTCATCAGGCCCTTAGCAGCACAATGAGTGGATTCAGGTATGATGATTCTAACTGAAATAAGTCACACAGAAAAAGAAACATCATAAGATATCACTAATACACGGAATGTAAACTTGGCTACACAGGAACTGAATTCCAAAACAGAACAGGGTCTCAAATTTAGAAAACCAACTTATGCTTGCTTAAGGGGAAAGGTGAGTTGGGGTGCTGCATAAAACCAGAGATTGAAATGAGCACAGATAAAGTTCCTTAAGCCAAATATGGAATAGACAAGAGCTACTCCTTGCTCAACAAAATGGACTCAACACCCCATATTAAACGCCTAAGAATGTACCTGACTAGTAAGTATCTTAAAACCTATGGATTGCTATGTCTCCAAAAGAGAATCAAGCGTGTGTACAGGGGCATAAACGCAGCAGTGATAAGATTGGAGAGGTTCGGTGATCAAATGAAGACCATTTGAAGTCATATTGCATGGTACCCATTCCACGGGTCTCAACTCTCCAGGTTTAAGGTATTCTTCCTTCAGCTAACACATGCATGTGGAACCCAGAGTATGATCAACCATGTGAACGGGAGACGTGTTCAAATATGTCTCAGTTTTCCTCCCCTGGTACTCGGGTGCAACATTCCAGACGCTTTACTAACACTCTCCCCACTTGGAGAGTCAGCGCCTTTAACCTCCTGTTTGGCCCAGTTTGCAATTTCTGCGGAAGATGAACAGGAATAAGGAGAACCAATGAGAGACTAGCTGGAGGTGTCTGGACGGGCAAATTTAACTCTCATTTCCCACCAGGAAGAGGAATTAACCCAAGGCTCAGCGTGCCGTGCCGGAACCAGATTAGGGCCTGAAGCCATCCTGCGGTGTTGCGACCAGGTCACAAGAAAGCGAGTTGAAGAAAGGAGCTCAGGGGCACTGTAATTCACAAACCTGCAGAGTTATAAATGACAGCTATCGTCCAAAAATATACTGAAGTAAGGCTGGCAAGAGGACTTGAAAGCGGGGCAGAATTGCAGGAAACCGATTTCAGGAGGTAGACTGGAATTGCATTGAAAGCATAGGAAAAGAGGCAGAACGTCCACAATGATGCACTTGGCCAAAAAGGGCGTATGCGTTTTTTCCTGAATATATTCAGGAAAAAACGCATACGCCCTTTTTGGCCAACCAAGCAAACTTGCAAAGGAAATCTGCACTACAATGAAGTCTCACTTCCCCCCGGTCAAAAGGGCCATCTGAAAAAAGTGTAAAATCCAGAAAGGCAGGACAGGCCATGGAGAACTGGGAGCCTTGTTATGCTGATGGGCGGGATGTAAATTGCCAACAGACACTCGGGAGAAGTGTATGGTGTTTCCTGAAACATCTAAAAAACAAAGCAACAGAGCCTAGTGCACTTCCACTTATGGTCCTATAGCCTACGGAAATTAAAATCAAAAAGACACAGCCACCCCAAAGTTTGGAATGGCTCTGTTTACAAGAACCTCATTTACAGTACAAGTTCAACATCGCAGAAAGTGAAAAATGGATAAAGAAGCTGTGGTATTTACTTACAAAGCAATATCACTCAGCAATGAAATCTATGTCATCAGGCCCTTAGCAGCACAATGAGTGGATTCAGGTATCATGATTCTAACTGAAATAAGTCACACAGAAAAAGAAACATCATAAGATATCACTAATACACGGAATGTAAACTTGGCTACACAGGAACTGAATTACAGAACAGAACAGGGTCTCAAATTTAGAAAACCAACTTATGCTTGCTTAAGGGGAAAGGTGAGTTGGGGTGCTGCATAAAACCAGAGATTGAAATGAGCACAGATAAAGTTCCTTAAGCCAAATATGGAATAGACAAGAGGTACTCCTTGCTCAACGAAATGGACTCAACACCCCATATTAAACGCCTAAGAATGTACCTGACTAGTAAGTATCTTAAAACCTATGGATTGCTATGTCTCCAAAAGAGAATCAAGCGTGTCTACAGGGGCATAAACGCAGCAGTGATAGGATTGGAGAGGTTCGGTGAGCAAATGAAGACCCTTTGAAGTCATATTGCATGGTACCCATTCCACGGGTTTCAACTACCCAGGTTTAAGGTATTCTTCCTTCAGCTAAAACATGCATGTGGAACCCAGAGTATGATCAACCGTGTGAACGGGAGACGTGTTCAAATATGTCTCAGTTTTCCTCCCTGGTACTCGGGTGCAACATTCCAGACGCTTTACTAACACTCTCCCCACTTGGAGAGTCAGCGCCTTTAACCTCCTGTTTGGCACAGTTTGCAATTTCTGCGAAAGATGAACAGGAATAGGGAGAACCAATGAGAGACTAGCTGGAGGTGTCTGGACGGGCAAATTTAACTCTCATTTCCCACCAGGAAGAGGAAATAACCAAAGGCTCAGCGTGTCGTGCCGGAACCAGATTATGGCCTGAAGCCATCCTGCGGTGTTGCGGCCAGCTCACAAGAAAGCGAGTTGAAGAAAGGAGCTCAGGGGCACTGTAATTCACAAACCTGCAGAGTTATAAATGACAGCTATCGTCCAAAAATATACTGAAGTAAGGCTGGCAAGAGGACTTGAAAGCGGGGCAGAATTGCAGGAAACCGATTTCAGGAGGTAGACTGGAATTGCATTGAAAGCATAGGAAAAGAGGCAGAACGTCCACAATGATGCACTTGGCCAAAAAGGGCGTATGCGTTTTTTCCTGAATATATTCAGGAAAAAACGCATACGCCCTTTTTGGCCAACCAAGCAAACTTGCAAAGGAAATCTGCACTACAATGAAGTCTCACTTCCCCCCGGTCAAAAGGGCCATCTGAAAAAAGTGTAAAATCCAGAAAGGCAGGACAGGCCATGGAGAACTGGGAGCCTTGTTATGCTGATGGGCGGGATGTAAATTGCCAACAGACACTCGGGAGAAGTGTATGGTGTTTCCTGAAACATCTAAAAAACAAAGCAACAGAGCCTAGTGCACTTCCACTTATGGTCCTATAGCCTAGGGAAATTAAAATCAAAAAGACACAGCCACCCCAAAGTTTGGAATGGCTCTGTTTACAAGAACCTCATTTACAGTACAAGTTCAACATCGCAGAAAGTGAAAAATGGATAAAGAAGCTGTGGTATTTACTTACAAAGCAATATCACTCAGCAATGAAATCTATGTCATCAGGCCCTTAGCAGCACAATGAGTGGATTCAGGTATGATGATTCTAACTGAAATAAGTCACACAGAAAAAGAAACATCATAAGATATCACTAATACACGGAATGTAAACTTGGCTACACAGGAACTGAATTACAGAACAGAACAGGGTCTCAAATTTAGAAAACCAACTTATGCTTGCTTAAGGGGAAAGGTGAGTTGGGGTGCTGCATAAAACCAGAGATTGAAATGAGCACAGATAAAGTTCCTTAAGCCAAATATGGAATAGACAAGAGGTACTCCTTGCTCAACGAAATGGACTCAACACCCCATATTAAACGCCTAAGAATGTACCTGACTAGTAAGTATCTTAAAACCTATGGATTGCTATGTCTCCAAAAGAGAATCAAGCGTGTCTACAGGGGCATAAACGCAGCAGTGATAGGATTGGAGAGGTTCGGTGAGCAAATGAAGACCCTTTGAAGTCATATTGCATGGTACCCATTCCACGGGTTTCAACTACCCAGGTTTAAGGTATTCTTCCTTCAGCTAAAACATGCATGTGGAACCCAGAGTATGATCAACCGTGTGAACGGGAGACGTGTTCAAATATGTCTCAGTTTTCCTCCCTGGTACTCGGGTGCAACATTCCAGACGCTTTACTAACACTCTCCCGACGTGGAGAGTCAGTCCCTTTAACCTCCTGTTTGGCCCAGTTTGCAATTTCTGCGGAAGATGAACAGGAATAGCGAGAACCAATGAGAGACTAGCTGGAGGTGTCTGGACGGGCAAATTTAACTCTCATTTCCCACCAGGAAGAGGAATTAACCAAAGGCTCAGCGTGCCGTGCCGGAACCAGATTAGGGCCTGAAGCCATCCTGCGGTGTTGCGGCCAGGTCACAAGAAAGCGAGTTGAAGAAAGGAGCTCAGGGGCACTGTAATTCACAAACCTGCAGAGTTATAAATGACAGCTATCGTCCAAAAATATACTGAAGTAAGGCTGGCAAGAGGACTTGAAAGCGGGGCAGAATTGCAGGAAACCGATTTCAGGAGGTAGACTGGAATTGCATTGAAAGCATAGGAAAAGAGGCAGAACGTCCACAATGATGCACTTGGCCAAAAAGGGCGTATGCGTTTTTTCCTGAATATATTCAGGAAAAAACGCATACGCCCTTTTTGGCCAACCAAGCAAACTTGCAAAGGAAATCTGCACTACAATGAAGTCTCACTTCCCCCCGGTCAAAAGGGCCATCTGAAAAAAGTGTAAAATCCAGAAAGGCAGGACAGGCCATGGAGAACTGGGAGCCTTGTTATGCTGATGGGCGGGATGTAAATTGCCAACAGACACTCGGGAGAAGTGTATGGTGTTTCCTGAAACATCTAAAAAACAAAGCAACAGAGCCTAGTGCACTTCCACTTATGGTCCTATAGCCTAGGGAAATTAAAATCAAAAAGACACAGCCACCCCAAAGTTTGGAATGGCTCTGTTTACAAGAACCTCATTTACAGTACAAGTTCAACATCGCAGAAAGTGAAAAATGGATAAAGAAGCTGTGGTATTTACTTACAAAGCAATATCACTCAGCAATGAAATCTATGTCATCAGGCCCTTAGCAGCACAATGAGTGGATTCAGGTATGATGATTCTAACTGAAATAAGTCACACAGAAAAAGAAACATCATAAGATATCACTAATACACGGAATGTAAACTTGGCTACACAGGAACTGAATTACAGAACAGAACAGGGTCTCAAATTTAGAAAACCAACTTATGCTTGCTTAAGGGGAAAGGTGAGTTGGGGTGCTGCATAAAACCAGAGATTGAAATGAGCACAGATAAAGTTCCTTAAGCCAAATATGGAATAGACAAGAGGTACTCCTTGCTCAACGAAATGGACTCAACACCCCATATTAAACGCCTAAGAATGTACCTGACTAGTAAGTATCTTAAAACCTATGGATTGCTATGTCTCCAAAAGAGAATCAAGCGTGTCTACAGGGGCATAAACGCAGCAGTGATAGGATTGGAGAGGTTCGGTGAGCAAATGAAAACCCTTTGAAGTCATATTGCATGGTACCCATTCCACGGGTTTCAACTACCCAGGTTTAAGGTATTCTTCCTTCAGCTAAAACATGCATGTGGAACCCAGAGTATGATCAACCGTGTGAACGGGAGACGTGTTCAAATATGTCTCAGTTTTCCTCCCTGGTACTCGGGTGCAACATTCCAGACGCTTTACTAACACTCTCCCCACTTGGAGAGTCAGCGCCTTTAACCTCCTGTTTGGCACAGTTTGCAATTTCTGCGGAAGATGAACAGGAATAGGGAGAACCAATGAGAGACTAGCTGGAGGTGTCTGGACGGGCAAATTTAACTCTCATTTCCCACCAGGAAGAGGAAATAACCAAAGGCTCAGCATGTCGTGCCGGAACCAGATTATGGCCTGAAGCCATCCTGCGGTGTTGCGGCCAGCTCACAAGAAAGCGAGTTGAAGAAAGGAGCTCAGGGGCACTGTAATTCACAAACCTGCAGAGTTATAAATGACAGCTATCGTCCAAAAATATACTGAAGTAAGGCTGGCAAGAGGACTTGAAAGCGGGGCAGAATTGCAGGAAACCGATTTCAGGAGGTAGACTGGAATTGCATTGAAAGCACAGGAAAAGAGGCAGAACGTCCACAATGATGCACTTGGCCAAAAAGGTCGTATGCGTTTTTTCCTGAATATATTCAGGAAAAAACGCATACGCCCTTTTTGGCCAACCAAGCAAGCTTGCAAAGGATATCTGCACTACAATGAAGTCTCACTTCCCCCCGGTCAAAAGGGCCATCTGAAAAAAGTGTAAAATCCAGAAAGGCAGGACAGGCCATGGAGAACTGGGAGCCTTGTTATGCTGATGGGCAGGATGTAAATTGCCAACAGACACTCGGGAGAAGTGTATGGTGTTTCCTGAAACATCTAAAAAACAAAGCAACAGAGCCTAGGGCACTTCCACTTATGGTCCTATAGCTTAGGGAAATTAAAATCAAAACGACACAGCCACCCCAAAGTTTGGGACGCCTCTGTTTACAAGAACCTCGTTTACAGTACAAGTTCAACATCGCAGAAAGTGAAAAATGGATAAAGAAGTTGTGGTATTTACTTACAAAACAATATCACTCAGCAATGAAATCTATGTCATCAGGCCCTTAGCAGCACAATGAGTGGATTCAGGTATGATGATTCTAACTGAAATAAGTCACACAGAAAAAGAAACATCATAAGATATCACTAATACACGGAATGTAAACTTGGCTACACAGGAACTGAATTCCAAAACAGAACAGGGTCTCAAATTTAGAAAACCAACTTATGCTTGCTTAAGGGGAAAGGTGAGTTGGGGTGCTGCATAAAACCAGAGATTGAAATGAGCACAGATAAAGTTCCTTAAGCCAAATATGGAATAGACAAGAGGTACTCCTTGCTCAACGAAATGGACTCAACACCCCATATTAAACGCCTAAGAATGTACCTGACTAGTAAGTATCTTAAAACCTATGGATTGCTATGTCTCCAAAAGAGAATCAAGCGTGTGTACAGGGGCATAAACGCAGCAGTGATAAGATTGGAGAGGTTCGGTGATCAAATGAAGACCATTTGAAGTCATATTGCATGGTACCCATTCCACGGGTCTCAACTCTCCAGGTTTAAGGTATTCTTCCTTCAGCTAACACATGCATGTGGAACCCAGAGTATGATCAACCATGTGAACGGGAGACGTGTTCAAATATGTCTCAGTTTTCCTCCCCTGGTACTCGGGTGCAACATTCCAGACGCTTTACTAACACTCTCCCCACTTGGAGAGTCAGCGCCTTTAACCTCCTGTTTGGCCCAGTTTGCAATTTCTGCGGAAGATGAACAGGAATAAGGAGAACCAATGAGAGACTAGCTGGAGGTGTCTGGACGGGCAAATTTAACTCTCATTTCCCACCAGGAAGAGGAATTAACCCAAGGCTCAGCGTGCCGTGCCGGAACCAGATTAGGGCCTGAAGCCATCCTGCGGTGTTGCGGCCAGGTCACAAGAAAGCGAGTTGAAGAAAGGAGCTCAGGGGCACTGTAATTCACAAACCTGCAGAGTTATAAATGACAGCTATCGTCCAAAAATATACTGAAGTAAGGCTGGCAAGAGGACTTGAAAGCGGGGCAGAATTGCAGGAAACCGATTTCAGGAGGTAGACTGGAATTGCATTGAAAGCATAGGAAAAGAGGCAGAACGTCCACAATGATGCACTTGGCCAAAAAGGGCGTATGCGTTTTTTCCTGAATATATTCAGGAAAAAACGCATACGCCCTTTTTGGCCAACCAAGCAAACTTGCAAAGGAAATCTGCACTACAATGAAGTCTCACTTCCCCCCGGTCAAAAGGGCCATCTGAAAAAAGTGTAAAATCCAGAAAGGCAGGACAGGCCATGGAGAACTGGGAGCCTTGTTATGCTGATGGGCGGGATGTAAATTGCCAACAGACACTCGGGAGAAGTGTATGGTGTTTCCTGAAACATCTAAAAAACAAAGCAACAGAGCCTAGTGCACTTCCACTTATGGTCCTATAGCCTACGGAAATTAAAATCAAAAAGACACAGCCACCCCAAAGTTTGGAATGGCTCTGTTTACAAGAACCTCATTTACAGTACAAGTTCAACATCGCAGAAAGTGAAAAATGGATAAAGAAGCTGTGGTATTTACTTACAAAGCAATATCACTCAGCAATGAAATCTATGTCATCAGGCCCTTAGCAGCACAATGAGTGGATTCAGGTATGATGATTCTAACTGAAATAAGTCACACAGAAAAAGAAACATCATAAGATATCACTAATACACGGAATGTAAACTTGGCTACACAGGAACTGAATTCCAAAACAGAACAGAGTCTCAAATTTAGAAAACCAACTTATGCTTGCTTAAGGGGAAAGGTGAGTTGGGGTGCTGCATAAAACCAGAGATTGAAATGAGCACAGATAAAGTTCCTTAAGCCAAATATGGAATAGACAAGAGCTACTCCTTGCTCAACGAAATGGACTCAACACCCCATATTAAACGCCTAAGAATGTACCTGACTAGTAAGTATCTTAAAACCTATGGATTGCTATGTCTCCGAAAGAGAATCAAGCATGTGTACAGGGGCATAAACGCAGCAGTGATAGGATTGTAGAGGTTCGGTGAGCAAACGAAGACCCTTTGAAGTCATATTGCATGGTACCCATTCCACGGGTTTCAACTACCCAGGTTTAAGGTATTCTTCCTTCAGCTAAAACATGCATGTGGAACCCAGAGTATGATCAACCATGTGAGCGGGAGACGTGTTCAAATATATCTCAGTTTTCGTACCCTGGTACTTCAGTGCAACATTCCAGACACTTTACTAACACTCTCCCGACTTGGAGAGTCAGTCCCTTTAACCTCCTGTTTGGCCCAGTTTGCAATTTCTGCGGAAGATGAACAGGAATAGCGAGAACCAATGAGAGACTAGCTGGAGGTGTCTGGACGGGCAAATTTAACTCTCATTTCCCACCAGGAAGAGGAATTAACCAAAGGCTCAGCGTGCCGTGCCGGAACCAGATTAGGGCCTGAAGCCATCCTGCGGTGTTGCGGCCAGGTCACAAGAAAGCGAGTTGAAGAAAGGAGCTCAGGGGCACTGTAATTCACAAACCTGCAGAGTTATAAATGACAGCTATCGTCCAAAAATATACTGAAGTAAGGCTGGCAAGAGGACTTGAAAGCGGGGCAGAATTGCAGGAAACCAATTTCAGGAGGTAGACTGGAATTGCATTGAAAGCATAGGAAAAGAGGCAGAACGTCCACAATGATGCACTTGGCCAAAAAGGGCGTATGCGTTTTTTCCTGAATATATTCAGGAAAAAACGCATACGCCCTTTTTGGCCAACCAAGCAAACTTGCAAAGGAAATCTGCACTACAATGAAGTCTCACTTCCCCCCGGTCAAAAGGGCCATCTGAAAAAAGTGTAAAATCCAGAAAGGCAGGACAGGCCATGGAGAACTGGGAGCCTTGTTATGCTGATGGGCGGGATGTAAATTGCCAACAGACACTCGGGAGAAGTGTATGGTGTTTCCTGAAACATCTAAAAAACAAAGCAACAGAGCCTAGTGCACTTCCACTTATGGTCCTATAGCCTACGGAAATTAAAATCAAAAAGACACAGCCACCCCAAAGTTTGGAATGGCTCTGTTTACAAGAACCTCATTTACAGTACAAGTTCAACATCGCAGAAAGTGAAAAATGGATAAAGAAGCTGTGGTATTTACTTACAAAGCAATATCACTCAGCAATGAAATCTATGTCATCAGGCCCTTAGCAGCACAATGAGTGGATTCAGGTATGATGATTCTAACTGAAATAAGTCACACAGAAAAAGAAACATCATAAGATATCACTAATACACGGAATGTAAACTTGGCTACACAGGAACTGAATTACAGAACAGAACAGGGTCTCAAATTTAGAAAACCAACTTATGCTTGCTTAAGGGGAAAGGTGAGTTGGGGTGCTGCATAAAACCAGAGATTGAAATGAGCACAGATAAAGTTCCTTAAGCCAAATATGGAATAGACAAGAGGTACTCCTTGCTCAACGAAATGGACTCAACACCCCATATTAAACGCCTAAGAATGTACCTGACTAGTAAGTATCTTAAAACCTATGGATTGCTATGTCTCCAAAAGAGAATCAAGCGTGTCTACAGGGGCATAAACGCAGCAGTGATAGGATTGGAGAGGTTCGGTGAGCAAATGAAGACCCTTTGAAGTCATATTGCATGGTACCCATTCCACGGGTTTCAACTACCCAGGTTTAAGGTATTCTTCCTTCAGCTAAAACATGCATGTGGAACCCACAGTATGATCAACCATGTGAACGGGAGACGTGTTCAAACATGTCTCAGTTTTCCTCCCTGGTACTCGGGTGCAACATTCCAGACGCTTTACTAACACTCTCCCCACTTGGAGAGTCAGCGCCTTTAACCTCCTGTTTGGCACAGTTTACAATTTCTGCGGAAGATGAACAGGAATAGGGAGAACCAATGAGAGACTAGCTGGAGGTGTCTGGACGGGCAAATTTAACTCTCATTTCCCACCAGGAAGAGCAAATAACCAAAGGCTCAGCGTGTCGTGCCGGAACCAGATTATGGCCTGACGCCATCCTGCGGTGTTGCGGCCAGCTCACAAGAAAGCGAGTTGAAGAAAGGAGCTCAGGGGCACTGTAATTCACAAACCTGCAGAGTTATAAATGACAGCTATCGTCCAAAAATATACTGAAGTAAGGCTGGCAAGAGGACTTGAAAGCGGGGCAGAATTGCAGGAAACCGATTTCAGGAGGTAGACTGGAATTGCATTGAAAGCACAGGAAAAGAGGCAGAACGTCCACAATGATGCACTTGGCCAAAAAGGGCGTATGCGTATTTTCCTGAATATATTCAGGAAAAAACGCATACGCCCTTTTTGGCCAACCAAGCAAGCTTGCAAAGGATATCTGCACTACAATGAAGTCTCACTTCCCCCCGGTCAAAAGGGCCATCTGAAAAAAGTGTAAAATCCAGAAAGGCAGGACAGGCCATGGAGAACTGGGAGCCTTGTTATGCTGATGGGCAGGATGTAAATTGCCAACAGACACTCGGGAGAAGTGTATGGTGTTTCCTGAAACATCTAAAAAACAAAGCAACAGAGCCTAGGGCACTTCCACTTATGGTCCTATAGCTTAGGGAAATTAAAATCAAAACGACACAGCCACCCCAAAGTTTGGGACGCCTCTGTTTACAAGAACCTCGTTTACAGTACAAGTTCAACATCGCAGAAAGTGAAAAATGGATAAAGAAGTTGTGGTATTTACTTACAAAGCAATATCACTCAGCAATGAAATCTATGTCATCAGGCCCTTAGCAGCACAATGAGTGGATTCAGGTATGATGATTCTAACTGAAATAAGTCACACAGAAAAAGAAACATCATAAGATATCAGTAATACACGGAATGTAAACTTGGCTACACAGGAACTGAATTACAGAACAGAACAGGGTCTCAAATTTAGAAAACCAACTTATGCTTGCTTAAGGGGAAAGGTGAGTTGGGGTGCTGCATAAAACCAGAGATTGAAATGAGCACAGATAAAGTTCCTTAAGCCAAATATGGAATAGACAAGAGCTACTCCTTGCTCAACGAAATGGACTCAACACCGCATATTAAACGCCTAAGAAGGTACCTGACTAGTAAGTATCTTAAAACCTATGGATTGCTATGTCTCCGAAAGAGAATCAAGCATGTGTACAGGGGCATAAATGCAGCACTGATAGGATTGGAGAGGTTCGGTGAGCAAATGAAGACCCTTTGAAGTCATATTGCATGGTACCCATTCCACAGGTTTCAACTACCCAGGTTTAAGGTATTCTTCCTTCAGCTAAAACATGCATGTGGAACCTACAGTATGATCAACCATGTGATCGGGAGACGTGTTCAAATATGTCTCAGTTTTCGTACCCAGGTACTCGGGTGCAACCTTCCACATGCTTTACTAACACTCTCCCGACTTGGAGAGTCAGTCCCTTTAACCTCCTGTTTGGCCCAGTTTGCAATTTCTGTGGAAGATGAACAGGAATAGGGAGAACCAATGAGAGACTAGCTGGAGGTGTCTGGACGGGCAAATTTAACTCTCATTTCCCACCAGGAAGAGGAAATAACCAAAGGCTCAGCGAGCCGTGCCGGAACCAGATTAGGGCCTGAAGCCATCCTGCGGTGTTGCGGCCAGGTCACAAGAAAGCGAGTTGAAGAAAGGAGCTCAGGGGCACTGTAATTCACAAACCTGCAGAGTTATAAATGACAGCTATCGTCCAAAAATATACTGAAGTAAGGCTGGCAAGAGGACTTGAAAGCGGGGCAGAATTGCAGGAAACCGATTTCAGGAGGTAGACTGGAATTGCATTGAAAGCATAGGAAAAGAGGCAGAACGTCCACAATGATGCACTTGGCCAAAAAGGGCGTATGCGTTTTTTCCTGAATATATTCAGGAAAAAACGCATACGCCCTTTTTGGCCAACCAAGCAAGCTTGCAAAGGAAATCTGCACTACAATGAAGTCTCACTTCCCCCCGGTCAAAAGGGCCATCTGAAAAAAGTGTAAAATCCAGAAAGGCAGGACAGGCCATGGAGAACTGGGAGCCTTGTTATGCTGATGGGCGGGATGTAAATTGCCAACAGACACCCGGGAGAAGTGTATGGTGTTTCCTGAAACATCTAAAAAACAAAGCAACAGAGCCTAGGGCACTTCCACTTATGGTCCTATAGCTTAGGGAAATTAAAATAAAAAAGACACAGCCACCCCAAAGTTTGGGACACCTCTGTTTACAAGAACCTCGTTTACCGTACAAGTGCAATATCACAGAATGTGAAAAATGGATAAAGAACTTCTGGTGCTTACGTGCAATGCAGTATCACTCAGCAATGAAATCTATGTCATCAGGCCTGTAGCAGCATAATGAGTGGATTCAGGTACGATGATTCTAACTGAAATAAGTCACACAGAAAAAGAAACATCATAAGATATCACTAATACACGGAATGTAAACTTGGCTACACAGGAACTGAATTCCAAAACAGAACAGGGTCTCAAATTTAGAAAACCAACGTATGCTTGCTTAAGAGTAAAGGTGAGTTGGGGTGCTGCATAAAACCAGAGATTGAAATGAGCACAGATAAAGTTCCTTAAGACAAATATGGAATAGACAAGAGCTACTCCTTGCTCAACGAAATGGACTCAACACCCCAAATTAAACGCCTAAGAATGTACCTGACTAGTAAGTATCTTAAAACCTATGGATTGCTATGTCTCCGAAAGAGAATCAAGCATGTGTACAGGGGCATAAACGCAGCAGTGATAGGATTGGAGAGGTTTGGTGAGCAAATGAAGACCCTTTGAAGTCATATTGCATGGTACCCATTCCACGGGTTTCAACTACCCAGGTTTAAGGTATTCTTCCTTCAGCTAAAACAGGCATGTGGAACCTAGAGTATGATCAACCATGTGATCGGGAGACGTGTTCAAATATGTCTCAGTTTTCTTCTGCTGGTACTCGGGTGCAACATTCCAGACGCTTTACTAACACTCTCCCAACTTGGAGAGTCAGTCCCTTTAACCTCCTGTTTGGCCCAGTTTGCAATTTCTGCGGAAGATGAACAGGAATAGCGAGAACCAATGAGAGACTAGCTGGAGGTGTCTGGACGGGCAAATTTAACTCTCATTTCCCACCAGGAAGAGGAATTAACCAAAGGCTCAGCGTGCCGTGCCGGAACCAGATTAGGGCCTGAAGCCATCCTGTGGTGTTGCGGACAGCTCACAAGAAAGCGAGTTGAAGAAAGGAGCTCAGGGGCACTGTAATTCACAAACCTGCAGAGTTATAAATGACAGCTATCGTCCAAAAATATACTGAAGTAAGGCTGGCAAGAGGACTTGAAAGCGGGGCAGAATTGCAGGAAACCGATTTCAGGAGGTAGACTGGAATTGCATTGAAAGCATAGGAAAAGAGGCAGAACGTCCACAATGATGCACTTGGCCAAAAAGGGCATATGCGTTTTTTCCTGAATATATTCAGGAAAAAACGCATACGCCCTTTTTGGCCAACCAAGCAAGCTTGCAAAGGAAATCTGCACTACAATGAAGTCTCACTTCCCCCCGGTCAAAAGGGCCATCTGAAAAAAGTGTAAAATCCAGAAAGGCAGGACAGGCCATGGAGAACTGGGAGCCTTGTTATGCTGATAGGCGGGATGTAAATTGCCAACAGACACTCGGGAGAAGTGTATGGTGTTTCCTGAAACATCTAAAAAACAAAGCAACAGAGCCTAGGGCACTTCCACTTATGGTCCTATAGCTTAGGGAAATTAAAATCAAAAAGACACAGCCACCCCAAAGTTTGGGACGCCTCTGTTTACAAGAACCTCGTTTACCGTACAAGTTCAATATCACAGAAAGTGAAAAATGGATAAAGAACTTCTGGTACTTACGTACAATGCAGTATCACTCAGCAATGAAATCTATGTCATCAGGCCCTTAGCCGCACAATGAGTGGATTCAGGTATGATGATTCTAACTGAAATAAGTCACACAGAAAAAGAAACATCATAAGATATCAGTAATACACGGAATGTAAACTTGGCTACACAGGACCTGAATTACAGAACAGAACAAGGTCTCAAATTTAGAAAACAAACTTATGCTTGCTTAAGGGTAAAGGTGAGTTGGGGTGCTGCATAAAACCAGAGATTGAAATGAGCACAGATAAAGTTCCTTAAGCCAAATATGGAATAGACAAGAGCTACTCCTTTCTCAATGAAATGGACTCAACACCCCATATTAAACGCCTAAGAATGTACCTGACTAGTAAGTATCTTAAAACCTATGGATTGCTATGTCTCCGAAAGAGAATCAAGCATGTGTACAGGGGCATAAACGCAGCAGTGATAGGATTGGAGAGGTTCGGTGAGCAAATGAAGACCCTTTGAAGTCATATTGCATGGTACCCATTACACGGGTCTCAACTCTCCAGGTTTAAGGTATTCTTCCTTCAGCTAAAACATGCATGTGGAACCCAGAGTATGATCAACCGTGTGAACGGGAGACGTGTTCAAACATGTCTCAGTTTTCCTCCCCTGGTACTCGGGTGCAACATTCCAGACGCTTTACTAACACTCTCCCCACTTGGAGAGTCAGCGCCTTTAACCTCCTGTTTGGCCCAGTTTGCAATTTCTGTGGAAGATGAACAGGAATAGGGAGAACCAATGAGAGACTAGCTGGAGGTGTCTGGACGGGCAAATTTAACTCTCATTTCCCACCAGGAAGAGGAAATAACCAAAGGCTCAGCGAGCCGTGCCGGAACCAGATTAGGGCCTGAAGCCATCCTGCGGTGTTGCGGCCAGGTCACAAGAAAGCGAGTTGAAGAAAGGAGCTCAGGGGCACTGTAATTCACAAACCTGCAGAGTTATAAATGACAGCTATCGTCCAAAAATATACTGAAGTAAGGCTGGCAAGAGGACTTGAAAGCGGGGCAGAATTGCAGGAAACCGATTTCAGGAGGTAGACTGGAATTGCATTGAAAGCATAGGAAAAGAGGCAGAACGTCCACAATGATGCACTTGGCCAAAAAGGGCGTATGCGTTTTTTCCTGAATATATTCAGGAAAAAACGCATACGCCCTTTTTGGCCAACCAAGCAAACTTGCAAAGGAAATCTGCACTACAATGAAGTCTCACTTCCCCCCGGTCAAAAGGGCCATCTGAAAAAAGTGTAAAATCCAGAAATGCAGGACAGGCCATGGAGAACTGGGAGCCTTGTTATGCTGATGGGCGGGATGTAAATTGCCAACAGACACTCGGGAGAAGTGTATGGTGTTTCCTGAAACATCTAAAAAACAAAGCAACAGAGCCTAGGGCACTTCCACTTATGGTCCTATAGCTTAGGGAAATTAAAATCAAAAAGACACAGCCACCCCAAAGTTTGGGACGCCTCTGTTTACAAGAACCTCGTTTACCGTACAAGTTCAATATCACAGAAAGTGAAAAATGGATAAAGAACTTGTGGTACTTATGTACAATGCAGTATCACTCAGCAATGAAATCTATGTCATCAGGCCCGTAGCAGCATAATGAGTGGATTCAGGTACGATGATTCTAACTGAAATAAGTCACACAGAAAAAGAAACATCATAAGATATCACTAATACACGGAATGTAAACTTGGCTACACAGGAACTGAATTCCAAAACAGAACAGGGTCTCAAATTTAGAAAACCAACTTATGCTTGCTTAAGGGGAAAGGTGAGTTGGGGTGCTGCATAAAACCAGAGATTGAAATGAGCACAGATAAAGTTCCTTAAGCCAAATATGGAATAGACAAGAGGTACTCCTTGCTCAACGAAATGGACTCAACACCCCATATTAAACGCCTAAGAATGTACCTGACTAGTAAGTATCTTAAAACCTATGGATTGCTATGTCTCCAAAAGAGAATCAAGCGTGTGTACAGGGGCATAAACGCAGCAGTGATAAGATTGGAGAGGTCCGGTGATCAAATGAAGACCATTTGAAGTCATATTGCATGGTACCCATTCCACGGGTCTCAACTCTCCAGGTTTAAGGTATTCTTCCTTCAGCTAACACATGCATGTGGAACCCAGAGTATGATCAACCATGTGAACGGGAGACGTGTTCAAATATGTCTCAGTTTTCGTACCCTGGTACTTCAGTGCAACATTCCAGATGCTTTACTAACACTCTCCCGACTTGGAGAGTCAGTCCCTTTAACCTCCTGTTTGGCCCAGTTTGCAATTTCTGCGGAAGATGAACAGGAATAGCGAGAACCAATGAGAGACTAGCTGGAGGTGTCTGGACGGGCAAATTTAACTCTCATTTCCCACCAGGAAGAGGAAATACCCAAAGGCTCAGCGTGCCGTGCCGGAACCAGATTAGGGCCTGAAGCCATCCTGCGGTGTTGCGGCCAGCTCACAAGAAAGCGAGTTGAAGAAAGGAGCTC
Source organism: Grampus griseus (assembly GCF_964374135.1). NCBI lineage: Eukaryota > Metazoa > Chordata > Mammalia > Artiodactyla > Delphinidae > Grampus > Grampus griseus. The sequence continues at coordinate 293,582 of NC_139002.1, forward strand.
AGGGGCACTGTAATTCACAAACCTGCAGAGTTATAAATGACAGCTATCGTCCAAAAATATACTGAAGTAAGGCTGCCAAGAGGACTTGAAAGCGGGGCAGAATTGCAGGAAACCGATTTCAGGAGGTAGACTGGAATTGCATTGAAAGAATAGGAAAAGAGGCAGAACGTCCACAATGATGCACTTGGCCAAAAAGGGCGTATGCGTTTTTTCCTGAATATATTCAGGAAAAAACGCATACGCCCTTTTTGGCCAACCCAGCAAGCTTGCAAAGGAAATCTGCACAACAATGAAGTCTCACTTCCCCCCGGTCAAAAGGGCCATCTGAAAAAAGTGTAAAATCCAGAAAGGCAGGACAGGCCATGGAGAACTGGGAGCCTTGTTATGCTGATGGGCGGGATGTAAATTGCCAACAGACACTCGGGAGAAGTGTATGGTGTTTCCTGAAACATCTAAAAAACAAAGCAACAGAGCCTAGGGCACTTCCACTTATGGTCCTATAGCTTAGGGAAATTAAAATCAAAAAGACACAGCCACCCCAAAGTTTGGGACGCCTCTGTTTACAATAACCTCGTTTACAGTACAAGTTCAACATCGCAGAAAGTGAAAAATGGATAAAGAAGTTGTGGTATTTACTTACAAAGCAATATCACTCAGCAATGAAATCTATGTCATCAGGCCCTTAGCAGCACAATGAGTGGATTCAGGTATGATGATTCTAACTGAAATAAGTCACACAGAAAAAGAAACATCATAAGATATCACTAATACACGGAATGTAAACTTGGCTACACAGGAACTGAATTACAGAACAGAACAGGGTCTCAAATTTAGAAAACCAACTTATGCTTGCTTAAGGGGAAAGGTGAGTTGGGGTGCTGCATAAAACCAGAGATTGAAATGAGCACAGATAAAGTTCCTTAAGCCAAATATGGAATAGACAAGAGCTACTCCTTGCTCAACGAAATGGACTCAACACCCCATATTAAACGCCTAAGAATGTACCTGACTAGTAAGTATCTTAAAACCTATGGATTGCTATGTCTCCGAAAGAGAATCAAGCGTGTGTACAGGGGCATAAACGCAGCAGTGATAGGATTGGAGAGGTTCGGTGAGCAAATGAAGACCCTTTGAAGTCATATTGCATGGTACCCATTCCACGGGTTTCAACTACCCAGGTTTAAGGTATTCTTCCTTCAGCTAAAACGTGCATGTGGAACCGAGAGTATGATCAACCGTGTGAACGGGAGACGTGTTCAAATATGTCTCAGTTTTCCTCCCCTGGTACTCGGGTGCAACATTCCAGACGCTTTACTAACACTCTCCCCACTTGGAGAGTCAGTCCCTTTAACCTCCTGTTTGGCCCAGTTTGCAATTTCTGCGGAAGATGAACAGGAATAGCGAGAACCAATGAGAGACTAGCTGGAGGTGTCTGGACGGGCAAATTTAACTCTCATTTCCCACCAGGAAGAGGAAATACCCAAAGGCTCAGCGTGCCGTGCCGGAACCAGATTAGGGCCTGAAGCCATCCTGCGGTGTTGCGGCCAGCTCACAAGAAAGCGAGTTGAAGAAAGGAGCTCAGGGGCACTGTAATTCACAAACCTGCAGAGTTATAAATGACAGCTATCGTCCAAAAATATACTGAAGTAAGGCTGCCAAGAGGACTTGAAAGCGGGGCAGAATTGCAGGAAACCGATTTCAGGAGGTAGACTGGAATTGCATTGAAAGCATAGGAAAAGAGGCAGAACGTCCACAATGATGCACTTGGCCAAAAAGGGCGTATGCGTTTTTTCCTGAATATATTCAGGAAAAAACGCATACGCCCTTTTTGGCCAACCCAGCAAGCTTGCAAAGGAAATCTGCACAACAATGAAGTCTCACTTCCCCCCGGTCAAAAGGGCCATCTGAAAAAAGTGTAAAATCCAGAAAGGCAGGACAGGCCATGGAGAACTGGGAGCCTTGTTATGCTGATGGGCGGGATGTAAATTGCCAACAGACACTCGGGAGAAGTGTATGGTGTTTCCTGAAACATCTAAAAAACAAAGCAACAGAGCCTAGGGCACTTCCACTTATGGTCCTATAGCTTAGGGAAATTAAAATCAAAAAGACACAGCCACCCCAAAGTTTGGGACGCCTCTGTTTACAAGAACCTCGTTTACAGTACAAGTTCAACATCGCAGAAAGTGAAAAATGGATAAAGAAGTTGTGGTATTTACTTACAAAGCAATATCACTCAGCAATGAAATCTATGTCATCAGGCCCTTAGCAGCACAATGAGTGGATTCACGTATGATGATTCTAACTGAAATAAGTCACACAGAAAAAGAAACATCATAAGGTATCACTAATACACGGAATGTAAACTTGGCTACACAGGAACTGAATTACAGAACAGAACAGGGTCTCAAATTTAGAAAACCAACTTATGCTTGCTTAAGAGGAAAGGTGAGTTGGGGTGCTGCATAAAACCAGAGATTGAAATGAGCACAGATAAAGTTCCTTAAGCCAAATATGGAATAGACAAGAGCTACTCCTTGCTCAACGAAATGGACTCAACACCGCATATTAAACGCCTAAGAATGTACCTGACTAGTAAGTATCTTAAAACCTATGGATTGCTATGTCTCCGAAAGAGAATCAAGCGTGTGTACAGGGGCATAAACGCAGCAGTGATAGGATTGGAGAGGTTCGGTGAGCAAATGAAGACCCTTTGAAGTCATATTGCATGGTACCCATTCCACGGGTTTCAACTACCCAGGTTTAAGGTATTCTTCCTTCAGCTAAAACGTGCATGTGGAACCGAGAGTATGATCAACCGTGTGAACGGGAGACGTGTTCAAATATGTCTCAGTTTTCCTCCCCTGGTACTCGGGTGCAACATTCCAGACGCTTTACTAACACTCTCCCCACTTGGAGAGTCAGCGCCTTTAACCTCCTGTTTGGCCCAGTTTGCAATTTCTGTGGAAGATGAACAGGAATAGCGAGAACCAATGAGAGACTAGCTGGAGGTGTCTGGACGGGCAAATTTAACTCTCATTTCCCACCAGGAAGAGGAAATAACCAAAGGCTCAGCGTGCCGTGCTGGAACCAGATTAGGGCCTGAAGCCATCCTGCGGTGTTGCGGCCAGCTCAAAAGAAAGCGAGTTGAAGAAAGGAGCTCAGGGGCACTGTAATTCACAAACCTGCAGAGTTATACATGACAGCTATCGTCCAAAAATATACTGAAGTAAGGCTGGCAAGAGGACTTGAAAGCGGGGCAGAATTGCAGGAAACCGATTTCAGGAGGTAGACTGGAATTGCATTGAAAGCATAGGAAAAGAGGCAGAACGTCCACAATGATGCACTTGGCCAAAAAGGGCGTATGCGTTTTTTCCTGAATATATTCAGGAAAAAACGCATACGCCCTTTTTGGCCAACCAAGCAAGCTTGCAAAGGAAATCTGCACTACAATGAAGTCTCACTTCCCCCCGGTCAAAAGGGCCATCTGAAAAAAGTGTAAAATCCAGAAAGGCAGGACAGGCCATGGAGAACTGGGAGCCTTGTTATGCTGATGGGCGGGATGTAAATTGCCAACAGACACTCGGGAGAAGTGTATGGTGTTTCCTGAAACATCTAAGAAACAAAGCAACAGAGCCTAGGGCACTTCCACTTATGGTCCTATAGCTTAGGGAAATTAAAATCAAAAAGACACAGCCACCCCGAAGTTTGGGACACCTCTGTTTACAAGAACCTCGTTTACAGTACAAGTTCAACATCGCAGAAAGTGAAAAATGGATAAAGAAGTTGTGGTATTTACTTACAAAGCAATATCACTCAGCAATGAAATCTATGTCATCAGGCCCTTAGCAGCACAATGAGTGGATTCAGGTATGATGATTCTAACTGAAATAAGTCACACAGAAAAAGAAACATCATAAGATATCACTAATACACGGAATGTAAACTTGGCTACACAGGAACTGAATTACAGAACAGAACAGGGTCTCAAATTTAGAAAACCAACTTATGCTTGCTTAAGGGGAAAGGTGAGTTGGGGTGCTGCATAAAACCAGAGATTGAAATGAGCACAGATAAAGTTCCTTAAGCCAAATATGGAATAGACAAGAGCTACTCCTTGCTCAACGAAATGGACTCAACACCCCATATTAAACGCCTAAGAATGTACCTGACTAGTAAGTATCTTAAAACCTATGGATTGCTATGTCTCCGAAAGAGAATCAAGCGTGTGTACAGGGGCATAAACGCAGCAGTGATAGGATTGGAGAGGTTCGGTGAGCAAATGAAGACCCTTTGAAGTCATATTGCATGGTACCCATTCCACGGGTTTCAACTACCCAGGTTTAAGGTATTCTTCCTTCAGCTAAAACGTGCATGTGGAACCGAGAGTATGATCAACCGTGTGAACGGGAGACGTGTTCAAATATGTCTCAGTTTTCCTCCCCTGGTACTCGGGTGCAACATTCCAGACGCTTTACTAACACTCTCCCCACTTGGAGAGTCAGTCCCTTTAACCTCCTGTTTGGCCCAGTTTGCAATTTCTGTGGAAGATGAACAGGAATAGCGAGAACCAATGAGAGACTAGCTGGAGGTGTCTGGACGGGCAAATTTAACTCTCATTTCCCACCAGGAAGAGGAATTAACCAAAGGCTCAGCGTGCCGTGCTGGAACAAGATTAGGGCCTGAATCCATCCTGCGGTGTTGCGGCCAGGTCACAAGAAAGCGAGTTGAAGAAAGGAGCTCAGGGGCACTGTAATTCACAAACCTGCAGAGTTATAAATGACAGCTATCGTCCAAAAATATACTGAAGTAAGGCTGGCAAGAGGACTTGAAAGCGGGGCAGAATTGCAGGAAACCGATTTCAGGAGGTAGACTGGAATTGCATTGAAAGCATAGGAAAAGAGGCAGAACGTCCACAATGATGCACTTGGCCAAAAAGGGCGTATGCGTTTTTTCCTGAATATATTCAGGAAAAAACGCATACGCCCTTTTTGGCCAACCAAGCAAACTTGCAAAGGAAATCTGCACTACAATGAAGTCTCACTTCCCCCCAGTCAAAAGGGCCATCTGAAAAAAGTGTAAAATCCAGAAAGACAGGACAGGCCATGGAGAACTGGGAGCCTTGTTATGCTGATGGGCGGGATGTGAATTGCCAACAGCCACTCTGGAGAAGTGTATGGTGTTTGCTGAAACATCTAAAAAACAAAGCAACAGAGCCTAGGGCACTTCCACTTATGGTCCTATAGATTAGGGAAATTAAAATCAAAAAGACACAGCCACCCCAAAGTTTGGGATGGCTCTGTTTACAAGAACCTCGTTTATGGTACAAGTTCAATATCGCAGAAAGCGAAAAATGGATAAAGAAGTTGTGGTACTTATGTACAATGCAATATCACTCAGCAATGAAATCTATGTCATCAGGTCCATAGCAGCATAATGAGTGGATTCAGGTACGATGATTCTAACTGAAATAAGTTACACAGAAAAAGAAACATCATAAGATATCACTAGTACACGGAATATATACTTGGCTACACAGGAACTTTGTTACAAAACAGAACAGCGTCTCAAATTTAGAAAACCAACTTATGCTTGCTTAAGGGGAAAGGTGAGTTGGGGTGCTGCATAAAACCAGATATTGAAATGAGCACAGATACCGTTCCGTAAGTCAAACATTTAATAGACAAGACCTACTCCTTGCTCAACGAAATGGACTCAACAATGAGGTATCACCTCACACCTGTTAGAATGGGCATCATCATAAAATCTACAAACAACAAATGCTGGAAATGGTGTTGAGATAAGGAACCCTCTTCCACTATTTTTGGGAGTATAAATTTATACAGTCACTATGGAGAACAATATGGTGTTTCTTAAAAAATTACAATAGAATTACCATATGATACAGCAATCCCAGTACTGGACATATACCCAGGCAAAACCGTAAATCAAATAGAGACATTCACCACAATGTTCATTGCATCACTGTTTACAATATCGAGGTAATGGTAGCAACCTAAATGCCCACAGACAGTCGAATGCATAAAGAAGTGGTACATATATAAAATGGAATATTACTAAGCCATAAAATGAATGAAATTGGGTCATTTGTAGAGACGTCGATGGATCTAGAGACTGTCATACAGAGTGAAGTAAGTCAGAAAGAGAAAAACAAATCTTGTATATTCATGCATATATGTGGAACCTAGAAAAATTGTACAGATTAACCGTTTTGCAAGGCATAAATCGAGCAACAGATTTGGACAACAAACCTATGGACACCAAGGGGGGAAAGCTGTTGGGGGGGTGGTGGTGGGAGGAGTTGAGAGATTGCGATTGGCATGTATACATTTATATGTATAAAATAGATAACCAATAAGAATCTGCTGTATAAAAATATAAAATAAAATTCAAAATTAAAAAGAAATAAAATTTGAAAAAGTAAAACAGAAAAAAAATTATTCCCCTCACATACATGTATTTATATGAATAAATTATTTCCATGCTTATATCTGTAAATACAAAAAAGAGGTATAAAATCTACCTTGAACCAAAAACCAAAAAAAGAAAAAAAAAAACCAGAACCCACCAGTTACACAGAGGAAAGCCGTATCAAGGCACTTGCTCCCGTTGTAAACAATTCTGAAGTTGGGCAGTGGTGGGGAATCGTCTCCCATTCAGCCAGCAGCCCCCACGCAACAAGCGTCCTCATTGCAAAGCTGGGGGACCGTGCCGAGGCGCCTGTGAGTAAACGTGAGCTGAGCCCCAGGCCAGCTGCTGCTGAACTGTTCCCACCCTTCCCAGGTAAAACACCTGAATATGTACAAGGACTTGAAAGCCTAGAGGAAGGGCCATGGAGCCACACGAGCGACAGCATGCTGGCCGACTTGGTGCCTGCGGGCCAGCCAGGATGGTCCTGGCCCTGGGTGCTCTTCTGGAAGCTTTCCATTTCCCTGCCTGAGATACCCGTCCTGTCCCTGTCCCCACTGCTTTTTTCCTTCCTCACCTGTGCCCAGGGAGAAATTCCAGTGGCAGGTATGGGTGACACATCCTCTTCTTTAGCAGGTGGCAGCCTGGCAACTGCTGCAGAAAGTCCAACAGAGCCCCACTCACACTGGGCCACCCACAAAGCCGTGGCCTCTCACTCCCTCCCACCAGCCCAGCCTCAAGACTGCTGACAGGGCAGAGAAAATGGCGTCAGGCACAGCTGCAGGGGCTCTTGCTGCCTGCAGCGGTGTTTATATTGATCTCAACCCAGGCACACCTGGGGAGGGCTGGCTGGCACGGTAAGGGTGCTCAGGTCAGCCAATCATCACGCTTCAGGGGCTCACAGTTGCAGAAAATGGAACTTGCTGAACCGGCCAGGTCCAAGGAACAGGTGTGGGCTCCTGAGAGTCAGGATAGACAAGGGGCTGCAGCTCTGGCTTGTTTTCTAATCATTTTATCTGGCCCATGAGTGGGAGACAACTTCAAGAAAACCCTCTCCTAATGAGAGGAACCCAGGAGTCAGGGAGAGGAGGGGTGGGTGGTGGTTGGAGACAGAGGCCTGGTGCCCCGGTTGCAGTGGAAGTCTCTGGAAGACCAGGTGGAGGGAACCCACACAAAGTGATGCCCATGGTCACAGACCTGTCAGAGCTGCTGTTTGTTAGTTCAAGTCCTGCTCTGAGGTGCTCTGTGTCAGCTCTGAGTGACAGGTGAGCTGGGGGTGCTCTGCAATGAGGGCTATATGCATGGTTCCTGTGTGCCCAGCCCTGCCACCGTACCTGCAAGGGTAGATCTGTATCCTGGGAGGGGACTGACCATGAGAGCCCCGTGGGCTGGGGTGGGGGTGGGGTACCTGCCCAGGTGAGCTCCATATCCTGGGATTGACCTGACCACGAGAGCCCCATGGACTGCTGGGGACCTGGTAAAGGATGTCAGGACAGTCAGTGAATCCACCAAGGATATATCTCCAGTTGTTCCTAATTCCTACACCCTGCTGGTCATTCTACCAACCACCAGGACATGGTATTCTGTATTAGTCTTCAATGATGCCTTCTTTTGTATTACATTAGTCCCAGAGTCACAAGAAATTTTGGCTTGTGAGTGGCAGGACTCAACATACAACTAAAACAATACTTCCGGGCCGTCTGGACCCAAGGGTGCAAAAATTCCCACACCATCTTTGGGGAAAGCTTAGTGAAAGACCTAAAAGTTCTACCTCTGGAAAAGGAAACCCTCCTTCAATATGCAGATGACATTCTGATCGCCAGCCCTACTAAGGAGGCCTCTGAACTACCAAGCCAATAAAGGATAGAAGTTGTCCAAGAAAAAGCTCAAATATCACAGACTGCGGTGACCTGCCTGGGCTTCATTCTCACAGAAGGTCGGAGAAGCCAACCCAGGAAAGGGAAGAAACCATTTGCAGTCTTACCCCTTTCTAAAACTAGAAGACATCTTAGGGGTTCCTGGGGAAGCCAGGGTTTGCTGCTTCTGGATCCCTAACTACAGTCTACTAGCTGGGCCTCTATATGAAACACTGAAAGGAAAAGATGATGATCCTTTTGAATAGAATCCAGAAGTGGTCTTTCAAGAATGGAAAGAGCAGTCAGTTCAGACCCTTGCCCTGGAACTCCCTAATTTAGCTAAACCCTTTGACCTTTACACTCCCGGTGAAAGGTGAATCGCCATTGGAGAATTAGTGCAAAAACTGGGACCACTTGAAATGGAACAATGCAAGAATGCCATCCAGGTAGGATAAACTACGGTCACCAAGGGGCTTGGCCCACTGCCACATCTGGCCAAGATACTGGCGGTATCTAAAAACCTGGAAATCAGCAGCCCAAAAGGCCACCTCCCTCCTAAGGGAAAAGGACCCCACGTGGTGATCCTAACCACCAACCATGCCCTGAAGTTGCAGGGTTCGCTCCGTGGGCACACCGACCTCGAGTGAGGAGGCCCTCCAACTCCAACATCCAGAGAGATAACCGGGGGCAACAGGGCACCATGACGACTCGTGTGAACATCACTTGACCTGGAGTTTCTCTCATAAAACAACAAGGGTGTGTCCCAAAAGAGTAGACTACTGCTTGCAGGACTTACTGCACCCAGAGGGGAGCTAATAATCTTGGCAGGGGAACCGTATATCACACTGTCACCATAGAAAAGCCTACAGACACCGTGATGATGGTGGCCAATAAGACCGGCTGGACTCCTGTTTACTTCAAAAGGCTGTTGACTCAGTGGCCATCATGGTCCTTGATCACCACTGACCCTGGACTGTCTGGGAGTTGAGCGGGCAGGGCTCTGACACCTGGTGCTGTTTGTACGTTAATTCAGGGGCCTAATTGAAGAAAGCGCAGACTACTGGTCAGAGCATCTAGGCTGGCAGAAACGGTCAGCCTAAGGTGGCCGAACAAATGTGGGGCGGGGTGAAACCGGCCCCCACAGCGTCTCTGCACATCTCTTTCCTGGACCCTTAAAGGTCATTAGAATCTATAACACTTCCAATGCTGGTGCTCAGGCAGACAAGCAGGGAGGCAGGAGGCCTGGGGACAATCAACGTCACCTGGAGGCTGCTCGGGAGAAGTTCTGACCCTCGCCCCCGGGTATGAGGGCTCCCAACTCAGCACTCAGCAGTTACAGAAGAAGGGCCTGCACCCTCAGCACTCCAAGAATGAGGAACGGGACAAAAGGCAGAGGAGGGGTTTGTCCCCAGCAAAGCCCATTAAAAATCCCTGGGAGATAAAAATAGAATCTGGGCAATAAAGTCAAGTCTAACCTTTTTTATCCTTTGTGCTTTGTCTAATTTCACGTGCTCCTAGGGTCCCGCATGCAGAGGTTCCACACCCGGCACTTCAGACCAGATTTCCTAGTGCAGAATGGCTGGGTCGACACCTCAGCTCCTGGGGCCTAGTGCAGACTCCGCGATATAGAGCCTGAGCTGCAGCCAACCCGGCCCTCGAGAGCTCCGCCCCCTCCCTCCCACTGACTCTGACAGGATCTCTACACAGCAGCCCAGCCCACAGCCCACAGGGCAGTGCATGCTCTCACCTCTCCATTCTCTGATCAAAATATAAAGTTTCCTTTGCTTGTGAACCAAACTCAGTCTCGATCTGTTGGCCCCAATGACACTGGGCAGGGGGACACTTGTTGGGGTCCACTCTGGAGGATCAGTAACAGAAATTGAGACTATTGTAACCTCAATGAACAGATGTGTGAGCCAAACTGTAGTTAACATAGAACAGTGTATAAGGCTCCGGTAAAATAAGATGTTTCTAACACTTTCATTTGATATTTCCATCACTTTATTATAAGCAAGTTCAGTGAAAAGGTTTGTCTTATTTGTCAGGTCAATATTAGAGAAACGAAGTGATTTCTTTCCAAGGATGTACATCTAATAATCTTGGTTAAAGCTTCAATCTTGTTTTAAATGCTTTTCCATTGAAAATGATACCTCTCTTTCAGCTCCCCCATTTCTGAGAAGTATAAAATCTTATAATTTATTATTACCAAAGGGGAAAGGTGGGAGGAGGGATAAATTAACAGTTTGGGATTAACACATACACACTGCTACGTATAAAATAGATCATCAACAAGGAACTACTGTATAGCACAGGGAACTACACTCAATATTTTGCAATAAACTATAAGGGGAAATAATATGAAAAAGAATAGATATTTTTATTGACATCATCTATCAATGACAGTTAAAATGTTACCTAAGGGAAGCCGGTGGTGAGTGCTTCTGACCCTGAAGACTTCAGTCATCTAAAGTTTGGACTCTGCCTACTTCCCAAGGCCCTTAATGAACATATGTGTAGCCGTAGCTTAAAAAATTCCCCAGTTTGGGTTTCGGGGAGACACTGATTTTGAAAAAGCCCTGGTGTTCTCCTTACATGAATGGGACCCTTCCTACTGCTAAAACATGTCTGTCACACCCAGAGGATGGTACACCATCTGATCGGGAAGAGTTTGGAAAAGGCATCTCATCTCCTCATCCCCTGGTGCTCGGGTTCACCCCTCCAGTGTCTTTACTAACAGTCTCCCCACTTGGAGATGTCAGCACTGTCAACATCCTGTTGCGTACAGTTTGGAATTTGTCCAGAGGATGAAGCGGAAGGATGAGGAACAATGAGAGACAAGTCCTAGGTGTTCAGACAGGCACATGTCACTCTAATTTCCAATCAGGAAGACGAATTGACCAAAGGCTAGGGTTGCCCATGGAAACAGAATAGGGTTTGAGGAAACCCTGCTGCTTTGTGGCCAGTTCCCATAAACACAAGTTGAAAAATGGAACACAGGGGCACTAAAATTCACGAAACTGCAGAGTTGAATATATCTATCACTGAAAAATGTCTTGAGGAATGTCAGATAAAAAGACTTGTAAGCAAGGGAGAATGGCAGGAAAGGGATTTGAAGAGGTAGAAAGGACTCACCATTAAGCACAAGTAAAGGGGCTAAACATTGCCAACATTGCTGTTGGCCAAAAAGGTTGTATGCATTTTTTCTGAATATATTCAAGAAAAGGGCATACACCATTTTTAGCCAACCAAACAGGTGGGCACTGGAAATCAATACTACAAATTATATCACTTCGCATCAGTCAGAAGAGCCGTCCTCATAAAGTGTAAACACCAGAAATGCAGGACAGGGCGAGGAGAAAAGGGAGCCCTGTGAGGCTTATAGTGGAAATGTATATTGCCAACGGCCACTCTGGAGAAGTGTACTGTGTTTACTAAAGCATCTAAAAAATGAGCTACAGAGCACAGGGCACTTGCACTCATGGGCGTATATCTTGGGAAAAACAAAAATCGAGAGGACACAGGCACCCCAATGTTTACTGCCTCTCTGTTTAAAAGATCCTCGACTAGGATATAACTTAAATGTCTCTGGAGGGAAAAAATGGATAGAGATGTGGTACTTAGGTAGAGTGGAATATTACTCAGCCTGGAAATCAATGAAATATGGCCAGTTGTAACAACTCCGGAGGAGTTACGTATGATCATTCTAAGTGACAGAATTCAAAAAGAAAAAGACACATATCATAAGATATCACTTAAAGGTGGAATCCAAAATGGCTACACATGAAATAAATTACAAAACAAAAACATAGTCAAATATGTAGAAAACACGCATAAGGCTGCTAAACGGGAAAGGTGGGGAGGGGTGAGGCATCATCCAGGAGGTTGAAATTAGCAAAGATACCATTCCAAATACCAAACTGATAATCAACAAGGCCTACACGGTAGCTAAAAGAACTGCACTCAGCACACTCAAGTCACCGGAAAAGAATATATACGACTGGTAAGAATCTGAAAAAGAATTTATTGATGTCTCTCTGTACGTGAATCAAGTGGATGTACAGCAGCAAGAAACAGAGCTTTGAAAATCAGCTGTAACCAATATAGTAATAAATTGAAAAAAATAAACGACAGAGAGACAGAGAAAACCTCTTACAACTTTTCCTCAGGGACGGTGATGCAACATGGATTGAACACATCTAGACCAACAGCAGGATGAGACATAAGGCTGGAAACTGTTTGCGCTAAGAGAAATGTGAGGTTGGGTGAGGAAATGCACACCCTTTAAAGTAATACTACCTGGTACCCATTCAATGGGTCCCAAATCTGCAGGTTCAAGGGATCTTCCTACAGCTAAAACATGCATGGAAAACCCAGAGGACTGTACACCATGTGATCGGGAGATGTGTCTAAAATGCACCTCATTTATCCTCTCCTGGTGCTCCTGTTCACCATTCCAGCCACGTTACTTAGAATCTCCCCACTTGGAGAATCAGCACATTTAAACTTCTGTTTCACACATTTTGCAAATTGTGAGGAGGATGAACGGGAAGAGGGGGAACCAATGAGAGAATAGTTGTAGGGGTTTGGACGGGCACATATCACTCTAATTTCCCATTAAGAATAAGAATTAAAGAAAGGCTCAGCCTGCCTCGCCGGAGCCAAAATAGGGCCTGAAGCAATCCTGCGGGTTTGAGGCCAGCTCACAAAAGAGCAACTTAAAAAATGGAGCTCAGGGTCACTGCAATTCACAAACCTGCAGAGTTATAAATGAAAACTAACGTCCAAAAATATGTTGAGGTAAGGCAAAGAAGAGGATCTGAATGCAAGACAGAATTGCAAGAAACAGATTTCAAGAGATAGATTGGACTCGTCTTTAACGCACATGAAAAGCGGCAGAATTTCGACAATGATGCAGTTGGCCCAAAAGGGCGTATGTGTTTTTTCCTGATTATATCCAGGAAAAAACGCATACGCACTTTATGGGCAACGAAGCAAGCAACCAATGCAAATGTGCACAACAAAGAAGTCTCACTTCCCACCGGTCAAAAGGGCCATCCTAAAAAATTGTAAAAACCAGAAATGCAGGACAGGCCATGGAGAACAGGGAGCCTTTATACGCTGATGGGCAGTGTGTGAACTGCCGAGAGCCACTCTGGAGAAGTGTATGGTGGTTCCTAAATCATCTAAAAAACAGAGCTACAGAGCATAGGACACTTCCAATCATGGGAGTATATCTAGGGAAGTCTAAAAATCAACAAGACACAAGCACACCACAGTTTAGGGCTACTCTGTTTACAAGAACCTCAACTTCAGTACACCTTAAATATCCCAGGAAAGAGAACAATGGATAAAGAAGATGTGGTACTTATGTACAATGGAATATCTCTTCACCATGAAATCAATGTAATAAGGCTAGTAGAAGGATAAAGAGTGGATTTAGGTCCGATAATACTACTTGAAATAAGTCAAACAGAAAAAGAAACATATCATAAGATATCACTTATAGAGGGAGGGTAAATATGGCTGCACAAGAAATGAATTACAGAACAGAACAGTGTCTCACATTTAGAAAACACACTTATGTCAGCTTAAGGGGAAAGGAGAGGTGGGGTGATGCATAAAACCAGAGTTTGAAATTAGCACAGATACCGTTCAATAAACCAAATAGGTATTAGACAAGATCTACACCTTGCTCAATGAACTGGCCTCAACACACCCTATACACCGCAGAGAAATATATCTGAGTAATAAGAATCTTAAAACCCATGTATTGATATATCTCCATAAGGGAATCAAGTGTGTGCAGAGCGGCACAAACACAGCAGTGAAAATGAGCTAAACCCCATTATAGAAATAAATTTTAAAAACAAAACGCTGAAACAATGAAAGAGAGAAAAATTCTTACAAAATTCGCTCAGGGGATGTGAGGCAACCTGGATTGACCACATATAAACCCACAGCTGGATAAGACATAAGGCTGAACACTTGGGGCTGAGAGGATTGGTGAGCTTTGGTGAGCAACTGCCGAAAGTTTAATGCAATACTTCATGCTACTCAGTCCAAGGGTCCCAACACTCCAGGTTGAAGGGAATCTTCCTACAGCTAAACCATGCTTGGGAAACCCAGTGACTGGTATACCATATGATCGGGAAAGGTTTCTAAAACGCACCTCATTTTTCCTCTCCTGGGGCTCCGGATCGACATTCCAGCCGCTTTACTAACAACATCCCCACATGGAGTCAATGCCTTTAAGTTCTGGTATCGCACAGTCTGCAGTTAGTGCAGAGGATGAATGGGAATAGGGGGAACCAGTGAGAAACTAGCTGTAGCGGTTTCAATGGGCACATGTCACTCTAATGTCACATCAGTAAGAAGAATTAACCAAAGGCACAGCAAGGTGCCCCAGAAGAAAAATAGGGCTTCAAGGAATCCTGTGGTTATGGGGCAAGACCACAAAAATAAGAGCTGAAAAATGGAGCTAAGGGCCACTGCAATTCAAAAACCTGCAGAGTTATAAAGGCCAACTATTTTCAAAAAATATATTGAGGTAAGGCTATGAAGAGGCAATGAAAGCAAGGCAGAATTGCAGGAAACCAATTTCAGGAGGTAGACTGGAATTGCATTGAAAACATATGAAGAGAGTCAGAACCTCGACAATGATGTACTTGGCCAAAAAGGGCGTATACGTTTTTTCCTGAATATATTCAGGAAAAAACGCATACGCCCTTTTTGGCCAACCAAGCAAGCTTGCAAAGGAAATCTGCACTACAATGAAGTCTCACTTCCCCCCGGTCAAAAGGGCCATCTGAAAAAAGTGTAAAATCCAGAAAGGCAGGACAGGCCATGGAGAACTGGGAGCCTTGTTATGCTGATGGGCGGGATGTAAATTGCCAACAGACACTCGGGAGAAGTGTGTGGTGTTTCCTGAAACATCTAAAAAACAAAGCAACAGAGCCTAGGGCACTTCACTTATGGTCCTATAGCTTAGGGAAATTAAAATCAAAAAGACACAGCCACCCCAAAGTTTGGGACGCCTCTGTTTACAACAACCTCGTTTACAGTACAAGTTCAATATCACAGAAAGTGAAAAATGGATAAAGAAGTTGTGGTACTAAAGTACAATGCAATATCACTCAGCAATGAAACCTATGTCACCAGGCCCGTAGCAGCACAATGAGTGGATTCAGGTATGATGATTCTAACTGAAATAAGTCACACAGAAAAAGAAACATCATAAGATATCAGTAATACACGGAATGTAAACTTGGCTACAGAGGAACTGAATTACAAAACAGAACAGGGTCTCAAATTTAGAAAACCAACTTATGCTTGCTTAAGGGTAAAGGTGAGTTGGGGTGCTGCATAAAACCAGAGATTGAAATGAGCACAGATAAATTTCCTTAAGCCAAATATGGAATAGACAAGAGCTACTCCTTGCTCAACGAAATGGACTCAACACCCCATATTAAACGCCTAAGAATGTACCTGACTAGTAAGTATCTTAAAACCGATGGATTGCTATGTCTCCAAAAGAGAATCAAGCGTGTGTACAGGGGCATAAACGCAGCAGTGATAGGATTGGAGAGGTTCGGTGAGCAAATGAAGACCCTTTGAAGTCATATTGCATGGTAACCATTCCAAGGGTCTCAACTCTCCAGGTTTAAGGTATTCTTCCTTCAGCTAAAACATGCATGTGGAACCCAGAATATGATCAACCGTGTGATAGGGAGACGTGTTCCAATATGTCTCAGTTTTCGTTCCCTGGTACTCGGGTGAAACATTCCCGATGCTTTACTAACACTCTCCCCACTTGGAGAGTCAGCGCCTTTAACCTCCTGTTTGGCCAAGTTTGCAATTTCTGCGGAAGATGAACAGGAATAGGGAGAACCAATGAGAGACTAGCTGGAGGTGTCTGGACGGGCAAATTTAACTCTCATTTCCCACCAGGAAGAGGAATTAACCAAAGGCTCAGCGTGCCATGCCGGAACCAGATTAGGGCCTGAAGCCATCCTGCGGTGTTGCGGCCAGGTCACAAGAAAACGAGTTGAAGAAAGGAGCTCAGGGACACTGTAATTCACAAACCTGCAGAGTTATAAATGACAGCTATCGTCCAAAAATATACTGAAGTAAGGCTGCCAAGAGGACTTGAAAGCGGGGCAGAATTGCAGGAAACCGATTTCAGGAGGTAGACTGGAATTGCATTGAAAGCATAGGAAAAGAGGCAGAACGTCCACAATGATGCACTTGGCCAAAAAGGGCGTATGCGTTTTTTCCTGAATATATTCAGGAAAAAATGCATACGCCCTTTTTGGCCAACCAAGCAAGCTTGCAAAGGAAATCTGCACTACAATGAAGTCTCACATCCCCCAGGTCAAAAGGGCCATCTGAAAAAAGTGTAAAATCCAGAAAGGCAGGACAGGCCATGGAGAACTGGGAGCCTTGTTATGCTGATGGGCGGGATGTAAATTGCCAACAGACACTCGGGAGAAGTGTATGGTGTTTCCTGAAACATCTAAAACACAAAGCAACAGAGCCTAGGGCACTTCCACTTATGGTCCTATAGCTTAGGGAAATTAAAATCAAAAAGACACAGCCACCCCTAAGTTTGGGACGCCTCTGTTAACAACAACCTCGTTTACAGTACAAGTTCAATATCACAGAAAGTGAAAAATGGATAAAGAAGTTGTGGTACTCACATACAATGCAGTATCACTCAGCAATGAAATCTATGTCATCAGGCCCGTAGCAGCACAATGAGTGGATTCAGGTATGATGATTCTAACTGAAATAAGTCACACAGAAAATGAAACATCATAAGATATCACTAATACACGGAATGTAAACTTGGCTACACAGGAACTGAATTCCAAAACAGAACAGGGTCTTAAATTTAGAAAACCAACTTATGCTTGCTTAAGGGGAAAGGTGAGTTGGGGTGCTGCATAAAACCAGAGATTGAAATGAGCACAGATAAAGTTCCTTAAGCCAAATATGGAATAGACAAGAGCTACTCCTTGCTCAACGAAATGGACTCAACACCCCATATTAAACGCCTAAGAATGTACCTGACTAGTAAGTATCTTAAAACCTATGGATTGCTATGTCTCCAAAAGAGAATCAAGCGTGTGTACACGGGCATAAACGCAGCAGTGATAGGATTGGAGAGGTTCGGTGAGCAAATGAAGACCCTTTGAAGTCATATTGCATGGTACCCATTCCACGGGTTTCAACTACCCAGGTTTAAGGTATTCTTCCTTCAGCTAAAACATGCATGTGGAACCCAGAGTATGATGAACCGTGTGAACGGGAGACGTGTTCAAATATGTCTCAGGTTTCCTCCCCTGGTACTCGGGTGCAACATTCCAGACGCTTTACTAACACTCTCCCCACTTGGAGAGTCAATCCCTTTAACCTCCTGTTTGGCCCAGTTTGCAATTTCTGCGGAAGATGAACAGGAATAGCGAGAACCAATGAGAGACTAGCTGGAGGTGTCTGGACGGGCAAATTTAACTCTCATTTACCACCAGGAAGAGGAATTAACCAAAGGCTCAGTGTGCCGAGCCGGAAGCAGATTAGGGCCTGAAGCCATCCTGCGGTGTTGCGGCCAGCTCAAAAGAAAGCGAGTTGAAGAAAGGAGCTCAGGGGCACTGTAATTCACAAACCTGCAGAGTTATAAATGACAGCTATCGTCCAAAAATATACTGAAGTAAGGCTGCCAAGAGGACTTGAAAGCGGGGCAGAATTGCAGGAAACCGATTTCAGGAGGTAGACTGGAATTGCATTGAAAGCATAGGAAAAGAGGCAGAACGTCCACAATGATGCACTCGGCCAAAAAGGGCGTATGCGTTTTTTCCTGAATATATTCAGGAAAAAATGCATACGCCCTTTTTGGCCAACCAAGCAAGCTTGCAAAGGAAATCTGCACTACAATGAAGTCTCACTTCCCCCCGGTCAAAAGGGCCATCTGAAAAAAGTATAAAATCCAGAAAGGCAGGACAGGCCATGGAGAACTGGGAGCCTTGTTATGCTGATGGGCGGATGTAAATTGCCAACAGACACTCGGGAGAAGTGTATGGTGTTTCCTGAAACATCTAAAAAACAAAGCAACAGAGCTTAGGGCACTTCCACTTATGGTCCTATAGCTTAGGGAAATTAAAATCAAAAAGACACAGCCACCCCAAAATTTGGGACGCCTCTGTTTACAAGAACCTCGTTTACACTACAAGTTCAACATCGCAGAAAGTGAAAAATGGATAAAGAAGTTTTGGTATTTACTTACAAAACAATATCACTCAGCAATGAAATCTATGTCATCAGGCCCTTAGCAGCACAATGAGTGGATTCAGGTATGATGATTCTAACTGAAATAAGTCACACAGAAAAAGAAACATCATAAGATATCAGTAATACACGGAATGTAAACTTGGCTACACAGGAACTTAATTACAGAACAGAACAGGGTCTCAAATTTAGAAAACCAACTTATGCTTGCTTAAGGGGAAAGGTGAGTTGGGGTGCTGCATAAAACCAGAGATTGAAATGAGCACAGATAAAGTTCCTTAAGCCAAATATGGAATAGACAAGAGCTACTCCTTGCTCAACGAAATGGACTCAACACCGCATATTAAACGCCTAAGTATGTACCTGACTAGTAAGTATCTTAAAACCTATGGATTGCTATGTCTCCGAAAGAGCATCAAGCATGTGTACAGGGGCATAAACGCAGCAGTGATAGGATTGGAGAGGTTCGGTGAGCAAATGAAGACCCTTTGAAGTCATAGTGCATGGTACCCATTCCACGGGTTTCAACTACCCAGGTTTAAGGTATTCTTCCTTCAGCTAAAACATGCATGTGGAACCTAGAGTATGATCAACCATGTGATCGGGAGACGTGTTCAAATATGTCTCAATTTTCATACTCTGATACCTGGGTGTAACATTCCAGACGCTTTACTAACACTCTCCCGACTTGGAGAGTCAGTCCCTTTAACCTCCTGTTTGCCCCAGTTTGCAATTTCTGCGGAAGATGAACAGGAATAGGGAGAACCAATGAGAGACTAGCTGGAGGTGTCTGGACGGGCAAATTTAACTCTCATTTCCCACCAGGAAGAGGAATTAACCAAAGGCTCAGTGTGCCGTGCCGGAACCAGATTAGGGCCTGAAGCCATCCTGCGGTGTTGCGGCCAGGTCACAAGAAAGCGAGTTGAAGAAAGGAGCTCAGGGGCACTGTAATTCACAAACCTGCAGAGTTATAAATGACAGCTATCGTCCAAAAATATACTGAAGTAAGGCTGCCAAGAGGAGTTGAAAGCGGGGCAGAATTGCAGGAAACCGATTTCAGGAGGTAGACTGGAATTGCATTGAAAGCATAGGAAAAGAGGCAGAACGTCCACAATGATGCACTTGGCCAAAAAGGGCGTATGCGTTTTTTCCTGAATATATTCAGGAAAAAACGCATACGCCCTTTTTGGCCAACCAAGCAAGCTTGCAAAGGAAATCTGCACTACAATGAAGTCTCACTTCCCCCCGGTCAAAAGGGCCATCTGAAAAAAGTGTAAAATCCAGAAAGGCAGGACAGGCCATGGAGAACTGGGAGCCTTGTTATGCTGATGGACGGGATGTAAATTGCCAACAGACACTCGGGAGAAGTGTATGGTGTTTCCTGAAACATCTAAAAAACAGAGCAACAGAGCCTAGGGCACTTCCACTTATGGTCCTATAGCTTAGGGAAATTAAAATCAAAAAGACACAGCCACCCCAAAGTTTGGGACGCCTCTGTGTACAGAAATCTCTTCTATGGCACAAGTTAAATATCCCAGAGAGCAAATAATGGATAAAGAAGTTGCGGTACTTATGTACAACAGAATACCACTCAGCAATGAAATCTATGTCACCAGGCCCATAGCAGCATAATGAGTGGATTGAGACACGATGATTCTAAGTGAAATAAGTCACACAGAAAAAGAAACATCATAAGGTATCACTAATACACGGAATGTGAACTTGGCTACACATGAACTGAATTACAAAACAGAACAGGGTCTCAAGTTTAGAAAACCAACTTATGCCTGCTTAAGGGGGAAGGTGAGTTGGGGTGCTGCATAAAAGCAGAGTTTGAAATTAGCACAGATACCGTTCCATAAGCCAAATATGTAATAGACAAGACCTACCCCTTGCTCAACGAAATGGATTCAACAATGAGGTATCACCTCACACCTGGTAGAATAGGCATCATAGAAAATCTACAAACAGAAAATGCTGGAAAGGGTGTGGAGAAAAGGAACCCTCTTCCACTATTGTTGGGAATATAAATTGATACAGTCATTATGGAGAACAATATGGAATTTCTTAAGAAACTAACAATAGAATTACCATATGATAGAGCAATCCCAGTACTGGACATATACCCAGACAAAACCATAAATCAAAAAGAGTCATTCACCGCAATGTTCATTGCATCACTATTTACAATATCGAGGTAATGGAAGCAACATAAATGCCCACAGACAGACGAATGCATAAAGCTGTGGTACATATATAAAATGGAATATTACTAAGCCATGAAAAGGAATGAAATTGGGTCATTTGTAGAGACGTCGATGGATCTAGAGACTGTCATACAGAGTGAAGTAAGTCAGAAAGAGAAAAACAAATCTTGTATATTCATGCATATATGTGGAACCTAGAAAAACTGTACAGATTAACCATTTTGCAAGGCATAAATAGAGCAACAGATGTAGACAACAAACGTATGGACAACAAGGGGGGAAAGCTGTTGAGGGGGTGGTGGTGGGAGGAGTTGAGAGACTGGGATTGGCATGTATACATTTATATGTATAAAATAGATAACCAATAAGAACCTGCTGTATAAAAATATAAAATAAAATTCAAAATTAAAAAGAAATAAAATTTAAAAAATAAAACAGAAAAAACAATTATTCCCTGCACATACATGTATTTATATGAATAAATTATTTCCATGCTTATATCTGTAAATACAAAAAAAGAGGAATAAAGTCTACCTTGAACCAAAAACGAAAAAGAGAAAAAAACACAGAACCCACCAGTTACACAGAGGAAAACCGTATCAGGGCACTTGCTCCAGTTGTAAACAATTCTGAAGTTGGTCAGTGGTGGGGAATCGTCTCCCATTCAGCCAGCAGCCCCCACGCAACAAGCGTCCTCATTGCAAAGCTGGGGCACCGTGCCGAGGCATCTGTGAGTAAACGTGAGCTGAGCCCCAGGCCAGTTGCTGCTGAACTATTCCCACCCGTCCCAGGTAAAACACCTGAATATATACAAGGACTTGAAAGCCTAGAGGAAGGGCCATAGAGCCACACGAGTGACAGCATGCCGGCCGACTTGGTGCCTGCAGGCCAGCCAGGATGGTCCTGGCCCTGGGTGCTCTTCTGGAAGATTTCCATTTCCCTGCCTGAGATACCCGTCCTGTCCCTGCCCCCACTGCTTTTTTCCTTCCTCACCTCTGCCCAGGGAGAAATTCCAGCAACAGGTATGGGTGACACATCCTCTTCTTTAGCAGGTGGCAGCCTGGCAACTGCTGCAGAAAGTCCAGCAGAGCCCCACTCACACTGGGCCACCCACAAAGCCGTGGCCTCTCACTCCCTCCCACCAGCCCAGCCCCGAGACTGCTGACAGGGCAGAGAAAATGGCGTCAGGCACGGCTGCAGGGGCTCTTGCTGCCTGGAGTGGTATTTATATTGATCTCAACCCAGGCACACCTGGGGAGGGCTGGCCGGCACGGTAAGGCTGCCCAGGTCAGCCAATCATCACCCCTCAGGGGCTCACAGTTGCAGAAAATGGAACTTGCTGAACCGGCCAGGTCCGAGGAACAGGTGTGGGCTCCTGAGAGTCAGGATAGACAAGGGGCTGCAGCTTTGGCTTGTTTTCTAATCATTTTATCTGGCCCATGAGTGGGAGACAACTTCAAGAAAACCCTCTCCTAATGAGAGGAACCCAGGAGTCAGGGAGAGGAGGGGTGGGTGGTGGTTGGAGACAGAGGCCTGGTGCCCCGGGTGCAGTGGAAGTCTCTGGAAGACCAGGTGGAGGGAGGCCTCACGGAGTGATGCCCAGGGTCACAGACCTGTCGCAGCTGCTGTTTGTTAGTTCAAGTCCTGCTCTGAGGTGCTCTGTGTCAGCTCTGAGCGACAGGTGAGCTGGGGGTGCTCTGCAATGAGGGCTATGTGCACGGTTCCTGTGTGCCCAGCCCTGCCACGGTACCTGCAAGGGTAGCTCTGTATCCTGGGAGGGGCCTGACCACGAGAGCCCCGTGGGCTGGGGTGGGGGTGGGGTACCTGCCCAGGTGAGCTCCATATTCTGGGATTGGTCTGACCACGAGAGCCCCATGGGCTGCTGGGGACCTGGTAAAGGATGTCAGGACAGTCAGTGAAGCCACCGAGGATATACCTCCAGTTGCTCCTAATTCCTACACCCTGCTGGTCATTCTACCAACCACCAGGACATGGTATTCTGTATTAGTCTTCAATGATGCTTTCTTTTGCATTCCATTAGTCCCAGAGTCACAAGAAATTTTGGCTTGTGAGTGGCAGGACTCAACATACAACTAAAACAATACTTCCGGGCCGTCTGGCCCCAAGGGTGCAAAAGTTCCCACACCATCTTTGGGGAAAGCTTAGCTAAAGACCTAAAAGTTCTACCTCTGGAAAAGGAAACCCTCCTTCAATATGCAGACGACATTCTGATCGCCAGCCCTACTAAGGAGGCCTCTGAACTACCAAGCCAATAAAGGATAGAAGTTGTCCAAGAAAAAGCTCAAATATCACAGACTGCAGTGACCTGCCTGGGCTTCATTCTCACAGAAGGTCAGAGAAGTCCATCCCAGGAAAGGGAAGAAACCATTTTCAGCCTTACCCCTTTCTAAAACTAGAAGACAGCTTAGGGGTTCCTGGGGAGGCCAGGGTTTGCTGCTTCTGGATCCCTAACTACAGTCTACTAGCTGGGCCTCTATATGAAACACTGAAAGGAAAAGATGATGATCCTTTTGAATAGAATCCAGAAGTGGCCTTTCAAGAATGGAAAGAGCAGTCAATTCAGACCCTTGCCCTGGAACTCCCTAATTTAGCTAAACCCTTTGACCTTTACATTCCCGGTGAAAGGTGAATCGCCATTGGAGAATTAGTGCAAAAACTGGGACCACTTGAAATGGAACAATGCAAGAATGCCATCCAGGTAGGATAAACTACGTTCACCAAGGGGCTTGGCCCACTGCCACATCTGGCCAAGATACTGGTGGTATCTAAAAACCTGGAAATCAGCAGCCCAAAAGGCCACCTCCCTCCTAAGGGAAAAGGACCCCACGTGGTGATCCTAACCACCAACCATGCCCTGAAGTTGCAGGGTTCGCTCCGTGGGCACACCGACCTCGAGTGAGGAGGCCCTCCAACTCCAACATCCAGAGAGATAACCGGGGGCAACAGGGCACCATGACGACTCGTGTGAACATCACTTGACCTGGAGTTTCTCTCATAAAACAACAAGGGTGTGTCCCAAAAGAGTAGACTACTGCTTGCAGGACTTACTGCACCCAGAGGGGAGCTAATAATCTTGGCGGGGGAACCGTATATCACACTGTCACCATAGAAAAGCCTACAGACACCGTGATGATGGTGGCCAATAAGACCGGCTGGACTCCTGTTTACTTCAAAAGGCTGTTGACTCAGTAGCCATCATGGTCCTTATCACCACTGACCCTGGACTGTCTGGGAGTTGAGCAGGCAGGGCTCTGACACCTGGTGCTGTTTGTACGTTAATTCAGGGGCCTAATTGAAGAAAGCGCAGACTACTGGTCAGAGCATCTAGGCTGGCAGAAACGGTCAGCCTAAGGTGGCCGAACAAATGTGGGGCGGGGTGAAACCGGCCCCCACAGCGTCTCTGCACATCTCTTTCCTGGACCCTTAAAGGTCATTAGAATCTATAACACTTCCAATGCTGGTGCTCAGGTGGACGAGCAGGGAGGCAGGGGTCCTGGGGACAATCAACGTCACCGGGAGGCTGCTGGGGAGAAGCTCTGACCCTCGCCCCAGGGTATGAGGGCTCCCAACTCAGCACTCAGCAGTTACAGAAGAAGGGTCTGCACCCTCAGCACTCCAAGAATGAGGAACGGGACAAAAGGCAGAGGAGGGGTTTGTCCCCAGCAAAGCCCATTAAAAATCCCTGGGAGATAAAAATAGAATCTGGGCAATAAAGTCAAGTCTAACCTTTTTTATCCTTTGTGCTTTGTCTAATTTCACATGCTCCTAGGGTCCCGCATGCAGAGGTTCCACACCCGGCACTTCAGACCAGATTTCCTAGTGCAGAATGGCTGGGTCGACACCTCAGCTCCTGGGGCCCAGTGCAGACTCCACGATATAGAGCCTGAGCTACAGCCAACCCGGCCCTCGAGAGCTCCGCCGCCTCCCTCCCTCCCACTGACTCTGACAGGATCTCTACACAGCAGCCCAGCCCACAGCCCACGGGGTAGTGCATGCTCTCACCTCTCCATTCTCTGATCAAAATATAAAGTTTCCTTTGCTTGTGAACCAAACTCAGTCTCGATCTGTTGGCCCCAATGACACTGGGCAGGGGGACACTTGTTGGGGTCCACTCTGGAGGATCAGTAACAGAAATTGAGACTATTGTAACCTCAATGAACAGATGTGTGAGCCAAACTGTAGTTAACATAGAACAGTGTATAAGGCTCGGGTAAAATAAGATGTTTCTAACACTTCCATTTGATATTTCCATCACTTTTTATAAGCAAGTTCAGTGAAAAGGTTTGTCTTATTTGTCAGGTCAATATTAGAGAAACGAAGTGATTTCTTTCCAAGGATGTACATCTAATAATCTTGGTTAAACCTTCAATCTTGTTTTAAATGCTTTTCCATTGAAAATGATACCTCTCTTTCAGCTCCCCCATTTCTGAGAAGTATAAAATCTTATAATTTATTATTACCAAAGGGGAAAGGTGGGAGGAGGGATAAATTAACAGTTTGGAATTAACACATACACACTGCTATGTATAAAATAGATCATCAACAAGGAACTACTGTATAGCACAGGGAACTACACTCAACATTTTGCAATAACCTATAAGGGGAAATAATCTGAAAAAGAATAGATATTTTTATTGACATCATCTATCAATGATAGTTAAAGTGTAGCCTAAGGGAAGCTGGTGGTGAGTGCTTCTGATCCTGAAGACTTCAATCATCTAAAGTTTGGACTCTGCCTACTTCCCAAGGCCCTTAATGAACATATGTGTAGCCGTAGCTTAAAAACTTCCCCAGTTTGGGTTTCGGGGAGACACTGATTTTGAAAAAGCCCTGGTGTTCTCCTTACATGAATGGGACTCTTCCTACTGCTAAAACATGTCTGTCACACCCAGAGGATGGTATACCGTCTGACCGGGAAGAGTTTGGAAAAGGCATCTCATCTCCTCATCTCCTGGTGCTCGGGTTCACCCCTCCAGCGTCTTTACTAACAGTCTCCCCACTTGGAGATGTCAGCACTGTCAACATCCTGTTGCGTACAGTTTGGAATTTGTCCAGAGGATGAAGCGGAAGGATGAGGAACAATGAGAGACAAGTCCTAGGTGTTCAGACAGGCACATGTCACTCTAATTTCCAATCAGGAAGACGAATTGACCAAAGGCTAGGGTTGCCCATGGAAACAGTATAGGGCTTGAGGAAATCCCGCTGCTTTGTGGCCAGTTCCCATAAACACAAGTTGAACAATGGAACTCAGGGGCAGTAAAATTCACAAAACTGCAGAGTTGAAAATATCCATCACTGAAAAATGTCTTGAGGAAAGTCAGAGAAAAGGACTTGTAAGCAAGGGAGAATGGCAGGAAAGGGATTTGAGGAGGTAGAAAGGACTCGCCATTAAGCACAAGAAAAGGAGCTGAACATTGCCAACATTGCAGTTGGCCAAAAAGGGTGTATGCGTTTTTTTCTGTATATATTCAAGAAAAGGGCATACACTTTTTTAGCCAACCAAACAGGTGGGCACTGGAAGTCAATACTACAAAAGATATCACTTCGCATCAGTCAGAAGAGCCATCCTCATAAAGCGTAAACAACAGAAATGCAGGACAGGGCAACGAGAAGAGGGAGCCCTGTGAGACTTATAGTGGAAATGTATATTGCCAACGGCCATTCTGGAGAAGTGTATTGTGTTTACTAAAGCATCTAAAAAATGAGCTACAGAGCATAGGGCACTTGCACTCATGGGCGTATATCTTGGGAAAAACAAAAATCGAGAGGACACAGGCACCCCAATGTTTACCCCCTCTCTGTTTAAAAGATCCTCGACTAGGATATAACTTAAATGTCTCTGGAGGGAAAAAATGGATAGAGATGTGGTACTTAGGTAGAGTGGAATATTATTCAGCCTGGAAATCAATGAAATATGGCCAGTTGTAACAACTCCGGAGGAGTTACGTATGATCATTCTAAGTGACAGAATTCAAAAAGAAAAAGACACATATCATAAGATATCACTTAAAGGTGGAATCCAAAATGGCTACACATGAAATAAATTACAAAACAAAAACATAGTCAAATATGTAGAAAACACGCATAAGGCTGCTAAACGGGAAAGGTGGGGAGGGGTGAGGCATCATCCAGGAGGTTGAAATTAGCAAAGATACCATTCCAAATACCAAACTGATAATCAACAAGGCCTACACGGTAGCTAAAAGAACTGCACTCAGCACACTCAAGTCACCGGAAAAGAATATATACGACTGGTAAGAATCTGAAAAAGAATTTATTGATGACTCTCTGTACGTGAATCAAGTGGATGTACAGCAGCAAGAAACAGAGCTTTGAAAATCAGCTGTAACCAATATAGTAATAAATTGAAAAAAATAAACGACAGAGAGACAGAGAAAACCTCTTACAACTTTTCCTCAGGGACGGTGATGCAACATGGATTGAACACATCTAGACCCACAGCAGGATGAGACATAAGGCTGGAAACTGTTTGCGCTAAGAGAAATGTGAGGTTGGGTGAGGAAATGCACACCCTTTAAAGTAATACTACCTGGTACCCATTCAATGGGTCCCAAATCTGCAGGTTCAAGGGATCTTCCTACAGCTAAAACATGCATGGAAAACCCAGAGGACTGTACACCATGTGATCGGGAGATGTGTCTAAAATGCACCTCATTTATCCTCTCCTGGTGCTCCTGTTCACCATTCCAGCCACGTTACTTAGAATCTCCCCACTTGGAGAATCAGCACATTTAAACTTCTGTTTCACACATTTTGCAAATTGTGAGGAGGATGAACGAGAAGAGGGGGAACCAATGAGAGAATAGTTGTAGGGGTTTGGACGGGCACATATCACTCTAATTTCCCATTAAGAATAAGAATTAAAGAAAGGCTCAGCCTGCCTCGCCGGAGCCAAAATAGGGCCTGAAGCAATCCTGCGGGTTTGAGGCCAGCTCACAAAAGAGCAACTTAAAAAATGGAGCTCAGGGTCACTGCAATTCACAAACCTGCAGAGTTATAAATGAAAACTAACGTCCAAAAATATGTTGAGGTAAGGCAAAGAAGAGGATCTGAATGCAAGACAGAATTGCAAGAAACAGATTTCAAGAGATAGATTGGACTCGTCTTTCACGCACATGAAAAGCGGCAGAATTTCGACAATGATGCAGTTGGCCCAAAAGGGCGTATGTGTTTTTTCCTGATTATATCCAGGAAAAAACGCATACGCACTTTATGGGCAACGAAGCAAGCAAGCAATGCAAATGTGCACAACAAAGAAGTCTCACTTCCCACCGGTCAAAAGGGCCATCCTAAAAAATTGTAAAAACCAGAAATGCAGGACAGGCCATGGAGAACAGGGAGCCTTTATACGCTGATGGGCAGTGTGTGAACTGCCGAGAGCCACTCTGGAGAAGTGTATGGTGGTTCCTAAATCATCTAAAAAACAGAGCTACAGAGCATAGGACACTTCCAATCATGGGAGTATATCTAGGGAAGTCTAAAAATCAACAAGACACAAGCACACCACAGTTTAGGGCTACTCTGTTTACAAGAACCTCAACTTCAGTACACCTTAAATATCCCAGGAAAGAGAACAATGGATAAAGAAGATGTGGTACTTATGTACAATGGAATATCTCTTCACCATGAAATCAATGTAATAAGGCTAGTAGAAGGATAAAGAGTGGATTTAGGTCCGATAATACTACTTGAAATAAGTCAAACAGAAAAAGAAACATATCATAAGATATCACTTATAGAGGGAGGGTAAATATGGCTGCACAAGAAATGAATTACAGAACAGAACAGTGTCTCACATTTAGAAAACACACTTATGTCAGCTTAAGGGGAAAGGAGAGGTGGGGTGATGCATAAAACCAGAGTTTGAAATTAGCACAGATACCGTTCAATAAACCAAATAGGTATTAGACAAGATCTACACCTTGCTCAATGAACTGGCCTCAACACACCCTATACACCGCAGAGAAATATATCTGAGTAATAAGAATCTTAAAACCCATGTATTGATATATCTCCATAAGGGAATCAAGTGTGTGCAGAGCGGCACAAACACAGCAGTGAAAATGAGCTAAACCCCATTATAGAAATAAATTTTAAAAACAAAACGCTGAAACAATGAAAGAGAGAAAAATTCTTACAAAATTCGCTCAGGGGATGTGAGGCAACCTGGATTGACCACATATAAACCCACAGCTGGATAAGACATAAGGCTGAACACTTGGGGCTGAGAGGATTGGTGAGCTTTGGTGAGCAACTGCCGAAAGTTTAATGCAATACTTCATGCTACTCAGTCCAAGGGTCCCAACACTCCAGGTTGAAGGGAATCTTCCTACAGCTAAACCATGCTTGGGAAACCCAGTGACTGGTATACCATATGATCGGGAAAGGTTTCTAAAACGCACCTCATTTTTCCTCTCCTGGGGCTCCGGATCGACATTCCAGCCGCTTTACTAACAACATCCCCACATGGAGTCAATGCCTTTAAGTTCTGGTATCGCACAGTCTGCAGTTAGTGCAGAGGATGAATGGGAATAGGGGGAACCAGTGAGAAACTAGCTGTAGCGGTTTCAATGGGCACATGTCACTCTAATGTCACATCAGTAAGAAGAATTAACCAAAGGCACAGCAAGGTGCCCCAGAAGAAAAATAGGGCTTCAAGGAATCCTGTGGTTATGGGGCAAGACCACAAAAATAAGAGCTGAAAAATGGAGCTAAGGGCCACTGCAATTCAAAAACCTGCAGAGTTATAAAGGCCAACTATTTTCAAAAAATATATTGAGGTAAGGCTATGAAGAGGCAATGAAAGCAAGGCAGAATTGCAGGAAACCAATTTCAGGAGGTAGACTGGAATTGCATTGAAAGCATAGGAAAAGAGGCAGAACGTCCACAATGATGCACTCGGCCAAAAAGGGCGTATGCGTTTTTTCCTGAATATATTCAGGAAAAAATGCATACGCCCTTTTTGGCCAACCAAGCAAGCTTGCAAAGGAAATCTGCACTACAATGAAGTCTCACTTCCCCCCGGTCAAAAGGGCCATCTGAAAAAAGTATAAAATCCAGAAAGGCAGGACAGGCCATGGAGAACTGGGAGCCTTGTTATGCTGATGGGCGGATGTAAATTGCCAACAGACACTCGGGAGAAGTGTATGGTGTTTCCTGAAACATCTAAAAAACAAAGCAACAGAGCCTAGGGCACTTCCACTTATGGTCCTATAGCTTAGGGAAATTAAAATCAAAAAGACACAGCCACCCCAAAGTTTGGGACGCCTCTGTTTACAAGAACCTCGTTTACACTACAAGTTCAACATCGCAGAAAGTGAAAAATGGATAAAGAAGTTTTGGTATTTACTTACAAAACAATATCACTCAGCAATGAAATCTATGTCATCAGGCCCTTAGCAGCACAATGAGTGGATTCAGGTATGATGATTCTAACTGAAATAAGTCACACAGAAAAAGAAACATCATAAGATATCACTAATACACGGAATGTAAACTTGGCTACACAGGAACTTAATTACAGAACAGAACAGGGTCTCAAATTTAGAAAACCAACTTATGCTTGCTTAAGGGGAAAGGTGAGTTGGGGTGCTGCATAAAACCAGAGATTGAAATGAGCACAGATAAAGTTCCTTAAGCCAAATATGGAATAGACAAGAGCTACTCCTTGCTCAACGAAATGGACTCAACACCGCATATTAAACGCCTAAGTATGTACCTGACTAGTAAGTATCTTAAAACCTATGGATTGCTATGTCTCCGAAAGAGCATCAAGCATGTGTACAGGGGCATAAACGCAGCAGTGATAGGATTGGAGAGGTTCGGTGAGCAAATGAAGACCCTTTGAAGTCATAGTGCATGGTACCCATTCCACGGGTTTCAACTACCCAGGTTTAAGGTATTCTTCCTTCAGCTAAAACATGCATGTGGAACCTAGAGTATGATCAACCATGTGATCGGGAGACGTGTTCAAATATGTCTCAATTTTCATACTCTGATACCTGGGTGTAACATTCCAGACGCTTTACTAACACTCTCCCGACTTGGAGAGTCAGTCCCTTTAATCTCCTGTTTGCCCCAGTTTGCAATTTCTGCGGAAGATGAACAGGAATAGGGAGAACCAATGAGAGACTAGCTGGAGGTGTCTGGACGGGCAAATTTAACTCTCATTTCCCACCAGGAAGAGGAATTAACCAAAGGCTCAGTGTGCCGTGCCGGAACCAGATTAGGGCCTGAAGCCATCCTGCGGTGTTGCGGCCAGGTCACAAGAAAGCGAGTTGAAGAAAGGAGCTCAGGGGCACTGTAATTCACAAACCTGCAGAGTTATAAATGACAGCTATCGTCCAAAAATATACTGAAGTAAGGCTGCCAAGAGGAGTTGAAAGCGGGGCAGAATTGCAGGAAACCGATTTCAGGAGGTAGACTGGAATTGCATTGAAAGCATAGGAAAAGAGGCAGAACGTCCACAATGATGCACTTGGCCAAAAAGGGCGTATGCGTTTTTTCCTGAATATATTCAGGAAAAAACGCATACGCCCTTTTTGGCCAACCAAGCAAGCTTGCAAAGGAAATCTGCACTACAATGAAGTCTCACTTCCCCCCGGTCAAAAGGGCCATCTGAAAAAAGTGTAAAATCCAGAAAGGCAGGACAGGCCATGGAGAACTGGGAGCCTTGTTATGCTGATGGACGGGATGTAAATTGCCAACAGACACTCGGGAGAAGTGTATGGTGTTTCCTGAAACATCTAAAAAACAGAGCAACAGAGCCTAGGGCACTTCCACTTATGGTCCTATAGCTTAGGGAAATTAAAATCAAAAAGACACAGCCACCCCAAAGTTTGGGACGCCTCTGTGTATAGAAATCTCTTCTATGGCACAAGTTAAATATCCCAGAGAGCAAATAATGGATAAAGAAGTTGCGGTACTTATGTACAACAGAATACCACTCAGCAATGAAATCTATGTCACCAGGCCCATAGCAGCATAATGAGTGGATTGAGACACGATGATTCTAAGTGAAATAAGTCACACAGAAAAAGAAACATCATAAGGTATCACTAATACACGGAATGTGAACTTGGCTACACATGAACTGAATTACAAAACAGAACAGGGTCTCAAGTTTAGAAAACCAACTTATGCCTGCTTAAGGGGGAAGGTGAGTTGGGGTGCTGCATAAAAGCAGAGTTTGAAATTAGCACAGATACCGTTCCATAAGCCAAATATGTAATAGACAAGACCTACCCCTTGCTCAACGAAATGGATTCAACAATGAGGTATCACCTCACACCTGGTAGAATAGGCATCATAGAAAATCTACAAACAGAAAATGCTGGAAAGGGTGTGGAGAAAAGGAACCCTCTTCCACTATTGTTGGGAATATAAATTGATACAGTCATTATGGAGAACAATATGGAATTTCTTAAGAAACTAACAATAGAATTACCATATGATAGAGCAATCCCAGTACTGGACATATACCCAGACAAAACCATAAATCAAAAAGAGTCATTCACCGCAATGTTCATTGCATCACTATTTACAATATCGAGGTAATGGAAGCAACATAAATGCCCACAGACAGACGAATGCATAAAGCTGTGGTACATATATAAAATGGAATATTACTAAGCCATGAAAAGGAATGAAATTGGGTCATTTGTAGAGACGTCGATGGATCTAGAGACTGTCATACAGAGTGAAGTAAGTCAGAAAGAGAAAAACAAATCTTGTATATTCATGCATATATGTGGAACCTAGAAAAACTGTACAGATTAACCATTTTGCAAGGCATAAATAGAGCAACAGATGTAGACAACAAACGTATGGACAACAAGGGGGGAAAGCTGTTGAGGGGGTGGTGGTGGGAGGAGTTGAGAGACTGGGATTGGCATGTATACATTTATATGTATAAAATAGATAACCAATAAGAACCTGCTGTATAAAAATATAAAATAAAATTCAAAATTAAAAAGAAATAAAATTTAAAAAATAAAACAGAAAAAACAATTATTCCCTGCACATACATGTATTTATATGAATAAATTATTTCCATGCTTATATCTGTAAATACAAAAAAAGAGGAATAAAGTCTACCTTGAACCAAAAACGAAAAAGAGAAAAAAACACAGAACCCACCAGTTACACAGAGGAAAACCGTATCAGGGCACTTGCTCCAGTTGTAAACAATTCTGAAGTTGGTCAGTGGTGGGGAATCGTCTCCCATTCAGCCAGCAGCCCCCACGCAACAAGCGTCCTCATTGCAAAGCTGGGGCACCGTGCCGAGGCATCTGTGAGTAAACGTGAGCTGAGCCCCAGGCCAGTTGCTGCTGAACTATTCCCACCCGTCCCAGGTAAAACACCTGAATATATACAAGGACTTGAAAGCCTAGAGGAAGGGCCATAGAGCCACACGAGTGACAGCATGCCGGCCGACTTGGTGCCTGCAGGCCAGCCAGGATGGTCCTGGCCCTGGGTGCTCTTCTGGAAGATTTCCATTTCCCTGCCTGAGATACCCGTCCTGTCCCTGCCCCCACTGCTTTTTTCCTTCCTCACCTCTGCCCAGGGAGAAATTCCAGCAACAGGTATGGGTGACACATCCTCTTCTTTAGCAGGTGGCAGCCTGGCAACTGCTGCAGAAAGTCCAGCAGAGCCCCACTCACACTGGGCCACCCACAAAGCCGTGGCCTCTCACTCCCTCCCACCAGCCCAGCCCCGAGACTGCTGACAGGGCAGAGAAAATGGCGTCAGGCACGGCTGCAGGGGCTCTTGCTGCCTGGAGTGGTATTTATATTGATCTCAACCCAGGCACACCTGGGGAGGGCTGGCCGGCACGGTAAGGCTGCCCAGGTCAGCCAATCATCACCCCTCAGGGGCTCACAGTTGCAGAAAATGGAACTTGCTGAACCGGCCAGGTCCGAGGAACAGGTGTGGGCTCCTGAGAGTCAGGATAGACAAGGGGCTGCAGCTTTGGCTTGTTTTCTAATCATTTTATCTGGCCCATGAGTGGGAGACAACTTCAAGAAAACCCTCTCCTAATGAGAGGAACCCAGGAGTCAGGGAGAGGAGGGGTGGGTGGTGGTTGGAGACAGAGGCCTGGTGCCCCGGGTGCAGTGGAAGTCTCTGGAAGACCAGGTGGAGGGAGGCCTCACGGAGTGATGCCCAGGGTCACAGACCTGTCGCAGCTGCTGTTTGTTAGTTCAAGTCCTGCTCTGAGGTGCTCTGTGTCAGCTCTGAGCGACAGGTGAGCTGGGGGTGCTCTGCAATGAGGGCTATGTGCACGGTTCCTGTGTGCCCAGCCCTGCCACGGTACCTGCAAGGGTAGCTCTGTATCCTGGGAGGGGCCTGACCACGAGAGCCCCGTGGGCTGGGGTGGGGGTGGGGTACCTGCCCAGGTGAGCTCCATATTCTGGGATTGGTCTGACCACGAGAGCCCCATGGGCTGCTGGGGACCTGGTAAAGGATGTCAGGACAGTCAGTGAAGCCACCGAGGATATACCTCCAGTTGCTCCTAATTCCTACACCCTGCTGGTCATTCTACCAACCACCAGGACATGGTATTCTGTATTAGTCTTCAATGATGCTTTCTTTTGCATTCCATTAGTCCCAGAGTCACAAGAAATTTTGGCTTGTGAGTGGCAGGACTCAACATACAACTAAAACAATACTTCCGGGCCGTCTGGCCCCAAGGGTGCAAAAGTTCCCACACCATCTTTGGGGAAAGCTTAGCTAAAGACCTAAAAGTTCTACCTCTGGAAAAGGAAACCCTCCTTCAATATGCAGACGACATTCTGATCGCCAGCCCTACTAAGGAGGCCTCTGAACTACCAAGCCAATAAAGGATAGAAGTTGTCCAAGAAAAAGCTCAAATATCACAGACTGCAGTGACCTGCCTGGGCTTCATTCTCACAGAAGGTCAGAGAAGTCCATCCCAGGAAAGGGAAGAAACCATTTTCAGCCTTACCCCTTTCTAAAACTAGAAGACAGCTTAGGGGTTCCTGGGGAGGCCAGGGTTTGCTGCTTCTGGATCCCTAACTACAGTCTACTAGCTGGGCCTCTATATGAAACACTGAAAGGAAAAGATGATGATCCTTTTGAATAGAATCCAGAAGTGGCCTTTCAAGAATGGAAAGAGCAGTCAATTCAGACCCTTGCCCTGGAACTCCCTAATTTAGCTAAACCCTTTGACCTTTACATTCCCGGTGAAAGGTGAATCGCCATTGGAGAATTAGTGCAAAAACTGGGACCACTTGAAATGGAACAATGCAAGAATGCCATCCAGGTAGGATAAACTACGTTCACCAAGGGGCTTGGCCCACTGCCACATCTGGCCAAGATACTGGTGGTATCTAAAAACCTGGAAATCAGCAGCCCAAAAGGCCACCTCCCTCCTAAGGGAAAAGGACCCCACGTGGTGATCCTAACCACCAACCATGCCCTGAAGTTGCAGGGTTCGCTCCGTGGGCACACCGACCTCGAGTGAGGAGGCCCTCCAACTCCAACATCCAGAGAGATAACCGGGGGCAACAGGGCACCATGACGACTCGTGTGAACATCACTTGACCTGGAGTTTCTCTCATAAAACAACAAGGGTGTGTCCCAAAAGAGTAGACTACTGCTTGCAGGACTTACTGCACCCAGAGGGGAGCTAATAATCTTGGCGGGGGAACCGTATATCACACTGTCACCATAGAAAAGCCTACAGACACCGTGATGATGGTGGCCAATAAGACCGGCTGGACTCCTGTTTACTTCAAAAGGCTGTTGACTCAGTAGCCATCATGGTCCTTATCACCACTGACCCTGGACTGTCTGGGAGTTGAGCAGGCAGGGCTCTGACACCTGGTGCTGTTTGTACGTTAATTCAGGGGCCTAATTGAAGAAAGCGCAGACTACTGGTCAGAGCATCTAGGCTGGCAGAAACGGTCAGCCTAAGGTGGCCGAACAAATGTGGGGCGGGGTGAAACCGGCCCCCACAGCGTCTCTGCACATCTCTTTCCTGGACCCTTAAAGGTCATTAGAATCTATAACACTTCCAATGCTGGTGCTCAGGTGGACGAGCAGGGAGGCAGGGGTCCTGGGGACAATCAACGTCACCGGGAGGCTGCTGGGGAGAAGCTCTGACCCTCGCCCCAGGGTATGAGGGCTCCCAACTCAGCACTCAGCAGTTACAGAAGAAGGGTCTGCACCCTCAGCACTCCAAGAATGAGGAACGGGACAAAAGGCAGAGGAGGGGTTTGTCCCCAGCAAAGCCCATTAAAAATCCCTGGGAGATAAAAATAGAATCTGGGCAATAAAGTCAAGTCTAACCTTTTTTATCCTTTGTGCTTTGTCTAATTTCACATGCTCCTAGGGTCCCGCATGCAGAGGTTCCACACCCGGCACTTCAGACCAGATTTCCTAGTGCAGAATGGCTGGGTCGACACCTCAGCTCCTGGGGCCCAGTGCAGACTCCACGATATAGAGCCTGAGCTACAGCCAACCCGGCCCTCGAGAGCTCCGCCGCCTCCCTCCCTCCCACTGACTCTGACAGGATCTCTACACAGCAGCCCAGCCCACAGCCCACGGGGTAGTGCATGCTCTCACCTCTCCATTCTCTGATCAAAATATAAAGTTTCCTTTGCTTGTGAACCAAACTCAGTCTCGATCTGTTGGCCCCAATGACACTGGGCAGGGGGACACTTGTTGGGGTCCACTCTGGAGGATCAGTAACAGAAATTGAGACTATTGTAACCTCAATGAACAGATGTGTGAGCCAAACTGTAGTTAACATAGAACAGTGTATAAGGCTCGGGTAAAATAAGATGTTTCTAACACTTCCATTTGATATTTCCATCACTTTTTATAAGCAAGTTCAGTGAAAAGGTTTGTCTTATTTGTCAGGTCAATATTAGAGAAACGAAGTGATTTCTTTCCAAGGATGTACATCTAATAATCTTGGTTAAACCTTCAATCTTGTTTTAAATGCTTTTCCATTGAAAATGATACCTCTCTTTCAGCTCCCCCATTTCTGAGAAGTATAAAATCTTATAATTTATTATTACCAAAGGGGAAAGGTGGGAGGAGGGATAAATTAACAGTTTGGAATTAACACATACACACTGCTATGTATAAAATAGATCATCAACAAGGAACTACTGTATAGCACAGGGAACTACACTCAACATTTTGCAATAACCTATAAGGGGAAATAATCTGAAAAAGAATAGATATTTTTATTGACATCATCTATCAATGATAGTTAAAGTGTAGCCTAAGGGAAGCTGGTGGTGAGTGCTTCTGATCCTGAAGACTTCAATCATCTAAAGTTTGGACTCTGCCTACTTCCCAAGGCCCTTAATGAACATATGTGTAGCCGTAGCTTAAAAACTTCCCCAGTTTGGGTTTCGGGGAGACACTGATTTTGAAAAAGCCCTGGTGTTCTCCTTACATGAATGGGACTCTTCCTACTGCTAAAACATGTCTGTCACACCCAGAGGATGGTATACCGTCTGACCGGGAAGAGTTTGGAAAAGGCATCTCATCTCCTCATCTCCTGGTGCTCGGGTTCACCCCTCCAGCGTCTTTACTAACAGTCTCCCCACTTGGAGATGTCAGCACTGTCAACATCCTGTTGCGTACAGTTTGGAATTTGTCCAGAGGATGAAGCGGAAGGATGAGGAACAATGAGAGACAAGTCCTAGGTGTTCAGACAGGCACATGTCACTCTAATTTCCAATCAGGAAGACGAATTGACCAAAGGCTAGGGTTGCCCATGGAAACAGTATAGGGCTTGAGGAAATCCCGCTGCTTTGTGGCCAGTTCCCATAAACACAAGTTGAACAATGGAACTCAGGGGCAGTAAAATTCACAAAACTGCAGAGTTGAAAATATCCATCACTGAAAAATGTCTTGAGGAAAGTCAGAGAAAAGGACTTGTAAGCAAGGGAGAATGGCAGGAAAGGGATTTGAGGAGGTAGAAAGGACTCGCCATTAAGCACAAGAAAAGGAGCTGAACATTGCCAACATTGCAGTTGGCCAAAAAGGGTGTATGCGTTTTTTTCTGTATATATTCAAGAAAAGGGCATACACTTTTTTAGCCAACCAAACAGGTGGGCACTGGAAGTCAATACTACAAAAGATATCACTTCGCATCAGTCAGAAGAGCCATCCTCATAAAGCGTAAACAACAGAAATGCAGGACAGGGCAACGAGAAGAGGGAGCCCTGTGAGACTTATAGTGGAAATGTATATTGCCAACGGCCATTCTGGAGAAGTGTATTGTGTTTACTAAAGCATCTAAAAAATGAGCTACAGAGCATAGGGCACTTGCACTCATGGGCGTATATCTTGGGAAAAACAAAAATCGAGAGGACACAGGCACCCCAATGTTTACCCCCTCTCTGTTTAAAAGATCCTCGACTAGGATATAACTTAAATGTCTCTGGAGGGAAAAAATGGATAGAGATGTGGTACTTAGGTAGAGTGGAATATTATTCAGCCTGGAAATCAATGAAATATGGCCAGTTGTAACAACTCCGGAGGAGTTACGTATGATCATTCTAAGTGACAGAATTCAAAAAGAAAAAGACACATATCATAAGATATCACTTAAAGGTGGAATCCAAAATGGCTACACATGAAATAAATTACAAAACAAAAACATAGTCAAATATGTAGAAAACACGCATAAGGCTGCTAAACGGGAAAGGTGGGGAGGGGTGAGGCATCATCCAGGAGGTTGAAATTAGCAAAGATACCATTCCAAATACCAAACTGATAATCAACAAGGCCTACACGGTAGCTAAAAGAACTGCACTCAGCACACTCAAGTCACCGGAAAAGAATATATACGACTGGTAAGAATCTGAAAAAGAATTTATTGATGACTCTCTGTACGTGAATCAAGTGGATGTACAGCAGCAAGAAACAGAGCTTTGAAAATCAGCTGTAACCAATATAGTAATAAATTGAAAAAAATAAACGACAGAGAGACAGAGAAAACCTCTTACAACTTTTCCTCAGGGACGGTGATGCAACATGGATTGAACACATCTAGACCCACAGCAGGATGAGACATAAGGCTGGAAACTGTTTGCGCTAAGAGAAATGTGAGGTTGGGTGAGGAAATGCACACCCTTTAAAGTAATACTACCTGGTACCCATTCAATGGGTCCCAAATCTGCAGGTTCAAGGGATCTTCCTACAGCTAAAACATGCATGGAAAACCCAGAGGACTGTACACCATGTGATCGGGAGATGTGTCTAAAATGCACCTCATTTATCCTCTCCTGGTGCTCCTGTTCACCATTCCAGCCACGTTACTTAGAATCTCCCCACTTGGAGAATCAGCACATTTAAACTTCTGTTTCACACATTTTGCAAATTGTGAGGAGGATGAACGAGAAGAGGGGGAACCAATGAGAGAATAGTTGTAGGGGTTTGGACGGGCACATATCACTCTAATTTCCCATTAAGAATAAGAATTAAAGAAAGGCTCAGCCTGCCTCGCCGGAGCCAAAATAGGGCCTGAAGCAATCCTGCGGGTTTGAGGCCAGCTCACAAAAGAGCAACTTAAAAAATGGAGCTCAGGGTCACTGCAATTCACAAACCTGCAGAGTTATAAATGAAAACTAACGTCCAAAAATATGTTGAGGTAAGGCAAAGAAGAGGATCTGAATGCAAGACAGAATTGCAAGAAACAGATTTCAAGAGATAGATTGGACTCGTCTTTCACGCACATGAAAAGCGGCAGAATTTCGACAATGATGCAGTTGGCCCAAAAGGGCGTATGTGTTTTTTCCTGATTATATCCAGGAAAAAACGCATACGCACTTTATGGGCAACGAAGCAAGCAAGCAATGCAAATGTGCACAACAAAGAAGTCTCACTTCCCACCGGTCAAAAGGGCCATCCTAAAAAATTGTAAAAACCAGAAATGCAGGACAGGCCATGGAGAACAGGGAGCCTTTATACGCTGATGGGCAGTGTGTGAACTGCCGAGAGCCACTCTGGAGAAGTGTATGGTGGTTCCTAAATCATCTAAAAAACAGAGCTACAGAGCATAGGACACTTCCAATCATGGGAGTATATCTAGGGAAGTCTAAAAATCAACAAGACACAAGCACACCACAGTTTAGGGCTACTCTGTTTACAAGAACCTCAACTTCAGTACACCTTAAATATCCCAGGAAAGAGAACAATGGATAAAGAAGATGTGGTACTTATGTACAATGGAATATCTCTTCACCATGAAATCAATGTAATAAGGCTAGTAGAAGGATAAAGAGTGGATTTAGGTCCGATAATACTACTTGAAATAAGTCAAACAGAAAAAGAAACATATCATAAGATATCACTTATAGAGGGAGGGTAAATATGGCTGCACAAGAAATGAATTACAGAACAGAACAGTGTCTCACATTTAGAAAACACACTTATGTCAGCTTAAGGGGAAAGGAGAGGTGGGGTGATGCATAAAACCAGAGTTTGAAATTAGCACAGATACCGTTCAATAAACCAAATAGGTATTAGACAAGATCTACACCTTGCTCAATGAACTGGCCTCAACACACCCTATACACCGCAGAGAAATATATCTGAGTAATAAGAATCTTAAAACCCATGTATTGATATATCTCCATAAGGGAATCAAGTGTGTGCAGAGCGGCACAAACACAGCAGTGAAAATGAGCTAAACCCCATTATAGAAATAAATTTTAAAAACAAAACGCTGAAACAATGAAAGAGAGAAAAATTCTTACAAAATTCGCTCAGGGGATGTGAGGCAACCTGGATTGACCACATATAAACCCACAGCTGGATAAGACATAAGGCTGAACACTTGGGGCTGAGAGGATTGGTGAGCTTTGGTGAGCAACTGCCGAAAGTTTAATGCAATACTTCATGCTACTCAGTCCAAGGGTCCCAACACTCCAGGTTGAAGGGAATCTTCCTACAGCTAAACCATGCTTGGGAAACCCAGTGACTGGTATACCATATGATCGGGAAAGGTTTCTAAAACGCACCTCATTTTTCCTCTCCTGGGGCTCCGGATCGACATTCCAGCCGCTTTACTAACAACATCCCCACATGGAGTCAATGCCTTTAAGTTCTGGTATCGCACAGTCTGCAGTTAGTGCAGAGGATGAATGGGAATAGGGGGAACCAGTGAGAAACTAGCTGTAGCGGTTTCAATGGGCACATGTCACTCTAATGTCACATCAGTAAGAAGAATTAACCAAAGGCACAGCAAGGTGCCCCAGAAGAAAAATAGGGCTTCAAGGAATCCTGTGGTTATGGGGCAAGACCACAAAAATAAGAGCTGAAAAATGGAGCTAAGGGCCACTGCAATTCAAAAACCTGCAGAGTTATAAAGGCCAACTATTTTCAAAAAATATATTGAGGTAAGGCTATGAAGAGGCAATGAAAGCAAGGCAGAATTGCAGGAAACCAATTTCAGGAGGTAGACTGGAATTGCATTGAAAACATATGAAGAGAGTCAGAACCTCGACAATGATGTACTTGGCCAAAAAGGGCGTATACGTTTTTTCCTGAATATATTCAGGAAAAAACGCATACGCCCTTTTTGGCCAACCAAGCAAGCTTGCAAAGGAAATCTGCACTACAATGAAGTCTCACTTCCCCCCGGTCAAAAGGGCCATCTGAAAAAAGTGTAAAATCCAGAAAGGCAGGACAGGCCATGGAGAACTGGGAGCCTTGTTATGCTGATGGGCGGGATGTAAATTGCCAACAGACACTCAGGAGAAGTGTGTGGTGTTTCCTGAAACATCTAAAAAACAAAGCAACAGAGCCTAGGGCACTTCACTTATGGTCCTATAGCTTAGGGAAATTAAAATCAAAAAGACACAGCCACCCCAAAGTTTGGGACGCCTCTGTTTACAACAACCTCGTTTACAGTACAAGTTCAATATCACAGAAAGTGAAAAATGGATAAAGAAGTTGTGGTACTAAAGTACAATGCAATATCACTCAGCAATGAAACCTATGTCACCAGGCCCGTAGCAGCACAATGAGTGGATTCAGGTATGATGATTCTAACTGAAATAAGTCACACAGAAAAAGAAACATCATAAGATATCAGTAATACACGGAATGTAAACTTGGCTACAGAGGAACAGAATTGCAAAACAGAACAGGGTCTCAAATTTAGAAAACCAACTTATGCTTGCTTAAGGGTAAAGGTGAGTTGGGGTGCTGCATAAAACCAGAGATTGAAATGAGCACAGATAAATTTCCTTAAGCCAAATATGGAATAGACAAGAGCTACTCCTTGCTCAACGAAATGGACTCAACACCCCATATTAAACGCCTAAGAATGTACCTGACTAGTAAGTATCTTAAAACCGATGGATTGCTAAGTCTCCAAAAGAGAATCAAGCATGTGTACAGGGGCATAAACGCAGCAGTGATAGGATTGGAGAGGTTCGGTGAGCAAATGAAGACCCTTTGAAGTCATATTGCATGGTAACCATTCCAAGGGTCTCAACTCTCCAGGTTTAAGGTATTCTTCCTTCAGCTAAAACATGCATGTGGAACCCAGAATATGATCAACCGTGTGATAGGGAGACGTGTTCCAATATGTCTCAGTTTTCGTCCCCTGGTACTCGGGTGCAACATTCCCGATGCTTTACTAACACTCTCCCCACTTGGAGAGTCAGCGCCTTTAACCTCCTGTTTGGCCAAGTTTGCAATTTCTGTGGAAGATGAACAGGAATAGGGAGAACCAATGAGAGACTAGCTGGAGGTGTCTGGACGGGCAAATTTAACTCTCATTTCCCACCAGGAAGAGGAATTAACCAAAGGCTCAGCGTGCCGTGCCGGAACCAGATTAGGGCCTGAAGCCATCCTGCGGTGTTGCGGCCAGGTCACAAGAAAACGAGTTGAAGAAAGGAGCTCAGGGGCACTGTAATTCACAAACCTGCAGAGTTATAAATGACAGCTATCGTCCAAAAATATACTGAAGTAAGGCTGCCAAGAGGACTTGAAAGCGGGGCAGAATTGCAGGAAACCGATTTCAGGAGGTAGACTGGAATTGCATTGAAAGCATAGGAAAAGAGGCAGAACGTCCACAATGATACACTTGGCCAAAAAGGGCGTATGCGTTTTTTCCTGAATATATTCAGGAAAAAACGCATACGCCCTTTTTGGCCAACCAAGCAAGCTTGCAAAGGAAATCTGCACTACAATGAAGTCTCACATCCCCCCGGTCAAAAGGGCCATCTGAAAAAAGTGTAAAATCCAGAAAGGCAGGACAGGCCATGGAGAACTGGGAGCCTTGTTATGCTGTTGGGCGGGATGTAAATTGCCAACAGACACTCGGGAGAAGTGTATGGTGTTTCCTGAAACATCTAAAAAACAAAGCAACAGAGCCTAGCGTACTTCCACTTATGGTCCTATAGCTTAGGGAAATTAAAATCAAAAAGACACAGCCACCCCAAAGTTTGGGACGCCTCTGTTTACAAGAACCTCGTTTACCGTACAAGAAAAATATCACAGAAAGTGAAAAATGTATAAAGAACTTGTGGTACTTACGTACAATGCAGTATCACTCAGCAATGAAATCTATGTCATCAGGCCCGTAGCAGCACAATGAGTGGATTCAGGTACGATGATTCTAACTGAAATAAGTCACACAGGAAAAGAAATATCATAAGATATCACTAATACACGGAATGTAAACTTGGCTACACAGGAACTGAATTCCAAAACAGAACAGGGTCTCAAATTTAGAAAACCAACTTATGCTTGCTTAAGGGGAAAGGTGAGTTGGGGTGATGCATAAAACCAGAGATTGAAATGAGCACAGATAAAGTTCCTTAAGCCAAATATGGAATAGACAAGACCTACTCCTTGCTCAAAGAATGGACTCAACACCCCATATTAAACGCCTAAGAATGTACCTGACTAGTAAGTATCTTAAAACCTATGGATTGCTACGTCTCCAAAAGAGAATCAAGCGTGTGTTCAGGGGTATAAACGCAGCAGTGATAGGATTGGAGAGGTTCGGTGTGCAAATGAAGACCCTTTGAAGTCATATTGCATGGTACCCATTCCACGGGTTTCAACTACCCAGGTTTATTGTATTCTTCCTTCAGCTAAAACATGCATGTGGAACCCAGAGTATGATCAACCATGTGAGCGGGAGACGTGTTCAAATATGTCTCAGTTTTCGTACCCTAG
This sequence comes from Grampus griseus, assembly GCF_964374135.1. Lineage (NCBI taxonomy): Eukaryota > Metazoa > Chordata > Mammalia > Artiodactyla > Delphinidae > Grampus > Grampus griseus. The sequence continues at coordinate 337,575 of NC_139002.1, forward strand.
TACTCGGGTGAAACTTTCCAGACGCTTTACTAACACTCTCCCGACTTGGAGAGTCAGTCCCTTTAACCTCCTGTTTGGCCCAGTTTGCAATTTCTGCAGAAGATGAACAGGAATAGGGAGAACCAATGAGAGACTAGCTGGAGGTGTCTGGACGGGCAAATGTAACTCTCATTTCCCACCAGGAAGAGGAATTAACCAAAGGCTCAGCGTGCCGTGCCGGAACAAGATTAGGGCCTGAAGCAATCCTGCGGTGTTGCGGCCAGCTCACAAGAAAGCGAGTTGAAGAAAGGAGCTCAGGGGCACTGTAATTCACAAACCTGCAGAGTTATAAATGACAACTATCGTCCAAAAATATACTGAAGTAAGGCTGCCTAGAGGAGTTGAAAGCGGGGCAGAATTGCAGGAAACCGATTTCAGGAGGTAGACTGGAATTGCATTGAAAGCATAGGAAAAGAGGCAGAACATCCACAATGATGCACTTGGCCAAAAAGTGCGTATGCGTTTTTTCCTGAATATATTCAGGAAAAAACGCATATGCCCTTTTTGGCCAACCAAGCAAGCTTGCAAAGGAAATCTGCACTACAATGAAGTCTCACTTCCCCCCAGTCAAAAGGCCCATCTGAAAACAATGTAAAATACAGAAAGGGAGGACAGGCCATGCAGAACTGGGAGCCTTGTTATGCTGATGGGCAGGATGTAAATTGCCAACACCACTCGGGAGAAGTGTATGGTGTTTCCTGAAACATCTAAAAAACAAAGCAACAGAGCCTAGGGCACTTCCACTTATGGTCCTATAGCTTAGGGAAATTAAAATCTAAAAGACACAGCCACCCCAAAGGTTGGGACGCCTCTGTTTACAAGAACCTCGTTTACCATACAAGTTCAATATCACAGAAAGAGAAAAATGGATAAAGATCTTGTGGTACTTACGTAGAATGCAGTATCACTCAGCAATGAAATCTATGTCATCAGGCCCATAGCAGCATAATGAGTGGATTCAACTACGATGATTCCAACTGAAATAAGTCACACAGAAAAAGAAACATCATAAGATATCACTAATACACAGAATGTAAACTTGGCTACACAGGAACTGAATTCCAAAACAGAACAGGGTCTCAAATTTAGAAAACCAACTTATGCTTGCTTAAGGGGAAAGGTGAGTTGGGGTGCTGCATAAAACCAGAGATTGAAATGAGCACAGATAAAGTTCCTTAAGCCAAATATGGAATAGACAAGGGCTACTCCTTGCTCAACGAAATGGACTCAACACCGCATATTAAACGCCTAAGAATGTACCTGACTAGTAAGTATCTTAAAAACTATGGATTGCTATGTCTCCAAAAGAGAATCAAGCATGTGTACAGGGACATAAACGCAGCAGTGATAGGATTGGAGAGGTTCGGTGACCAAATGAAGACCCTTTGAAGTCATATTGCATGGTACCCATTCCACGGGTTTCAACTACCCAGGTTTAAGGTATTCTTCCTTCAGCTAAAACATGCATGTGGAACCCAGAGTATGATCAACCGTGTGAATGGGAGATGTGTTCAAATATGTCTCAGTTTTCCTCCCTGGTACTCGGGTGCAACATTCCAGACGCTTTACTAACACTCTCCCCACTTGGAGAGTCAGCGCCTTTAACCTCCTGTTTGGCCCAGTTTGCAATTTCTGCGGAAGATGAACAGGAATAGCGAGAACCAATGAGAGACTAGATGGAGGTGTCTGGACGGGCAAATTTAACTCTCATTTTCCACCAGGAAGAGGAAATAACCAAAGGCTCATCGTGTCGTGCCGGAACCAGATTATGGCCTGAAGCCATCCTGCGGTGTTGCGGCCAGCTCATAAGAAAGTGAGTTGAAGAAAGGAGCTCAGGGGCACTGTAATTCACAAACCTGCAGAGTTATAAATGACAGCTATCGTCCAAAAATATACTGAAGTAAGTCTGCCAAGAGGACTTGAAAGCGGGGCAGAATTGCAGGAAAGCGATTTCAGGAGGTAGACTGGAATTGCATTGAAAGCATAGGAAAAGAGGCAGAACGTCCACAATGATGCACTTGGCCAAAAAGGGCGTATGCGTTTTTTCCTGAATATATTCAGGAAAAAACGCAAACGCCCTTTTTGGCCAACCAAGCAAGCTTGCAAAGGAAATCTGCACTACAATGAAGTCTCACTTTCCCCCGGTCAAAAGGGCCATCTGAAAAAAGTGTAAAATCCAGAAAGGCAGGACAGGCCATGGAGAACTGGGAGCCTTGTTATGCTGATGGGCGTGATGTAAATTGCCAACAGACACTCGGGAGAAGTGTATGGTGTTTCCTGAAACATCTAAAAAACAAAGCAACAGAGCCTAGGGCACTTCCACTTATGGTCCTATAGCTTAGGGAAATTAAAATCAAAAAGACACAGCCACTCCAAAGTTTGGGACGCCTCTGTTTACAAGAACCTCGTTTACCGTACAAGAAAAATATCACAGAAAGTGAAAAATGTATAAAGAACTTGTGGTACTTACGTACAATGCAGTATCACTCAGCAATGAAATCTATGTCATCAGGCCCGTAGCAGCACAATGAGTGGATTCAGGTACGATGATTCTAACTGAAATAAGTCACACAGGAAAAGAAATATCATAAGATATCACTAATACACGGAATGTAAACTTGGCTACACAGGAACTGAATTACAGAACAGAACAGGGTCTCAAATTTAGAAAACCAACTTATGGTTGCTTAAGGGGAAAGGTGAGTTCGGGTGCTGCATAAAACCAGAGATTGAAATGAGCACAGATAAAGTTCCTTAAGCCAAATATGGAATAGACAAGAACTACTCCTTGCTCAACGAAATGGACTCAACACCGCATATTAAACGCCTAAGAATGTACCTGACTAGTAAGTATCTTAAAACCTATGGATTGCTATGTCTCCGAAAGAGAATCAAGCATGTGTACAAGGGCATAAACGCAGCAGCGATAGGATTGGAGAGGTTCGGTGAGCAAATGAAGACCCTTTGAAGTCATATTGCATGGTACCCATTCCACGGGTTTCAACTAACCAGGTTTAAGGTATTCTTCCTTCAGCTAAAACATGCATGTGGGACCCAGAGTATGATCAACCGTGTGAACGGGAGACGTGTTCAAATATGTCTCAGTTTTCCTCCCCTGGTACTCGGGTGCAACATTCCAGACGCTTTACTAACACTCTCCCTACTTGGAGAGTCAGCGCCTTTAACCTCCTGTTTGGCCCAGTTTGCAATTTCTGTGGAAGATGAACAGGAATAGGGAAAACCAATGAGAGACTAGCTGGAGGTGTCTGGACGGGCAAATTTAACTCTCATTTCCCACCAGGAAGAGGAAATAACCAAAGGCTCAGCGTGCCATGCCGGAACCAGATTAGGGCCTGAAGCCATCCTGCGGTGTTGCGGCCAGCTCAAAAGAAAGCGAGTTGAAGAAAGGAGCTCAGGGGCACTGTAATTCACAAACCTGCAGAGTTATAAATGACAGCTATCGTCCAAAAATATACTGAAGTAAGGCTGCCAAGAGGACTTGAAAGCGGGGCAGAATTGCAGGAAACCGATTTCAGGAGGTAGACTGGAATTGCATTGAAAGCATAGGTAAAGAGGCAGAACGTCCACAATGATGCACTTGGCCAAAAAGGGCGTATGCGTTTTTTCCTGAATATATTCAGGAAAAAACGCATACGCCCTTTTTGGCCAACCAAGCAAGCTTGCAAAGGAAATCTGCACTACAATGAAGTCTCACTTCCCCCCGGTCAAAAGGGCCATCTGAATAAAGTGTAAAATCCAGAAAGGCAGGACAGGCCATGGAGAACTGGGAGCCTTGTTATGCTGATGGGCGGGATGTAAATTGCCAACAGACACTCGGGAGAAGTGTATGGTGTTTCCTGAAACATCTAAAAAACAAAGCAACAGAGCCTAGGGCACTTCCACTTATGGTCCTATAGCTTAGGGAAATTAAAATCAAAAAGACACAGACACCCCGAAGTTTGGAACAGCTCTGTTTACAAGAATCTCGTTTACAGTACAAGTTCAACATCGCAGAAAATGAAAAATGGATAAAGAAGTTGTGGTATTTACTTACAAAGCAATATCACTCAGCAATGAAATCTATGTCATCAGGCCCTTAGCAGCACAATGAGTGGATTCAGGTATGATGATTCTACCTGAAATAAGTCACACAGAAAAAGAAACATCATAAGATATCAGTAATACACGGAATGTAAACTTGGCTACACAGGAACTGAATTCCAAAACAGAACAGGGTCTCAAATTTAGAAAACCAACTTATGCTTGCTTAAGGGGAAAGGTGAGTTGCGGTGCTGCATAAAACCAGAGATTGAAATGAGCACAAATAAAGTTCCTTAAGCCAAATATGGAATAGACAAGAGCTACTCCTTGCTCAAAGAAATGGACTCAACACCCCATATTAAACGCCTAAGAATGTACCTGACTAGTAAGTATCTTAAAACCTATGGATTGCTATGTCTCCGAAAGAGAATCAAGCATGTGTACAGGGGCATAAACGCAGCAGTGATAGGATTGGAGAGGTTCGGTGAGCAAATGAAGACCCTTTGAAGTCATATTGCATGGTACCCATTACACGGGTTTCAACTACCCAGGTTTAAGGTATTCTTCCTTCAGCTAAAACATGCATGTGGGACCCAGAGTATGATCAACTGTGTGAACGGGAGACGTGTTCAAATATGTCTCAGTTTTCGTACCCTAGTACTCGGGTGCAACATTCCAGACGCTTTACTAACACTCTCCCGACTTGGAGAGTCAGTCCCTTTAACCTCCTGTTTGGCCCAGTTTGCAATTTCTGCGGAAGATGAACAGGAATAGCGAGAACCAATGAGAGACTACCTGGAGGTGTCTGGACAGGCAAATTTAACTCTCATTTCCCACCAGGAAGAGGAAATAACCAAAGGCTCAGCGTGCCGTGCCGGAACCAGATTAGGGCCTGAAGCCATCCTGCGGTGTTGCGGCCAGGTCACAAGAAAGCGAGTTGAAGAAAGGAGCTCAGGGGCACTGTAATTCAAAAACCTGCAGAGTTATAAATGACAGCTATCGTCCAAAAATATACTGAAGTAAGGCTGCCAAGAGGACTTGAAAGCGGGGCAGAATTGCAGGAAACCGATTTCAGGAGGTAGACTGGAATTGCATTGAAAGCATAGGAAAAGAGGCAGAACGTCCACAATGATGCACTTGGCCAAAAAGGGCGTATGCGTTTTTTCCTGAATATATTCAGGAAAAAACGCATACGCCCTTTTTGGCCAACCAAGCAAACTTGCAAAGGAAATCTGCACTACAATGAAGTCTCACTTCCCCCCGGTCAAAAGGGCCATCTGAAAAAAGTGTAAAACCCAGAAAGGCAGGACAGGCCATGGAGAACTGGGAGCCTTGTTATGCTGATGGGCGGGATGTAAATTGCCAACAGACACTCGGGAGAAGTGTATGGTGTTTCCTGAAACATCTAAAAAACAAAGCAACAGAGCCTAGGGCACTTCCACTTATGGTCCTATAGCTTAGGGAAATTAAAATCAAAAAGACACAGCCACCCCAAAGTTTGGGACGCCTATGTTTACAAGAACCTCGTTTACCGTACAAGTTCAATATCACAGAAAGTGAAAAATGTATAAAGAACTTGTGGTACTTACGTACAATGCAGTATCACTCAGCAATGAAATCTATGTCATCAGGCCCGTAGCAGCATAATGAGTGGATTCAGGTACGATGATTCTAACTGAAATAAGTCACACAGAAAAAGAAACATCATAAGATATCACTAATACACGGAATGTAAACTTGGCTGCACAGGAACTGAATTCCAAAACAGAACAGGGTCTCAAATTTAGAAAACCAACTTATGCTTGCTTAAGGGGAAAGGTGAGTTGGGGTGATGCATAAAACCAGAGATTGAAATGAGCACAGATAAAGTTCCTTAAGCCAAATATGGAATAGACAAGAGCTACTCCTTGCTCAACGAAATGGACTCAACACCGCATATTAAACGCCTAAGAATGTACCTGACTAGTAAGTATCTTAAAACCTATGGATTGCTACGTCTCCAAAAGAGAATCAAGAGTGTGTTCAGGGGCATAAACGCAGCAGTGATAGGATTGGAGAGGTTCGGTGAGCAAATGAAGACCCTTTGAAGTCATATTGCATGGTACCCATTACACGGGTCTCAACTCTCCAGGTTTAAGGTATTCTTCCTTCAGCTAAAACATGCATGTGGAACCCAGAGTATGATCAGCTGTGTGAACGGGAGACGTGTTTAAATATGTCTCAGTTTTCCTCCCCTGGTACTCGGGTGCAACATTCCAGACGCTTTACTAACACTCTCCCCACTTGGAGAGTCAGCGCCTTTAACCTCCTGTTTGGCCCAGTTTGCAATTTCTGCGGAAGATGAACAGGAATAGCGAGAACCAATGAGAGACTAGCTGGAGGTGTCTGGACGGGCAAATTTAACTCTCATTTCCCACCAGGATGAGGAAATAACCAAAGGCTCAGCGTGCCGTGCCGGAACCAGATTAGGGCCTGAAGCCATCCTGCGGTGTTGCGGCCAGGTCACAAGAAAGCGAGTTGAAGAAAGGAGCTCAGGGGCACTGTAATTCACAAACCTGCAGAGTTATAAATGACAGCTATCGTCCAAAAATATACTGAAGTAAGGCTGGCAAGAGGACTTGAAAGCGGGGCAGAATTGCAGGAAACCGATTTCAGGAGGTAGACTGGAATTGCATTGAAAGCATAGGAAAAGAGGCAGAACGTCCACAATGATGCACTTGGCCAAAAAGGGCGTATGCGTTTTTTCCTGAATATATTCAGGAAAAAACGCATACGCCCTTTTTGGCCAACCAAGCAAGCTTGCAAAGGAAATCTGCACTACAATGAAGTCTCACTTCCCCCCGGTCAAAAGGGCCATCTGAAAAAAGTGTAAAATCCAGAAAGGCAGGACAGGCCATGGAGAACTGGGAGCCTTGTTATGCTGATGGGCGGGATGTAAATTGCCAACAGACACCCGGGAGAAGTGTATGGTGTTTCCTGAAACATCTAAAAAACAAAGCAACAGAGCCTAGGGCACTTCCACTTATGGTCCTATAGCTTAGGGAAATTAAAATCAAAAAGACACAGCCACCCCAAAGTTTGGGACGCCTTTGTTTACAAGAACCTCGTTTACAGTACAAGTTCAACATCGCAGAAAGTGAAAAATGGATAAAGAAGTTGTGGTATTTACTTACAAAGCAATATCACTCAGCAATGAAATCTATGTCATCAGGCCCTTAGCAGCACAATGAGTGGATTCAGGTATGATGATTCTAACTGAAATAAGTCACACAGGAAAAGAAACATCATAAGATATCACTAATACACGGAATGTAAACTTGGCTACACAGGAACTGAATTACAGAACAGAACAGGGTCTCAAATTTAGAAAACCAACTTATGCTTGCTTAAGGGGAAAGGTGAGTTGGGGTGATGCATAAAACCAGAGATTGAAATGAGCACAAATAAAGTTCCTTAAGCCAAATATGGAATAGAGAAGAGCTACTCCTTGCTCAAAGAAATGGACTCAACACCCCATATTAAACGCCTAAGAATGTACCTGACTACTAAGTATCTTAAAACCTATGGATTGCTACGTCTCCAAAAGAGAATCAACCGTGTGTTCAGGGGTATAAACGCAGCAGTGATAGGATTGGAGAGGTTCGGTGTGCAAATGAAGACCCTTTGAAGTCATATTGCATGGTACCCATTACACGGGTCTCAACTCTCCAGGTTTAAGGTATTCTTCCTTCAGCTAAAACATGCATGTGGAACCCAGAGTATGATCAACCATGTGAGCGGGAGACGTGTTCAAATATGTCTCAGTTTTCGTACCCTAGTACTCGGGTGCAACATTCCAGACGCTTTACTAACACTCTCCCGACTTGGAGAGTCAGTCCCTTTAACCTCCTGTTTGGCCCAGTTTGCAATTTCTGCGGAAGATGAACAGGAATAGCGAGAACCAATGAGAGACTACCTGGAGGTGTCTGGACAGGCAAATTTAACTCTCATTTCCCACCAGGAAGAGGAAATAACCAAAGGCTCAGCGTGCCGTGCCGGAACCAGATTAGGGCCTGAAGCCATCCTGCGGTGTTGCGGCCAGGTCACAAGAAAGCGAGTTGAAGAAAGGAGCTCAGGGGCACTGTAATTCAAAAACCTGCAGAGTTATAAATGACAGCTATCGTCCAAAAATATACTGAAGTAAGGCTGCAAAGAGGACTTGAAAGCGGGGCAGAATTGCAGGAAACCGATTTCAGGAGGTAGACTGGAATTGCATTGAAAGCATAGGAAAAGAGGCAGAACGTCCACAATGATGCACTTGGCCAAAAAGGGCGTATGCGTTTTTTCCTGAATATATTCAGGAAAAAACGCATACGCCCTTTTTGGCCAACCAAGCAAACTTGCAAAGGAAATCTGCACTACAATGAAGTCTCACTTCCCCCCGGTCAAAAGGGCCATCTGAAAAAAGTGTAAAACCCAGAAAGGCAGGACAGGCCATGGAGAACTGGGAGCCTTGTTATGCTGATGGGCGGGATGTAAATTGCCAACAGACACTCGGGAGAAGTGTATGGTGTTTCCTGAAACATCTAAAAAACAAAGCAACAGAGCCTAGGGCACTTCCACTTATGGTCCTATAGCTTAGGGAAATTAAAATCAAAAAGACACAGACACCCCAAAGTTTGGGACGCCTATGTTTACAAGAACCTCGTTTACCGTACAAGTTCAATATCACAGAAAGTGAAAAATGTATAAAGAACTTGTGGTACTTACGTACAATGCAGTATCACTCAGCAATGAAATCTATGTCATCAGGCCCGTAGCAGCATAATGAGTGGATTCAGGTACGATGATTCTAACTGAAATAAGTCACACAGAAAAAGAAACATCATAAGATATCACTAATACACGGAATGTAAACTTGGCTGCACAGGAACTGAATTCCAAAACAGAACAGGGTCTCAAATTTAGAAAACCAACTTATGCTTGCTTAAGGGGAAAGGTGAGTTGGGGTGATGCATAAAACCAGAGATTGAAATGAGCACAGATAAAGTTCCTTAAGCCAAATATGGAATAGACAAGAGCTACTCCTTGCTCAACGAAATGGACTCAACACCGCATATTAAACGCCTAAGAATGTACCTGACTAGTAAGTATCTTAAAACCTATGGATTGCTACGTCTCCAAAAGAGAATCAAGAGTGTGTTCAGGGGCATAAACGCAGCAGTGATAGGATTGGAGAGGTTCGGTGAGCAAATGAAGACCCTTTGAAGTCATATTGCATGGTACCCATTACACGGGTCTCAACTCTCCAGGTTTAAGGTATTCTTCCTTCAGCTAAAACATGCATGTGGAACCCAGAGTATGATCAGCTGTGTGAACGGGAGACGTGTTTAAATATGTCTCAGTTTTCCTCCCCTGGTACTCGGGTGCAACATTCCAGACGCTTTACTAACACTCTCCCCACTTGGAGAGTCAGCGCCTTTAACCTCCTGTTTGGCCCAGTTTGCAATTTCTGCGGAAGATGAACAGGAATAGCGAGAACCAATGAGAGACTAGCTGGAGGTGTCTGGACGGGCAAATTTAACTCTCATTTCCCACCAGGATGAGGAAATAACCAAAGGCTCAGCGTGCCGTGCCGGAACCAGATTAGGGCCTGAAGCCATCCTGCGGTGTTGCGGCCAGGTCACAAGAAAGCGAGTTGAAGAAAGGAGCTCAGGGGCACTGTAATTCACAAACCTGCAGAGTTATAAATGACAGCTATCGTCCAAAAATATACTGAAGTAAGGCTGCCAAGAGGACTTGAAAGCGGGGCAGAATTGCAGGAAACCGATTTCAGGAGGTAGACTGGAATTGCATTGAAAGCATAGGAAAAGAGGCAGAACGTCCACAATGATGCACTTGGCCAAAAAGGGCGTATGCGTTTTTTCCTGAATATATTCAGGAAAAAACGCAAACGCCCTTTTTGGCGAACCAAGCAAGCTTGCAAAGGAAATCTGCACTACAATGAAGTCTTACTTCCCCCCGGTCAAAAGGGCCATCTGGAAAAAGTATAAAATCCAGAAAGGCAGGACAGGCCATGGAGAACTGGGAGCCTTGTTATGCTGATGGGCGGGATGAAAATTGCCAACAGACACTCGGGAGAAGTGTATGGTGTTTCCTGAAACATCTAAAAAACACAGCAACAGAGCCTAGGGCACTTCCACTTATGGTCCTATAGCTTAGGGAAATTAAAATCAAAAAGACACAGCCACCCCAAAGGTTGGGACGCCTCTGTTTACAAGAACCTCGTTTACCGTACAAGTTCAATATCACAGAAAGTGAAAAATGTATAAAGAACTTGTGGTACTTACGTACAATGCAGTATCACTCAGCAATGAAATCTATGTCATCAGGCCCGTAGCAGCATAATGAGTGGATTCAGGTACGATGATTCTAACTGAAATAAGTCACACAGAAAAAGAAACATCATAAGATATCACTAATACACGGAATGTAAACTTGGCTACACAGGAACTGAATTCCAAAACAGAACAGGGTCTCAAATTTAGAAAACCAACTTATGCTTGCTTAAGGGGAAAAGTGAGTTGGGGTGCTGCATAAAACCAGAGATTGAAATGAGCACAGATAAAGTTCCTTAAGCCAAATATGGAATTGACAAGAGCTACTCCTTGCTCAACGAAATGGACTCAACACCCCAAATTAAACGCCTAAGAATGTACCTGACTAGTAAGTATCTTAAAACCTATGTACTGCTATGTCTCCATAAGAGAATCAAGCGTGTGTACAGGGGCATAAACGCAGCAGTGATAGGATTGGAGAGGTTCGGTGAGCAAATGAAGACCCTTTGAAGTCATATTGCATGGTACCCATTCCACGGGTCTCAACTCTCCAGGTTTAAGGTATTCTTCCTTCAGCTAAAACATGCATGTGGAACCCAGAGTATGATCAACCGTGTGAACGGGAGACGTGTTCAAATATGTCTCAGTTTTCCTCCCCTGGTACTCGGGTGCAACATTCCAGACGCTTTACTAACACTCTCCCGACTTGGAGAGTCAGCGCCTTTAACCTCCTGTTTGACCCAGTTTGCAATTTCTGCGGAAGATGAACAGGAATACGGAGAACCAATGACAGACTAGCTGGAGGTGTCTGGACGGGCAAATTTAACTCTCATTTCCCACCAGGAAGAGGAAATAACCAAAGGCTCAGCGTGCCGTGCCGGAACAAGATTAGGGCCTGAAGCCATCCTGCGATGTTGCGGCCAGCTCACAAGAAAGCGAGTTGAAGAAAGGAGCTCAGGGGCACTGTAATTCACAAACCTGCAGAGTTATAAATGACAGCTATCGTCCAAAAATATACTGAAGTAAGGCTGCCAAGAGGACTTGAAAGCGGGGCAGAATTGCAGGAAACCGATTTCAGGAGGTAGACTGGAATTGCATTGAAAGCATAGGAAAAGAGGCAGAACGTCCACAATGATGCACGTGGCCAAAAAGGGCGTATGCGTTTTTTCCTGAATATATTCAGGAAAAAACGCATACGCCCTTTTTGGCCAACCAAGCAAGCTTGCAAAGGAAATCTGCACTACAATGAAGTCTCACTTCCACCCGGTCAAAAGGGCCATCTGAAAAAAGTGTAAAATCCAGAAAGGCAGGAAAGGCCATGGAGAACTGGGAGCCTTGTTATGCTGATGGGCGGGATGTAAATTGCCAACAGACACTCGGGAGAAGTGTATGGTGTTTCCTGAAACATCTAAAAAACAAAGCAACAGAGCCTAGGGCACTTCCACTTATGGTCCTATAGCTTAGGGAAATTAAAATCAAAAAGACACAGCCACCCCGAAATTTGGAACGGCTCTGTTTAGAAGAACCTCGTTTATAGTACAAGTTCAACATCGTAGAAAGTGAAAAATGGATAAAGAAGTTGTGGTATTTACTTACAAAGCAATATCACTCAGCAATGAAACCTATGTCATCAGGCCCTTAGCAGCACAATGAGTGGATTCAGGTATGATGATTCTAACTGAAATAAGTCACACAGAAAAAGAAACATCATAAGATATCAGTAATACACGGAATGTAAACTTGGCTACACAGGAACTGAATTACAGAACAGAACAGGGTCTCAAATTTAGAAAACCAACTTATGCTTGCTTAAGGGTAAAGGTGAGTTGGGGTGCTGCATAAAACCAGAGATTGAAATGAGCACAGATAAAGTTCCTTAAGCCAAATATGGAATAGACAAGAGCTACTCCTTGCTCAACGAAATGGACTCAACACCGCATATTAAACGCCTAAGAATGTACCTGACTAGTAAATATCTTAAAACCTATGGATTGCTATGTCTCCGAAAGAGAATCAAGCATGTGTACAGGGGCATAAACGCAGCAGTGATAGGATTGGAGAGGTTCGGTGAGCAGATGAAGACCCTTTGAAGTCATATTGCATGGTACCCATTCCACGGGTTTCAACTACCCAGGTTTAAGGTATTCTTCCTACAGCTAAAACATGCATGTGGAACCCAGAGTATGATCAACCGTGTGAACGGGAGACGTGTTCAAATATGTCTCAGTTTTCGTACCCTGGTACTCGGATGCAACATTCCAGACGCTTTACTAACACTCTCCCGACTTGGAGAGTCAGTCCCTTTAACCTCCTGTTTGACCCTGTTTGCAATTTCTGCGGAAGATGAACAGGAATAGGGAGAACCAATGAGAGACTAGCTGGAGGTGTCTGGACGGGCAAATTTAACTCTCATTTCCCACCAGGAAGAGGAAATAACCAAAGGCTCAGCGTGCCGTGCCTGAACCAGATTAGGGCCTGAAGCCATCCTGCGGTGTTGCGGCCAGCTCATAAGAAAGCGAGTTGAAGAAAGGAGCTCAGGGGCACTGTAATTCACAAACCTGCAGAGTTATAAATGACAGCTATCGTCCAAAAATATACTGAGTAAGGCTGCCAAGAGGACTTGAAAGCGGGGCAGAATTGCAGGAAACCGATTTCAGGAGGTAGACTGTAATTGCATTGAAAGCATAGGAAAAGAGGCAGAACGTCCACAATGATGCACTTGGCCAAAAAGGGCGTATGCGTTTTTTCCTGAATATATTCAGGAAAAAACGCATACGCCCTTTTTGGCCAACCAAGCAAGCTTGCAAAGGAAATCTGCACTACAATGAAGTCTCACTTCCCCCCGGTCAAAAGGGCCATCTGAAAAAAGTGTAAAATCCAGAAAGGCAGGACAGGCCATGGAGAACTGGGAGCCTTGTTATGCTGATGGGCGGGATGTAAATTGCCAACAGACACTCGGGAGAAGTGTATGGTGTTTCCTGAAACATCTAAGAAACAAAGGAACAGAGCCTAGGGCACTTCCACTTATGGTCCTATAGCTTAGGGAAATTAAAATCAAAAAGACACAGCCACCCCAAAGTTTGGGACGCCTCTGTTTACAAGAACCTCGTTTACCGTACAAGTGCAATATCACAGAAAGTGAAAAATGGATAAAGAACTTGTGGTACTTACGTACAATGCAGTATCACTCAGCAATGTAATCTATGTCATCAGGCCCGTAGCAGCATAATGAGTGGATTCAGGTACGATGATTCTAACTGAAATAAGTCACACAGAAAAAGAAACATCATAAGATATCACTAATACACGGAATGTAAACTTGGCTACACAGGAACTGAATTCCAAAACAGAACAGGGTGTCAAATTTAGAAAACCAACTTATGCTTGCTTAAGGGGAAAGGTGAGTTGGGGTGCTGCATAAAACCAGAGATTGAAATGAGCACAGATAAAGTTCCTTAAGCCAAATATGGAATAGACAAGAGCTACTCCTTGCTCAACGAAATGGACTCAACACCCCATATTAAACGCCTAAGAATGTACCTGACTAGTAAGTATCTTAAAACCTATGGATTGCTACGTCTCCAAAAGAGAATCAAGCATGTGTACAGGGGCATAAACGCAGCAGTGATAGGATTGGAGAGGTTCGGTGAGAAAATGAAGACCCTTTGAAGTCATATTGCATGGTACCCATTCCACGGGTCTCAACTCTCCAGGTTTAAGGTATTCTTCCTACAGCTAAAACATGCATGTGGAACCCAGAGTATGATCAACCGTGTGAACGGGAGACGTGTACAAATATGTCTCAGTTTTCCTCCCCTGGTACTCGGGTGCAACATTCCAGACGCTTTACTAACACTCTCCCCACTTGGAGAGTCAGCGCCTTTAACCTCCTGTTCGGCCCAGTTTGCAATTTCTGCGGAAGATGAACAGGAATAGGGAGAACCAATGAGAGACTAGCTGGAGGTGTCTGGACGGGCAAATTTAACTCTCATTTTCCACCAGGAAGAGGAAATAACCAAAGGCTCATCGTGCCGTGCCGGAACCAGATTAGGGCCTGAAGCCATCCTGCGGTGTTGCGGCCAGGTCACAAGAAAGCGAGTTGAAGAAAGGATCTCAGGGGCACTGTAATTCACAAACCTGCAGAGTTATAAATGACAACTATCGTCCAACAGTATACTGAAGTAAGGCTGCCAAGAGGACTTGAAAGCGGGGCAGAATTGCAGGAAACCGATTTCAGGAGGTAGACTGGAATTGCATTGAAAGCATAGAAAAAGAGGCAGAACGTCCACACTGATGCACTTGGCCAAAAAGGGCATATGCGTTTTTTCCTGAATATGTTCAGGAAAAAACGCATACGCCCTTTTTGGCCAACCAAGCAAGCTTGCAAAGGAAATCTGCACTACAATGAAGTCTCACTTCCCCCCGGTCAAAAGGGCCATCTGAAATAAGTGTAAAATCCAGAAAGGCAGGACAGGCCATGGAGAACTGGGAGCCTTGTTATGCTGATGGGCGGGATGTAAATTGCCAACAGACACTCGGGAGAAGTGTATGGTGTTTCCTGAAACATCTAAAAAACAAAGCAACAGAGCCTAGGGCACTTCCACTTATGGTCCTATAGCTTAGGGAAATTAAAATCAAAAAGACACAGCCACCCCAAAGTTTGGGACGCCTCTGTTTACAAGAACCTCGTTTACTGTACAAGTGCAATATCACAGAAAGTGAAAAATGGATAAAGAACTTGTGGTACTTACGTACAATGCAGTATCACTCAGCAATGAAATCTATGTCATCAGGCCCGTAGCAGCATAATGAGTGGATTCAGGTACGATGATTCTAACTAAAATAAGTCACACAGAAAAAGAAACATCATAAGATATCACTAATACACGGAATGTAAACTTGGCTACACAGGAACTGAATTACAGAACAGAAGAGGGTCTCAAATTTAGAAAACCAACTTATGCTTGCTTAAGGGGAAAGGTGAGTTGGGGTGCTGCATAAAACCAGAGATTGAAATGAGCACAAATAAAGTTCCTTAAGCCAAATATGGAATAGACAAGAGCTACTCCTTGCTCAACGAAATGGACTCAACACCCCATATTAAACGCCTAAGAATGTACCTGACTAGGAAGTATCTTAAAACCTATGGATTGCTATGTCTCCAAAAGAGAATCAAGCGTGTGTACAGGGGCATAAACACAGCAGTGATAGGATTGGAGAGGTTCGGTGAGCAAATGAAGACCCTTTGAAGTCATATTGCACGGTACCCATTACACGGGTCTCAACTCTCCAGGTTTAAGGTATTCTTCCTTCAGCTAAAACATGCATGTGGAACCCAGAGTATGATCAACCATGTGAGCGGGAGACGTGTTCAAATATATCTCAGTTTTCGTACCCTGGTACTCGGGTGCAACATTCCAGACGCTTTACTAACACTCTCCCCACTTGGAGAGTCAGTCCCTTTAACCTCCTGTTTGGCCCAGTTTGCAATTTCTGCGGAAGATGAACAGGAATAGCGAGAACCAATGAGAGACTAGCTGGAGGTGTCTGGACGGGCAAATTTAACTCTCATTTCCCACCAGGAAGAGGAAATAACCAAAGGCTCAGCGTGCCGTGCCGGAACCAGATTAGGGCCTGAAGCCATCCTGCGGTGTTGCGGCCAGCTCAAAAGAAAGCGAGTTGAAGAAAGGAGCTCAGGGGCACTGTAATTCACAAACCTGCAGAGTTGTAAATGACAGCTAGCGTCCAAAAATATACTGAAGTAAGGCTGCCAAGAGGACTTGAAAGCGGGGCAGAATTGCAGGAAACCGATTTCAGGAGGTAGACTGGAATTGCATTGAAAGCATAGGAAAAGAGGCAGAACGTCCACAATGATGCACTTGGCCAAAAAGGGCGTATGCGTTTTTTCCTGAATATATTCAGGAAAAAACGCATACGCCCTTTTTGGCCAACCAAGCAAGCCTGCAAAGGAAATCTGCACTACAATGAAGTCTCACTTGCCCCCTGTCAAAAGGGCCATCTGAAAAAAGTGTAAAATCCAGAAAGGCAGGACAGGCCATGGAGAACTGGGAGCCTTGTTATGCTGATGGGCGGGATGTAAATTGCCAACAGACACTCGGGAGAAGTGTATGGTGTTTCCTGAAACATCTAAACAACAAACCAACAGAGCCTAGGGCACTTCCACTTATGGTCCTATAGCTTAGGGAAATTAAAATCAAAAAGACACAGCCACCCCAAAGTTTGGGACGCCTCTGTTTACAAGAACCTCGTTTACAGTACAAGTTCAACATCGTAGGAAGTGAAAAATGGATAAAGAACTTGTGGTACATACGTAAAATGCAGTATCACTCAGCAATGAAATCTATGTCATCAGGCCCTTAGCAGCACAATGAGTGGATTCAGGTATGATGATTCTAACTGAAATAATTCACACAGAAAAAGAAACATCATAAGATATCACTAATACACGGAATGTAAACTTGGCTACACAGGAACTGAATTCCAAAACAGAACAGGGTCTCAAATTTAGAAAACCAACTTATGCTTGCTTAAGGGGAAAGGTGAGTTGGGGTGCTTCATAAAACCAGAGATTGAAATGAGCACAGATAAAGTTCCTTAAGCCAAATATGGAATAGACAAGAGCTACTCCTTGCTCAACGAAATGGACTCAACACCGCATATTAAACGCCTAAGAATGTACCTGACTAGTAAGTATCTTAAAACCTATGGATTGCTATGTCTCCGAAAGAGAATCAAGCATGTGTACAGGGACATAAACGCCGCAGTGATAGGATTGGAGAGGTTCGTTGTGCAAATGAAGACCCTTTGAAGTCATATTGCATGGTACCCATTAAACGGGTCTCAACTCTCCAGGTTTAAGGTATTCTTCCTTCAGCTAAAACATGCATGTGGAACCCAGAGTATGATCAACCGTGTGAACGGGAGACGTGTTCAAATATGTCTCAGTTTTCCTCCCCTGGTACTCGGGTGCAACATTCCAGACGCTTTACTAACACTCTCCCGACTTGGAGAGTCAGTCCCTTTAACCTCCTGTTTGGCCCAGTTTGCAATTTCTGCGGAAGATGAACAGGAATAGCGAGAACCAATGAGAGACTAGCTGGAGGTGTCTGGACGGGCAAATTTAACTATCATTTCCCACCAGGAAGAGGAATTAACCAAAGGTTCAGCGTGCCGTGCCGGAACCAGATTAGGGCCTGAAGCCATCCTGCGGTGTTGCGGCCAGGTCACAAGAAAGCAAGTTGAAGAAAGGGGCTCAGGGGCACTGTAATTCACAAACCTGCAGAGTTATAAATGACAGCTATCGTCCAAAAATATACTGAAGTAAGGCTGGCAAGAGGACTTGAAAGCGGGGCAGAATTGCAGGAAACCGATTTCAGGAGGTAGACTGGAATTGCATTGAAAGCATAGGAAAAGAGGCAGAACGTCCACAATGATGCACTTGGCCAAAAAGGGCGTATGCGTTTTTTCCTGAATATATTCAGGAAAAAACGCAAACGCCCTTTTTGGCCAACCAAGCAAGCTTGCAAAGGAAATCTGCACTACAATGAAGTCTCACTTCCCCCCGGTCAAAAGGGCCATCTGAAAAAAGTGTAAAATCCAGAAAGGCAGGACAGGCCATGGAGAACTGGGAGCCTTGTTATGCTGATGGGCGGGATGTAAATTGCCAACAGACACTCGGGAGAAGTGTATGGTGTTTCCTGAAACATCTAAAAAACAAAGCAACAGAGCCTAGGGCACTTCCACTTACGGTCCTATAGCTTAGGGAAATTAAAATCAAAACGACACAGCCACCCCAAACTTTGGGACGCCTCTGTTTACAAGAACCTCGTTTACCGTACAAGTTCAATATCACAGAAAGTGAAAAATGGATAAAGAACTTGTGGTACTTACGTACAATGCAGTATCACTCAGCAATGAAATCTATGTCATCAGGCCCTTAGCAGCACAATGAGTGGATTCAGGTACGATGATTCTAACTGAAATAAGTCACACAGGAAAAGAAACATCATAAGATATCACTAATACACGGAATGTAAACTTGGCTACACAGGAACTGAATTCCAAAACAGAACAGGGTCTCAAATTTAGAAAACCAACTTATGCTTGCTTAAGGGGAAAGGTGAGTTGGGGTGCTGCATAAAACCAGAGATTGAAATGAGCACAGATAAAGTTCCTTAAGCCAAATATGGAATAGACAAGAGCTACTCCTTGCTCAAAGAAATGGACTCAACACCCCAAATTAAACGCCTAAGAATGTACCTGACTAGTAAGTATCTTAAAACCTATGGATTGCTACGTCTCCAAAAGAGAATCAAGCGTGCGTTCAGTGGTATAAACGCAGCAGTGATAGGATTGGAGAGGTTCGGTGTGCAAATGAAGACCCTTTGAAGTCATATTGCATGGTACCCATTACACGGGTCTCAACTCTCCAGGTTTAAGGTATTCTTCCTTCAGCTAAAACATGCATGTGGAACCCAGAGTATGATCAACCATGTGAGCGGGAGACGTGTTCAAATATGTCTCAGTTTTCGTACCCTAGTACTCGGGTGCAACATTCCAGACGCTTTACTAACACTCTCCCGACTTGGAGAGTCAGTCCCTTTAACCTCCTGTTTGGCCCAGTTTGCAATTTCTGTGGAAGATGAACAGGAATAGCGAGAACCAATGAGAGACTAGCTGGAGGTGTCTGGACGGGCAAATTTAACTCTCATTTCCCACCAGGAAGAGGAAATACCCAAAGGCTCAGCGTGCCGTGCCGGAACCAGATTAGGGCCTGAAGCCATCCTGCGGTGTTGCGGCCAGGTCACAAGAAAGCGAGTTGAAGAAAGGATCTCAGGGGCACTGTAATTCACAAACCTGCAGAGTTATAAATGACAGCTATCGTCCAACAATATACTGAAGTAAGGCTGCCAAGAGGACTTGAAAGCGGGGCAGAATTGCAGGAAACCGATTTCAGGAGGTAGACTGGAATTGCATTGAAAGCATAGAAAAAGAGGCAGAACGTCCACAATGATGCACTTGGCCAAAAAGGGCATATGCGTTTTTTCCTGAATATGTTCAGGAAAAAACGCATACGCCCTTTTTGGCCAACAAAGCAAGCTTGCAAAGGAAATCTGCACTACAATGAAGTCTCACTTCCCCCCGGTCAAAAGGGCCATCTGAAATAAGTGTAAAATCCAGAAAGGCAGGACAGGCCATGGAGAACTGGGAGCCTTGTTATGCTGATGGGCGGGATGTAAATTGCCAACAGACAATCGGGAGAAGTGTATGGTGTTTCCTGAAACATCTAAAAAACAAAGCAACAGAGCCTAGGGCACTTCCACTTATGGTCCTATAGCTTAGGGAAATTAAAATCAAAAAGACACAGCCACCCCAAAGTTTGGGACGCCTCTGTTTACAAGAACCTCGTTTACTGTACAAGTGCAATATCACAGAAAGTGAAAAATGGATAAAGAACTTGTGGTAGTTACGTACAATGCAGTATCACTCAGCAATGAAATCTATGTCATCAGGCCTGTAGCAGCATAATGAGTGGATTCAGGTACGATGATTCTAACTGAAATAAGTCACACAGAAAAAGACACATCATAAGATATCATTAATACACGGAATGTAAACTTGGCTACACAGGAACTGAATTACAGAACAGAAGAGTGTCTCAAATTTAGAAAACCAACTTATGCTTGCTTAAGGGTAAAGGTGAGTTGGGGTGCTGCATAAAACCAGAGATTGAAATGAGCACAGATAAAGTTCCTTAAGCCAAATATGGAATAGACAAGAGCTACTCCTTGCTCAACGAAATGGACTCAACACCGCATATTAAACGCCTAAGAATGTACCTGACTAGTAAGTAACTTAAAACCTATGGATTGCTATGTCTCCGAAAGAGAATCAAGCATGTGTACAGGGGCATAAACGCAGCAGTGATAGGATTGGAGAGGTTCGGTGAGCAAATGAAGACCCTTTGAAGTCATATTGCATAGTCCCCATTCCACGGGTTTCAACTACCCAGGTTTAAGGTATTCTTCCTACAGCTAAATCATGCATGTGGAATCCAGAGTATGATCAACCATGTGAACGGGAGACGTGTTCAAATATGTCTCAGTTTTCCTCCCCTGGTACTCGGGTGCAACATTCCAGACGCTTTACTAACACTCTCCCCACTTGGAGAGTCAGTGCCTTTAACCTCCTGTTTGGCGCAGTTTGCAGTTTCTGCGGAATATGAACAGGAATAGGGAGAACCAATGAGAGACTAGCTGGAGGTGTCTGGACGGGCAAATTTAACTCTCATTTCCCACCAGGAAGAGGAAATAACCAAAGGCTCAGCGTGCCGTGCCTGAACCAGTTTAGGGCCTGAAGCCATCCTGCGGTGTTGCGGCCAGCTCAAAAGAAAGCGAGTTGAAGAAAGGAGCTCAGGGGCACTGTAATTCACAAACCTGCAGAGTTATAAATGACAGCTATCGTCCAAAAATATACTGAGTAAGGCTGCCAAGAGGACTTGAAAGCGGGGCAGAATTGCAGGAAACCGATTTCAGGAGGTAGACTGGAATTGCATTGAAAGCATAGGAAAAGAGGCAGAACGTCCACAATGATGCACTTGGCCAAAAAGGGCGTATGCGTTTTTTCCTGAATATATTCAGGAAAAAACGCATACGCCCTTTTTGGCCAACCAAGCAAGCTTGCAAAGGAAATCTGCACTACAATGAAGTCTCACTTCCCCCCGGTCAAAAGGGCCATCTGAAAAAAGTGTAAAATCCAGAAAGGCAGGACAGGCCATGGAGAACTGGGAGCCTTGTTATGCTGATGGGCGGGATGTAATATGCCAATAGACACTCGGGAGAAGTGTATGGTGTTTCCTGAAACATCTAAGAAACAAAGCAACAGAGCCTAGGGCACTTCCACTTATGGTCCTATAGCTTAGGGAAATTAAAATCAAAAAGACACAGCCACCCCAAAGTTTGGAACGGCTCTGTTTACAAGAACCTCATTTACGGTACAAGTTCAACATCACAGAAAGTGAAAAATGGATAAAGAAGTTGTGGTATTTACTTACAAAGCAATATCACTCAGCAATGAAATCTATGTCATCAGGCACTTAGCAGCACAATGAGTGGATTCAGGTATGATGATTCTAACTGAAATAAGTCACACAGAAACAGAAACATCATAAGATATCAGTAATACACGGAATGTAAACTTGGCTACACAGAAACTGAATTACAGAACAGAAGAGGGTCTCAAATTTAGAAAACCAACTTATGCTTGCTTAAGGGTAAAGGTGAGTTGGGGTGCTGCATAAAACCAGAGATTGAAATGAGCACAGATAAAGTTCCTTAAGCCAAATATGGAATAGACAAGAGCTACTCCTTGCTCAACGAAATGGACTCAACACCGCATATTAAACGCCTAAGAATGTACCTGACTAGTAAGTATCTTAAAACCTATGGATTGCTATGTCTCCGAAAGAGAATCAAGCATGTGTACAGGGGCATAAACGCAGCAGTGATAGGATTGGAGAGGTTCGGTGAGCAGATGAAGACCCTTTGAAGTCATATTGCATGGTACCCATTCCACGGGTTTCAACTACCCAGGTTTAAGGTATTCTTCCTACAGCTAAAACATGCATGTGGAACCCAGAGTATGATTAACCGTGTGAACGGGAGACGTGTTCAAATATGTCTCAGTTTTCGTACCCTGGTACTCGGATGCAACATTCCAGACGCTTTACTAACACTCTCCTGACTTGGAGAGTCAGTCCCTTTAACCTCCTGTTTGGCCCTGTTTGCAATTTCTGCGGAAGATGAACAGGAATAGCGAGAACCAATGAGAGACTAGCTGGAGGTGTCTGGACGGGCAAATTTAACTCTCATTTCCCACCAGGAAGAGGAATTAACCAAAGGCTCAGCGTGCCGTGCCGGAAACAGATTAGGGTCTGAAGCCATCCTGCGGTGTTGCGGCCAGGTCACAAGAAAGCGAGTTGAAGAAAGGAGCTCAGGGGCACTGTAATTCACAAACCTGCAGAGTTATAAATGACAGCTATCGTCCAAAAATATACTGAAGTAAGGCTGCCAAGAGGACTTGAAAGCGGGGCAGAATTGCAGGAAACCGATTTCAGGAGGTAGACTGGAATTGCATTGAAAGCATAGGAAAAGAGGCAGAACGTCCACAATGATGCACTTGGCCAAAAAGGGCGTATGCGTTTTTTCCTGAATATATTCAGGAAAAAACGCATACGCCCTTTTTGGCCAACCAAGCAAGCTTGCAAAGGAAATCTGCACTACAATGAAATCTCACTTCCCCCCGGTCAAAAGGGCCATCTGAAAAATGTGTAAAATCCAGAAAGGCAGGACAGGCCATGGAGAACTGGGAGCCTTGTTATGCTGATGGGCGGGATGTAAATTGCCAACAGACACTCGGGAGAAGTGTATGGTGTTTCCTGAAACATCTAAAAAACAAAGCAACAGAGCCTAGGGCACTTCCACTTATGGTCCTATAGCTTAGGGAAATTAAAATCAAAAAGACACAGCCACCCCAAAGTTTGGGACGCCTCTGTTTACAAGAACCTCGTTTACTGTACCAGTTCAATATCACAGAAAGTGAAAAATGGATAAAGAACTTGTGGTACTTACGTACAATGCAGTATCACTCAGCAATGAAATCTATGTCATCAGGCCCGTAGCAGCATAATGAGTGGATTCAGGTACGATGATTCTAACTGAAATAAGTCACACAGAAAAAGAAACATCATAAGATATCACTAATACACGGAATGTAAACTTGGCTACACAGGAACTGAATTCCAAAACAGAACAGGGTCTCAAATTTAGAAAACCAACTTATGCTTGCTTAAGGGTAAAGGTGAGTTGGGGTGCTGCATAAAACCAGAGATTGAAATGAGCACAGATAAAGTTCCTTAAGCCAAATATGGAATAGACAAGAGCTACTCCTTGCTCAACGAAATGGACTCAACACCCCATATTAAACGCCTAAGAATGTACCTGACTAGTAAGTATCTTAAAACCTATGGATTGCTATGTCTCCAAAAGAGAAACAAGCATGTGTACAGGGGCATAAACGCAGCAGTGATAGGATTGGAGAGGTTCGGTGAGCAAATGAAGACCCTTTGAAGTCATATTGCACAGTACCCATTACACGGGTCTCAACTCTCCAATTTAAAGTATTCTTCCTTCAGCTAAAACATGCATGTGGAACCCAGAGTATGATCAACCATGGGAGCGGGAGACGTGTTCAAATATATCTCAGTTTTCCTCCCCTGGTACTCGGGTGCAACATTCCAGACGCTTTACTAACACTCTCCCCACTTGGAGAGTCAGCGCCTTTAACCTCCTGTTTGGCCCAGTTTGCAATTTCTGCGGAAGATGAACAGGAATAGCGAGAACCAATGAGAGACTAGCTGGAGGTGTCTGGACGGGCAAATTTAACTCTCATTTCCCACCAGGAAGAGGAAATAACCAAAGGCTCAGCGTGCCGTGCCGGAACCAGATTAGGGCCTGAAGCCATCCTGCGGTGTTGCGGCCAGCTCAAAAGAAAGCGAGTTGAAGAAAGGAGCTCAGGGGCACTGTAATTCACAAACCTGCAGAGTTATAAATGACAGCTATCGTCCAAAAATATACTGAAGTAAGGCTGCCAAGAGGACTTGAAAGCGGGGCAGAATTGCAGGAAACCGATTTCAGGAGGTAGACTGGAATTGCATTGAAAGCATAGGAAAAGAGGCAGAACGTCCACAATGATGCACTTGGCCAAAAAGGGCGTATGCGTTTTTTCCTGAATATATTCAGGAAAAAACGCATACGCACTTTTTGGCCAACCAAGCAAGCCTGCAAAGGAAATCTGCACTACAATGAAGTCTCACTTCCCCCCTGTCAAAAGGGCCATCTGAAAAAAGTGTAAAATCCAGAAAGGCAGGACAGGCCATGGAGAACTGGGAGCCTTGTTATGCTGATGGGCGGGATGTAAATTGCCAACAGACACTCCGGAGAAGTGTATGGTGTTTCCTGAAACATCTAAACAACAAAGCAACAGAGCCTAGGGCACTTCCACTTATGGTCCTATAGCTTAGGGAAATTAAAATCAAAAAGGCACAGCCACCCCAAAGTTTGGGACGCCTCTGTTTACAAGAACCTCGTTTACAGTACAAGTTCAATATCACAGAAAGTGAAAAATGTATAAAGAACTTGTGGTACTTACGTACAATGCAGTATCACTCAGCAATGAAATCTATGTCATCAGGCCCTTAGCAGCACAATGAGTGAATTCAGGTATGATGATTCTAACTGAAATAATTCACACAGAAAAAGAAACATCATAAGATATCACTAATACACGGAATGTAAACTTGGCTACACAGGAACTGAATTCCAAAACAGAACAGGGTCTCAAATTTAGAAAACCAACTTATGCTTGCTTAAGGGGAAAGGTGAGTTGGGGTGCTGCATAAAACCAGAGATTGAAATGAGCACAGATAAAGTTCCTTAAGCCAAATATGGAATAGACAAGAGCTACTCCTTGCTCAACGAAATGGAATCAACACCGCATATTAAACGCCTAAGAATGTACCTGACTAGTAAGTATCTTAAAACCTATGGATTGCTATGTCTCCGAAAGAGAATCAAGCATGTGTACAGGGACATAAACGCCGCAGTGATAGGATTGGAGAGGTTCGGTGTGCAAATGAAGACCCTTTGAAGTCATATTGCATGGTACCCATTAAACGGGTCTCAACTCTCCAGGTTTAAGGTATTCTTCCTTCAGCTAAAACATGCATGTGGAACCCAGAGTATGATCAACCGTGTGAACGGGAGACGTGTTCAAATATGTCTCAGTTTTCCTCCCCTGGTACTCGGGTGCAACATTCCAGATGCTTTACTAACACTCTCCCCACTTGGAGAGTCAGCGCCTTTAACCTCCTGTTTGGCCCAGTTTGCAATTTCTGCGGAAGATGAACAGGAATAGCGAGAACCAATGAGAGACTACCTGGAGGTGTCTGGACAGGCAAATTTAACTCTCATTTCCCACCAGGAAGAGGAAATAACCAAAGGCTCAGCGTGCCGTGCCGGAACCAGATTAGGGCCTGAAGCCATCCTGCGGTGTTGCGGCCAGCTCACAAGAAAGCGAGTTGAAGAAAGGAGCTCAGGGGCACTGTAATTCACAAACCTGCAGAGTTATAAATGACAGCTATCGTCCAAAAATACACTGAAGTAAGGCTGCCAAGAGGACTTGAAAGCGGGGCAGAATTGCAGGAAACCGATTTCAGGAGGTAGACTGGAATTGCATTGAAAGCATAGGAAAAGAGGCAGAACGTCCACAATGATGCACTTGGCCAAAAAGGGCGTATGCGTTTTTTCCTGAATATATTCAGGAAAAAACGCATACGCCCTTTTTGGCCAACCAAGCAAACTTGCAAAGGAAATCTGCACTACAATGAAGTCTCACTTCCCCCCGGTCAAAAGGGCCATCTGAAAAAAGTGTAAAACCCAGAAAGGCAGGACAGGCCATGGAGAACTGGGAGCCTTGTTATGCTGATGGGCGGGATGTAAATTGCCAACAGACACTCGGGAGAAGTGTATGGTGTTTCCTGAAACATCTAAAAAACAAAGCAACAGAGCCTAGGGCACTTCCACTTATGGTCCTATAGCTTAGGGAAATTAAAATCAAAAAGACACAGCCACCCCAAAGTTTGGGACGCGTCTGTTTACAAGAACCTCGTTTATCGTACAAGTTCAACATCGCAGAAAGTGAAAAATGGATAAAGAAGTTGTGGTATTTACTTACAAAGCAATATCACTCAGCAATGAAATCTATGTCATCAGGCCCTTAGCAGCACAATGAGTGGATTCAGGTATGATGATTCTAACTGAAATAAGTCACACAGAAAAAGAAACATCATAAGATATCAGTAATACACGGAATGTAAACTTGGCTACACAGGAACTGAATTACAGAACAGAAGAGGGTCTCAAATTTAGAAAAACAACTTATGCTTGCTTAAGGGTAAAGGTGAGTTGGGGTGCTGCATAAAACCAGAGATTGAAATGAGCACAGATAAAGTTCCTTAAGCCAAATATGGAATAGACAAGGGCTACTCCTTGCTCAACGAAATGGACTCAACACCGCATATTAAACGCCTAAGAATGTACCTGACTAGTAAGTATCTTAAAACCTATGGATTGCTATGTCTCCAAAAGAGAATCAAGCATGTGTACAGGGGCATAAACGCAGCAGTGATAGGATTGGAGAGGTTCCGTGAGCAAACGAAGACCCTTTGAAGTCATATTGCATGGTACCCATTCCACGGTTTCAACTACCCAGGTTTAATGTATTCTTCCTTCAGCTAAAACATGCATGTGGAACCCAGAGTATGATCAACCATGTGAGCGGGAGACGTGTTCAAATATGTCTCAGTTTTCGTACCCTGGTACTTCAGTGCAACATTCCAGACGCTTTACTAACACTCTCCCGACTTGGAGCGTCAGTCCCTTTAACCTCCTGTTTGGCCCAGTTTGCAATTTCTGCGGAAGATGAACAGGAATAGCGAGAACCAATGAGAGACTAGCTGGAGGTGTCTGGACGGGCAAATATAACTCTCATTTCCCACCAGGAAGAGGAATTAACCAAAGGCTCAGCGTGCCGTGCCGGAACCAGTTTAGGGCCTGAAGCCATCCTGCGGTGTTGCGGCCAGCTCAAAAGAAAGGGAGTTGAAGAAAGGAGCTCAGGGGCACTGTAATTCACAAGCCTGCAGAGTTATAAATGACAGCTATCGTCCAAAAATATACTGAAGTAAGCCTGCCAAGAGGACTTGAAAGCAGGGCAGAATTGCAGGAAACCGATTTCAGGAGGTAGACTGGAATTGCATTGAAAGCATAGGAAAAGAGGCAGAACGTCCACAATGATGCACTTCGCCAAAAAGTGCGTATGCATTTTTTCCTGAATATATTCAGGAAAAAACGCATACGCCCTTTTTGGCCAACCAAGCAAGCTTGCAAAGGAAATCTGCACTACAATGAAGTCTCACTTCCCCCCGGTCAAAAGGGCCATCTGAAAAAAGTGTAAAATCCAGAAAGGCAGGACAGGCCATGGAGAACTGGGAGCCTTGTTATGCTGATGGGCGGGATGTAAATTGCCAACACACACTCGGGAGAAGTGTATGGTGTTTCCTGAAACATCTAAAAAACAAAGCAACAGAGCCTAGGGCACTTCCACTTATGGTCCTATAGCTTAGGGAAATTAAAATCAAAAAGACACAGCCACCCCAAAATTTGGGACGCCTCTGTTTACAAGAACCTCGTTTACCGTACAAGTTCAATATCACAGAAAGTGAAAAATGTATAAAGAACTTGTGGTACTTACGTACAATGCAGTATCACTCAGCAATGAAATCTATGTCATCAGGCCCGTAGCAGCACAATGAGTGGATTCAGGTACGATGATTCTAACTGAAATAAGTCACACAGGAAAAGAAACATCATAAGATATCACTAATACACGGAATGTAAACTTGGCTGCACAGGAACTGAATTCCAAAACAGAACAGGGTCTCAAATTTAGAAAACCAACTTATGCTTGCTTAAGGGGAAAGGTGAGTTGGGGTGATGCATAAAACCAGAGATTGAAATGAGCACAGATAAAGTTCCTTAAGCCAAATATGGAATAGACAAGAGCTACTCCTTGCTCAAAGAAATGGACTCAACACCCCATATTAAACGCCTAAGAATGTACCTGACTAGTAAGTATCTTAAAACCTATGGATTGCTACGTCTCCAAAAGAGAATCAAGCGTGTGTTCAGGGGTATAAACGCAGCAGTGATAGGATTGGAGAGGTTCGGTGTGCAAATGAAGACCCTTTGAAGTCATATTGCATGGTACCCATTACACGGGTCTCAACTCTCCAGGTTTAAGGTATTCTTCCTTCAGCTAAAACATGCATGTGGAACCCAGAGTATGATCAACCATGTGAGCGGGAGACGTGTTCAAATATGTCTCAGTTTTCGTACCCTAGTACTCGGGTGCAACATTCCAGACGCTTTACTAACACTCTCCCGACTTGGAGAGTCAGTCCCTTTAACCTCCTGTTTGGCCCAGTTTGCAATTTCTGCGGAAGATGAACAGGAATAGCGAGAACCAATGAGAGACTACCTGGAGGTGTCTGGACAGGCAAATTTAACTCTCATTTCCCACCAGGAAGAGGAAATAACCAAAGGCTCAGCGTGCCGTGCCGGAACCAGATTAGGGCCTGAAGCCATCCTGCGGTGTTGCGGCCAGGTCACAAGAAAGCGAGTTGAAGAAAGGAGCTCAGGGGCACTGTAATTCAAAAACCTGCAGAGTTATAAATGACAGCTATCGTCCAAAAATATACTGAAGTAAGGCTGCCAAGAGGACTTGAAAGCGGGGCAGAATTGCAGGAAACCGATTTCACGAGGTAGACTGGAATTGCATTGAAAGCATAGGAAAAGAGGCAGAACGTCCACAATGATGCACTTGGCCAAAAAGGGCGTATGCGTTTTTTCCTGAATATATTCAGGAAAAAACGCATACGCCCTTTTTGGCCAACCAAGCAAGCTTGCAAAGGAAATCTGCACTACAATGAAGTCTCACTTCCCCCCGGTCAAAAGG
Source organism: Grampus griseus (assembly GCF_964374135.1). Classification (NCBI taxonomy): domain Eukaryota; kingdom Metazoa; phylum Chordata; class Mammalia; order Artiodactyla; family Delphinidae; genus Grampus; species Grampus griseus. The sequence goes on from NC_139002.1 coordinate 366,623, forward strand.
GCCATCTGAAAAAAGTGTAAAATCCAGAAAGGCAGGACAGGCCATGGAGAACTGGGAGCCTTGTTATGCTGATGGGCGGGATGTAAATTGCCAACAGACAATCGGGAGAAGTGTATGGTGTTTCCTGAAACATCTAAAAAACAAAGCAACAGAGCCTAGGGCACTTCCACTTATGGTCCTATAGCTTAGGGAAATTAAAATCAAAAAGACACAGCCACCCCAAAGTTTGGGACGCCTTTGTTTACAAGAACCTCGTTTACAGTACAAGTTCAACATCGCAGAAAGTGAAAAATGGATAAAGAAGTTGTGGTATTTACTTACAAAGCAATATCACTCAGCAATGAAATCTATGTCATCAGGCCCTTAGCAGCACAATGAGTGGATTCAGGTACGATGATTCTAACTGAAATAAGTCACACAGGAAAAGAAACATCATAAGATATCACTAATACACGGAATGTAAACTTGGCTGCACAGGAACTGAATTCCAAAACAGAACAGGGTCTCAAATTTAGAAAACCAACTTATGCTTGCTTAAGGGGAAAGGTGAGTTGGGGTGCTGCATAAAACCAGAGATTGAAATGAGCACAGATAAAGTTCCTTAAGCCAAATATGGAATAGACAAGAGCTACTCCTTGCTCAAAGAAATGGACTCAACACCCCATATTAAACGCCTAAGAATGTACCTGACTAGTAAGTATCTTAAAACCTATGGATTGCTACGTCTCCAAAAGAGAATCAAGCGTGTGTTCAGGGGTATAAACGCAGCAGTGATAGGATTGGAGAGGTTCGGTGTGCAAATGAAGACCCTTTGAAGTCATATTGCATGGTACCCATTACACGGGTCTCAACTCTCCAGGTTTAAGGTATTCTTCCTTCAGCTAAAACATGCATGTGGAACCCAGAGTATGATCAACCATGTGAGCGGGAGACGTGTTCAAATATGTCTCAGTTTTCGTACCCTAGTACTCGGGTGCAACATTCCAGACGCTTTACTAACACTCTCCCGACTTGGAGAGTCAGTCCCTTTAACCTCCTGTTTGGCCCAGTTTGCAATTTCTGCGGAAGATGAACAGGAATAGCGAGAACCAATGAGAGACTAGCTGGAGGTGTCTGGACGGGCAAATTTAACTCTCATTTCCCACCAGGAAGAGGAATTAACCAAAGGTTCAGCGTGCCGTGCCGGAACCAGATTAGGGCCTGAAGCCATCCTACGGTGTTGCGGCCAGGTAACAAGAAAGCAAGTTGAAGAAAGGAGCTCAGGGGCACTGTAATTCACAAACCTGCAGAGTTATAAATGACAGCTATCGTCCAAAAATATACTGAAGTAAGGCTGCCAAGAGGACTTGAAAGCGGGGCAGAATTGCAGGAAACCGATTTCAGGAGATAGACTCGAATTGCATTGAAAGCATAGGAAAAGAGGCAGAACGTCCACAATGATGCACTTGGCCAAAAAGGGCGTATGCGTTTTTTCCTGAATATATTCAGGAAAAAACGCAAACGCCCTTTTTGGCCAACCAAGCAAGCTTGCAAAGGAAATCTGCACTAAAATGAAGTCTTACTTCCCTCCGGTCAAAAGGGCCATCTGGAAAAAGTATAAAATCCAGAAAGGCAGGACAGGCCATGGAGAACTGGGAGCCTTGTTATGCTGATGGGCGGGATGTAAATTGCCAACAGACACTCGGGAGAAGTGTATGGTGTTTCCTGAAACATCTAAAAAACAAAGCAACAGAGCCTAGGGCACTTCCACTTATGGTCCTATAGCTTAGGGAAATTAAAATCAAAAAGACACAGCCACCCCAAAGTTTGGGACGCCTCTGTTTACAAGAACCTCGTTTACCGTACAAGTTCAATATCACAGAAAGTGAAAAATGGATAAAGAACTTGTGGTACTTACGTACAATGCAGTATCACTCAGCAATGAAATCTATGTCATCAGGCCCGTAGCAGCATAATGAGTGGATTCAGGTACGATGATTCTAACTGAAATAAGTCACACAGAAAAAGAAACATCATAAGATATCACTAATACACGGAATGTAAACTTGGCTGCACAGGAACTGAATTCCAAAACAGAACAGGGTCTCAAATTTAGAAAACCAACTTATGCTTGCTTAAGGGGAAAAGTGAGTTGGGGTGATGCATAAAACCAGAGATTGAAATGAGCACAGATAAAGTTCCTTAAGCCAAATATGGAATAGACAAGAGCTACTCCTTGCTCAACGAAATGGACTCAACACCCCATATTAAACGCCTAAGAATGTACCTGACTAGTAAGTATCTTAAAACCTATGGATTGCTACATCTCCAAAAGAGAATCAAGAGTGTGTTCAGGGGCATAAACGCAGCAGTGATAGGATTGGAGAGGTTTGGTGAGCAAATGAAGACCCTTTGAAGTCATATTGCATGGTACCCATTACACGGGTCTCAACTCTCCAGGTTTAAGGTATTCTTCCTTCAGCTAAAACATGCATGTGGAACCCAGAGTATGATCAACTGTGTGAACGGGAGACGTGTTTAAATATGTCTCAGTTTTCCTCCCCTGGTACTCGGGTGCAACATTCCAGATGCTTTACTATCACTCTCCGCACTTGGAGAGTCAGCGCCTTTAACCTCCTGTTTGGCCCAGTTTGCAATTTCTGCGGAAGATGAACAGGAATAGCGAGAACCAATGAGAGACTACCTGGAGGTGTCTGGACGGGCAAATTTAACTCTCATTTCCCACCAGGATGAGGAAATAACCAAAGGCTCAGCGTGCCGTGCCGGAACCAGATTAGGGCCTGAAGCCATCCTGCGGTGTTGCGGCCAGGTCACAAGAAAGCGTGTTGAAGAAAGGAGCTCAGGGGCACTGTAATTCACAAACCTGCAGAGTTATAAATGACAGCTATCGTCCAAAAATATACTGAAGTAAGGCTGCCAAGAGGACTTGAAAGCGGGGCAGAATTGCAGGAAACCGATTTCAGGAGGTAGACTGGAATTGCATTGAAAGCATAGGAAAAGAGGCAGAACGTCCACAATGATGCACTTGGCCAAAAAGGGCGTATGCGTTTTTTCCTGAATATATTCAGGAAAAAACGCATACGCCCTTTTTGGCCAACCAAGCAAGCTTGCAAAGGAAATCTGCACTACAATGAAGTCTCACTTCACCCCGGTCAAAAGGGCCATCTGAAAAAAGTGTAAAATCCAGAAAGGCAGGACAGGCCATGGAGAACTGGGAGCCTTGTTATGCTGATGGGCGGGATGTAAATTGCCAACAGACACTCGGGAGAAGTGTATGGTGTTTCCTGAAACATCTAAAAAACAAAGCAACAGAGCCTAGGGCACTTCCACTTATGGTCCTATAGCTTAGGGAAATTAAAATCAAAAAGACACAGCCACCCCAAAGTTTGGGAAGCCTTTGTTTACAAGAACCTCGTTTACAGTACAAGTTCAACATCGCAGAAAGTGAAAAATGGATAAAGAAGTTGTGGTATTTACTTAGAAAGCAATATCACTCAGCAATGAAATCTATGTCATCAGGCCCTTAGCAGCACAATGAGTGGATTCAGGTATGATGATTCTAACTGAAATAAGTCACACAGAAAAAGAAACATCATAAGATATCACTAATACACGGAATGTAAACTTGGCTACACAGGAACTGAATTACAGAAGAGAACAGGGTCTCAAATTTAGAAAACCAACTTATGCTTGCTTAAGGCGAAAGGTGAGTTGGGGTGCTGCATAAAACCAGAGATTGAAATGAGCACAGATAAAGTTCCTTAAGCCAAATATGGAATAGACAAGAGCTACTCCTTGCTCAACGAAATGGACTCAACACCCCAAATTAAACACCTAAGAATGTACCTGACTAGTAAGTATCTTAAAACCTATGGATTGCTCTGTCTCCATAAGAGAATCAAGCATGAGTAGAGGGGCATAAACGCAGCAGTGATAGGATTGGAGAGGTTCGGTGAGCAAATGAAGACCCTTTGAAGTCATATTGCATGGTACCCATTCCACGGGTTTCAACTACCCATGTTTAAGGTATTCTTCCTTCAGCTAAAACATGCATGTGGGACCCAGAGTATGATCAACCGTGTGAACGGGAGACGTGTTCAAATATGTCTCAGTTTTCCTCCCCTGGTACTCGGGTGCAACATTCCAGACGCTTTACTAACACTCTCCCCACTTGGAGAGTCAGCGCCTTTAACCTCCTGTTTGGCCCAGTTTGCAATTTCTGCGGAAGATGAACAGGAATAGCGAGAACCAATGAGAGACTAGCTGGAGGTGTCTGGACGGGCAAATTTAACTCTCATTTCCCACCAGGAAGAGGAATTAACCAAAGGCTCAGCGTGCCGTGCCGGAAACAGATTAGGGTCTGAAGCCATCCTGCGGTGTTGCGGCCAGGTCACAAGAAAGCGAGTTGAAGAAAGGAGCTCAGGGGCACTGTAATTCACAAACCTGCAGAGTTATAAATGACAGCTATCGTCCAAAAATATACTGAAGTAAGGCTGCCAAGAGGACTTGAAAGCGGGGCAGAATTGCAGGAAACCGATTTCAGGAGGTAGACTGGAATTGCATTGAAAGCATAGGAAAAGAGGCAGAACGTCCACAATGATGCACTTGGCCAAAAAGGGCGTATGCGTTTTTTCCTGAATATATTCAGGAAAAAACGCATACGCCCTTTTTGGCCAACCAAGCAAGCTTGCAAAGGAAATCTGCACTAGAATGAAATCTCACTTCCCCCCGGTCAAAAGGGCCATCTGAAAAATGTGTAAAATCCAGAAAGGCAGGACAGGCCATGGAGAACTGGGAGCCTTGTTATGCTGATGGGCGGGATGTAAATTGCCAACAGACACTCGGGAGAAGTGTATGGTGTTTCCTGAAACATCTAAAAAACAAAGCAACAGAGCCTAGGGCACTTCCACTTATGGTCCTATAGCTTAGGGAAATTAAAATCAAAAAGACACAGCCACCCCAAAGTTTGGGACGCCTCTGTTTACAAGAACCTCGTTTACTGTACCAGTTCAATATCACAGAAAGTGAAAAATGGATAAAGAACTTGTGGTACTTACGTACAATGCAGTATCACTCAGCAATGAAATCTATGTCATCAGGCCCGTAGCAGCATAATGAGTGGATTCAGGTACGATGATTCTAACTGAAATAAGTCACACAGAAAAAGAAACATCATAAGATATCACTAATACACGGAATGTAAACTTGGCTACACAGGAACTGAATTCCAAAACAGAACAGGGTCTCAAATTTAGAAAACCAACTTATGCTTGCTTAAGGGTAAAGGTGAGTTGGGGTGCTGCATAAAACCAGAGATTGAAATGAGCACAAATAAAGTTCCTTAAGCCAAATATGGAATAGACAAGAGCTACTCCTTGCTCAACGAAATGGACTCAACACCCCATATTAAACGCCTAAGAATGTACCTGACTAGTAAGTATCTTAAAACCTATGGATTGCTATGTCTCCAAAAGAGAAACAAGCATGTGTACAGGGGCATAAACGCAGCAGTGATAGGATTGGAGAGGTTCGGTGAGCAAATGAAGACCCTTTGAAGTCATATTGCACAGTACCCATTACACGGGTCTCAACTCTCCAATTTAAAGTATTCTTCCTTCAGCTAAAACATGCATGTGGAACCCAGAGTATGATCAACCATGGGAGCGGGAGACGTGTTCAAATATATCTCAGTTTTCCTCCCCTGGTACTCGGGTGCAACATTCCAGACGCTTTACTAACACTCTCCCCACTTGGAGAGTCAGCGCCTTTAACCTCCTGTTTGGCCCAGTTTGCAATTTCTGCGGAAGATGAACAGGAATAGCGAGAACCAATGAGAGACTAGCTGGAGGTGTCTGGACGGGCAAATTTAACTCTCATTTCCCACCAGGAAGAGGAAATAACCAAAGGCTCAGCGTGCCGTGCCGGAACCAGATTAGGGCCTGAAGCCATCCTGCGGTGTTGCGGCCAGCTCAAAAGAAAGCGAGTTGAAGAAAGGAGCTCAGGGGCACTGTAATTCACAAACCTGCAGAGTTATAAATGACAGCTATCGTCCAAAAATATACTGAAGTAAGGCTGCCAAGAGGACTTGAAAGCGGGGCAGAATTGCAGGAAACCGATTTCAGGAGGTAGACTGGAATTGCATTGAAAGCATAGGAAAAGAGGCAGAACGTCCACAATGATGCACTTGGCCAAAAAGGGCGTATGCGTTTTTTCCTGAATATATTCAGGAAAAAACGCATACGCCCTTTTTGGCCAACCAAGCAAGCCTGCAAAGGAAATCTGCACTACAATGAAGTCTCACTTCCCCCCTGTCAAAAGGGCCATCTGAAAAAAGTGTAAAATCCAGAAAGGCAGGACAGGCCATGGAGAACTGGGAGCCTTGTTATGCTGATGGGCGGGATGTAAATTGCCAACAGACACTCCGGAGAAGTGTATGGTGTTTCCTGAAACATCTAAACAACAAAGCAACAGAGCCTAGGGCACTTCCACTTATGGTCCTATAGCTTAGGGAAATTAAAATCAAAAAGGCACAGCCACCCCAAAGTTTGGGACGCCTCTGTTTACAAGAACCTCGTTTACAGTACAAGTTCAATATCACAGAAAGTGAAAAATGTATAAAGAACTTGTGGTACTTACGTACAATGCAGTATCACTCAGCAATGAAATCTATGTCATCAGGCCCTTAGCAGCACAATGAGTGAATTCAGGTATGATGATTCTAACTGAAATAAGTCACACAGAAAAAGAAACATCATAAGATATCACTAATACACGGAATGTAAACTTGGCTACACAGGAACTGAATTCCAAAACAGAACAGGGTCTCAAATTTAGAAAACCAACTTATGCTTGCTTAAGGGGAAAGGTGAGTTGGGGTGCTGCATAAAACCAGAGATTGAAATGAGCACAGATAAAGTTCCTTAAGCCAAATATGGAATAGACAAGAGCTACTCCTTGCTCAACGAAATGGAATCAACACCGCATATTAAACGCCTAAGAATGTACCTGACTAGTAAGTATCTTAAAACCTATGGATTGCTATGTCTCCGAAAGAGAATCAAGCATGTGTACAGGGACATAAACGCCGCAGTGATAGGATTGGAGAGGTTCGGTGTGCAAATGAAGACCCTTTGAAGTCATATTGCATGGTACCCATTAAACGGGTCTCAACTCTCCAGGTTTAAGGTATTCTTCCTTCAGCTAAAACATGCATGTGGAACCCAGAGTATGATCAACCGTGTGAACGGGAGACGTGTTCAAATATGTCTCAGTTTTCCTCCCCTGGTACTCGGGTGCAACATTCCAGATGCTTTACTAACACTCTCCCCACTTGGAGAGTCAGCGCCTTTAACCTCCTGTTTGGCCCAGTTTGCAATTTCTGCGGAAGATGAACAGGAATAGCGAGAACCAATGAGAGACTACCTGGAGGTGTCTGGACAGGCAAATTTAACTCTCATTTCCCACCAGGAAGAGGAAATAACCAAAGGCTCAGCGTGCCGTGCCGGAACCAGATTAGGGCCTGAAGCCATCCTGCGGTGTTGCGGCCAGGTCACAAGAAAGCGAGTTGAAGAAAGGAGCTCAGGGGCACTGTAATTCACAAACCTGCAGAGTTATAAATGACAGCTATCGTCCAAAAATATACTGAAGTAAGGCTGGCAAGAGGACTTGAAAGCGGGGCAGAATTGCAGGAAACCGATTTCAGGAGGTAGACTGGAATTGCATTGAAAGCATAGGAAAAGAGGCAGAACGTCCACAATGATGCACTTGGCCAAAAAGGGCGTATGCGTTTTTTCCTGAATATATTCAGGAAAAAACGCATACGCCCTTTTTGGCCAACCAAGCAAACTTGCAAAGGAAATCTGCACTACAATGAAGTCTCACTTCCCCCCGGTCAAAAGGGCCATCTGAAAAAAGTGTAAAACCCAGAAAGGCAGGACAGGCCATGGAGAACTGGGAGCCTTGTTATGCTGATGGGCGGGATGTAAATTGCCAACAGACACTCGGGAGAAGTGTATGGTGTTTCCTGAAACATCTAAAAAACAAAGCAACAGAGCCTAGGGCACTTCCACTTATGGTCCTATAGCTTAGGGAAATTAAAATCAAAAAGACACAGCCACCCCAAAGTTTGGGACGCGTCTGTTTACAAGAACCTCGTTTATCGTACAAGTTCAACATCGCAGAAAGTGAAAAATGGATAAAGAAGTTGTGGTATTTACTTACAAAGCAATATCACTCAGCAATGAAATCTATGTCATCAGGCCCTTAGCAGCACAATGAGTGGATTCAGGTATGATGATTCTAACTGAAATAAGTCACACAGAAAAAGAAACATCATAAGATATCAGTAATACACGGAATGTAAACTTGGCTACACAGGAACTGAATTACAGAACAGAAGAGGGTCTCAAATTTAGAAAAACAACTTATGCTTGCTTAAGGGTAAAGGTGAGTTGGGGTGCTGCATAAAACCAGAGATTGAAATGAGCACAGATAAAGTTCCTTAAGCCAAATATGGAATAGACAAGGGCTACTCCTTGCTCAACGAAATGGACTCAACACCGCATATTAAACGCCTAAGAATGTACCTGACTAGTAAGTATCTTAAAACCTATGGATTGCTATGTCTCCAAAAGAGAATCAAGCATGTGTACAGGGGCATAAACGCAGCAGTGATAGGATTGGAGAGGTTCCGTGAGCAAACGAAGACCCTTTGAAGTCATATTGCATGGTACCCATTCCACGGTTTCAACTACCCAGGTTTAATGTATTCTTCCTTCAGCTAAAACATGCATGTGGAACCCAGAGTATGATCAACCATGTGAGCGGGAGACGTGTTCAAATATGTCTCAGTTTTCGTACCCTGGTACTTCAGTGCAACATTCCAGACGCTTTACTAACACTCTCCCGACTTGGAGCGTCAGTCCCTTTAACCTCCTGTTTGGCCCAGTTTGCAATTTCTGCGGAAGATGAACAGGAATAGCGAGAACCAATGAGAGACTAGCTGGAGGTGTCTGGACGGGCAAATATAACTCTCATTTCCCACCAGGAAGAGGAATTAACCAAAGGCTCAGCGTGCCGTGCCGGAACCAGTTTAGGGCCTGAAGCCATCCTGCGGTGTTGCGGCCAGCTCAAAAGAAAGGGAGTTGAAGAAAGGAGCTCAGGGGCACTGTAATTCACAAGCCTGCAGAGTTATAAATGACAGCTATCGTCCAAAAATATACTGAAGTAAGCCTGCCAAGAGGACTTGAAAGCAGGGCAGAATTGCAGGAAACCGATTTCAGGAGGTAGACTGGAATTGCATTGAAAGCATAGGAAAAGAGGCAGAACGTCCACAATGATGCACTTCGCCAAAAAGTGCGTATGCATTTTTTCCTGAATATATTCAGGAAAAAACGCATACGCCCTTTTTGGCCAACCAAGCAAGCTTGCAAAGGAAATCTGCACTACAATGAAGTCTCACTTCCCCCCGGTCAAAAGGGCCATCTGAAAAAAGTGTAAAATCCAGAAAGGCAGGACAGGCCATGGAGAACTGGGAGCCTTGTTATGCTGATGGGCGGGATGTAAATTGCCAACACACACTCGGGAGAAGTGTATGGTGTTTCCTGAAACATCTAAAAAACAAAGCAACAGAGCCTAGGGCACTTCCACTTATGGTCCTATAGCTTAGGGAAATTAAAATCAAAAAGACACAGCCACCCCAAAATTTGGGACGCCTCTGTTTACAAGAACCTCGTTTACCGTACAAGTTCAATATCACAGAAAGTGAAAAATGTATAAAGAACTTGTGGTACTTACGTACAATGCAGTATCACTCAGCAATGAAATCTATGTCATCAGGCCCGTAGCAGCACAATGAGTGGATTCAGGTACGATGATTCTAACTGAAATAAGTCACACAGGAAAAGAAACATCATAAGATATCACTAATACACGGAATGTAAACTTGGCTGCACAGGAACTGAATTCCAAAACAGAACAGGGTCTCAAATTTAGAAAACCAACTTATGCTTGCTTAAGGGGAAAGGTGAGTTGGGGTGATGCATAAAACCAGAGATTGAAATGAGCACAGATAAAGTTCCTTAAGCCAAATATGGAATAGACAAGAGCTACTCCTTGCTCAAAGAAATGGACTCAACACCCCATATTAAACGCCTAAGAATGTACCTGACTAGTAAGTATCTTAAAACCTATGGATTGCTACGTCTCCAAAAGAGAATCAAGCGTGTGTTCAGGGGTATAAACGCAGCAGTGATAGGATTGGAGAGGTTCGGTGTGCAAATGAAGACCCTTTGAAGTCATATTGCATGGTACCCATTACACGGGTCTCAACTCTCCAGGTTTAAGGTATTCTTCCTTCAGCTAAAACATGCATGTGGAACCCAGAGTATGATCAACCATGTGAGCGGGAGACGTGTTCAAATATGTCTCAGTTTTCGTACCCTAGTACTCGGGTGCAACATTCCAGACGCTTTACTAACACTCTCCCGACTTGGAGAGTCAGTCCCTTTAACCTCCTGTTTGGCCCAGTTTGCAATTTCTGCGGAAGATGAACAGGAATAGCGAGAACCAATGAGAAACTACCTGGAGGTGTCTGGACAGGCAAATTTAACTCTCATTTCCCACCAGGAAGAGGAAATAACCAAAGGCTCAGCGTGCCGTGCCGGAACCAGATTAGGGCCTGAAGCCATCCTGCGGTGTTGCGGCCAGGTCACAAGAAAGCGAGTTGAAGAAAGGAGCTCAGGGGCACTGTAATTCAAAAACCTGCAGAGTTATAAATGACAGCTATCGTCCAAAAATATACTGAAGTAAGGCTGCCAAGAGGACTTGAAAGCGGGGCAGAATTGCAGGAAACCGATTTCACGAGGTAGACTGGAATTGCATTGAAAGCATAGGAAAAGAGGCAGAACGTCCACAATGATGCACTTGGCCAAAAAGGGCGTATGCGTTTTTTCCTGAATATATTCAGGAAAAAACGCATACGCCCTTTTTGGCCAACCAAGCAAGCTTGCAAAGGAAATCTGCACTACAATGAAGTCTCACTTCCCCTTGGTCAAAAGGGCCATCTGAAAAAAGTGTAAAATCCAGAAAGGCAGGACAGGCCATGGAGAACTGGGAGCCTTGTTATGCTGATGGGCGGGATGTAAATTGCCAACAGACAATCGGGAGAAGTGTATGGTGTTTCCTGAAACATCTAAAAAACAAAGCAACAGAGCCTAGGGCACTTCCACTTATGGTCCTATAGCTTAGGGAAATTAAAATCAAAAAGACACAGCCACCCCAAAGTTTGGGACGCCTTTGTTTACAAGAACCTCGTTTACAGTACAAGTTCAACATCGCAGAAAGTGAAAAATGGATAAAGAAGTTGTGGTATTTACTTACAAAGCAATATCACTAAGCAATGAAATCTATGTCATCAGGCCCTTAGCAGCACAATGAGTGGATTCAGGTACGATGATTCTAACTGAAATAAGTCACACAGGAAAAGAAACATCATAAGATATCACTAATACACGGAATGTAAACTTGGCTGCACAGGAACTGAATTCCAAAACAGAACAGGGTCTCAAATTTAGAAAACCAACTTATGCTTGCTTAAGGGGAAAGGTGAGTTGGGGTGCTGCATAAAACCAGAGATTGAAATGAGCACAGATAAAGTTCCTTAAGCCAAATATGGAATAGACAAGAGCTACTCCTTGCTCAAAGAAATGGACTCAACACCCCATATTAAACGCCTAAGAATGTACCTGACTAGTAAGTATCTTAAAACCTATGGATTGCTACGTCTCCAAAAGAGAATCAAGCGTGTGTTCAGGGGTATAAACGCAGCAGTGATAGGATTGGAGAGGTTCGGTGTGCAAATGAAGACCCTTTGAAGTCATATTGCATGGTACCCATTACACGGGTCTCAACTCTCCAGGTTTAAGGTATTCTTCCTTCAGCTAAAACATGCATGTGGAACCCAGAGTATGATCAACCATGTGAGCGGGAGACGTGTTCAAATATGTCTCAGTTTTCGTACCCTAGTACTCGGGTGCAACATTCCAGACGCTTTACTAACACTCTCCCGACTTGGAGAGTCAGTCCCTTTAACCTCCTGTTTGGCCCAGTTTGCAATTTCTGCGGAAGATGAACAGGAATAGCGAGAACCAATGAGAGACTAGCTGGAGGTGTCTGGACGGGCAAATTTAACTCTCATTTCCCACCAGGAAGAGGAATTAACCAAAGGTTCAGCGTGCCGTGCCGGAACCAGATTAGGGCCTGAAGCCACCCTACGGTGTTGCGGCCAGGTAACAAGAAAGCAAGTTGAAGAAAGGAGCTCAGGGGCACTGTAATTCACAAACCTGCAGAGTTATAAATGACAGCTATCGTCCAAAAATATACTGAAGTAAGGCTGCCAAGAGGACTTGAAAGCGGGGCAGAATTGCAGGAAACCGATTTCAGGAGATAGACTCGAATTGCATTGAAAGCATAGGAAAAGAGGCAGAACGTCCACAATGATGCACTTGGCCAAAAAGGGCGTATGCGTTTTTTCCTGAATATATTCAGGAAAAAACGCAAACGCCCTTTTTGGCCAACCAAGCAAGCTTGCAAAGGAAATCTGCACTAAAATGAAGTCTTACTTCCCTCCGGTCAAAAGGGCCATCTGGAAAAAGTATAAAATCCAGAAAGGCAGGACAGGCCATGGAGAACTGGGAGCCTTGTTATGCTGATGGGCGGGATGAAAATTGCCAACAGACACTCGGGAGAAGTGTATGGTGTTTCCTGAAACATCTAAAAAACAAAGCAACAGAGCCTAGGGCACTTCCACTTATGGTCCTATAGCTTAGGGAAATTAAAATCAAAAAGACACAGCCACCCCAAAGTTTGGGACGCCTCTGTTTACAAGAACCTCGTTTACCGTACAAGTTCAATATCACAGAAAGTGAAAAATGGATAAAGAACTTGTGGTACTTACGTACAATGCAGTATCACTCAGCAATGAAATCTATGTCATCAGGCCCGTAGCAGCATAATGAGTGGATTCAGGTACGATGATTCTAACTGAAATAAGTCACACAGAAAAAGAAACATCATAAGATATCACTAATACACGGAATGTAAACTTGGCTGCACAGGAACTGAATTCCAAAACAGAACAGGGTCTCAAATTTAGAAAACCAACTTATGCTTGCTTAAGGGGAAAAGTGAGTTGGGGTGATGCATAAAACCAGAGATTGAAATGAGCACAGATAAAGTTCCTTAAGCCAAATATGGAATAGACAAGAGCTACTCCTTGCTCAACGAAATGGACTCAACACCCCATATTAAACGCCTAAGAATGTACCTGACTAGTAAGTATCTTAAAACCTATGGATTGCTACGTCTCCAAAAGAGAATCAAGAGTGTGTTCAGGGGCATAAACGCAGCAGTGATAGGATTGGAGAGGTTTGGTGAGCAAATGAAGACCCTTTGAAGTCATATTGCATGGTACCCATTACACGGGTCTCAACTCTCCAGGTTTAAGGTATTCTTCCTTCAGCTAAAACATGCATGTGGAACCCAGAGTATGATCAACTGTGTGAACGGGAGACGTGTTTAAATATGTCTCAGTTTTCCTCCCCTGGTACTCGGGTGCAACATTCCAGATGCTTTACTATCACTCTCCGCACTTGGAGAGTCAGCGCCTTTAACCTCCTGTTTGGCCCAGTTTGCAATTTCTGCGGAAGATGAACAGGAATAGTGAGAACCAATGAGAGACTAGCTGGAGGTGTCTGGACGGGCAAATTTAACTCTCATTTCCCACCAGGATGAGGAAATAACCAAAGGCTCAGCGTGCCGTGCCGGAACCAGATTAGGGCCTGAAGCCATCCTGCGGTGTTGCGGCCAGGTCACAAGAAAGCGTGTTGAAGAAAGGAGCTCAGGGGCACTGTAATTCACAAACCTGCAGAGTTATAAATGACAGCTATCGTCCAAAAATATACTGAAGTAAGGCTGCCAAGAGGACTTGAAAGCGGGGCAGAATTGCAGGAAACCGATTTCAGGAGGTAGACTGGAATTGCATTGAAAGCATAGGAAAAGAGGCAGAACGTCCACAATGATGCACTTGGCCAAAAAGGGCGTATGCGTTTTTTCCTGAATATATTCAGGAAAAAACGCATACGCCCTTTTTGGCCAACCAAGCAAGCTTGCAAAGGAAATCTGCACTACAATGAAGTCTCACTTCACCCCGGTCAAAAGGGCCATCTGAAAAAAGTGTAAAATCCAGAAAGGCAGGACAGGCCATGGAGAACTGGGAGCCTTGTTATGCTGATGGGCGGGATGTAAATTGCCAACAGACACTCGGGAGAAGTGTATGGTGTTTCCTGAAACATCTAAAAAACAAAGCAACAGAGCCTAGGGCACTTCCACTTATGGTCCTATAGCTTAGGGAAATTAAAATCAAAAAGACACAGCCACCCCAAAGTTTGGGAAGCCTTTGTTTACAAGAACCTCGTTTACAGTACAAGTTCAACATCGCAGAAAGTGAAAAATGGATAAAGAAGTTGTGGTATTTACTTAGAAAGCAATATCACTCAGCAATGAAATCTATGTCATCAGGCCCTTAGCAGCACAATGAGTGGATTCAGGTATGATGATTCTAACTGAAATAAGTCACACAGAAAAAGAAACATCATAAGATATCACTAATACACGGAATGTAAACTTGGCTACACAGGAACTGAATTACAGAAGAGAACAGGGTCTCAAATTTAGAAAACCAACTTATGCTTGCTTAAGGCGAAAGGTGAGTTGGGGTGCTGCATAAAACCAGAGATTGAAATGAGCACAGATAAAGTTCCTTAAGCCAAATATGGAATAGACAAGAGCTACTCCTTGCTCAACGAAATGGACTCAACACCCCAAATTAAACACCTAAGAATGTACCTGACTAGTAAGTATCTTAAAACCTATGGATTGCTCTGTCTCCATAAGAGAATCAAGCATGAGTAGAGGGGCATAAACGCAGCAGTGATAGGATTGGAGAGGTTCGGTGAGCAAATGAAGACCCTTTGAAGTCATATTGCATGGTACCCATTCCACGGGTTTCAACTACCCATGTTTAAGGTATTCTTCCTTCAGCTAAAACATGCATGTGGGACCCAGAGTATGATCAACCGTGTGAACGGGAGACGTGTTCAAATATGTCTCAGTTTTCCTCCCCTGGTACTCGGGTGCAACATTCCAGACGCTTTACTAACACTCTCCCCACTTGGAGAGTCAGCGCCTTTAACCTCCTGTTTGGCCCAGTTTGCAATTTCTGCGGAAGATGAACAGGAATAGCGAGAACCAATGAGAGACTAGCTGGAGGTGTCTGGACGGGCAAATTTAACTCTCATTTCCCACCAGGATGAGGAAATAACCAAAGGCTCAGCGTGCCGTGCCGGAACCAGATTAGGGCCTGAAGCCATCATGCGGTGTTGCGGCCAGGTCACAAGAAAGCGAGTTGAAGAAAGGAGCTCAGGGGCACTGTAATTCACAAACCTGCAGAGTTATAAATGACAGCTATCGTCCAAAAATATACTGAAGTAAGGCTGCCAAGAGGACTTGAAAGCGGGGCAGAATTGCAGGAAACTGATTTCAGGAGGTAGACTGGAATTGCATTGAAAGCATAGGAAAAGAGGCAGAACGTCCACAATGATGCACTTGGCCAAAAAGGGCGTATGCGTTTTTTCCTGAATATATTCAGGAAAAAACGCATACGCCCTTTTTGGCCAACCAAGCAAGCTTGCAAAGGAAATCTGCACTACAATGAAGTCTCACTTCCCCCCGGTCAAAAGGGCCATCTGAAAAAAGTGTAAAACCCAGAAAGGCAGGACAGGCCATGGAGAACTGGGAGCCTTGTTATGCTGATGGGCGGGATGTAAATTGCCAACAGACACTCGGGAGAAGTGTATGGTGTTTCCTGAAACATCTAAAAAACAAAGCAACAGAGCCTAGGGCACTTCCACTTATGGTCCTATAGCTTAGGGAAATTAAAATCAAAAAGACACAGCCACCCCAAAGTTTGGGACGCGTCTGTTTACAAGAACCTCGTTTACCGTACAAGTTCAACATCGCAGAAAGTGAAAAATGGATAAAGAAGTTGTGGTATTTACTTACAAAGCAATATCACTCAGCAATGAAATCTATGTCATCAGGCCCTTAGCAGCACAATGAGTGGATTCAGGTATGATGATTCTAACTGAAATAAGTCACACAGAAAAAGAAACATCATAAGATATCAGTAATACACGGAATGTAAACTTGGCTACACAGGAACTGAATTACAGAACAGAACAGGGTCTCAAATTTAGAAAACCAACTTATGCTTGCTTAAGGGGAAAGGTGAGTTGGGGTGCTGCATAAAACCAGAGATTGAAATGAGCACAGATAAAGTTCCTTAAGCCAAATATGGAATAGACAAGGGCTACTCCTTGCTCAACGAAATGGACTCAACACCGCATATTAAACGCCTAAGAATGTACCTGACTAGTAAGTATCTTAAAACCTATGGATTGCTATGTCTCCAAAAGAGAATCAAGCATGTGTACAGGGGCATAAACGCAGCAGTGATAGGATTGGAGAGGTTCGGTGAGCAAACGAAGACCCTTTGAAGTCATATTGCATGGTACCCATTCCACGGGTTTCAACTACCCAGGTTTAAGGTATTCTTCCTTCAGCTAAAACGTGCATGTGGAACCCAGAGTATGATCAACCATGTGAACGGGAGACGTGTTCAAATATGTCTCAGTTTTCCTCCCCTGGTACTCGGGTGCAACATTCCAGACGCTTTACTAACACTCTCCCGACTTGGAGAGTCAGCGCCTTTAACCTCCTGTTTGACCCAGTTTGCAATTTCTGCGGAAGATGAACAGGAATACGGAGAGCCAATGACAGACTAGCTGGAGGTGTCTGGACGGGCAAATTTAACTCTCATTTCCCACCAGGAAGAGGAATTAACCAAAGGCTCAGCGTGCCGTGCCGGAACCAGATTAGGGCCTGAAGCCATCCTGCGGTGTTGCGGCCAGCTCACAAGAAAGCGAGTTGAAGAAAGGAGCTCAGGGGCACTGTAATTCACAAACCTGCAGAGTTATAAATGACAGCTATCGTCCAAAAATATACTGAAGTAAGGCTGCCAAGAGGACTTGAAAGCGGGGCAGAATTGCAGGAAACCGATTTCAGGAGGTAGACTGGAATTGCATTGAAAGCATAGGAAAAGAGGCAGAACGTCCACAATGATGCACTTGGCCAAAAAGGGCGTATGCGTTTTTTCCTGAATATATTCAGGAAAAAACGCATACGCCCTTTTTGGCCAACCAAGCAAGCTTGCAAAGGAAATCTGCACTACAATGAAGTCTCACTTCCCCCCGGTCAAAAGGGCCATCTGAAAAAAGTGTAAAATCCAGAAAGGCAGGACAGGCCATGGAGAACTGGGAGCCTTGTTATGCTGATGGGCGGGATGTAAATTGCCAACAGACACTCGGGAGAAGTGTATGGTGTTTCCTGAAACATCTAAAAAACAAAGCAACAGAGCCTAGGGCACTTCCACTTATGGTCCTATAGCTTAGGGAAATTAAAATCAAAAAGACACAGCCACCCCGAAATTTGGAATGGCTCTGTTTAGAAGAACCTCGTTTATAGTACAAGTTCAACGTCGCAGAAAGTGAAAAATGGATAAAGAAGTTGTGGTATTTACTTACAAAGCAATATCACTCAGCAATGAAATCTATGTCATCAGGCACTTAGCAGCACAATGAGTGGATTCAGGTATGATGATTCTAACTGAAATAAGTCACACAGAAAAAGAAACATCATAAGATATCAGTAATACACGGAATGTAAACTTGGCTACACAGGAACTGAATTACAGAACAGAACAGGGTCTCAAATTTAGAAAACCAACTTATGCTTGCTTAAGGGGAAAGGTGAGTTGGGGTGCTGCATAAAACCAGAGATTGAAATGAGCACAGATAAAGTTCCTTAAGCCAAATATGGAATAGACAAGAGTTACTCCTTGCTCAACGAAATGGACCCAACACCGCATATTAAACGCCTAAGAATGTACCTGACTAGTAAGTATCTTAAAACCTATGGATTGCTATGTCTCCGAAAGAGAATCAAGCATGTGTACAGGGGCATAAACGCAGCAGTGATAGGATTGGAGAGGTTCGGTGAGCAAATGAAGACCCTTTGAAGTCATATTGCATGGTACCCATTACACGGGTCTCAACTCTCCAGGTTTAAGGTATTCTTCCTTCAGCTAAAACATGCATGTGGAACCCAGAGTATGATCAACCGTGTGAACGGGAGACGTGTTCAAATATGTCTCAGTTTTCCTCCCCTGGTACTCGGGTGCAACATTCCAGAGGCTTTACTAACACTCTCCCCACTTTGAGAGTCAGCGCCTTTAACCTCCTGTTTGGCCCAGTTTGCAATTTCTGCGGAAGATGAACAGGAATAGGGAAAACCAATGAGAGACTAGCTGGAGGAGTCTGGACGGGCAAATTTAACTCTCATTTCCCACCAGGAAGAGGAAATAACCAAAGGCTCAGCGTGCCGTGCCGGAACCAGATTAGGGCCTGAAGCCATCCTGCGGTGTTGCGGCCAGGTCACAAGAAAGCGAGTTGAAGAAAGGAGCTCAGGGGCACTGTAATTCACAAACCTGCAGAGTTATAAATGACAGCTATCGTCCAAAAATATACTGAAGTAAGGCTGCCAAGAGGACTTGAAAGCGGGGCAGAATTGCAGGAAACCGATTTCAGGAGGTAGACTGGAATTGCATTGAAAGCATAGGAAAAGAGGCAGAACGTCCACAATGATGCACTTGGCCAAAAAGGGCGTATGCGTTTTTTCCTGAATATATTCAGGAAAAAACGCATACGCCCTTTTTGGCCAACCAAGCAAGCTTGCAAAGGAAATCTGCACTACAATGAAGTCTCACTTCCCCCCGGTCAAAAGGGCCATCTGAAAAAAGTGTAAAATCCAGAAAGGCAGGACAGGCCATGGAGAACAGGGAGCCTTGTTATGCTGATGGGCGGGATGTAAATTGCCAACAGACACTCGGGAGAAGTGTATGGTGTTTCCTGAAACATCTAAAAAACAAAGCAACAGAGCCTAGGGCACTTCAACTTATGGTCCTATAGCTTAGGGAAATTAAAATCAAAAAGACACAGCCACCCCAAAGTTTGGGACGCCTCTGTTTACAAGAACCTCGTTTACAGTACAAGTTCAACATCGCAGAAAGTGAAAAATGGATAAAGAAGTTGTGGTATTTACTTACAAAGCAATATCACTCAGCAATGAAATCTATGTCATCAGGCCCTTAGCAGCACAATGAGTGGATTCAAGTACGGTGATTCTAACTGAAATAAGTCACACAGAAAAAGAAACATCATAAGATATCACTAATACATGGAATGTAATCTTGGCTACACAGGAACTGAATTACAGAACAGAACAGGGTCTCAAATTTAGAAAACCAACTTATGCTTGCTTAAGGGGAAAGGTGAGTTGGGGTGCTGCATAAAACCAGAGATTGAAATGAGCACAGATAAAGTTCCTTAAGCCAAATACGGAATAGACAAGAGCTACTCCTTGCTCAACGAAATGGACTCAACACCGCATATTAAACGCCTAAGAATGTACCTGACTAGTAAGTACCTTAAAACCTATGGATTGCTATGTCTCCGAAAGAGAATCAAGCATGTGTACAGGGGCATAAACGCAGCAGTGATAGGATTGGAGAGGTTCGGTGAGCAAACGAAGACCCTTTGAAGTCATATTGCATGGTACCCATTCCACGGGTTTCAACTACCCAGGTTTAAGGTATTCTTCCTTCAGCTAAAACGTGCATGTGGAACCCAGAGTATGATCAACCATGTGAACGGGAGACGTGTTCAAATATGTCTCAGTTTTCCTCCCCTGGTACTCGGGTGCAACATTCCAGACGCTTTACTAACACTCTCCCGACTTGGAGAGTCAGCGCCTTTAACCTCCTGTTTGACCCAGTTTGCAATTTCTGCGGAAGATGAACAGGAATACGGAGAGCCAATGACAGACTAGCTGGAGGTGTCTGGACGGGCAAATTTAACTCTCATTTCCCACCAGGAAGAGGAATTAACCAAAGGCTCAGCGTGCCGTGCCGGAACCAGATTAGGGCCTGAAGCCATCCTGCGGTGTTGCGGCCAGCTCACAAGAAAGCGAGTTGAAGAAAGGAGCTCAGGGGCACTGTAATTCACAAACCTGCAGAGTTATAAATGACAGCTATCGTCCAAAAATATACTGAAGTAAGGCTGCCAAGAGGACTTGAAAGCGGGGCAGAATTGCAGGAAACCGATTTCAGGAGGTAGACTGGAATTGCATTGAAAGCATAGGAAAAGAGGCAGAACGTCCACAATGATGCACTTGGCCAAAAAGGGCGTATGCGTTTTTTCCTGAATATATTCAGGAAAAAACGCATACGCCCTTTTTGGCCAACCAAGCAAGCTTGCAAAGGAAATCTGCACTACAATGAAGTCTCACTTCCCCCCGGTCAAAAGGGCCATCTGAAAAAAGTGTAAAATCCAGAAAGGCAGGACAGGCCATGGAGAACTGGGAGCCTTGTTATGCTGATGGGCGGGATGTAAATTGCCAACAGACACTCGGGAGAAGTGTATGGTGTTTCCTGAAACATCTAAAAAACAAAGCAACAGAGCCTAGGGCACTTCCACTTATGGTCCTATAGCTTAGGGAAATTAAAATCAAAAAGACACAGCCACCCCGAAATTTGGAACGGCTCTGTTTAGAAGAACCTCGTTTATAGTACAAGTTCAACATCGCAGAAAGTGAAAAATGGATAAAGAAGTTGTGGTATTTACTTACAAAGCAATATCACTCAGCAATGAAATCTATGTCATCAGGCACTTAGCAGCACAATGAGTGGATTCAGGTATGATGATTCTAACTGAAATAAGTCACACAGAAAAAGAAACATCATAAGATATCAGTAATACACGGAATGTAAACTTGGCTACACAGGAACTGAATTACAGAACAGAACAGGGTCTCAAATTTAGAAAACCAACTTATGCTTGCTTAAGGGGAAAGGTGAGTTGGGGTGCTGCATAAAACCAGAGATTGAAATGAGCACAGATAAAGTTCCTTAAGCCAAATATGGAATAGACAAGAGTTACTCCTTGCTCAACGAAATGGACCCAACACCGCATATTAAACGCCTAAGAATGTACCTGACTAGTAAGTATCTTAAAACCTATGGATTGCTATGTCTCCGAAAGAGAATCAAGCATGTGTACAGGGGCATAAACGCAGCAGTGATAGGATTGGAGAGGTTCGGTGAGCAAATGAAGACCCTTTGAAGTCATATTGCATGGTACCCATTACACGGGTCTCAACTCTCCAGGTTTAAGGTATTCTTCCTTCAGCTAAAACATGCATGTGGAACCCAGAGTATGATCAACCGTGTGAACGGGAGACGTGTTCAAATATGTCTCAGTTTTCGTACCCTGGTACTCGGGTGCAACATTCCAGACGCTTTACTAACACTCTCCCGACTTGGAGAGTCAGCGCCTTTAACCTCCTGTTTGACTCAGTTTGCAATTTCTGCGGAAGATGAACAGGAATAGGGAGAACCAATGAGAGACTAGCTGGAGGTGTCTGGACGGGCACATTTAACTCTCATTTCCCACCAGGAAGAGGAAATAACCAAAGGCTCAGCGTGCCGTGCCGGAACCAGATTAGGGCCTGAAGCCATCCTGCGGTGTTGCGGCCAGCTCAGAAGAAAGCGAGTTGAAGAAAGGAGCTCAGGGGCACTGTAATTCACAAACCTGCAGAGTTATAAATGACAGCTATCGTCCAAAAATATACTGAAGTAAGGCTGCCAAGAGGACTTGAAAGCGGGGCAGAATTGCAGGAAACCGATTTCAGGAGGTAGACTGGAATTGCATTGAAAGCAGAGGAAAAGAGGCAGAACGTCCACAATGATGTACTTGGCCAAAAAGGGCGTATGCGTTTTTTCCTGAATATATTCAGGAAAAAACGCCTACGCCCTTTTTGGCCAACCAAGCAAGCTTGCAAAGGAAATCTGCACTACAATGAAGTCTCACTTCCCCCCGGTCAAAAGGGCCATCTGAAAAAAGTGTAAAATCCAGAAAGGCAGGACAGGCCATGGAGAACTGGGAGCCTTGTTATGCTGATGGGCGGGATGTAAATTGCCAACAGACACTCGGGAGAAGTGTATGGTGTTTCCTGAAACATCTAAAAAACAAAGCAACAGAGCCTAGGGCACTTCCACTTATGGTCCTATAGCTTAGGGAAATTAAAATCAAAAAGACACAGCCACCCCGAAGTTTGGAACGGCTCTCTTTACAAGAACCTCGATTACAATACAAGTTCAACATCGCAGAAAGTGAAAAATGGATAAAGAAGTTGTGGTATTTACTTACAAAGCAATATCACTCAGCAATGAAATCTATGTCATCAGGCCCTTAGCAGCACAATGAGTGGATTCAGGTATGATGATTCTAACTGAAATAAGTCACACAGAAAAAGAAACATCATAAGATATCACTAATACACGGAATGTAAACTTGGCTACACAGGAACTGAATTCCAAAACAGAACAGGGTCTC
The DNA here is from genome assembly GCF_964374135.1 of Grampus griseus. Classification (NCBI taxonomy): domain Eukaryota; kingdom Metazoa; phylum Chordata; class Mammalia; order Artiodactyla; family Delphinidae; genus Grampus; species Grampus griseus. Next base: position 389,248 of record NC_139002.1, read on the forward strand.
AAATTTAGAAAACCAACTTATGCTTGCTTAAGGGGAAAGGTGAGTTGGGGTGCTGCATAAAACCAGAGATTGAAATGAGCACAGATAAAGTTCCTTAAGCCAAATACGGAATAGACAAGAGCTACTCCTTGCTCAACGAAATGGACTCAACACCGCATATTAAACGCCTAAGAATGTACCTGACTAGTAAGTATCTTAAAACCTATGGATTGCTATGTCTCCGAAAGAGAATCAAGCATGTGTACAGGGGCATAAACGCAGCAGTGATAGGATTGGAGAGGTTCGGTGAGCAAATGAAGACCCTTTGAAGTCATATTGCATGGTACCCATTCCACGGGTTTCAACTACCCAGGTTTAAGGTATTCTTCCTTCAGCTAAAACATGCATGTGGGACCCAGAATATGATCAACCGTGTGAACGGGAGATGTGTTCAAATATGTCTCAGTTTTCCTCCCCTGGTACTCGGGTGCAACATTCCAGACGCTTTACTAACACTCTCCCCACTTGGAGAGTCAGCGCCTTTAACCTCCTGTTTGGCCCAGTTTGCAATTTCTGCGGAAGATGAACAGGAATAGCGAGAACCAATGAGAGACTAGCTGGAGGTGTCTGGACGGGCAAATTTAACTCTCATTTCCCACCAGGAAGAGGAAATAACCAAAGGCTCAGCGTGCCGTGCCGGAACCAGATTAGGGCCTGAAGCCATCCTGCGGTGTTGCGGCCAGCTCAAAAGAAAGCGAGTTGAAGAAAGGAGCTCAGGGGCACTATAATTCCCAAACCTGCAGAGTTATAAATGACAGCTATCGTCCAAAAATATACTGAAGTAAGGCTGCCAAGAGGACTTGAAAGCGGGGCAGAATTGCAGGAAACCGATTTCAGGAGGTAGACTGGAATTGCATTGAAAGCATAGGAAAAGAGGCAGAACGTCCACAATGATGCACTTGGCCAAAAAGGGCGTATGCGTTTTTTCCTGAATATATTCAGGAAAAAACGCATACGCCCTTTTTGGCCAACCAAGCAAGCTTGCAAAGGAAATCTGCACTACAATGAAGTCTCACTTCCCCCCTGTCAAACGGGCCATCTGAAAAAAATGTAAAATCCAGAAAGGCAGGACAGGCCATGGAGAACTGGGAGCCTTGTTATGCTGATGGGCGGGATGTAAATTGCCAACAGACACTCGGGAGAAGTGTATGGTGTTTCCTGAAACATCTAAAAAACAAAGCAACAGAGCCTAGGGCACTTCCACTTATGGTCCTATAGCTTAGGGAAATTAAAATCAAAAAGACACAGCCACCCCAAAGTTTGGGATGACTCTGTTTACAAGAACCTCGTTTACCGTACAAGTTCAATATCACAGAAAGTGAAAAATGGATAAAGAACTTGTGGTACTTACGTACAATGCAGTATCACTCAGCAATGAAATCTATGTCATCAGGCCCGTAGCAGCATAATGAGTGGATTCAGGTACGATGATTCTAACTGAAATAAGTCACACAGAAAAAGAAACATCATAAGATATCACTAATACACGGAATGAAAACTTGGCCACACAGGAACTGAATTACAGAACAGAACAGGGTCTCAAATTTAGAAAACCAACTTATGCTTGCTTAAGGGGAAAGGTGAGTTGGGGTGCTGCATAAAACCAGAGATTGAAATGAGCACAGATAAAGTTCCTTAAGCCAAATATGGAATAGACAAGAGCTACTCCTTGCTCAACGAAATGGACTCAACACCGCATATTAAACGCCTAAGAATGTACCTGACTAGTAAGTATCTTAAAACCTATGGATTGCTATGTCTCCAAAAGAGAATCAAGCGTGTGTACAGGGGCATAAACACAGCAGTGATAGGATTGGAGAGGTTCGGTGAGCAAATGAAGACCCTTTGAAGTCATATTGCATGGTACCCATTCCACGGGCCTCAACTCTCCAGGTTTAAGGTATTCGTCCTTCAGCTAAAATATGCATGTGGGACCCAGAGTATGATCAACCGTGTGAACGGGAGACGTGTTCAAATATGTCTCAGTTTTCCTCCCCTGGTACTCGGGTGCAACATTCCAGACGCTTTACTAACACTCTCCCCACTTGGAGAGTCAGCGCCTTTAACCTCCTGTTTGGCCCAGTTTGCAATTTCTGTGGAAGATGAACAGGAATAGCGAGAACCAATGAGAGACTAGCTGGAGGTGTCTGGACGGGCAAATTTAACTCTCATTTCCCACCAGGAAGAGGAAATAACCAAAGGCTCAGCGTGCCGTGCCGGAACCAGATTAGGGCCTGAAGCCATCCTGCGGTGTTGCGGCCAGGTCACAAGAAAGCGAGTTGAAGAAAGGAGCTCAGGGGCACTGTAATTCACAAACCTGCAGAGTTATAAATGACAGCTATCGTCCAAAAATATACTGAAGTAAGGCTGCCAAGAGGACTTGAAAGCGGGGCAGAATTGCAGGAAACCGATTTCACGAGGTAGACTGGAATTGCATTGAAAGCATAGGAAAAGAGGCAGAACGTCCACAATGATGCACTTGGCCAAAAAGGGCATATGCGTTTTTTCCTGAATATATTCAGGAAAAAACGCATACACCCTTTTTGGCCAACCAAGCAAGCTTGCAAAGGAAATCTGCACTACAATGAAGTCTCACTTCCCCCCGGTCAAAAGGGCCATCTGAAAAAAGTGTAAAATCCAGAAAGGCAGGACAGGCAATGGAGAACTGGGAGCCTTGTTATGCTGATGGGCGGGATGTAAATTGCCAACAGACACTCGGGAGAAGTGTATGGTGTTTCCTGAAACATCTAAGAAACAAAGCAACAGAGCCTAGGGCACTTCCACTTATGGTCCTATAGCTTAGGGAAATTAAAATCAAAAAGACACAGCCACCCCAATGGTTGGGACGCCTCTGTTTACAAGAACCTCGTTTACAGTACAAGTTCAACATCGCAGAAAGTGAAAAATGGATAAAGAAGTTGTGGTATTTACTTACAAAGCAATATCACTCAGCAATGAAATCTATGTCATCAGGCCCTTAGCAGCACAATGCGTGGATTCAGGTATGATGATTCTAACTGAAATAAGTCACACAGAAAAAGAAACATCATAAGATATCAGTAATACACAGAATGTAAACTTGGCTACACAGGAACTGAATTACAGAACAGAACAGGGTCTCAAATTTAGAAAACCAACTTATGCTTGCTTAAGTGTAAAGGTGAGTTGGGGTACTGCATAAAACCAGAGATTGAAATGAGCAGAGAAAAAGTTCCTTAAGCCAAATATGGAATAGACAAGAGCTACTCCTTGCTCAACGAAATGGACTCAACACCGCATATTAAACGCCTAAGAATGTACCTGACTAGTAAGTATCTTAAAACCTATGGATTGCTATGTCTCCGAAAGAGAATCAAGCATGTGTACAGAGGCATAAACGCAGCAGTGATAGGATTGGAGAGGTTTGGTGAGCAGATGAAGATCCTTTGAAGTCATATTGCATGGTACCCATTCCACGGGTTTCAACTACCCAGGTTTAAGGTATTCTTCCTACAGCTAAAACATGCATGTGGAACCCAGAGTATGATCAACCGTGTGAACGGGAGACGTGTTCAAATATGTCTCAGTTTTCCTCCCCTGGTACTCGGGTGCAACATTCCAGACACTTTACTAACACTCTCCCCACTTGGAGAGTCAGCGCCTTTAACCTCCTGTTTGGCCCAGTTTGCAATTTCTGCGGAAGATGAACAGGAATAGCGAGAACCAATGAGAGACTACCTGGAGGTGTCTGGACGGGCAAATTTAACTCTCATTTCCCACCAGGAAGAGGAATTAACCAAAGGCTCAGCGTGCCGTGCCGGAACCAGATTAGGGCCTGAAGCCATCCTGCGGTGTTGCGGCCAGCTCACAAGAAAGCGAGTTGAAGAAAGGAGCTCAGGGGCACTGTAATTCACAAACCTGCAGAGTTATAAATGACAGCTATCGTCCAAAAATATACTGAAGTAAGGCTGCCAAGAGGACTTGAAAGCGGGGCAGAATTGCAGGAAACCGATTTCAGGAGGTAGACTGGAATTGCATTGAAAGCATAGGAAAAGAGGCAGAACGTCCACAATGATGCACTTGGCCAAAAAGGGCGTATGCGTTTTTTCCTGAATATATTCAGGAAAAAACGCATACGCCCTTTTTGGCCAACCAAGCAAGCTTGCAAAGGAAATCTGCACTACAATGAAGTCTCACTTCCCCCCGGTCAAAAGGGCCATCTGAAAAAAGTGTAAAATCCAGAAAGGCAGGACAGGCCATGGAGAACTGGGAGCCTTGTTATGCTGATGGGCGGGATGTAAATTGCCAACAGACACTCGGGAGAAGTGTATGGTGTTTCCTGAAACATCTATAAAAAAAAGCAACAGAGCCTAGGGCACTTCCACTTATGGTCCTATAGCTTAGGGAAATTAAAATCAAAAAGACACAGCCACCCCAAAGTTTGGGACGCCTCTGTTTACAAGAACCTCGTTTACCGTACAAGTGCAATATCACAGAAAGTGAAAAATGGATAAAGAACTTGTGGTACTTACGTACAATGCAGTATCACTCAGCAATGAAATTTATGTCATCAGGCCCGTAGCAGCATAATGAGTGGATTCAGGTACGATGATTCTAACTGAAATAAGTCACACAGAAAATGAAACATCATAAGATATCACTAATGCAAGGAATGTAAACTTGGCTACACAGGAAATGAATTCAAAAACAGAACAGGGTCTCAAATTTAGAAAACCAACTTATGCTTGCTTAAGGGGAAAGGTGAGTTGGGGTGCTGCATAAAACCAGAGATTGAAATGAGCACAGATAAAGTTCCTTAAGCCAAATATGGAATAGACAAGAGCTACTCCTTGCTGAACGAAATGGACTCAACACCGCATATTAAACGCCTAAGAATGTACCTGACTAGTAAGTATCTTAAAACCTATGGATTGCTATGTCTCCAAAAGAGAATCAAGCGTGTGTACAGGGGCATAAACGCAGCAGTGATAGGATTGGAGAGGTTCGGTGAGCAGATGAAGACCCTTTGAAGTCATATTGCATGGTACCCATTCCACGGGTTTCAACTACCCAGGTTTAAGGTATTCTTCCTACAGCTAAAACATGCATGTGGAACCCAGAGTATGATCAACCGTGTGAACGGGAGACGTGTTCAAATATGTCTCAGTTTTCCTCCCCTGGTACTCGGGTGCAACATTCCAGACACTTTTCTAACACTCTCCCGACTTGGAGAGTCAGTCCCTTTAACGTCCTGTTTGGCCCAGTTTGCAATTTCTGCGGAAGATGAACAGGAATAGCGAGAACCAATGAGAGACTAGCTGGAGGTGTCTGGACGGGCAAATTTAACTCTCATTTCCCACCAGGAAGAGGAATTAACTAAAGGCTCAGCGTGCCGTGCCGGAAACAGATTAGGGCCTGAAGCCATCCTGCGGTGTTGCAGCCAGCTCACAAGAAAGCGAGTTGAAGAAAGGAGCTCAGGGGCACTGTAATTCACAAACCTGCAGAGTTATAAATGACAGCTATCGTCCAAAAATATACTGAAGTAAGGCTGCCAAGAGGACTTGAAAGCGGGGCAGAATTGCAGGAAACCGATTTCAGGAGGTAGACTGGAATTGCATTGAAAGCATAGGTAAAGAGGCAGAACGTCCACAATGATGCACTTCGCCAAAAAGGGCGTATGCATTTTTTCCTGAATATATTCAGGAAAAAATGCATACGCCCTTTTTGGCCAACCAAGCAAGCTTGCAAAGGAAATCTGCACTACAATGAAGTCTCACTTCCCCCCGGTCAAAAGAGCCATCTGAAAAAAGTGTAAAATCCAGAAAGGCAGGACAGGCCATGGAGAACAGGGAGCCTTGTTATGCTGATGGGCGGGATGTAAATTGCCAACAGACACTCGTGTGAAGTGTATGGTGTTTCCTGAAACATCTAAAAAACAAAGCAACAGAGCCTAGGGCACTTCCACTTATGGTCCTATAGCTTAGGGAAATTAAAATCAAAAAGACACAGCCACCCCAAAGTTTGGGACGCCTCTGTTTACAAGAACCTCGTTTACCGTACAAGTGCAATATCACAGAAAGTGAAAAATGGATAAAGAACTTGTGGTACTTACGAACAATGCAGTATCACTCAGCAATGAAATCTATGTCATCAGGCCCGTAGCAGCATAATGAGTGGATTCAGGTACGATGATTCTAACTGAAAAAAGTCACACAGAAAAAGTAACATCATAAGATATCACTAATGCAAGGAATGTAAACTTGGCTACACAGGAAATGAATTCAAAAACAGAACAGGGTCTCAAATTTAGAAAACCAACTTATGCTTGCTTAAGGGGAAAGGTGAGTTGGGGTGCTGCATAAAACCAGAGATTGAAATGAGCACAGATAAAGTTCCTTAAGCCAAATATGGAATAGACAAGAGCTACTCCTTGCTCAACGAAATGGACTCAACACCCCATATTAAACGCCTAAGAATGTACCTGACAAGTAAGTATCTCAAAACCTATGGATTGCTATGTCTCCAAAAGAGAATCAAGCGTGTGTACAGGGGCATAAACGCAGCAGTGATAGGATTGTAGAGGTTCGGTGAGCAAATGAAGACCCTTTGAAGTCATATTGCATGGTACCCATTCCACGGGTCTCAACTCTCCAGGTTTAAGGTATTCTTCCTTCAGCTAAAACATGCATGTGGAACCCAGAGTATGATCAACCGTGTGAACGGGAGACGTGTTCAAATATGTCTCAGTTTTCCTCCCCTGGTACTCGGGTGCAACATTCCAGACGCTTTACTAACACTCTCCCCACTTGGAGAGTCAGCGCCTTTAACCTCCTGTTTGGCCCAGTTTGCAATTTCTGTGGAAGATGAACAGGAATAGCGAGAACCAATGAGAGACTAGCTGGAGGTGTCTGGACGGGCAAATTTAACTCTCATTTCCCACCAGGAAGAGGAATTAACCAAAGGCTCAGCGTGCCGTGCCGGAACCAGATTAGGGCCTGAAGCCATCCTGCGGTGTTGCGGCCAGGTCACAAGAAAGCGAGTTGAAGAAAGGAGCTCAGGGGCACTGTAATTCACAAACCTGCAGAGTTATAAATGACAGCTATCGTCCAAAAATATACTGAAGTAAGGCTGCCAAGAGGACTTGAAAGCGGGGCAGAATTGCAGGAAACCGATTTCAGGAGGTAGACTGGAATTGCATTGAAAGCATAGGAAAAGAGGCAGAACGTCCACAATGATGCACTTGGCCAAAAAGGGCGTATGCGTTTTTTCCTGAATATATTCAGGAAAAAACGCATACGCCCTTTTTGGCCAACCAAGCAAGCTTGCAAAGGAAATCTGCACTACAATGAAGTCTCACTTCCCCCCGGTCAAAAGGGCCATCTGAAAAAAGTGTAAAATCCAGAAAGGCAGGACAGGCCATGGAGAACTGGGAGCCTTGTTATGCTGATGGGCGGGATGTAAATTGCCAACAGACACTCGGGAGAAGTGTATGGTGTTTCCTGAAACATCTAAAAAACAAAGCAACAGAGCCTAGGGCACTTCCACTTATGGTCCTATAGCTTAGGGAAATTAAAATCAAAAAGACACAGCCACCCCAAAGTTTGGGACGCCTCTGTTTACAAGAATCTCGTTTACCGTACAAGTTCAATATCACAGAAAGTGAAAAATGGATAAAGAACTTGTGGTACTTACGAACAATGCAGTATCACTCAGCAATGAAATCTATGTCATCAGGCCCGTAGCAGCATAATGAGTGGATTCAGGTACGATGATTCTAACTGAAATAAGTCACACAGAAAAATAAACATCATAAGATATCACTAATACACGGAATGTAAACTTGGCTACACAGGAACTGAATTCCAAAACAGAACAGGGTCTCAAATTTAGAAAACCAACTTATGCTTGCTTAAGGGGAAAGGTGAGTTGGGGTGCTGCATAAAACCAGAGATTGAAATGAGCACAGATAAAGTTCCTTAAGCCAAATATGGAATAGACAAGAGCTACTCCTTGCTCAACGAAATGGACTCAACACCGCATATTAAACGCCTAAGAATGTACCTGACTAGTAAGTATCTTAAAACCTATGGATTGCTATGTCTCCGAAAGAGAATCAAGCATGTGTACAGGGGCATAAACGCAGCAGTGATAGAATTGGAGAGGTTCGGTGAGCAAATGAAGACCCTTTGAAGTCATATTGCATGGTCCCCATTCCACGGGTTTCAACTACCCAGTTTTAAGGTATTCTTCCTACAGCTAAATCATGCATGTGGAACCCAGAGTATGATCAACCATGTGAACGGGAGACGTGTTCAAATATGTCTCAGTTTTTGTACCCTGGTACTCGGGTGCAACATTCCAGACGCTTTACTAACACTCTCCCGACTTGGAGAGTCAGTCCCTTTAACCTCCTGTTTGGCCCAGTTTGCCATTTCTGCGGAAGATGAACAGGAATAGCGAGAACCAATGAGAGACTAGCTGGAGGTGTCTGGACGGGCAAATTTAACTCTCATTTCCCACCAGGAAGAGGAATTAACCAAAGGCTCAGCGTGCCGTGCCGGAACCAGATTAGGGCCTGAAGCCATCCTGCGGTGTTGCGGCCAGGTCACAAGAAAGCGAGTTGAAGAAAGGAGCTCAGGGGCACTGTAATTCACAAACCTGCAGATTTATAAATGACAGCTATCGTCCAAAAATATACTGAAGTAAGGCTGCCAAGAGGACTTGAAAGCGGGGCAGAATTGCAGGAAACCGATTTCAGGAGGTAGACTGGAATTGCATTGAAAGCATAGAAAAAGAGGCAGAACGTCCACAATGATGCACTTCGCCAAAAAGGGCGTATGCGTTTTTTCCTGAATATATTCAGGAAAAAACGCATACGCCCTTTTTGGCCAACCAAGCAAGCTTGCAAAGGAAATCTGCACTACAATGAAGTCTCACTTCCCCCCGGTCAAAAGGGACATCTGAAAAAAGTGTAAAATCCAGAAAGGCAGGACAGGCCATGGAGAACTGGGAGCCTTGTTATGCTGATGGGCGGGATGTAAATTGCCAACAGACACTCGGGAGAAGTGTATGGTGTTTCCTGAAACATCTAAAAAACAAAGCAACAGAGCCTAGGGCACTTCCACTTATGGTCCTATAGCTTAGGGAAATTAAAATCAAAAAGACACAGCCACCCCAAAGTTTGGAACGCCTCTGTTTACAAGAATCTCGTTTACCGTACAAGTTCAATATCACAGAAAGTGAAAAATGGATAAAGAACTTGTGGTACTTACGAACAATGCAGTATCACTCAGCAATGAAATCTATGTCATCAGGCCCGTAGCAGCATAATGAGTGGATTCAGGTACGATGATTCTAACTGAAATAAGTCACACAGAAAAAGAAACATCATAAGATATCACTAATACACGGAATGTAAACTTGGCTACACAGGAACTGAATTCCAAAACAGAACAGGGTCTCAAATTTAGAAAACCAACTTATGCTTGCTTAAGGGGAAAGGTGAGTTGGGGTGCTGCATAAAACCAGAGATTGAAATGAGCACAGACAATGTTCCTTAAGCCAAATATGGAATAGACAAGAGCTACTCCTTGCTCAACGAAATGGACTCAACACCGCATATTAAACGCCTAAGAATGTACCTGACTAGTAAGTATCTTAAAACCTATGGATTGCTATGTCTCCAAAAGAGAATCAAGCGTGTGTACAGGGGCATAAATGCAGCACTGATAGGATTAGAGAGGTTCGGTGAGCAAATGAAGACCCTTTGAAGTCATATTGCATGGTACCCATTCCACGGGTTTCAACTACCCAGGTTTAAGGTATTCTTCCTTCAGCTAAAACATGCATGTGGTACCTAGAGTATGATCAACCTTGTGATCGGGAGACGTGTTCAAATATGTCTCAGTTTTCGAACCCTGATACTCAGGTGCAACATTCCAGACGCTTTACTAACACTCTCCCGACTTGGAGAGTCAGTCCCTTTAACCTCCTGTTTGGCCCAGTTTGCCATTTCTGCGGAAGATGAACAGGAATAGTGAGAACCAATGACAGACTAGCTGGAGGTGTCTGGACGGGCAAATTTAACTCTCATTTCCCACCAGGAAGAGCAATTAGCCAAAGGCTCAGCGTGCCATGCCGGAACCAGATTAGGGCCTGAAGCCATCCTGCGGTGTTGCGGCCAGCTCACAAGAAAGCGAGTTGAAGAAAGGAGCTCAGGGGCACTGTAATTCACAAACCTGCAGAGTTATAAATGACAGCTATCGTCCAAAAATATACTGAAGTAAGGCTGCCAAGAGGACTTGAAAGCGGGGCAGAATTGCAGGAAACCGATTTCAGGAGGTAGACTGGAATTGCATTGAAAGCATAGGAAAAGAGGCAGAACGTCCACAATGATGCACTTGGCCAAAAAGGGCGTATGCGTTTTTTCCTGAATATATTCAGGAAAAAACGCATACGCCCTTTTTGGCCAACCAAGCAAGCTTGCAAAGGAAATCTGCACTACAATGAAGTCTCACTTCCCCCCGGTCAAAAGGGCCATCTGAAAAAAGTGTAAAATCCAGAAAGGCAGGACAGGCCATGGAGAACTGGGAGCCTTGTTATGCTGATGGGCGGGATGTAAATTGCCAACAGACACTCGGGAGAAGTGTATGGTGTTTCCTGAAACATCTAAAAAACAAAGCAACAGAGCCTAGGGCACTTCCACTTATGGTCCTATAGCTTAGGGAAATTAAAATCAAAAAGACACAGCCACCCCAAAGTTTCGGACGCCTCTGTTTACAAGAACCTCGTTTACCGTACAAGTTCAATATCACGGAAAGTGAAAAATGGATAAAGAACTTGTGGTACTTACGTAAAATGCAGTATCACTCAGCAATGAAATCTATGTCATCAGGCCCGTAGCAGCATAATGAGTGGATTCAGGTACGATGATTCTAACTGAAATAAGTCACAAAGAAAAAGAAACATCATAAGATATCAGTAATACACGGAATGTAAACTTGGCTACACAGGAACTGAATTACAGAACAGAACAGGGTCTCAAATTTAGAAAACCAACTTATGCTTGCTTAAGGGGAAAGGTGAGTTGGGGTGCTGCATAAAACCAGAGATTGAAATGAGCACAGATAAAGTTCCTTAAGCCAAATATGGAATAGACAAGAGCTACTCCTTGCTCAACGAAATGGACTCAACACCGCATATTAAACGCCTAAGAATGTACCCGACTAGTAAGTATCTTAAAACCTATGGATTGCTATGTCTCCGAAAGAGAATCAAGCATGTGTACAGGGACATAAACGCAGCAGTGATAGGATTGGAGAGGTTCGGTGAGCAAATGAAGACCCTTTGAAGTCATATTGCATGGTACACATTCCACAGGTTTCAACTACCCAGGTTTAAGGTATTCTTCCTTCAGCTAAAACATGCATGTGTAACCTAGAGTATGATCAACCATGTGATCGGGAAACGTGTTCAAATATGTCTCAGTTTTCGTACCCTGGTACTCGTGTGCAACATTCCACACGCTTTACTAACTCTCTCCCGACTTGGAGAGTCAGTCCCTTTAACCTCCTGTTTGGCCCAGTTTGCAATTTCTGCGGAAGATGAACAGGAATAGCGAGAACCAATGAGAGACTAGCTGGAGGTGTCTGGACGGGCAAATTTAACTCTCATTTCCCACCAGGAAGAGGAATTAACCAAAGGCTCAGCGTGCCGTGCCGGAACCAGATTAGAGCCTGAAGCCATCCTGCGGTGTTGCGGCCAGCTCACAAGAAAGCAAGTTGAAGAAAGGAGCTCAGGGGCACTGTAATTCACAAACCTGCAGAGTTATAAATGACAGCTATCGTCCAAAAATATACTGAAGTAAGGCTGGCAAGAGGACTTGAAAGCGGGGCAGAATTGCAGGAAACCGATTTCAGGAGGTAGACTGGAATTGCATTGAAAGCATAGGAAAAGAGGCAGAACGTCCACAATGATGCACTTGGCCAAAAAGGGCGTATGCGTTTTTTCCTGAATATATTCAGGAAAAAACGCAAACGCCCTTTTTGGCCAACCAAGCAAGCTTGCAAAGGAAATCTGCACTACAATGAAGTCTCACTTCCCCCCGGTCAAAAGGGCCATCTGAAAAAAGTGTAAAATCCAGAAAGGCAGGACAGGCCATGGAGAACTGGGAGCCTTGTTATGCTGATGGGCGGGATGTAAATTGCCAACAGACACGCGGGAGAAGTGTATGGTGTTTCCTGAAACATCTAAAAAACAAAGCAACAGAGCCTAGGGCACTTCCACTTATGGTCCTATAGCTTAGGGAAATTAAAATCAAAAAGACACAGCCACCCCAAAGTTTGGGACGCCTCTGTTTACAAGAACCTCGTTTACCGTACAAGTTCAATATCACAGAAAGTGAAAAATGGATAAAGAACTTGTGGTACTTACGTACAATGCAGTATCACTTAGCAATGAAATCTATGTCATCAGGCCCGTAGCAGCATAATGAGTGGATTCAGGTATGATGATTCTAACTGAAATAAGTCACACAGAAAAAGAAACATCATAAGATATCACTAATACACGGAATGTAAACTTGGCTGCACAGGAACTGAATTCCAAGACAGAACAGAGTCTCAAATTTAGAAAACCAACTTATGCTTGCTTAAGGGGAAAGGTGAGTTGGAGTGATGCATAAAACCAGAGATTGAAATGAGCACAGATAAAGTTCCTTAAGCCAAATATGGTATAGACAAGAGCTACTCCTTGCTCAACGAAATGGACACAACACCCCATATTAAACGCCTAAGAATGTACCTGACTAGTAAGTATCTTAAAACCTATGGATTGCTACATCTCCAAAAGAGAATCAAGCGTGTGTTCAGGGGCATAAATGCAGCAGTGATAGGATTGGAGAGGTTCGGTGAGCAAATGAAGACCCTTTGAAGTCATATTGCATGGTACCCATTCCACGGGTCTCAACTCTCCAGGTTTAAGGTATTCTTCCTTCAGCTAAAACATGCATGTGGAACCCAGAGTATGATCAACCGTGTGAACGGGACACGTGTTCAAATATGTCTCAGTTTTCCTCCCCTGGTACTCGGGTGCAACATTCCAGACGCTTTAGTAACACTCTCCCCACTGGGAGAGTCAGCGCCTTTAACCTCCTGTTTGGCCCAGTTTGCAATTTCTGCGGAAGATGAACAGGAATAGGGAGAACCAACGAGAGACTAGCTGGAGGTGTCTGGACGGGCAAATTTAACTCTCATTTCCCACCAGGAAGAGGAAATACCCAAAGGCTCAGCGTGCCGTGCCGGAACCAGATTAGGGCCTGAAACCAACCTGCGGTGTTGCGGCCAGATCAAAAGAAAGCGAGTTGAAGAAAGGAGCTCAGGGGCACTGTAATTCACAAACCTGCAGAGTTATAAATGACAGCTATCGTCCAAAAATTTACTGAAGTAAGGCTGCCAAGAATACTTGAAAGTGGGGCAGAATTGCAGGAAACCGATTTCAGGATGTAGACTGGAATTGCATTGAAAGCATAGGAAAAGAGGCAGAACGTCCACAATGATGCACTTGGCCAAAAAGGGCGTATGCGTTTTTTCCTGAATATATTCAGGAAAAAACGCATACGCCCTTATTGGCCAACCAAGCAAGCTTGCAAAGGAAATCTGCACTACAATGAAGTCTCACTTCCCCCCGGTCAAAAGGGCCATCTGAAAAAAGTGTAAAATCCAGAAAGGCAGGACAGGCCATGGAGAACTGGGAGCCTTGTTATGCTGATGGGCGGGATGTAAATTGCCAACAGACACTCCGGAGAAGTGTATGGTGTTTCCTGAAACATCTAAAAAACAAAGCAACAGAGCCTAGGGCACTTCCACTTATGGTCCTATAGCTTAGGGAAATTAAAATCAAAAAGACACAGCCACCCCAAAGTTTGGGACGCCTCTGTTTACAAGAACCTCATTTACAGTACAAGTTCAACATCGCAGAAAGTGAAAAATGGATAAAGAAGTTGTGGTATTTACTTACAAAGCAATATCACTCAGCAATGAAATCTATGTCATCAGGCCCTTAGCAGCACAATGAGTGGATTCAGGTACGATGATTCTAACTGAAATAAGTCACACAGAAAAAGAAACATCATAAGATATCAGTAATACACAGAATGTAAACTTGGCTACACAGGAACTGAATTACAGAACAGAACAGGGTCTCAAATTTAGAAAACCAACTTATGCTTGCTTAAGGGGAAAGGTGAGTTGGGGTGCTGCATAAAACCAGAGATTGAAATGAGCACAGATAAAGTTCCTTAAGCCAAATATGGAATAGACAAGAGCTACTCCTTGCTCAACGAAATGGACTCAACACCCCAAATTAAACGCCTAAGAATGTACCTGACTAGTAAGTATCTTAAAACCTATGGATTGCTGTGTCTCCGAAAGAGAATCAAGCATGTGTACAGGGGCATAAACGCAGCAGTGATAGGATTGGAGAGGTTCGGTGAGCAAATGAAGACCCTTTGAAGTCATATTGCATGGTACCTATTACACGGGTCTCAACTCTCCAGATTTAAGGTATTCTTCCTTCAGCTAAAACATGCATGTGGAACCCAGAGTATGATCAACTGTGTGAACGCGAGACGTGTTTAAATATGTCTCAGTTTTCCTCCCCTGGTACTCGTGTGCAACATTCCAGACGCTTTACTAACACTCTCCCCACTTGGAGAGTCAGCGCCTTTAACCTCCTGTTTGGCCCAGTTTGCAATTTCTGCGGAAGATGAACAGGAATAGGGAGAACCAATGAGAGACTAGCTGTAGGTGACTGGACGGGCAAATTTAACTCTCATTTCCCACCAGGAAGAGGAAATAACCAAAGGCTCAGCGTGCCGTGCCGGAACCAGATTAGGGCCTGAAGCCATCCTGCGGTGTTGCGGCCAGCTCACAAGAAAGCGAGTTGAAGAAAGGAGCTCAGGGGCACTGTAATTCACAAACCTGCAGAGTTATAAATGACAGCTATCGTCCAAAAATATACTGAAGTAAGGCTGCCAAGAGGACTTGAAAGCGGGGCAGAATTGCAGGAAACCGATTTCAGGAGGTAGACTGGAATTGCATTGAAAGCATAGGAAAAGAGGCAGAACGTCCACAATGATGCACTTGGCCAAAAAGGGCGTATGCGTTTTTTCCTGAATATATTCAGGAAAAAACGCATACGCCCTTTTTGGCCAACCAAGCAAGCTTGCAAAGGAAATCTGCACTACAATGAAGTCTCACTTCCCCCCGGTCAAAAGGGCCATCTGAAAAAAGTGTAAAATCCAGAAAGGCAGGACAGGCCATGGAGAACTGGGAGCCTTGTTATGCTGATGGGCGGGATGTAAATTGCCAACAGACACTCGGGAGAAGTGTATGGTGTTTCCTGAAACATCTAAAAAACAAAGCAGCAGAGCCTAGGGCACTTCCACTTATGGTCCTATAGCTTAGGGAAATTAAAATCAAAAAGACACAGCCACCCCAAAGTTTGGGACGCCTCTGTTTACAAGAACCTCGTTTACCGTACAAGTTCAATATCACAGAAAGTGAAAAATGGATAAAGAACTTGTGGTACTTACGTACAATGCAGTATCACTCAGCAATGAAATCTATGTCATCAGGCCCGTAGCAGCATAATGAGTGGATTCAGGTACGATGATTCTAACTGAAATAAGTCACACAGAAAAAGAAACATCATAAGATATCACTAATACATGGAATGTAAACTTGGCTACACAGGAACTGAATTCCAAAACAGAACAGGGTCTCAAATTTAGAAAACCAACTTATGCTTGCTTAAGGGGAAAGGTGAGTTGGGGTGCTGCATAAAACCAGAGATTGAACTGAGCACAGATAAAGTTCCTTAAGCCAAATATGGAATAGACAAGAGCTACTCCTTGCTCAACGAAATGGACTCAACACCGCATATTAAACGCCTAAGAATGTACCTGACTAGTAAGTATCTTAAAACCTATGGACTGCTATGTCTCCATAAGAGAATCAAGCGTGTGTACAGGGGCATAAATGAAGCAGTGATAGGATTGGAGAGGTTCGGTGAGCAAATGAAGACCCTTTGAAGTCATATTGCATGGTACCCATTCCACGGGTCTCAACTCTCCAGGTTTAAGGTATTCTTCCTTCAGGTAAAACATGCATGTGGAACCCAGAGTATGATCAACCGTGTGAACGGGAGACGTGTTCAAATATGTCTCAGTTTTCCTCCCCTGGTACTCGGGTGCAACATTCCAGACGCTTTACTAACACTCTCCGCACTTGGACAGTCAGCGCCTTTAACCTCCTGTTTGGCCCAGTTTGCAATTTCTGCGGAAGATGAACAGGAATAGGGAAAACCAATGAGAGACTAGCTGGAGGTGTCTGGACGGGCAAATTTAACTCTCATTTCCCACCAGGAAGAGGAAATAACCAAAGGCTCAGCGTGCCGTGCCGGAACCAGATTAGGGCCTGAAGCCATCCTGCAGTGTTGCGGCCAGCTCAAAATAAAGCGAGTTGAAGAAAAGAGCTCAGGGGCACTGTAATTCACAAACCTGCAGAGTTATAAATGACAGCTATCGTCCAAAAATATACTGAAGTAAGGCTGCCAAGAGGACTTGAAAGCGGGGCAGAATTGCAGGAAACCGATTTCAGGAGGTAGACTGGAATTGCATTGAAAGCATAGGAAAAGAGGCAGAACGTCCACAATGATGCACTTGGCCTAAAAGGGCGTATGCGTTTTTTCCTGAATATATTCAGGAAAAAACGCATACGCCCTTTTTGGCCAACCAAGCAAGCTTGCAAAGGAAATCTGCACTACAATGAAGTCTCACTTTCGCCCGGTCAAAAGGGCCATCTGAAAAAAGTGTAAAATCCAGAAAGGCAGGACAGGCCATGGAGAACTGGGAGCCTTGTTATGCTGATGGGCGGGATGTAAATTGCCAACAGACACTCGGGAGAAGTGTATGGTGTTTCCTGAAACATCTAAAAAACAAAGCAACAGAGCCTAGGGCACTTCCACTTATGGTCCTATAGCTTAGGGAAATTAAAATCAAAAAGACACAGCCACCCCGAAGTTTGGAACGGCTCTGTTTACAAGAACCTCGTTTACAGTACAAGTTCAACATCGCAGAAAATGAAAAATGGATAAAGAAGTTGTGGTATTTACTTACAAAGCAATATCACTCAGCAAAGAAATCTATGTCATCAGGCCCTTAGCAGCACAATGAGTGGATTCAGGTATGATGATTCTAACTGAAATAAGTCACACAGAAAAAGAAACATCATAAGATATCACTAATACACGGAATGTAAACTTGGCTACACAGGAACTGAATTACAGAACAGAACAGGGTCTCAAATTTAGAAAACCAACTTATGCTTGCTTAAGGGGAAAGGTGAGTTGGGGTGCTGCATAAAACCAGAGATTGAAATGAGCACAGATAAAGTTCCTTAAGACAAATATGGAATAGACAAGAGCTACTCCTTGCTCAACGAAATGGACTCAACACCCCATATTAAATGCCTAAGAATATACCCGACTAGTAAGTATTTTAAAACCTATGGATTGCTGTGTCTCCGAAAGAGAATCAAGCATGTGTACAGGGGCATAAACGCAGCAGTGATAGGATTGGAGACGTTCGGTGAGCAAATGAAGACCCTTTGAAGTCATATTGCATGGTACCTATTACACGGGTCTCAACTTTCCAGGTTTAAGGTATTCTTCCTTCAGCTAAAACATGCATGTGGAACCCAGAGTATGATCAACCGTGTGAACGGGAGACGTGTTCAAATATGTCTCAGTTTTCCTCCCCTGGTACTCGGGTGCAACATTCCAGACGCTTTACTAACACTCTCCCCACTTGGAGAGTCAGCGCCTTTAACCTCCTGTTTGGCCCAGTTTGCAATTTCTGCGGAAGATGAACAGGAATAGGGAGAACAAATGAGAGACTAGCTGGAGGTGTCTGGACGGGCAAATTTAACTCTCATTTCCCACCAGGAAGAGGAAATACCGAAAGGCTCAGTGTGCCGTGCCAGAACCAGATTAGGGCCTGAAGCCATCCTGCGAAGTTGCGGACAGCTCAAAAGAAAGCGAGTTGAAGAAAGGTGCTCAGGGGCACTGTAATTCACAGACCTGCAGAGTTATAAATGACAGCTATCGTCCAAAATTATACTGAAGTAAGGCTGCCAGGAGGACTTGAAAGCGGGGCAGAATTGCAGGAAACCGATTTCAGGAGGTAGACTGGAATTGCATTGAAAGCATAGGACAAGAGGCAGAACGTCCACAATGATGCACTTGGCCAAAAAGGGCGTATGCGTTTTTTCCTGAATATATTCAGGAAAAAACGCATACGCCCTTTTTGGCCAACCAAGCAAGCTTGCAAAGGAAATCTGCACTACAATGAAGTCTCACTTCCCCCCGGTCAAAAGGGCCATCTGAATAAAGTGTAAAATCCAGAAAGGCAGGACAGGCCATGGAGAACTGGGAGCCTTGTTATGCTGATGGGCGGGATGTAAATTGCCAACAGACACTCGGGAGAAGTGTATGGTGTTTCCTGAAACATCTAAAAAACAAAGCAACAGAGCCTAGGGCACTTCCACTTATGGTCCTATAGCTTAGGGAAATTAAAATCAAAAAGACACAGCCACCCCGAAGTTTGGAACGGCTCTGTTTACAAGAACCTCGTTTACAGTACAAGTTCAACATCGCAGAAAATGAAAAATGGATAAAGAAGTTGTGGTATTTACTTACAAAGCAATATCACTCAGCAATGAAATCTATGTCATCTGGCCCTTAGCAGCACAATGAGTGGATTCAGGTATGATGATTCTAACTGAAATAAGTCACACAGAAAAAGAAACATCATAAGATATCAGTAATACACGGAATGTAAACTTGGCTACACAGGAACTGAATTACAGAACAGAACAGGGTCTCAAATTTAGAAAACCAACTTATGCTTGCTTAAGGGTAAAGGTGAGTTGGGGTGCTGCATAAAACCAGAGATTGAAATGAGCACAGATAAAGTTCCTTAAGCCAAATATGGAATAGACAAGAGCTACTCCTTGCTCAACGAAATGGACTCAACACCCCATATTAAATGCCTAAGAATATACCCGACTAGTAAGTATCTTAAAACCTATGGATTGCTGTGTCTCCGAAAGAGAATCAAGCATGTGTACAGGGGCATAAACGCAGCAGTGATAGGATTGGAGACGTTCGGTGAGCAAATGAAGACTCTTTGAAGTCATATTGCATGGTACCTATTACACGGGTCTCAACTCTCCAGGTTTAAGGTATTCTTCCTTCAGCTAAAACATGCATGTGGAACCCAGAGTATGATCAACCGTGTGAACGGGAGACGTGTTCAAATATGTCTCAGTTTTCCTCCCCTGGTACTCGGGTGCAACATTCCAGACGCTTTACTAACACTCTCCCCACTTGGAGAGTCAGCGCCTTTAACCTCCTGTTTGGCCCAGTTTGCAATTTCTGCGGAAGATGAACAGGAATAGGGAGAACCAATGAGAGACTAGCTGGAGGTGTCTGGACGGGCAAATTTAACTCTCATTTCCCACCTGGAAGAGGAAATACCCAAAGGCTCAGCGTGCCGTGCCGGAACCAGATTAGGGCCTGAAGCCATCCTGCGGTGTTGCGGCCAGCTCAAAAGAAAGCGAGTTGAAGAAAGGAGCTCAGGGGCACTGTAATTCACAAACCTGCAGAGTTATAAATGACAGCTATCGTCCAAAAATATACTGAAGTAAGGCTGCCAAGAGGACTTGAAAGCGGGGCAGAATTACAGGAAACCGATTTCAGGAGGTAGACTGGAATTGCATTGAAAGCATAGGACAAGAGGCAGAACGTCCACAATGATGCACTTGGCCAAAAAGGGCGTATGCGTTTTTTCCTGAATATATTCAGGAAAAAACGCATACGCCCTTTTTGGCCAACCAAGCAAGCTTGCAAAGGAAATCTGCACTACAATGAAGTCTCACTTCCCCCCGGTCAAAAGGGCCATCTGAAAAAAGTGTAAAATCCAGAAAGGCAGGACAGGCCATGGAGAACTGGGAGCCTTGTTATGCTGATGGGCGGGATGTAAATTGCCAACAGACACTCGGGAGAAGTGTATGGTGTTTCCTGAAACATCTAAAAAACAAAGCAACAGAGCCTAAGGCACTTCCACTTATGGTCCTATAGCTTAGGGAAATTAAAATCAAAAAGACACAGCCACCCCAAAGTTTGGGACGCCTCTGTTTACAAGAACCTCGTTTACAGTACAAGTTCAACATCGCAGAAAGTGAAAAATGGATAAAGAAGTTGTGGTATTTACTTACAAAGCAATATCACTCAGCAATGAAATCTATGTCATCAGGCCCTTAGCAGCACAATGAGTGGATTCAGGTATGATGATTCTAACTGAAATAAGTCACACAGAAAAAGAAACATCATAAGATATCAGTAATACACGGAATGTAAACTTGGCTACACAGGAACTGAATTACAGAACAGAACAGGGTCTCAAATTTAGAAAACCAACTTATGCTTGCTTAAGGGGAAAGGTGAGTTGGGGTGCTGCATAAAACCAGAGATTGAAATGAGCACAGATAAAGTTCCTTAAGCCAAATATGGAATAGACAAGAGCTACTCCTTGCTCAACGAAATGGACTCAACACCGCATATTAAATGCCTAAGAATGTACCTGACTAGTAAGTATCTTAAAACCTATGGATTGCTATGTCTCCGAAAGAGAATCAAGCATGTGTACAGGGGCATAAACGCAGCAGTGATAGGATTGGAGAGGTTCGGTGAGCAAATGAAGACCCTTTGAAGTCATATTGCATGGTACCCATTCCATGGGTTTCAACTACCCAGGTTTAAGGTATTCTTCCTTCAGCTAAAACATGCATGTGGAACTTAGAGTATGATCAACCATGTGAACGGGAGACGTGTTCAAATATGTCTCAGTTTTCGTACCCTGGTACTCGGGTGCAACATTCCAGACGCTTTACTAACACTCTCCCCACTTGGAGAGTCAGTCCCTTTAACCTCCTGTTTGGCCCAGTTTGCAATTTCTGCGGAAGATAAACAGGAATAGCGAGAACCAATGAGACACTAGCTGGAGGTGTCTGGACGGGCAAATTTAACTCTCATTTCCCACCAGGAAGAGGAATTAACCAAAGGCTCAGCGTGCCGTACCGGAACAAGATTAGGGCCTGAAGCCATCCTGCGGTGTTGCGGCCAGGTCACAAGAAAGCGAGTTGAAGAAAGGAGCTCAGGGGCACTGTAATTCACAAACCTGCAGAGTTATAAATGACAGCTATCGTCCAAAAATATACTGAAGTAAGGCTGCCAAGAGGACTTGAAAGCGGGGCAGAATTGCAGGAAACCGATTTCAGGAGGTAGACTGGAATTGCATTGAAAGCATAGGAAAAGAGGCAGAACGTCCACAATGATGCACTTGGCCAAAAAGGGCGTATGCGTTTTTTCCTGAATATATTCAGGAAAAAACGCATACGCCCTTTTTGGCCAACCAAGCAAACTTGCAAAGGAAATCGGCACTACAATGAAGTCTCACTTCCCCCCGGTCAAAAGGGCCATCTGAAAAAAGTGTAAAATCCAGAAAGGCAGGACAGGCCATGGAGAACTGGGAGCCTTGTTATGCTGATGGGCGGGATGTAAATTGCCAACAGACACTCGGGAGAAGTGTATGGTGTTTCCTGAAACATCTAAGAAACAAAGCAACAGAGCCTAGGGCACTTCCACTTATGGTCCTATAGCTTAGGGAAATTAAAATCAAAAAGACACAGCCACCCCAAAGTTTGGGACGCCTCTGTTTACAAGAACCTCGTTTACCGTACAGGTTCAATATCACAGAAAGTGAAAAATGGATAAAGAACTTGTGGTACTTACGTACAATGCAGTATCACTCAGCAATGAAATCTATGTCATCAGGCCCGTAGCAGCATAATGAGTGGATTCAGGTACGATGATTCTAACTGAAATAAATCACACAGAAAAAGAAACATCATAAGATATCACTAATACACGGAATGTAAACTTGGCTACACAGGAACTGAATTCCAAAACAGAACAGGGTCTCAAATTTAGAAAACCAACTTATGCTTGCTTAAGGGGAAAGGTGAGTTGGGGTGCTGCATAAAACCAGAGAATGAAATGAGCACAGATAAAGTTCCTTAAGCCAAATATGCAATAGACAAGAGCTACTCCTTGCTCAAGGAAATGGACTCAACACCCCATATTAAACGCCTAAGAATGTACCTGACTAGTAAGTATCTTAAAACCTATGGATTGCTATGTCTCCGAAAGAGAATCAAGCGTGTGTACAGGGGCATAAACGCAGCAGTGATAGGATTGGAGAGGTTCGGTGAGCAAATGAAGACCCTTTGAAATCATATTGCATGGTACCCATTCCACGGGCCTCAACTCTCCAGGTTTAAGGTATTCTTCCTTCAGCTAAAACGTGCATGTGGAACCCAGAGTATGATCAACCGTGTGAACGGGAGACGTGTTCAAATATGTCTCAGTTTTCCTCCCCTGGTACTCGGGTGCAACTTTCCAAATGCTTTACTAACACTCTCCCCACTTGGAGAGTCAGCGCCTTTAACCTCCTGTTTGGCCCAGTTTGCAATTTCTGCGGAAGATGAACAGGAATAGGGAGAACCAATGAGAGACTAGCTGGAGGTGTCTGGACGGGCAAATTTAACTCTCATTTCCCACCAGGAAGAGGCAATACCCAAAGGCTCAGCGTGCCGTGCCGGAACAAGATTAGGGCCTGAAGCCATCCTGCGGTGTTGCGGCCAGCTCAAAAGAAAGCGAGTTGAAGAAAGGAGCTCAGGGGCACTGTAATTCACAAACCTGCAGAGTTATAAATGACAGCTATCGTCCAAAAATATACTGAAGTAAGGCTGCCAAGAGGACTTGAAAGCGGGGCAGAATTGCAGGAAACCGATTTCAGGAGGTAGACTGGAATTGCATTGAAAGCATAGGAAAAGAGGCAGAACGTCCACAATGATGCACTTGGCCAAAAAGGGCGTATGCGTTTTTTCCTGAATATATTCAGGAAAAAATGCATACGCCCTTTTTGGCCAACCAAGCAAGCTTGCAAAGGAAATCTGCACTACAATGAAGTCTCACTTCCCCCCGGTCAAAAGGGCCATCTGAAAAAAGTGTAAAATCCAGAAAGGCAGGACAGGCCATGGAGAACTGGGAGCCTTGTTATGCTGATGGGCGGGATGTAAATTGCCAACAGACACTCGGGAGAAGTGTATGGTGTTTCCTGAAACATCTAAAAAACAAAGCAACAGAGCCTAAGGCACTTCCACTTATGGTCCTATAGCTTAGGGAAATTAAAATCAAAAAGACACAGCCACCCCAAAGTTTGGGACGCCTCTGTTTACAAGAACCTCGTTTACAGTACAAGTTCAACATCGCAGAAAGTGAAAAATGGATAAAGAAGTTGTGGTATTTACTTACAAAGCAATATCACTCAGCAATGAAATCTATGTCATCATGCCCTTAGCAGCACAATGAGTGGATTCAGGTATGATGATTCTAACTGAAATAAGTCACACAGAAAAAGAAACATCATAAGATATCAGTAATACACGGAATGTAAACTTGGCTACACAGGAACTGAATTACAGAACAGAACAGGGTCTCAAATTTAGAAAACCAACTTATGCTTGCTTAAGGGGAAAGGTGAGTTGGGGTGCTGCATAAAACCAGAGATTGAAATGAGCACAGATAAAGTTCCTTAAGCCAAATATGGAATAGACAAGAGCTACTCCTTGCTCAACGAAATGGACTCAACACCGCATATTAAAGGCCTAAGAATGTACCTGACTAGTAAGTATCTTAAAACCTATGGATTGCTATGTCTCCGAAAGAGAATCAAGCATGTGTACAGGGGCATAAACGCAGCAGTGATAGGATTGGAGAGGTTCGGTGAGCAAATGAAGACCCTTTGAAGTCATATTGCATGGTACCCATTCCATGGGTTTCAACTACCCAGGTTTAAGGTATTCTTCCTTCAGCTAAAACATGCATGTGGAACTTAGAGTATGATCAACCATGTGAACGGGAGACGTGTTCAAATATGTCTCAGTTTTCGTACCCTGGTACTCGGGTGCAACATTCCAGACGCTTTACTAACACTCTCCCCACTTGGAGAGTCAGTCCCTTTAACCTCCTGTTTGGCCCAGTTTGCAATTTCTGCGGAAGATAAACAGGAATAGCGAGAACCAATGAGACACTAGCTGGAGGTGTCTGGACGGGCAAATTTAACTCTCATTTCCCACCAGGAAGAGGAATTAACCAAAGGCTCTGCGTGCCGTACCGGAACCAGATTAGGGCCTGAAGCCATCCTGCGGTGTTGCGGCCAGGTCACAAGAAAGCGAGTTGAAGAAAGGAGCTCAGGGGCACTGTAATTCACAAACCTGCAGAGTTATAAATGACAGCTATCATCCAAAAATATACTGAAGTAAGGCTGGCAAGAGGACTTGAAAGCGGGGCAGAATTGCAGGAAACCGATTTCAGGAGGTAGACTGGAATTGCATTGAAAGCATAGGAAAAGAGGCAGAACGTCCACAATGATGCACTTGGCCAAAAAGGGCGTATGCGTTTTTTCCTGAATATATTCAGGAAAAAACGCATACGCCCTTTTTGGCCAACCAAGCAAACTTGCAAAGGAAATCTGCACTACAATGAAGTCTCACTTCCCCCCGGTCAAAAGGGCCATCTGAAAAAAGTGTAAAATCCAGAAAGGCAGGACAGGCCATGGAGAACTGGGAGCCTTGTTATGCTGATGGGCGGGATGTAAATTGCCAACAGACACTCGGGAGAAGTGTATGGTGTTTCCTGAAACATCTAAGAAACAAAGCAACAGAGCCTAGGGCACTTCCACTTATGGTCCTATAGCTTAGGGAAATTAAAATCAAAAAGACACAGCCACCCCAAAGTTTGGGACGCCTCTGTTTACAAGAACCTCGTTTACCGTACAGGTTCAATATCACAGAAAGTGAAAAATGGATAAAGAACTTGTGGTACTTACGTACAATGCAGTATCACTCAGCAATGAAATCTATGTCATCAGGCCCGTAGCAGCATAATGAGTGGATTCAGGTACGATGATTCTAACTGAAATAAATCACACAGAAAAAGAAACATCATAAGATATCACTAATACACGGAATGTAAACTTGGCTACACAGGAACTGAATTACAGAACAGAACAGGGTCTCAAATTTAGAAAACCAACTTATGCTTGCTTAAGGGGAAAGGTGAGTTGGGGTGCTGCATAAAACCAGAGAATGAAATGAGCACAGATAAAGTTCCTTAAGCCAAATATGCAATAGACAAGAGCTACTCCTTGCTCAAGGAAATGGACTCAACACCCCATATTAAACGCCTAAGAATGTACCTGACTAGTAAGTATCTTAAAACCTATGGATTGCTATGTCTCCGAAAGAGAATCAAGCGTGTGTACAGGGGCATAAACGCAGCAGTGATAGGATTGGAGAGGTTCGGTGAGCAAATGAAGACCCTTTGAAGTCATATTGCATGGTACCCATTCCACGGGCCTCAACTCTCCAGGTTTAAGGTATTCTTCCTTCAGCTAAAACGTGCATGTGGAACCCAGAGTATGATCAACCGTGTGAACGGGAGACGTGTTCAAATATGTCTCAGTTTTCCTCCCCTGGTACTCGGGTGCAACTTTCCAAATGCTTTACTAACACTCTCCCCACTTGGAGAGTCAGCGCCTTTAACCTCCTGTTTGGCCCAGTTTGCAATTTCTGCGGAAGATGAACAGGAATAGCGAGAACCAATGAGAGACTAGCTGGAGGTGTCTGGACGGGCAAATTTAACTCTCATTTCCCACCAGGAAGAGGAAATAACCAAAGGCTCAGCGTGCCTTGCCGGAACCAGATTAGGGCCTGAAGCCATCCTGCGGTGTTGCGGCCAGCTCACAAGAAAACGAGTTGAAGAAAGGAGCTCAGGGGCACTGTAATTCACAAACCTGCAGAGTTATAAATGACAGCTATCGTCCAAAAATATACTGAAGTAAGGCTGCCAAGAGGACTTGAAAGCAGGGCAGAATTGCAGGAAACCGATTTCAGGAGGTAGACTGGAATTGCATTGAAAGCATAGGAAAAGAGGCAGAACGTCCACAATGATGCACTTGGCCAAAAAGGGCGTATGCGTTTTTTCCTGAATATATTCAGGAAAAAACGCATACGCCCTTTTTGGCCAACCAAGCAAGCTTGCAAAGGAAATCGGCACTACAATGAAGTCTCACTTCCCCCCGGTCAAAAGGGCCATCTGAAAAAAGTGTAAAATCCAGAAAGGCAGGACAGGCCATGGAGAACTGGGAGCCTTGTTATGCTGATGGGTGGGATGTAAATTGCCAACAGACACTCGGGAGAACTGTATGGTGTTTCGTGAAATATCTAAAAAACAAAGCAACAGAGCCTAGGGCACTTCCACTTATGGTCCTATAGCTTAGGGAAATTAAAATCAAAAAGACACAGCCACCCCGAAGTTTGGGACACCACTGTTTACAAGAACCTCGTTTACAGTACAAGTTCAACATCGCAGAAAGTGAAAAATGGATAAAGAAGTTGTGGTATTTACTTACAAAGCAATATCACTCAGCAATGAAATCTATGTCATCAGGCCCTTAGCAGCACAATGAGTGGATTCAGGTATGATGATTCTAACTGAAATAAGTCACTCAGAAAAAGAAACATCATAAGATATCACTAATACACGGAATGTAAACTTGGCTACACAGGAACTGAATTACAGAACAGAACAGGGTCTCAAATTTAGAAAACCAACTTATGCTTGCTTAAGGGGAAAGGTGAGTTGGGGTGCTGCATAAAACCAGAGATTGAAATGAGCACAGATAAAGTTCCTTAAGCCAAATATGGAATAGACAAGAGCTACTCCTTGCTCAACGAAATGGACTCAACACCGCATATTAAACGCCTAAGAATGTACCTGACTAGTAAGTATCTTAAAACCTATGGATTGCTATGTCTCCGAAAGAGAATCAAGCATGTGTACAGGGGCATAAACGCAGCAGTGATAGGATTGGAGAGGTTCGGTGAGCAAATGAAGACCCTTTGAAGTCATATTGCATGGTACCCATTCCATGGGTTTCAACTACCCAGGTTTAAGGTATTCTTCCTTCAGCTAAAACATGCATGTGGAACCCAGAGTATAATCAACCGTGTGAACGGGAGACGTGTTCAAATATGTCTCAGTTTTCCTCCCCTGGTACTCGGGTGCAACATTCCAGACGCTTTACTAACACTCTCCCCACTTGGAGAGTCAGCGCCTTTAACCTCCTGTTTGACCCAGTTTGCAATTTCTGCGGAAGATGAACAGGAATAGCGAGAACCAATGAGAGACTAGCTGGAGGTGTCTGGACGGGCAAAATTAACTCTCATTTCCCACCAGAAAGAGGAAATAACCAAAGGCCCAACGTGCCTTCCCGGAACCAGATTAGGGCCTGAAGCCATCCTGCGGTGTTGCGGCCAGCTCACAAGAAAGCGAGTTGAAGAAAGGAGCTCAGGGGCACTGTAATTCACAAACCTGCAGAGTTATAAATGACAGCTATCGTCCAAAAATATACTGAAGTAAGGCTGCCAAGAGGACTTGAAAGCGGGGCAGAATTACAGGAAACCGATTTCAGGAGGTAGACTGGAATTGCATTGAAAGCATAGGAAAAGAGGCAGAACGTCCACAATGATGCACTTGGCCAAAAAGGGCGTATGCGTTTTTTCCTGAATATATTCAGGAAAAAACGCATACGCCCTTTTTGGCCAACCAAGCAAGCTTGCAAAGGAAATCTGCACTACAATGAAGTGTCACTTCCCCCCGGTCAAAAGGGCCATCTGAAAAAAGTGTAAAATCCAGAAAGGCAGGACAGGCCATGGAGAACTGGGAGCCTTGTTATGCTGATGGGCGGGATGTAAATTGCCAACAGACACTCGGGAGAAGTGTATGGTGTTTCCTGAAACATCTAAAAAACAAAGCAACAGAGCCTAGGGCACTTCCACTTATGGTCCTATAGCTTAGGGAAATTAAAATCAAAAAGACACAGCCACCCCAAAGTTTGGGACGCCTCTGTTTACAAGAACCTCGTTTACAGTACAAGTTCAACATCGCAGAAAGTGAAAAATGGATAAAGAAGTTGTGGTATTTACTTACAAAGCAATATCACTCAGCAATGAAATCTATGTCATCAGGCCCTTAGCAGCACAATGAGTGGATTTAGGTATGATGATTCTAACTGAAATAAGTCACACAGGAAAAGAAACATCATAAGATATCACTAATACACGGAATGTAAACTTGGCTGCACAGGAACTGAATTCCAAAACAGAACAGGGTCTCAAATTTAGAAAACCAACTTATGCTTGCTTAAGGGGAAAGGTGAGTTGGGGTGCTGCATAAAACCAGAGATTGAAATGAGCACAATAAAGTTCCTTAAGCCAAATATGGAATAGACAAGAGCTACTCCTTGCTCAACGAAATGGACTCAACACCCCATATTAAACGCCTAAGAATGTACCTGACTAGTAAGTATCTTAAAACCTATGGATTGCTATGTCTCCGAAAGAGAATCAAGCATGTGTACAGGGGCATAAACGCAGCAGTGATAGGATTGGAGAGGTTCGGTGAGCAAATGAAGACCCTCTGAAGTCATATTGCATGGTACCCATTCCACGGGCCTCAACTCTCCCGGTTTAAGGTATTCTTCCTTCAGCTAAAACATGTATGTGGAACCCATAGTATGATCAACCATGTGAACGGGAGACGTGTTCAAATATGTCTCAATTTGCCTCCCCTGGTACTCGGGTGCAACATTCCAGACGCTTTACTAACACTCTCCCCACTTGGAGAGTCAGCGCCTTTAACCTCCTGTTTGGCCCAGTTTGCAAATTCTGAGGAAGATGAACAGGAATAGCGAGAACCAATGACAGACTAGCTGGAGGTGTCTGGACGGGCAAATTTAACTCTCATTTCCCACCAGGAAGAGGAAATAACCAAAGGCTCAGCGTGCCGTGCCGGAACCAGATTAGGGCCTGAAGCCATCCTGCGGTGTTGCGGCCAGCTCACAAGAAAGCGAGTTGAAGAAAGGAGCTCAGGGGCACTGTAATTCACAAACCTGCAGAGTTATAAATGACAGCTATCGTCCAAACATATACTGAAGTAAGGCTGCCAAGAGGACTTGAAAGCGGGGCAGAATTGCAGGAAACCGATTTCAGGAGGTAGACTGGAATTGCATTGAAAGCATAGGAAAAGAGGCAGAACGTCCACAATGATGCACTTGGCCAAAAAGGGCGTATGCGTTTTTTCCTGAATATATTCAGGAAAAAACGCATACGCCCTTTATGGCCAACCAAGCAAGCTTGCAAAGGAAATCTGCACTACAATGAAGTCTCACTTCCCCATGGTCAAAAGGGCCATCTGAAAAAAGTGTAAAATCCAGAAAGGCAGGACAGGCCATGGAGAACTGGGAGCCTTGTTATGCTGATGGGCGGGATGTAAATTGCCAACAGACACTCGGGAGAAGTGTATGGTGTTTCCTGAAACATCTAAAAAACAAAGCAACAGAGCCTAGGGCACTTCCACTTATGGTCCTATAGCTTAGGGAAATTAAAATCAAAAAGACACAGCCACCCCAAAGTTTGGGACGCCTCTGTTTACAAGAACCTCGTTTACAGTACAAGTTCAACATCGCAGAAAGTGAAAAATGGATAAAGAAGTTGTGGTATTTACTTACAAAGCAATATCACTCAGCAATGAAATCTATGTCATCAGGCCCTTAGCAGCACAATGAGTGGATTCAGGTATGATGATTCTAACTGAAATAAGTCACACAGAAAAAGAAACATCATAAGATATCAGTAATACACGGAATGTAAACTTGGCTACACAGGAACTGAATTTCAAAACAGAACAGGGTCTCAAATTTAGAAAACCAACTTATGCTTGCTTAAGGGGAAAGGTGAGTTGGGGTGCTGCATAAAACCAGAGATTGAAATGAGCACAGATAAAGTTCCTTAAGCCAAATATGGAATAGACAAGAGCTACACCTTGCTCAACGAAATGGACTCAACACCCCATATTAAACGCCTAAGAATGTACCTGACTAGTAAGTATCTTAAAACCTATGGATTGCTATGTCTCCGAAAGAGAATCAAGCATGTGTACAGGGGCATAAACGCAGCAGTGATAGGATTGGAGAGGTTCGGTGAGCAAATGAAGACCCTTTGAAGTCATATTGCATGGTACCCATTCCACGGGTTTCAACTACCCAGGTTTAAGGTATTCTTCCTTCAGCTAAAACATGCATGTGGAACCCAGAGTATGATCAACCATGTGATCGGGAGACGTGTTCAAATATGTCTCAGTTTTCATACCGTGGTACTCGGGTGCAACATTAAAGACGCTTTACTAACACTCTCCCGACTTGGAGAGTCAGTCCCTTTAACCTCCTGTTTGGCCCAGTTTGCAATTTCTGCGGAAGATGAACAGGAATAGCGAGAACCAATGAGAGACTAGCTGGAGGTGTCTGGACGGGCAAATTTAACTCTCATTTCCCACCAGGAAGAGGAATTAACCAAAGGCTCAGCGTGCCGTGCCAGAACCAGATTAGGGCCTGAAGCCATCCTGCGGTGTTGCGGCCAGCTCACAAGAAAGCGAGTTGAAGAAAGGAGCTCAGGGGCACTGTAATTCACAAACCTGCAGAGTTATAAATGACAGCTATCGTCCAAAAATATACTGAAGTAAGGCTGCCAAGAGGACTTGAAAGCGGGGCAGAATTGCAGGAAACCGATTTCAGGAGGTAGACTGGAATTGCATTGAAAGCATAGGAAAAGAGGCAGAACGTCCACAATGATGCACTTGGCCAAAAAGGGCGTATGCGTTTTTTCCTGAATATATTCAGGAAAAAACGCATACGCCCTTTTTGGCCAACCAAGCAAACTTGCAAAGGAAATCTGCACTACAATGAAGTCTCACTTCCCCCCGGTCAAAAGGGCCATCTGAAAAAAGTGTAAAATCCAGAAAGGCAGGACAGGCCATGGAGAACTGGGAGCCTTGTTATGCTGATGGACGGGATGTAAATTGCCAACAGACACTCGGGAGAAGTGTATGATGTTTCCTGAAACATCTAAAAAACAAAGCAACAGAGCCTAGGGCACTTCCACTTATGGTCCTATAGCTTAGGGAAATTAAAATCAAAAAGACACAGCCACCCCAAAGTTTGGGACGCCTCTGTTTACAAGAACCTCGTTTACAGTACAAGTTCAACATCGCAGAAAGTGAAAAATGGATAAAGAAGTTGTGGTATTTACTTACAAAGCAATATCACTCAGCAATGAAATCTATGTCATCAGGCCCTTAGCAGCACAATGAGTGGATTCAGGTATGATGATTCTAACTGAAATAAATCACACAGAAAAAGAAACATCATAAGATATCAGTAATACACGGAATGTAAACTTGGCTACACAGGAACTGAATTCCAAAACAGAACAGGGTCTCAAATTTAGAAAACCAACTTATGCTTGCTTAAGGGGAAAGGTGAGTTGGGGTGCTGCATAAAACCAGAGATTGAAATGAGCACAGATAAAGTTCCTTAAGCCAAATATGGAATAGACAAGAGCTATTCCTTGCTCAACGAAATGGACTCAAAACCCCATATTAAACGCCTAAGAATGTACCTGACTAGTAAGTATCTTAAAACCTATGGATTGCTATGTCTCCGAAAGAGAATCAAGCATGTGTACAGGGGCATAAACGCAGCAGTGATAAGATTGGAGAGGTTCGGTGAGCAAATGAAGACCCTTTGAAGTCATATTGCATGGTACCCATTCCACGGGTTTCAACTACCCAGGTTTAAGGTATTCTTCCTTCAGCTAAAACATGCATGTGGAACCTAGAGTATGATCAACCATGTGATCGGGAGACGTGTTCAAATATGTCTCAGTTTTCGTACCCTGGTACTCGGGTGCAACATTCCAGACGCTTTACTAACACTCTCCCGACTTGGAGAGTCAGCGCCTTTAACCTCCTGTTTGGCCCAGTTTGCAATTTCTGCGGAAGATGAACAGGAATAGCGAGAACCAATGAGAGACTAGCTGGAGGTGTCTGGACGGGCAAATTTAACTCTCATTTCCCACCAGGAAGAGGAAATAACCAAAGGCTCAGCGTGCCGTGCCGGAACCAGATTAGGGCCTGAAGCCATCCAGCGGTGTTGCGGCCAGCTCAAAAGAAAGCGAGTTGAAGAAAGGAGCTCAGGGGCACTGTAATTCACAAACCTGCAGAGTTATAAATGACAGCTATCGTCCAAAAATATACTGAAGTAAGGCTGCCAAGAGGACTTGAAAGCGGGGCAGAATTGCAGGAAACCGATTTCAGGAGGTAGACTGGAATTGCATTGAAATCATAGGAAAAGAGGCAGAACGTCCACAATGATGCACTTGGCCAAAAAGGGCGTATGCGTTTTTTCCTGAATATATTCAGGAAAAAACGCATACGCCCTTTTTGGCCAACCAAGCAAGCTTGCAAAGGAAATCTGCACTACAATGAAGTCTCACTTCCCCCCGGTCAAAAGGGCCATCTGAAAAAAGTGTAAAATCCAGAAAGGCAGGACAGGCCATGGAGAACTGGGAGCCTTGTTATGCTGATGGGCGGGATGTAAATTGCCAACAGACACTCGGGAGAAGTGTATGGTGTTTCCTGAAACATCTAAAAAACAAAGCAACAGAGCCTAGGGCACTTCCACTTATGGTCCTATAGCTTAGGGAAATTAAAATCAAAAAGACACAGCCACCCCAAAGTTTGGAATGGCTCTGTTTACAAGAACCTCGTTTACAGTACAAGGTGAACATCGCAGAAAGTGAAAAATGGATAAAGAAGTTGTGGTATTTACTTACAAAGCAATATCACTCAGCAATGAAATCTATGTCATCAGGCCCTTAGCAGCACAATGAGTGGATTCAGGTATGATGATTCTAACTGAAATAAGTCACACAGAAAAAGAAACATCATAAGATATCAGTAATACACGGAATGTAAACTTGGCTACACAGGAACTTAATTACAGAACAGAACAGGGTCTCAAATTTAGAAAACCAACTTATGCTTGCTTAAGGGGAAAGGTGAGTTGGGGTGCTGCATAAAACCAGAGATTGAAATGAGCACAGATAAAGTTCCTTAAGCCAAATATGGAATAGACAAGAGCTACTCCTTGCTCAACGAAATGGACTCAACACCCCATATTAAACGCCTAAGAATGTACCTGACTAGTAAGTATCTTAAAACCTATGGATTGCTATGTCTCCAAAAGAGAATCAAGCGTGTGTACAGGGGCATAAATGCAGCAGTGATAGGATTGGAGAGGTTCGGTGAGCAAATGAAGACCCTTTGAAGTCATATTGCATGGTACCCATTCCACGGGTCTCAACTCTCCAGGTTTAAGGTATTCTTCCTTCAGCTAAAACATGCATGTGGAACCCAGAGTATGATCAACGGTGTGAACGGGAGACGTGTTCAAATATGTCTCAGTTTTCCTCCCCTAGTACTCGGGTGCAACATTCCAGACGCTTTACTAACACTCTCCCCACTTGGAGAGTCAGCGCCTTTAACCTCCTGTTTGGCCCAGTTTGCAATTTCTGCGGAAGATGAACAGGAATAGGGAGAACCAATGAGAGACTAGCTGGAGGTGTCTGGACGGGCAAATTTAACTCTCATTTCCCACCAGGAAGAGGAAATAACTAAAGGCTCAGCGTGCCGTGCCGGAACCAGATTAGGGCCTGAAGCCATCCTTCGGTGTTGCGGCCAGCTCAAAAGAAAGCGAGTTGAAGAAAGGAGCTCAGGGGCACTGTAATTCACAAACCTGCAGAGTTATAAATGACAGCTATCGTCCAAAAATATACTGAAGTAAGGCTGCCAGGAGGACTTGAAAGCGGGGCAGAATTGCAGGAAACCGATTTCAGGAGGTAGACTGGAATTGCATTGAAATCATAGGAAAAGAGGCAGAACGTCCTCAATGATGCACTTGGCCAAAAAGGGCGTATGCGTTTTTTCCTGAATATATTCAGGAAAAAACGCATACGCCCTTTTTGGCCAACCAAGCAAGCTTGCAAAGGAAATCTGCACTACAA
Organism: Grampus griseus; assembly: GCF_964374135.1. Classification (NCBI taxonomy): domain Eukaryota; kingdom Metazoa; phylum Chordata; class Mammalia; order Artiodactyla; family Delphinidae; genus Grampus; species Grampus griseus. The sequence continues at coordinate 423,471 of NC_139002.1, forward strand.
TGAAGTCTCACTTCCCCCCGGTCAAAAGGGCCATCTGAAAAAAGTGTAAAATCCAGAAAGGCAGGACAGGCCATGGAGAACTGGGAGCCTTGTTATGCTGATGGGCGGGATGTAAATTGCCAACAGACACTCGGGAGAAGTGTATGGTGTTTCCTGAAACATCTAAAAAACAAAGCAACAGAGCCTAGGGCACTTCCACTTATGGTCCTATAGCTTAGGGAAATTAAAATCAAAAAGACACAACCACCCCAAAGTTTGGGACGCCTCTGTTTACAAGAACCTCGTTTACCGTACAAGTGCAATATCACAGAAAGTGAAAAATGGATAAAGAACTTGTGGTACTTACGTACAATGCAGTATCACTCAGCAATGAAATCTATGTCATCAGGCCCGTAGCAGCATAATGAGTGGATTCAGGTACGATGATTCTAACTGAAATAAGTCACACAGAAAAACAAACATCATAAGATATCACTAATACACGGAATGTAAACTTGGCTACACAGGAACTGAATTCCAAAACAGAACAGGGTCTCAAATTTAGAAAACCAACTTATGCTTGCTTAAGGGGAAAGGTGAGTTGGGGTGCTGCATAAAACCAGAGATTGAAATGAGCACAGATAAAGTTCCTTAAGCCAAATATGGAATAGACAAGAGCTACACCTTGCTCAACGAAATGGACTCAACACCCCATATTAAACGCCTAAGAATGTACCTGACTAGTAAGTATCTTAAAACCTATGGATTGCTATGTCTCCGAAAGAGAATCAAGCGTGTGTACAGGGGCATAAACGCAGCAGTGATAGGATTGGAGAGGTTCGGTGAGCAAATGAAGACCCTTTGAAATCATATTGCATGGTACCCATACCACGGGTCTCAACTCTCCAGGTTTAAGGTATTCTTCCTTCAGCTAAAACATGCATGTGGAACCCAGAGTATGATCAACCGTGTGAACGGGAGACGTGTTCAAATATGTCTCAGTTTTCGTACCCTGGTACTCGGGTGTAACATTCCAGACGCTTTACTGACACTCTCCCGACTTGGAGAGTCAGCGCCTTTAACCTCCTGTTTGGTCCAGTTTGCAATTTCTGCGGAAGATGAACAGGAATAGGGAGAACCAATGAGAGACTAGCTGGAGGTGTCTGGACGGGCAAATTTAACTCTCATTTCCCACCAGGAAGAGGAAATAAGCAAAGGCTCAGCGTGCCGTGCCGGAAACAGATTAGGGCCTGAAGCCATCCTGCGGTGTTGCGGCCAGCTCACAAGAAAGCGAGTTGAAGAAAGGAGCTCAGGGGCACTGTAATTCACAAACCTGCAGAGTTATAAATGACAGCTATCGTCCAAAAATATACTGAAGTAAGGCTGCCAAGAGGACTTGAAAGCGGGGCAGAATTGCAGGAAACCGATTTCAGGAGGTAGACTGGAATTGCATTGAAATCATAGGAAAAGAGGCAGAACGTCCACAATGATGCACTTGGCCAAAAAGGGCGTATGCGTTTTTTCCTGAATATATTCAGGAAAAAACGCATACGCCCTTTTTGGCCAACCAAGCAAGCTTGCAAAGGAAATCTGCACTACAATGAAGTCTCACTTCCCCCCGGTCAAAAGGGCCATCTGAAAAAAGTGTAAAATCCAGAAAGGCAGGACAGGCCATGGAGAACTGGGAGCCTTGTTATGCTGATGGGCGGGATGTAAATTGCCAACAGACACTCGGGAGAAGTGTATGGTGTTTCCTGAAACATCTAAAAAACAAAGCAACAGAGCCTAGGGCACTTCCACTTATGGTCCTATAGCTTAGGGAAATTAAAATCAAAAAGACACAGCCACCCCAAAGTTTGGAATGGCTCTGTTTACAAGAACCTCGTTTACAGTACAAGGTGAACATCGCAGAAAGTGAAAAATGGATAAAGAAGTTGTGGTATTTACTTACAAAGCAATATCACTCAGCAATGAAATCTATGTCATCAGGCCCTTAGCAGCACAATGAGTGGATTCAGGTATGATGATTCTAACTGAAATAAGTCACACAGAAAAAGAAACATCATAAGATATCAGTAATACACGGAATGTAAACTTGGCTACACAGGAACTTAATTACAGAACAGAACAGGGTCTCAAATTTAGAAAACCAACTTATGCTTGCTTAAGGGGAAAGGTGAGTTGGGGTGCTGCATAAAACCAAAGATTGAAATGAGCACAGATAAAGTTCCTTAAGCCAAATATGGAATAGACAAGAGCTACTCCTTGCTCAACGAAATGGAGTCAACACCCCATATTAAACGCCTAAGAATGTACCTGACTAGTAAGTATCTTAAAACCTATGGATTGCTATGTCTCCAAAAGAGAATCAAGCGTGTGTACAGGGGCATAAATGCAGCAGTGATAGGATTGGAGAGGTTCGGTGAGCAAATGAAGACCCTTTGAAGTCATATTGCATGGTACCCATTCCACGGGTCTCAACTCTCCAGGTTTAAGGTATTCTTCCTTCAGCTAAAACATGCATGTGGAACCCAGAGTATGATCAACGGTGTGAACGGGAGATGTGTTCAAATATGTCTCAGTTTTCCTCCCCTGGTACTCGGGTGCAACATTCCAGACGCTTTACTAACACTCTCCCCACTTGGAGAGTCAGCGCCTTTAACCTCCTGTTTGGCCCAGTTTGCAATTTCTGCGGAAGATGAACAGGAATAGGGAGAACCAATGAGAGACTAGCTGGAGGTGTCTGGACGGGCAAATTTAACTCTCATTTCCCACCAGGAAGAGGAAATAACCAAAGGCTCAGCGTGCCGTGCCGGAACCAGATTAGGGCCTGAAGCCATCCTTCGGTGTTGCGGCCAGCTCAAAAGAAAGCGAGTTGAAGAAAGGAGCTCAGGGGCACTGTAATTCACAAACCTGCAGAGTTATAAATGACAGCTATCGTCCAAAAATATACTGAAGTAATGCTGCCAAGAGGACTTGAAAGCGGGGCAGAATTGCAGGAAACCGATTTCAGGAGGTAGACTGGAATTGCATTGAAATCATAGGAAAAGAGGCAGAACGTCCTCAATGATGCACTTGGCCAAAAAGGGCGTATGCGTTTTTTCCTGAATATATTCAGGAAAAAACGCATACGCCCTTTTTGGCCAACCAAGCAAGCTTGCAAAGGAAATCTGCACTACAATGAAGTCTCACTTCCCCCCGGTCAAAAGGGCCATCTGAAAAAAGTGTAAAATCCAGAAAGGCAGGACAGGCCATGGAGAACTGGGAGCCTTGTTATGCTGATGGGCGGGATGTAAATTGCCAACAGACACTCGGGAGAAGTGTATGGTGTTTCCTGAAACATCTAAAAAACAAAGCAACAGAGCCTAGGGCACTTCCACTTATGGTCCTATAGCTTAGGGAAATTAAAATCAAAAAGACACAACCACCCCAAAGTTTGGGACGCCTCTGTTTACAAGAACCTCGTTTACCGTACAAGTGCAATATCACAGAAAGTGAAAAATGGATAAAGAACTTGTGGTACTTACGTACAATGCAGTATCACTCAGCAATGAAATCTATGTCATCAGGCCCGTAGCAGCATAATGAGTGGATTCAGGTACGATGATTCTAACTGAAATAAGTCACACAGAAAAACAAACATCATAAGATATCACTAATACACGGAATGTAAACTTGGCTACACAGGAACTGAATTCCAAAACAGAACAGGGTCTCAAATTTAGAAAACCAACTTATGCTTGCTTAAGGGGAAAGGTGAGTTGGGGTGCTGCATAAAACCAGAGATTGAAATGAGCACAGATAAAGTTCCTTAAGCCAAATATGGAATAGACAAGAGCTACACCTTGCTCAACGAAATGGACTCAACACCCCATATTAAACGCCTAAGAATGTACCTGACTAGTAAGTATCTTAAAACCTATGGATTGCTATGTCTCCGAAAGAGAATCAAGCGTGTGTACAGGGGCATAAACGCAGCAGTGATAGGATTGGAGAGGTTCGGTGAGCAAATGAAGACCCTTTGAAATCATATTGCATGGTACCCATACCACGGGTCTCAACTCTCCAGGTTTAAGGTATTCTTCCTTCAGCTAAAACATGCATGTGGAACCCAGAGTATGATCAACCGTGTGAACGGGAGACGTGTTCAAATATGTCTCAGTTTTCGTACCCTGGTACTCGGGTGTAACATTCCAGACGCTTTACTGACACTCTCCCGACTTGGAGAGTCAGCGCCTTTAACCTCCTGTTTGGTCCAGTTTGCAATTTCTGCGGAAGATGAACAGGAATAGGGAGAACCAATGAGAGACTAGCTGGAGGTGTCTGGACGGGCAAATTTAACTCTCATTTCCCACCAGGAAGAGGAAATAAGCAAAGGCTCAGCGTGCCGTGCCGGAAACAGATTAGGGCCTGAAGCCATCCTGCGGTGTTGCGGCCAGCTCACAAGAAAGCGAGTTGAAGAAAGGAGCTCAGGGGCACTGTAATTCACAAACCTGCAGAGTTATAAATGACAGCTATCGTCCAAAAATATACTGAAGTAAGGCTGCCAAGAGGACTTGAAAGCGGGGCAGAATTGCAGGAAACCGATTTCAGGAGGTAGACTGGAATTGCATTGAAATCATAGGAAAAGAGGCAGAACGTCCACAATGATGCACTTGGCCAAAAAGGGCGTATGCGTTTTTTCCTGAATATATTCAGGAAAAAACGCATACGCCCTTTTTGGCCAACCAAGCAAGCTTGCAAAGGAAATCTGCACTACAATGAAGTCTCACTTCCCCCCGGTCAAAAGGGCCATCTGAAAAAAGTGTAAAATCCAGAAAGGCAGGACAGGCCATGGAGAACTGGGAGCCTTGTTATGCTGATGGGCGGGATGTAAATTGCCAACAGACACTCGGGAGAAGTGTATGGTGTTTCCTGAAACATCTAAAAAACAAAGCAACAGAGCCTAGGGCACTTCCACTTATGGTCCTATAGCTTAGGGAAATTAAAATCAAAAAGACACAGCCACCCCAAAGTTTGGAATGGCTCTGTTTACAAGAACCTCGTTTACAGTACAAGGTGAACATCGCAGAAAGTGAAAAATGGATAAAGAAGTTGTGGTATTTACTTACAAAGCAATATCACTCAGCAATGAAATCTATGTCATCAGGCCCTTAGCAGCACAATGAGTGGATTCAGGTATGATGATTCTAACTGAAATAAGTCACACAGAAAAAGAAACATCATAAGATATCAGTAATACACGGAATGTAAACTTGGCTACACAGGAACTTAATTACAGAACAGAACAGGGTCTCAAATTTAGAAAACCAACTTATGCTTGCTTAAGGGGAAAGGTGAGTTGGGGTGCTGCATAAAACCAAAGATTGAAATGAGCACAGATAAAGTTCCTTAAGCCAAATATGGAATAGACAAGAGCTACTCCTTGCTCAACGAAATGGAGTCAACACCCCATATTAAACGCCTAAGAATGTACCTGACTAGTAAGTATCTTAAAACCTATGGATTGCTATGTCTCCAAAAGAGAATCAAGCGTGTGTACAGGGGCATAAATGCAGCAGTGATAGGATTGGAGAGGTTCGGTGAGCAAATGAAGACCCTTTGAAGTCATATTGCATGGTACCCATTCCACGGGTCTCAACTCTCCAGGTTTAAGGTATTCTTCCTTCAGCTAAAACATGCATGTGGAACCCAGAGTATGATCAACGGTGTGAACGGGAGATGTGTTCAAATATGTCTCAGTTTTCCTCCCCTGGTACTCGGGTGCAACATTCCAGACGCTTTACTAACACTCTCCCCACTTGGAGAGTCAGCGCCTTTAACCTCCTGTTTGGCCCAGTTTGCAATTTCTGCGGAAGATGAACAGGAATAGGGAGAACCAATGAGAGACTAGCTGGAGGTGTCTGGACGGGCAAATTTAACTCTCATTTCCCACCAGGAAGAGGAAATAACCAAAGGCTCAGCGTGCCGTGCCGGAACCAGATTAGGGCCTGAAGCCATCCTTCGGTGTTGCGGCCAGCTCAAAAGAAAGCGAGTTGAAGAAAGGAGCTCAGGGGCACTGTAATTCACAAACCTGCAGAGTTATAAATGACAGCTATCGTCCAAAAATATACTGAAGTAAGGCTGCCAAGAGGACTTGAAAGCGGGGCAGAATTGCAGGAAACCGATTTCAGGAGGTAGACTGGAATTGCATTGAAATCATAGGAAAAGAGGCAGAACGTCCTCAATGATGCACTTGGCCAAAAAGGGCGTATGCGTTTTTTCCTGAATATATTCAGGAAAAAACGCATACGCCCTTTTTGGCCAACCAAGCAAGCTTGCAAAGGAAATCTGCACTACAATGAAGTCTCACTTCCCCCCGGTCAAAAGGGCCATCTGAAAAAAGTGTAAAATCCAGAAAGGCAGGACAGGCCATGGAGAACTGGGAGCCTTGTTATGCTGATGGGCGGGATGTAAATTGCCAACAGACACTCGGGAGAAGTGTATGGTGTTTCCTGAAACATCTAAAAAACAAAGCAACAGAGCCTAGGGCACTTCCACTTATGGTCCTATAGCTTAGGGAAATTAAAATCAAAAAGACACAACCACCCCAAAGTTTGGGACGCCTCTGTTTACAAGAACCTCGTTTACCGTACAAGTGCAATATCACAGAAAGTGAAAAATGGATAAAGAACTTGTGGTACTTACGTACAATGCAGTATCACTCAGCAATGAAATCTATGTCATCAGGCCCGTAGCAGCATAATGAGTGGATTCAGGTACGATGATTCTAACTGAAATAAGTCACACAGAAAAACAAACATCATAAGATATCACTAATACACGGAATGTAAACTTGGCTACACAGGAACTGAATTCCAAAACAGAACAGGGTCTCAAATTTAGAAAACCAACTTATGCTTGCTTAAGGGGAAAGGTGAGTTGGGGTGCTGCATAAAACCAGAGATTGAAATGAGCACAGATAAAGTTCCTTAAGCCAAATATGGAATAGACAAGAGCTACTCCTTGCTCAACGAAATGGACTCAACACCCCATATTAAACGCCTAAGAATGTACCTGACTAGTAAGTATCTTAAAACCTATGGATTGCTATGTCTCCGAAAGAGAATCAAGCATGTGTACAGGGGCATAAACGCAGCAGTGATAAGATTGGAGAGGTTCGGTGAGCAAATGAAGACCCTTTGAAGTCATATTGCATGGTACCCATTCCACGGGTTTCAACTACCCAGGTTTAAGGTATTCTTCCTTCAGCTAAAACATGCATGTGGAACCTAGAGTATGATCAACCATGTGATCGGGAGACGTGTTCAAATATGTCTCAGTTTTCGTACCCTGGTACTCGGGTGCAACATTCCAGACGCTTTACTAACACTCTCCCGACTTGGAGAGTCAGCGCCTTTAACCTCCTGTTTGGCCCAGTTTGCAATTTCTGCGGAAGATGAACAGGAATAGGGAGAACCAATGAGAGACTAGCTGGAGGTGTCTGGACGGGCAAATTTAACTCTCATTTCCCACCAGGAAGAGGAAATAACCAAAGGCTCAGCGTGCCGTGCCGGAACCAGATTAGGGCCTGAAGCCATCCTTCGGTGTTGCGGCCAGCTCAAAAGAAAGCAAGTTGAAGAAAGGAGCTCAGGGGCACTGTAATTCACAAACCTGCAGAGTTATAAATGACAGCTATCGTCCAAAAATATACTGAAGTAAGGCTGCCAAGAGGACTTGAAAGCGGGGCAGAATTGCAGGAAACCGATTTCAGGAGGTAGACTGGAATTGCATTGAAAGCATAGGAAAAGAGGCAGAACGTCCACAATGATGCACTTGGCCAAAAAGGGCGTATGCGTTTTTTCCTGAATATATTCAGGAAAAAACGCATACGCCCTTTTTGGCCAACCAAGCAAGCTTGCAAAGGAAATCTGCACTACAATGAAGTCTCACTTCCCCCCGGTCAAAAGGGCCATCTGAAAAAAGTGTAAAATCCAGAAAGGCAGGACAGGCCATGGAGAACTGGGAGCCTTGTTATGCTGATGGGCGGGATGTAAATTGCCAACAGACACTCGGAAGAAGTGTATGGTGTTTCCTGAAACATCTAAAAAACAAAGCAACAGAGCCTAGGGCACTTCCACTTATGGTCCTATAGCTTAGGGAAATTAAAATCAAAAAGACACAACCACCCCAAAGTTTGGGACGCCTCTGTTTACAAGAACCTCGTTTACCGTACAAGTGCAATATCGCAGAAAGTGAAAAATGGATAAAGAACTTGTGGTACTTACGTACAATGCAGTATCACTCAGCAATGAAATCTATGTCATCAGGCCCGTAGCAGCATAATGAGTGGATTCAGGTACGATGATTCTAACTGAAATAAGTCACACAGAAAAAGAAACATCATAAGATATCACTAATACACGGAATGTAAACTTGGCTACACAGGAACTGAATTCCAAAACAGAACAGGGTCTCAAATTTAGAAAACCAACTTATGCTTGCTTAAGGGGAAAGGTGAGTTGGGGTGCTGCATAAAACCAGAGATTGAAATGAGCACAGATAAAGTTCCTTAAGCCAAATATGGAATAGACAAGAACTACACCTTGCTCAACGAAATGGACTCAACACCCCATATTAAACGCCTAAGAATGTACCTGACTAGTAAGTATCTTAAAACCTATGGATTGCTATGTCTCCGAAAGAGAATCAAGCGTGTGTACAGGGGCATAAACGCAGCAGTGATAGGATTGGAGAGGTTCGGTGAGCAAATGAAGACCCTTTGAAGTCATATTGCATGGTACCCATACCACGGGTCTCAACTCTCCAGGTTTAAGGTATTCTTCCTTCAGCTAAAACATGCATGTGGAACCCAGAGTATGATCAACCGTGTGAACGGGAGACGTGTTCAAATATGTCTCAGTTTTCCTCCCCTGGTACTCGGGTGTAACATTCCAGACGCTTTACTAACACTCTCCCGACTTGGAGAGTCAGCGCCTTTAACCTCCTCTTTGGTCCAGTTTGCAATTTCTGCGGAAGATGAACAGGAATAGGGAGAACCAATGAGAGACTAGCTGGAGGTGTCTGGACGGGCAAATTTAACTCTCATTTCCCACCAGGAAGAGGAAATAAGCAAAGGCTCAGCGTGCCGTGCCGGAAACAGATTAGGGCCTGAAGCCATCCTGCGGTGTTGCGGCCAGCTCACAAGAAAGCGAGTTGAAGAAAGGAGCTCAGGGGCACTGTAATTCACAAACCTGCAGAGTTATAAATGACAGCTATCGTCCAAAAATATACTGAAGTAAGGCTGCCAAGAGGACTTGAAAGCGGGGCAGAATTGCAGGAAACCGATTTCAGGAGGTAGACTGGAATTGCATTGAAAGCATAGGAAAAGAGGCAGAACGTCCACAATGATGCACTTGGCCAAAAAGGGCGTATGCGTTTTTTCCTGAATATATTCAGGAAAAAACGCATACGCCCTTTTTGGCCAACCAAGCAAGCTTGCAAAGGAAATCTGCACTACAATGAAGTCTCACTTCCCCCCGGTCAAAAGGGCCATCTGAAAAAAGTGTAAAATCCAGAAAGGCAGGACAGGCCATGGAGAACTGGGAGCCTTGTTATGCTGATGGGGGGGATGTAAATTGCCAACAGACACTCGGGAGAAGTGTATGGTGTTTCCTGAAACATCTAAAAAACAAAGGAACAGAGCCTAGGGCACTTCCACCTATGGTCCTATAGCTTACGGAAATTAAAATCAAAAAGACACAGCCACCCCAAAGTTTGGGACGCCTCTGTTTACAAGAACCTCATTTACCGTACAAGTTCAATATCACAGAAAGTGAAAAATGGATAAAGAACTTGTGGTACTTACGTACAATGCAGTATCACTCAGCAATGAAATCTATGTCATCAGGCCCGTAGCAGGATAATGAGTGGATTCAGGTACGATGATTCTAACTGAAATAAGTCACACAGAAAAAGAAACATCATAAGATATCACTAATACACGGAATGAAACTTGGCCACACAGGAACTGAATTCCAAAACAGAACAGGGTCTCAAATTTAGAAAACCAACTTATGCTTGCTTAAGGGGAAAGGTGAGTTGGGGTGCTGCATAAAACCAGAGATTGAAATGAGCACAGATAAAGTTCCTTAAGCCAAATATGGAATAGACAAGAGCTACTCCTTGCTCAACGAAATGGACTCAACACCGCATATTAAACGCCTAAGAATGTACCTGACTAGTAAGTATCTTAAAACCTATGGATTGCTATGTCTCCGAAAGAGAATCAAGCATGTCTACAGGGGCATAAACGCAGCAGTGATAGGATTGGAGAGGTTCGGTGAGCAAATGAAGACCCTTTGAAGCCATATTGCATGGTACCCATTCCACGGGTTTCAACTACCCAGGTTTAAGGTATTCTTCCTTCAGCTAAAACATGCATGTGGAACCTAGAGTATGATCAACCATGTGATCGGGAGACGTGTTCAAATATGTCTCAGTTTTCATACCCTGGTACTCGGGTGCAACATTCCAGACGCTTTACTAACACTCTCCCGACTTGGAGAGTCAGTCCCTTTAACCTCCTGTTTGGCCCAGTTTGCAATTTCTGCGGAAGATGAACAGGAATAGGGAGAACCAATGAGAGACTAGCTGGAGGTGTCTGGACGGGCAAATTTAACTCTCATTTCCCACCAGGAAGAGGAAATAACCAAAGGCTCAGCGTGCCGTGCCGGAACCAGATTAGAGCCTGAAGCCATGCTGCAGTGTTGCAGCCAGGTCACAAGAAAGCGAGTTGAAGAAAGGAGCTCAGGGGCACTGTAATTCACAAACCTGCAGAGTTATAAATGACAGCTATCGTCCAAAAATATACTGAAGTAAGGCTGCCAAGAGGACTTGAAAGCGGGGCAGAATTGCAGGAAACCGATTTCAGGAGGTAGACTGGAATTGCATTGAAAGCATAGGAAAAGAGGCAGAACGTCCACAATGATGCACTTGGCCAAAAAGGGCGTATGCGTTTTTTCCTGAATATATTCTGAAAAAAACGCATACGCCCTTTTTGGCCAACCAAGCAAGCTTGCAAAGGAAATCTGCACTACAATGAAGTCTCACTTCCCCCCGGTCGAAAGGGCCATCTGAATAAAGTGTAAAATCCAGAAAGGCAGGACAGGCCATGGAGAAATGGGAGCCTTGTTATGCTGATGGGCGGGATGTAAATTGCCAACAGACACTCGGGAGAAGTGTATGGTGTTTCCTGAAACATCTAAAAAACAAAGCAACAGAGCCTAGGGCACTTCCACTTATGGTCCTATAGCTTAGGGAAATTAAAATCAAAAAGACACAGCCACCCCAAAGTTTGGAACGGCTGTGTTTACAAGAACCTCATTTACAGTACAAGTTCAACATCGCAGAAAGTGAAAAATGGATAAAGAACTTGTGGTACTTACGTACAATGCAGTATCACTCAGCAATGAAATCTATGTCATCAGGCCCGTAGCAGCACAATGAGTGGATTCAGGTACGATGATTCTAACTGAAATAAGTCACACAGAAAAAGAAACATCATAAGATATCAGTAATACACGGAATGTAAACTTGGCTACACAGGAACTGAATTACAGAACAGAACAGGGTCTCAAATTTAGAAAACCAACTTATGCTTGCTTAAGGGGAAAGGTGAGTTGGGGTGCTGCATAAAACCAAAGATTGAAATGAGCACAGATAAAGTTCCTTAAGCCAAATATGGAATAGACAAGAGCTACTCCTTGCTCAACGAAATGGACTCAACACCGCATATTAAACGCCTAAGAATGTACCTGACTAGTAAGTACCTTAAAACCTATGGATTGCTACATCTCCGAAAGAGAATCAAGCATGTGTACAGGGGCATAAACGCAGCAGTGATACGATTGGAGTGGTTCGGTGAGCAAATGAAGACCCTTTGAAGTCATATTGCATGGTACCCATTCCACAGGTTTCAACTACCCAGGTTTAAGGTATTCTTCCTTCAGCTAAAACATGCATGTGGAACCCAGAGTATGATCAACCATGTGAACGGGAGACGTGTTCAAATATGTATCAGTTTTCCTCCCCTGGTACTCGGGTGCAACATTCCAGACGCTTTACTAACACTCTCCCCACTTGGAGAGTCAGCGCCTTTAACCTCCTGTTTGGCCCAGTTTGCAATTTCTGTGGAAGATGAACAGGAATAGGGAGAACCAATGAGAGACTAGCTGGAGGTGTCTGGACGGGCAAATTTAACTCTCATTTCCCACCAGGAAGAGGAAATAACCAAAGGCTCAGCGTGCCGTGCCGGAACCAGATTAGGGCCTGAAGCCATCCTGCGGTGTTGCGGCCAGGTCACAAGAAAGCGAGTTGAAGAAAGGAGCTCAGGGGCACTGTAATTCACAAACCTGCAGAGTTATAAATGACAGCTATCGTCCAAAAATATACTGAAGTAAGGCTGCCAAGAGGACTTGAAAGCGGGGCAGAATTGCAGGAAACCGATTTCAGGAGGTAGACTGGAATTGCATTGAAAGCATAGGAAAAGAGGCAGAACGTCCACAATGATGCACTTGGCCAAAAAGGGCGTATGCGTTTTTTCCTGAATATATTCAGGAAAAAACGCAAACGCCCTTTTTGGCCAACCAAGCAAGCTTGCAAAGGAAATCTGCACTACAATGAAGTCTCACTTCCCCCCGGTCAAAAGGGCCATCTGAAAAAAGTGTAAAATCCAGAAAGGCAGGACAGGCCATGGAGAACTGGGAGCCTTGTTATGCTGATGGGCGGGATGTAAATTGCCAACAGACACTCGGGAGAAGTGTATGGTGTTTCCTGAAACATCTAAAAAACAAAGCAACAGAGCCTAGGGCACTTCCACTTATGGTCCTATAGCTTAGGGAAATTAAAATCAAAAAGACACAGCCACCCCAAAGTTTGGGACGCCTCTGTTTACAAGAACCTCGTTTACAGTACAAGTTCAACATCGCAGAAAGTGAAAAATGGATAAAGAACTTGTGGTACTTACGTACAATGCAGTATCACTCAGCAATGAAATCTATGTCATCAGGCCCGTAGCAGCACAATGAGTGGATTCAGGTACGATGATTCTAACTGAAATAAGTCACACAGAAAAAGAAACATCATAAGATATCAGTAATACACGGAATGTAAACTTGGCTACACAGGAACTGAATTACAGAACAGAACAGGGTCTCAAATTTAGAAAACCAACTTATGCTTGCTTAAGGGGAAAGGTGAGTTGGGGTGCTGCATAAAACCAAAGATTGAAATGAGCACAGATAAAGTTCCTTAAGCCAAATATGGAATAGACAAGAGCTACTCCTTGCTCAACGAAATGGACTCAACACCGCATATTAAACGCCTAAGAATGTACCTGACTAGTAAGTACCTTAAAACCTATGGATTGCTACATCTCCGAAAGAGAATCAAGCATGTGTACAGGGGCATAAACGCAGCAGTGATACGATTGGAGTGGTTCGGTGAGCAAATGAAGACCCTTTGAAGTCATATTGCATGGTACCCATTCCACAGGTTTCAACTACCCAGGTTTAAGGTATTCTTCCTTCAGCTAAAACATGCATGTGGAACCCAGAGTATGATCAACCATGTGAACGGGAGACGTGTTCAAATATGTATCAGTTTTCCTCCCCTGGTACTCGGGTGCAACATTCCAGACGCTTTACTAACACTCTCCCCACTTGGAGAGTCAGCGCCTTTAACCTCCTGTTTGGCCCAGTTTGCAATTTCTGTGGAAGATGAACAGGAATAGGGAGAACCAATGAGAGACTAGCTGGAGGTGTCTGGACGGGCAAATTTAACTCTCATTTCCCACCAGGAAGAGGAAATAACCAAAGGCTCAGCGTGCCGTGCCGGAACCAGATTAGGGCCTGAAGCCATCCTGCGGTGTTGCGGCCAGGTCACAAGAAAGCGAGTTGAAGAAAGGAGCTCAGGGGCACTGTAATTCACAAACCTGCAGAGTTATAAATGACAGCTATCGTCCAAAAATATACTGAAGTAAGGCTGCCAAGAGGACTTGAAAGCGGGGCAGAATTGCAGGAAACCGATTTCAGGAGGTAGACTGGAATTGCATTGAAAGCATAGGAAAAGAGGCAGAACGTCCACAATGATGCACTTGGCCAAAAAGGGCGTATGCGTTTTTTCCTGAATATATTCAGGAAAAAACGCAAACGCCCTTTTTGGCCAACCAAGCAAGCTTGCAAAGGAAATCTGCACTACAATGAAGTCTCACTTCCCCCCGGTCAAAAGGGCCATCTGAAAAAAGTGTAAAATCCAGAAAGGCAGGACAGGCCATGGAGAACTGGGAGCCTTGTTATGCTGATGGGCGGGATGTAAATTGCCAACAGACACTCGGGAGAAGTGTATGGTGTTTCCTGAAACATCTAAAAAACAAAGCAACAGAGCCTAGGGCACTTCCACTTATGGTCCTATAGCTTAGGGAAATTAAAATCAAAAAGACACAGCCACCCCAAAGTTTGGGACGCCTCTGTTTACAAGAACCTCGTTTACACTACAAGTTCAACATCGCAGAAAGTGAAAAATGGATAAAGAAGTTGTGGTATTTACTTACAAAGCAATATCACTCAGCAATGAAATCTATGTCATCAGGCCCTTAGCAGCACAATGAGTGGATTCAGGTATGATGATTCTAACTGAAATAAGTCACACAGAAAAAGAAACATCATAAGATATCACTAATACACGGAATGTAAACTTGGCTACACAGGAACTGAATTACAGAACAGAACAGGGTCTCAAATTTAGAAAACCAACTTATGCTTGCTTAAGGGGAAAGGTGAGTTGGGGTGCTGCATAAAACCAGAGATTGAAATGAGCACAGATAAAGTTCCTTCAGCCAAATATGGAATAGACAAGAGCTACTCCTTGCTCAACGACATGGACTCAACACCGCATATTAAACGCCTAAGTATGTACCTGACTAGTAAGTATCTTAAAACCTATGGATTGCTATGTCTCCGAAAGAGAATCAAGCATGTGTACAGGGGCATAAACGCAGCAGTGATAGGATTGGAGAGGTTCGGTGAGCAAATGAAGACCCTTTGAAGTCATATTGCATGGTACCCATTCCACGGGTCTCAACTCTCCAGGTTTAAGGTATTCTTCCTTCAGCTAAAACATGCATGTGGAACCCAGAGTATGATCAACCGTGTGAACGGGAGACGTGTTCAAATATGTCTCAGTTTTCCTCCCCTGGTACTCGGGTGCAACATTCCAGACACTTTACTAACACTCTCCCCACTTGGAGAGTCAGCGCCTTTAACCTCCTGTTTGGCCCAGTTTGCAATTTCTGCGGAAGATGAACAGGAATAGCGAGAACCAATGAGAGACTAGCTGGAGGTGTCTGGACGGGCAAATTTAACTCTCATTTCCCACCAGGAAGAGGAATTAACCAAAGGCTCAGCGTGCCGTGCCGGAACCAGATTAGGGCCTGAAGCCATCCTGCGGTGTTGCGGCCAGCTCAAAAGAAAGCGAGTTGAAGTAAGGAGCTCAGGGGCACTGTAATTCACAAACCTGCAGAGTTATAAATGACAGCTATCGTCCAAAAATATACTGAAGTAAGGCTGCCAAGAGGACTTGAAAGCAGGGCAGAATTGCAGGAAACCGATTTCAGGAGGTAGACTGGAATTGCATTGAAAGCATAGGAAAAGAGGCAGAACGTCCACAATGATGCACTTGGCCAAAAAGGGCGTATGCGTTTTTTCCTAAATATATTCAGGAAAAAACGCATACGCCCTTTTTGGCCAACCAAGCAAGCTTGCAAAGGAAATCTGCACTACAATGAAGTCTCACTTCCCCCCGGTCAAAAGGGCCATCTGAAAAAAGTGTAAAATCCAGAAAGGCAGGACAGGCCATGGAGACCTGGGAGCCTTGTTATGCTGATGGGCGGGATGTAAATTGCCAACAGACACTCGGGAGAAGTGTATGGTGTTTCCTGAAACATCTAAAAAACAAAGCAACAGAGCCTAGGGCACTTCCACTTATGGTCCTATAGCTTAGGGAAATTAAAATCAAAAAGACACAGCCACCCCAAAGTTTGGGACGCGTCTGTTTACAAGAACCTCGTTTACACTACAAGTTCAACATCGCAGAAAGTGAAAAATGGATAAAGAAGTTGTGGTATTTACTTACAAAGCAATATCACTCAGCAATGAAATCTATGTCATCAGGCCCTTAGCAGCACAATGAGTGGATTCAGGTATGATGATTCTAACTGAAATAAGTCACACAGAAAAAGAAACATCATAAGATATCAGTAATACACGGAATGTAAACTTGGCTACACAGGAACTGAATTACAGAACAGAACAGGGTCTCAAATTTAGAAAACCAACTTATGCTTGCTTAAGGGGAAAGGTGAGTTGGGGTGCTGCATAAAACCAGAGATTGAAATGAGCACAGATAAAGTTCCTTAAGCCAAATATGGAATAGACAAGAGCTACTCCTTGCTCAACGAAATGGACTCAACACCGCATATTAAACGCCTAAGTATGTACCTGACTAGTAAGTATCTTAAAACCTATGGATTGCTATGTCTCCGAAAGAGAATCAAGCATGTGTACAGGGGCATAAACGCAGCAGTGATAGGATTGGAGAGGTTCGGTGAGCAAATGAAGACCCTTTGAAGTCATATTGCATGCTACCCATTCCACGGGTTTCAACTACCCAGGTTTAAGGTATTCTTCCTTCAGCTAAAACATGCATGTGGAACCCAGAGTATGATCAACCGTGTGAACGGGAGACGTGTTCAAATATGTCTCAGTTTTCCTACCTGGTACTCGGGTGCAACATTCCAGACGCTTTACTAACACTCTCCCCACTTGGAGAGTCAGCGCCTTTAACCTCTTGTTTGGCCCAGTTTGCAATTTCTGCGGAAGATGAACAGGAATAGGGAGAACCAATGACAGACTAGCTGGAGGTGTCTGGACGGGCAAATTTAACTCTCATTTCCCACCAGGAAGAGGAAATAACCAAAGGCTCAGCGTGTCGTGCCGGAACCAGATTATGGTCTGAAGCCATCCTGCGGTGTTGCGGCCAGCTCATAAGAAAGCGAGTTGAAGAAAGGAGCTCAGGGGCACTGTAATTCACAAACCTGCAGAGTTATAAATGACAGCTATCGTCCAAAAATATACTGAAGTAAGGCTGCCAAGAGGACTTGAAAGCGGGGCAGAATTGCAGGAAACCGATTTCAGGAGGTAGACTGGAATTGCATTGAAAGCATAGGAAAAGAGGCAGAACGTCCACAATGATGCACTTGGCCAAAAAGGGCGTATGCGTTTTTTCCTGAATATATTCAGGAAAAAACGCAAACGCCCTTTTTGGCCAACCAAGCAAGCTTGCAAAGGAAATCTGCACTACAATGAAGTCTCACTTCCCCCCGGTCAAAAGGGCCATCTGAAAAAAGTGTAAAATCCAGAAAGGCAGGACAGGCCATGGAGAACTGGGAGCCTTGTTATGCTGATGGGCGGGATGTAAATTGCCAACAGACACTCGGGAGAAGTGTATGGTGTTTCCTGAAACATCTAAAAAACAAAGCAACAGAGCCTAGGGCACTTCCACTTATGGTCCTATAGCTTAGGGAAATTAAAATCAAAAAGACACAGCCACCCCAAAGTTTGGGACGCCTCTGTTTACAAGAACCTCGTTTACCGTACAAGTTCAATATCACAGAAAGTGAAAAATGGATAAAGAACTTGTGGTACTTACGTACAATGCAGTATCACTCAGCAATGACATCTATGTCATCAGGCCCGTAGCAGCACAATGAGTGGATTCAGGTACGATGATTCTAACTGAAATAAGTCACACAGAAAAAGAAACATCATAAGATATCACTAATACACGGAATGTAAACTTGGCTACACAGGAACTGAATTACAGAACAGAACAGGGTCTCAAATTTAGAAAACCAACTTATGCTTGCTTAAGGGGAAAGGTGAGTTGGGGTGCTGCATAAAACCAGAGATTGAAATGAGCACAGATAAAGTTCCTTCAGCCAAATATGGAATAGACAAGAGCTACTCCTTGCTCAACGACATGGACTCAACACCGCATATTAAACGCCTAAGAATGTACCTGACTAGTAAGTATCTTAAAACCTATGGATTGCTATGTCTCCGAAAGAGAATCAAGCATGTGTACAGGGGCATAAACGCAGCAGTGATAGGATTGGAGAGGTTCGGTGAGCAAATGAAGACCCTTTGAAGTCATATTGCATGGTACCCATTCCACGGGTCTCAACTCTCCAGGTTTAAGGTATTCTTCCTTCAGCTAAAACATGCATGTGGAACCCAGAGTATGATCAACCGTGTGAACGGGAGACGTGTTCAAATATGTCTCAGTTTTCCTCCCCTGGTACTCGGGTGCAACATTCCAGACGCTTTACTAACACTCTCCCCACTTGGAGAGTCAGCGCCTTTAACCTCCTGTTTGGCCCAGTTTGCAATTTCTGCGGAAGATGAACAGGAATAGCGAGAACCAATGAGAGACTAGCTGGAGGTGTCTGGACGGGCAAATTTAACTCTCATTTCCCACCAGGAAGAGTAATTAACCAAAGGCTCAGCGTGCCGTGCCGGAACCAGATTATGGCCTGAAGCCATCCTGCGGTGTTGCGGCCAGCTCAAAAGAAAGCGAGTTGAAGTAAGGAGCTCAGGGGCACTGTAATTCACAAACCTGCAGAGTTATAAATGACAGCTATCGTCCAAAAATATACTGAAGTAAGGCTGCCAAGAGGACTTGAAAGCAGGGCAGAATTGCAGGAAACCGATTTCAGGAGGTAGACTGGAATTGCATTGAAAGCATAGGAAAAGAGGCAGAACGTCCACAATGATGCACTTGGCCAAAAAGGACGTATGCGTTTTTTCCTGAATATATTCAGGAAAAAACGCATACGCCCTTTTTGGCCAACCAAGCAAGCTTGCAAAGGAAATCTGCACTACAATGAAGTCTCACTTCCTCCCGGTCAAAAGGGCCATCTGAAAAAAGTGTAAAATCCAGAAAGGCAGGACAGGCCATGGAGAACTGGGAGCCTTGTTATGCTGATGGGCGGGATGTAAATTGCCAACAGACACTCGGGAGAAGTGTATGGTGTTTCCTGAAACATCTAAAAAACAAAGCAACAGAGCCTAGGGCACTTCCACTTATGGTCCTATAGCTTAGGGAAATTAAAATCAAAAAGACACAGCCACCCCAATGTTTGGGACGCGTCTGTTTACAAGAACCTCGTTTACACTACAAGTTCAACATCGCAGAAAGTGAAAAATGGATAAAGAAGTTGTGGTATTTACTTACAAAGCAATATCACTCAGCAATGAAATCTATGTCATCAGGCCCTTAGCAGCACAATGAGTGGATTCAGGTATGATGATTCTACCTGAAATAAGTCACACAGAAAAAGAAACATCATAAGATATCAGTAATACACGGAATGTAAACTTGGCTACACAGGAACTGAATTACAGAACAGAACAGGGTCTCAAATTTAGAAAACCAACTTATGCTTGCTTAAGGGGAAAGGTGAGTTGGGGTGCTGCATAAAACCAGAGATTGAAATGAGCACAGATAAAGTTCCTTAAGACAAATATGGAATAGACAAGAGCTACTCCTTGCTCAATGAAATGGACTCAACACCGCATATTAAACGCCTAAGAATGTACCTGACTAGTAAGTATCTTAAAACCTATGGATTGCTATGTCTCCGAAAGAGAATCAAGCAAGTGTACAGGGGCATAAACGCAGCAGTGATAGGATTGGAGAGGTTCGGTGAGCAAATGAAGACCCTTTGAAGTCATATTGCATGCTACCCATTCCACGGGTTTCAACTACCCAGGTTTAAGGTATTCTTCCTTCAGCTAAAACATGCATGTGGAACCCAGAGTATGATCAACCGTGTGAACGGGAGACATGTTCAAATATGTCTCAGTTTTCCTCCCTGGTACTCGGGTGCCACATTCCAGACGCTTTACTAACACTCTCCCCACTTGGAGAGTCAGCGCCTTTAACCTCTTGTTTGGCCCAGTTTGCAATTTCTGCGGAAGATGAACAGGAATAGGGAGAACCAATGAGAGACTAGCTGGAGGTGTCTGGACGGGCAAATTTAACTCTCATTTCCCACCAGGAAGAGGAATTAACCAAAGGCTCAGCGTGCCGTGCCGGAACCGGATTAGGGCTTGAAGCCATCATGCGGTGTTGCGGCCAGGTCACAAGAAAGCGAGTTGAAGAAAGGAGCTCAGGGACACTGTAATTCACAAACCTGCAGAGTTATAAATGACAGCTATCGTCCAAAAATATACTGAAGTAAGGCTGCCAAGAGGACTTGAAAGCGGGGCAGAATTGCAGGAAACCGATTTCAGGAGGTAGACTGGAATTGCATTGAAAGCATAGGAAAAGAGGCAGAACGTCCACAATGATGCACTTGGCCAAAAAGGGCGTATGCGTTTTTTCCTGAATATATTCAGGAAAAAACGCATACGCCCTTTTTGGCCAACCAAGCAAGCTTGCAAAGGAAATCTGCACTACAATGAAGTCTCACTTCCCCCCGGTCAAAAGGGCCATCTGAAAAAAGAGTAAAATCCAGAAAGGCAGGACAGGCCATGGAGAACTGGGAGCCTTGTTATGCTGATGGGCGGGATGTAAATTGCCAACAGACACTCGGGAGAAGTGTATGGTGTTTCCTGAAACATCTAAAAAACAAAGCAACAGAGCCTAGGGCACTTCCACTTATGGTCCTATAGCTTAGGGAAATTAAAATCAAAAAGACACAGCCACCCCAAAGTTTGGGACGCCTCTGTTTACAAGAACCTCGTTTACCGTACAAGTTCAATATCACAGAAAGTGAAAAATGGATAAAGAACTTGTGGTACTTACGTACAATGCAGTATCACTCAGCAATGAAATCTATGTCATCAGGCCCGTAGCAGCATAATGAGTGGATTCAGGTACGATGATTCTAACTGAAATAAGTCACACAGAAAAAGAAACATCATAAGATATCAGTAATACACGGAATGTAAACTTGGCTACACAGGAACTGAATTACAGAACAGAACAGGGTCTCAAATTTAGAAAACCAACTTATGCTTGCTTAAGGGGAAAGGTGAGTTGGGGTGCTGCATAAAACCAGAGATTGAAATGAGCACAGATAAAGTTCCTTAAGCCAAATATGGAATAGACAAGACCTACTCCTTGCTCAACGAAATGGACTCAACACCCCATATTAAACGCCTAAGAATGTACCTGACTAGTAAGTATCTTAAAACCTATGGATTGCTATGTCTCCGAAAGAGAATCAAGCATGTGTACAGGGGCATAAACGCAGCAGTGATAGGATTGTAGAGGTTCGGTGAGCAAATGAAAACCCTTTGAAATCATATTGCATGGTACCCATTCCACGGGTCTCAACTCTCCAGGTTTAAGGTATTCTTCCTTCAGCTAAAACATGCATGTGGAACCCAGAGCATGATCAACCGTGTGAATGGGAGACGTGTTCAAATATGTCTCAGTTTTCGTACCCTGGTACTCGGGTGCAACATTCCAGACGCTTTACTAACACTCTCCCCACTTGGAGAGTCAGCGCCTTTAACCTCCTGTTTGGCCCAGTTTGCAATTTCTGCAGAAGATGAACAGGAATAGGGAGAACCAATGAGAGACTAGCTGGAGGTGTCTGGACGGGCAAATTTAACTCTCATTTCCCACCAGGAAGAGGAAATAACCAAAGGCTCAGCATGCCGTGCCGGAACCAGATTAGGGCCTGAAGCCATCCTGCGGTGTTGCGGCCAGCTCAAAAGAAAGCGAGTTGAAGACAGGAGCTCACGGGAACTGTAATTCACAAACCTGCAGAGTTATAAATGACAGCTATCGTCCAAAAATATACTGAAGTAAGGCTGCCAAGAGGACTTGAAAGCGGGGCAGAATTGCAGGAAACCGATTTCAGGAGGTAGACTGGAATTGCATTGAAAGCATAGGAAAAGAGGCAGAACGTCCACAATGATGCACTTGGCCAAAAAGGGCATATGCGTTTTTTCCTGAATATATTCAGGAAAAAACGCATACGCCCTTTTTGGCCAACCAAGCAAGCTTGCAAAGGAAATCTGCACTACAATGAAGTCTCACTTCCCCCTGGTCAAAAGGGCCATCTGAATAAAGTGTAAAATCCAGAAAGGCAGGACAGGCCATGGAGAACTGGGAGCCTTGTTATGCTGATGGGCGGGATGTAAATGGCCAACAGACACTCGGGAGAAGTGTATGGTGTTTCCTGAAACATCTAAAAAACAAAGCAACAGAGCCTAGGGCACTTCCACTTATGGTCCTATAGCTTAGGGAAATTAAAATCAAAAAGACACAGCCACCCCAAAGTTTGGGACGCCTCTGTTTACAAGAACATCGTTTACAGTACAAGTTCAACATCGCAGAAAGTGAAAAATGGATAAAGAAGCTGTGGTATTTACTTACAAAGCAATATCACTCAGCAATGAAATCTATGTCATCAGGCCCTTAGCAGCACAATGAGTGGATTCAGGTATGATGATTCTAACTGAAATAAGTCACACAGAAAAAGAAACATCATAAGATATCAGTAATACACGGAATGTAAACTTGGCTACACAGGAACTGAATTACAGAACAGAACAGGGTCTCAAATTTAGAAAACCAACTTATGCTTGCTTAAGGGTAAAGGTGAGTTGGGGTGCTGCATAAAACCAGAGATTGAAATGAGCACAGATAAAGTTCCTTAAGCCAAATATGGAATAGACAAGAGCTACTCCTTGCTCAACGAAATGGACTCAACACCGCAAATTAAACGCCTAAGAATGTACCTGACTAGTAAGTATATTAAAACCTATGGATTGCTATGTCTCCGAAAGAGAATCAAGCATGTTTACAGGGGCATAAATGCAGCAGTGATAGGATTGGAGAGGTTCGGTGAGCAAATGAAGACCCTTTGAAGTCATATTGCATGGTACCCATTCCACGGTTTTCAACTACCCAGGTTTAAGGTATTCTTCCTTCAGCTAAAACATGCATGTGGAACCCAGAGTATGATCAACCATGTGAGCGGGAGACGTGTTCAAATATGTCTCAGTTTTCGTACCCTGGTACTCGGGTGCAACATTCCAGACGCTTTACTAACACTCTCCCGACTTGGAGAGTCAGTCCCTTTAACCTCCTGTTTGGCCCAGTTTGCAATTTCTGCGGAAGATGAACAGGAATAGCGAGAACCAATGAGAGACTAGCTGGAGGTGTCTGGACGGGCAAATTTAACTCTCATTTCCCACCAGGAAGAGGAATTAACCAAAGGCTCAGCGTGACGTGCCGGAACCAGATTAGGGCCTGAAGCCATCCTGCGGTGTTGCGGCCAGGTCACAAGAAAGCGAGTTGAAGAAAGGAGCTCAGGGGCACTGTAATTCACAAACCTGCAGAGTTATAAATGACAGCTATCGTCCAAAAATATACTGAAGTAAGGCAGCCAAGAGGACTTGAAAGCGGGGCAGAATTGCAGGAAACCGATTTCAGGAGGTAGACTGGAATTGCATTGAAAGCATAGGAAAAGAGGCAGAACGTCCACAATGATGCACTTGGCCAAAAAGGGCGTATGCGTTTTTTCCTGAATATATTCAGGAAAAAACGCATACGCCCTTTTTGGCCAACCAAGCAAGCTTGCAAAGGAAATCTGCACTACAATGAAGTCTCACTTCCCCCCGGTCAAAAGGGCCATCTGAAAAAAGTGTAAAATCCAGAAAGGCAGGACAGGCCATGGAGAACTGGGAGCCTTGTTATGCTGTTGGGCGGGATGTAAATTGCCAACAGACACTCGGGAGAAGTGTATGGTGTTTCCTGAAACATCTAAAAAACAAAGCAACAGAGCCTAGGGCACTTCCACTTATGGTCCTATAGCTTAGGGAAATTAAAATCAAAAAGACACAGCCACCCCAAAGTTTGGGACGCCTCTGTTTACAAGAACCTCGTTTACCGTACAAGTTCAATATCACAGAAAGTGAAAAATGGATAAAGAACTTGTGGTACTTACGTACAATGCAGTATCACTCAGCAATGACATCTATGTCATCAGGCCCGTAGCAGCATAATGCGTGGATTCAGGTACGATGATTCTAACTGAAATAAGTCACACAGAAAAAGAAACATCATAAGATATCAGTAATACACGGAATGTAAACTTGGCTACAAAGGAACTGAATTCCAAAACAGAACAGGGTCTCAAATTTAGAAAACCAACTTATGCTTGCTTAAGGGAAAGGTGAGTTGGGGTGCTGCATAAAACCAGAGATTGAAATGAGCACAGATAAAGTTCCTTAAGCCAAATATGGTATAGACAAGAGCTACTCCTTGCTCAACGAAATGGACTCAACACCGCATATTAAACGCCTAAGAATGTACCTGACTAGTAAGTACCTTAAAACCTATGGATTGCTACATCTCCGAAAGAGAATCAAGCATGTGTACAGGGGCATAAACGCAGCAGTGATACGATTGGAGTGGTTCGGTGAGCAAATGAAGACCCTTTGAAGTCATATTGCATGGTACCCATTCCACAGGTTTCAACTACCCAGGTTTAAGGTATTCTTCCTTCAGCTAAAACATGCATGTGGAACCCAGAGTATGATCAACCATGTGAACGGGAGACGTGTTCAAATATGTATCAGTTTTCCTCCCCTGGTACTCGGGTGCAACATTCCAGACGCTTTACTAACACTCTCCCCACTTGGAGAGTCAGCGCCTTTAACCTCCTGTTTGGCCCAGTTTGCAATTTCTGTGGAAGATGAACAGGAATAGGGAGAACCAATGAGAGACTAGCTGGAGGTGTCTGGACGGGCAAATTTAACTCTCATTTCCCACCAGGAAGAGGAAATAACCAAAGGCTCAGCGTGCCGTGCCGGAACCAGATTAGGGCCTGAAGCCATCCTGCGGTGTTGCGGCCAGGTCACAAGAAAGCGAGTTGAAGAAAGGAGCTCAGGGGCACTGTAATTCACAAACCTGCAGAGTTATAAATGACAGCTATCGTCCAAAAATATACTGAAGTAAGGCTGCCAAGAGGACTTGAAAGCGGGGCAGAATTGCAGGAAACCGATTTCAGGAGGTAGACTGGAATTGCATTGAAAGCATAGGAAAAGAGGCAGAACGTCCACAATGATGCACTTGGCCAAAAAGGGCGTATGCGTTTTTTCCTGAATATATTCAGGAAAAAACGCAAACGCCCTTTTTGGCCAACCAAGCAAGCTTGCAAAGGAAATCTGCACTACAATGAAGTCTCACTTCCCCCCGGTCAAAAGGGCCATCTGAAAAACGTGTAAAATCCAGAAAGGCAGGACAGGCCATGGAGAACTGGGAGCCTTGTTATGCTGATGGGCGGGATGTAAATTGCCAACAGACACTCGGGAGAAGTGTATGGTGTTTCCTGAAACATCTAAAAAACAAAGCAACAGAGCCTAGGGCACTTCCACTTATGGTCCTATAGCTTAGGGAAATTAAAATCAAAAAGACACAGCCACCCCAAAGTTTGGGACGCCTCTGTTTACAAGAACCTCGTTTACACTACAAGTTCAACATCGCAGAAAGTGAAAAATGGATAAAGAAGTTGTGGTATTTACTTACAAAGCAATATCACTCAGCAATGAAATCTATGT
The DNA here is from genome assembly GCF_964374135.1 of Grampus griseus. Taxonomy (NCBI): domain Eukaryota; kingdom Metazoa; phylum Chordata; class Mammalia; order Artiodactyla; family Delphinidae; genus Grampus; species Grampus griseus. The sequence continues at coordinate 449,129 of NC_139002.1, forward strand.
CATCAGGCCCTTAGCAGCACAATGAGTGGATTCAGGTATGATGATTCTAACTGAAATAAGTCACACAGAAAAAGAAACATCATAAGATATCACTAATACACGGAATGTAAACTTGGCTACACAGGAACTGAATTACAGAACAGAACAGGGTCTCAAATTTAGAAAACCAACTTATGCTTGCTTAAGGGGAAAGGTGAGTTGGGGTGCTGCATAAAACCAGAGATTGAAATGAGCACAGATAAAGTTCCTTCAGCCAAATATGGAATAGACAAGAGCTACTCCTTGCTCAACGACATGGACTCAACACCGCATATTAAACGCCTAAGTATGTACCTGACTAGTAAGTATCTTAAAACCTATGGATTGCTATGTCTCCGAAAGAGAATCAAGCATGTGTACAGGGGCATAAACGCAGCAGTGATAGGATTGGAGAGGTTCGGTGAGCAAATGAAGACCCTTTGAAGTCATATTGCATGGTACCCATTCCACGGGTCTCAACTCTCCAGGTTTAAGGTATTCTTCCTTCAGCTAAAACATGCATGTGGAACCCAGAGTATGATCAACCGTGTGAACGGGAGACGTGTTCAAATATGTCTCAGTTTTCCTCCCCTGGTACTCGGGTGCAACATTCCAGACACTTTACTAACACTCTCCCCACTTGGAGAGTCAGCGCCTTTAACCTCCTGTTTGGCCCAGTTTGCAATTTCTGCGGAAGATGAACAGGAATAGCGAGAACCAATGAGAGACTAGCTGGAGGTGTCTGGACGGGCAAATTTAACTCTCATTTCCCACCAGGAAGAGGAATTAACCAAAGGCTCAGCGTGCCGTGCCGGAACCAGATTAGGGCCTGAAGCCATCCTGCGGTGTTGCGGCCAGCTCAAAAGAAAGCGAGTTGAAGTAAGGAGCTCAGGGGCACTGTAATTCACAAACCTGCAGAGTTATAAATGACAGCTATCGTCCAAAAATATACTGAAGTAAGGCTGCCAAGAGGACTTGAAAGCAGGGCAGAATTGCAGGAAACCGATTTCAGGAGGTAGACTGGAATTGCATTGAAAGCATAGGAAAAGAGGCAGAACGTCCACAATGATGCACTTGGCCAAAAAGGGCGTATGCATTTTTTCCTGAATATATTCAGGAAAAAACGCATACGCCCTTTTTGGCCAACCAAGCAAGCTTGCAAAGGAAATCTGCACTACAATGAAGTCTCACTTCCCCCCGGTCAAAAGGGCCATCTGAAAAAAGTGTAAAATCCAGAAAGGCAGGACAGGCCATGGAGACCTGGGAGCCTTGTTATGCTGATGGGCGGGATGTAAATTGCCAACAGACACTCGGGAGAAGTGTATGGTGTTTCCTGAAACATCTAAAAAACAAAGCAACAGAGCCTAGGGCACTTCCACTTATGGTCCTATAGCTTAGGGAAATTAAAATCAAAAAGACACAGCCACCCCAAAGTTTGGGACGCGTCTGTTTACAAGAACCTCGTTTACACTACAAGTTCAACATCGCAGAAAGTGAAAAATGGATAAAGAAGTTGTGGTATTTACTTACAAAGCAATATCACTCAGCAATGAAATCTATGTCATCAGGCCCTTAGCAGCACAATGAGTGGATTCAGGTATGATGATTCTAACTGAAATAAGTCACACAGAAAAAGAAACATCATAAGATATCAGTAATACACGGAATGTAAACTTGGCTACACAGGAACTGAATTACAGAACAGAACAGGGTCTCAAATTTAGAAAACCAACTTATGCTTGCTTAAGGGGAAAGGTGAGTTGGGGTGCTGCATAAAACCAGAGATTGAAATGAGCACAGATAAAGTTCCTTAAGCCAAATATGGAATAGACAAGAGCTACTCCTTGCTCAACGAAATGGACTCAACACCGCAAATTAAATGCCTAAGAATGTACCTGACTAGTAAGTATATTAAAACCTATGGATTGCTATGTCTCCGAAAGAGAATCAAGCATGTTTACAGGGCATAAATGCAGCAGTGATAGGATTGGAGAGGTTCGGTGAGCAAATGAAGACCCTTTGAAGTCATATTGCATGGTACCCATTCCACGGTTTTCAACTACCCAGGTTTAAGGTATTCTTCCTTCAGCTAAAACATGCATGTGGAACCCAGAGTATGATCAACCATGTGAGCGGGAGACGTGTTCAAATATGTCTCAGTTTTCGTACCCTGGTACTCGGGTGCAACATTCCAGACGCTTTACTAACACTCTCCCGACTTGGAGAGTCAGTCCCTTTAACCTCCTGTTTGGCCCAGTTTGCAATTTCTGCGGAAGATGAACAGGAATAGCGAGAACCAATGAGAGACTAGCTGGAGGTGTCTGGACGGGCAAATTTAACTCTCATTTCCCACCAGGAAGAGGAATTAACCAAAGGCTCAGCGTGACGTGCCGGAACCAGATTAGGGCCTGAAGCCATCCTGCGGTGTTGCGGCCAGGTCACAAGAAAGCGAGTTGAAGAAAGGAGCTCAGGGGCACTGTAACTCACAAACCTGCAGAGTTATAAATGACAGCTATCGTCCAAAAATATACTGAAGTAAGGCAGCCAAGAGGACTTGAAAGCGGGGCAGAATTGCAGGAAACCGATTTCAGGAGGTAGACTGGAATTGCATTGAAAGCATAGGAAAAGAGGCAGAACGTCCACAATGATGCACTTGGCCAAAAAGGGCGTATGCGTTTTTTCCTGAATATATTCAGGAAAAAACGCATACGCCCTTTTTGGCCAACCAAGCAAGCTTGCAAAGGAAATCTGCACTACAATGAAGTCTCACTTCCCCCCGGTCAAAAGGGCCATCTGAAAAAAGTGTAAAATCCAGAAAGGCAGGACAGGCCATGGAGAACTGGGAGCCTTGTTATGCTGTTGGGCGGGATGTAAATTGCCAACAGACACTCGGGAGAAGTGTATGGTGTTTCCTGAAACATCTAAAAAACAAAGCAACAGAGCCTAGGGCACTTCCACTTATGGTCCTATAGCTTAGGGAAATTAAAATCAAAAAGACACAGCCACCCCAAAGTTTGGGACGCCTCTGTTTACAAGAACCTCGTTTACCGTACAAGTTCAATATCACAGAAAGTGAAAAATGTATAAAGAACTTGTGGTACTTACGTACAATGCAGTATCACTCAGCAATGACATCTATGTCATCAGGCCCGTAGCAGCATAATGCGTGGATTCAGGTACGATGATTCTAACTGAAATAAGTCACACAGAAAAAGAAACATCATAAGATATCAGTAATACACGGAATGTAAACTTGGCTACAAAGGAACTGAATTCCAAAACAGAACAGGGTCTCAAATTTAGAAAACCAACTTATGCTTGCTTAAGGGAAACGTGAGTTGGGGTGCTGCATAAAACCAGAGATTGAAATGAGCACAGATAAAGTTCCTTAAGCCAAATATGGTATAGACAAGAGCTACTCCTTGCTCAACGAAATGGACTCAACACCCCATATTAAACGCCTAAGAATGTACCTGACTAGTAAGTATCTTAAAACCTATGGATTGCTACGTCTCCAAAAGAGAATCAAGCGTGTGTTCAGGGGCATAAACGCAGCAGTGATAGGATTGGAGAGGTTCGGTGAGCAAATGAAGACCCTTTGAAGTCATATTGCATGGTACCGATTCCACGGGTCTCAACTCTCCAGGTTTAAGGTATTCTTCCCTCAGCTAAAACATGCATGTGGAACCCAGAGTATGATCAACCGTGTGATCGGGAGACGTGTTCAAATATGTCTCAGTTTTCCTCCCCTGGTACTCGGGTGCAACATTCCAGACGCTTTACTAACACTCTCCCCACTTGGAGAGTCAGCGCCTTTAACCTCCTGTTTGGCCCAGTTTGCAATTTCTGCGGAAGATGAACAGGAATAGGGAGAACCAATGAGAGACTAGCTGGAGGTGTCTGGACGGGCAAATTTAACTCTCATTTCCCACCAGGAATAGGAAATACCCAAAGTCTCAGCGTGCCGTTCCGGAACCAGATTAGGGCCTGAAACCATCCTGCGGTGTTGCGGCCAGATCAAAAGAAAGCGAGTTGAAGAAAGGAGCTCAGGGGCACTGTAATTCACAAACCTGCAGAGTTATAAATGACAGCTATCGTCCAAAAATATACTGAAGTAAGGCTGGCAAGAGGACTTGAAAGCGGGGCAGAATTGCAGGAAACCGATTTCAGGAGGTAGACTGGAATTGCATTGAAAGCATAGGAAAAGAGGCAGAACGTCCACAATGATGCACTTGGCCAAAAAGGGCGTATGCGTTTTTTCCTGAATATATTCAGGAAAAAACGCATACGCCCTTTTTGGCCAACCACGCAAGCTTGCAAAGGAAATCTGCACTACAATGAAGTCTCACTTCCCCCCGGTCAAAAGGGCCATCTGAAAAAAGTGTAAAATCCAGAAAGGCAGGAAAGGCCATGGAGAACTGGGAGCCTTGTTATGCTGATGGGCGGGATGTAAATTGCCAACAGACACTCGGGAGAAGTGTATGGTGTTTCCTGAAACATCTAAAAAACAAAGCAACAGAGCCTAGGGCACTTCCACTTATGGTCCTATAGCTTAGGGAAATTAAAATCAAAAAGACACAGTCACCCCAAAGTTTGGGACGCCTCTGTTTACAAGAACCTCGTTTACAGTACAAGTTCAACATCGCAGAAAGTGAAAAATGGATAAAGAAGTTGTGGTATTTACTTACAAAGCAATATCACTCAGCAATGAAATCTATGTCATCAGGCCCTTAGCAGCACAATGAGTGGATTCAGGTATGATGATTCTAACTGAAATAAGTCACACAGAAAAAGAAACATCATAAGATATCAGTAATACACGGAATGTAAACTTGGCTACACAGTAACTGAATTACAGAACAGAACAGGGTCTCAAATTTAGAAAACCAACTTATGCTTCCTTAAGGGGAAAGGTGAGTTGGGGTGCTGCATAAAACCAGAGATTGAAATGAGCACAGATAAAGTTCCTTAAGCCAAATATGGAATAGACAAGAGCTACTCCTTGCTCAACGAAATGGACTCAACACCCCAAATTAAACGCCTAAGAATGTACCTGACTAGTAAGTATCTTAAAACCTATGGATTGCTATGTCTCCATAAGAGAATCAAGCGTGTGTACAGGGGCATAAACGCAGCAGTGATAGGATTGGAGAGGTTCGGTGAGCAAATGAAGACCCTTTGAAGTCATATTGCATGGTACCCATTCCGCGGGTTTCAACTACCCAGGTTTAAGGTATTCTTCCTTCAGCTAAAACATGCATCTGGAACCCAGAGTATGATCAACCGTGTGAACGGGAAACGTGTTCAAATATGTCTCAGTTTTCCTCCCCTGGTACTCGGGTGCAACATTCCAGACGCTTTACTAACACTCTCCCCACTTGGAGAGTCAGCGCCTTTAACCTCCTGTTTCGCCCAGTTTGCAATTTCTGCGGAAGATGAACAGGAATAGGGAGAACCAATGACAGACTAGCTGGAGGTGTCTGGAAGGGCAAATTTAACTCTCATTTCCCACCAGGAAGAGGAAATAACCAAAGGCTCAGCGTGCCGTGCCGGAACCAGATTAGGGCCTGAAGCCATCCTGCGGTGTTGCGGCCAGCTCACAAGAAAGCGAGTTGAAGAAAGGAGCTCAGGGGCACTGTAATTCACAAACCTGCAGAGTTATAAATGACAGCTATCGTCCAAAAATATACTGAAGTAAGGCTGCCAAGAGGACTTGAAAGCGGGGCAGAATTGCAGGAAACCGATTTCAGGAGGTAGACTGGAATTGCATTGAAAGCATAGGAAAAGAGGCAGAACGTCCACAATGATGCACTTGGCCAAAAAGTGCGTATGCGTTTTTTCCTGAATATATTCAGGAAAAAACGGATACGCCCTTTTTGGCCAACCAAGCAAGCTTGCAAAGGAAATCTGCACTACAATGAAGTCTCACTTCCCCCCGGTCAAAAGGGCCATCTGAAAAAAGTGTAAAATCCAGAAAGGCAGGACAGGCCATGGAGAACTGGGAGCCTTGTTATGCTGATGGGCGGGATGTAAATTGCCAACAGACACTCGGGAGAAGTGTATGGTGTTTCCTGAAACATCTAAAAAACAAAGCAACAGAGCCTAGGGCACTTCCACTTATGGTCCTATAGTTTAGGGAAATTAAAATCAAAAAGACACAGCCACCCCAAAATTTGGGACGCCTCTGTTTACAAGAACCTCGTTTACCGTACAAATTCAATATCACAGAAAGTGAAAAATGGATAAAGAACTTGTTGTACTTACGTACAATGCAGTATCACTCAGCAATGAAATCTATGTCATCAGGCCCGAAGCAGCATAATGAGTGGATTCAGGTACGATGATTCTAACTGAAATAAGTCACACAGAAAAAGAAACATCATAAGATATCACTAATACACGGAATGTAAACTTGGCTACACAGGAACTGAATTCCAAAACAGAACAGGGTCTCAAATTTAGAAAACCAACTTATGCTTGCTTAAGGGGAAAGGTGAGTTGGGGTGCTGCATAAAACCAGAGATTGAAATTAGCACAGATAAAGTTCCTTAAGCCAAATATGGAATAGACAAGAGCTACTCCTTGCTCAACGAAATGGACTCAACACCCCATATTAAACGCCTAAGAATGTACCTGACTAGTAAGTATCTTAAAACCTATGGATTGCTACATCTCCGAAAGAGAATCAAGCGTGTGTTCAGGGGCATAAACGCAGCAGTGATAGGATTGGAGAGGTTCGGTGAGCAAAGGAAGGCCCTTTGAAGTCATATTGCATGGTACCCATTCCACGGGTTTCAACTACCCAGGTTTAAGGTATTCTTCCTTCAGCTAAAACGTGCATGTGGAACCCAGAGTATGATCAGCCGTGTGAACGGGAGACGTGTTCAAATATGTCTCAGTTTTCCTCCCCTGGTACTCGGGTGCAACATTCCAGATGCTTTACTAACACTCTCCCCACTTGGAGAGTTAGCACCTTTGACCTCCGGTTTGGCCCAGTTTGCAATTTCTGTGGAAAATGAACAGGAATAGCGAGAACCAATGACAGACTAGCTGGAGGTGTCTGGACGGGCAAATTTAACTCTCATTTCCCACCAGGAAGAGGAAATAACCAAAGGCTCAGCGTGCCGTGCCGGAACCAGATTAGGGCCTGAAGCCATCCTGCGGTGTTGAGGCCAGCTCACAAGAAAGCGAGTTGAAGAAAGGAGATCAGGGGCACTGTAATTCACAAACCTGCAGAGTTATAAATGACAGCTATAGTCCAAAAATATACTGAAGTAAGGCTGCCAAGAGGACTTGAAATCGGGGCAGAATTGCAGGAAACCGATTTCAGGAGGTAGACTGGAATTGCATTGAAAGCATAGGAAAAGAGGCAGAACGTCCACAATGATGCACTTGGCCAAAAAGGGCGTATGCGTTTTTTCCTGAATATATTCAGGAAAAAACGCATACGCCCTTTTTGGCCAACCAAGCAAGCTTGCAAAGGAAATCTGCACAACAATGAAGTCTCACTTCCCCCCGGTCAAAAGGGCCATCTGAAAAAAGTGTAAAATCCAGAAAGGCAGGACAGGCCATGGAGAACTGGGAGCCTTGTTATGCTGATGGGAGGGATGTAAATTGCCAACAGACACTCCGGAGAAGTGTATGGTGTTTCCTGAAACATCTAAAAAACAAAGCAACAGAGCCTAGGGCACTTCCACTTATGGTCCTATAGCTTAGGGAAATTAAAATCAAAAAGAGACAGCCACCCCAAAGTTTGGGACGCCTCTGTTTACAAGAACCTCGTTTACAGTACAAGTTCAACATCGCAGAAAGTGAAAAATGGATAAAGAAGTTGTGGTATTTACTTACAAAGCAATATCACTCAGCAATGAAATCTATGTCATCAGGCCCTTAGCAGCACAATGAGTGGATTCAGGTATGATGATTCTAACCGAAATAAGTCACACAGAAAAAGAAACATCATAAGATATCAGTAATACACGGAATGTAAACTTGGCTACACAGGAACTGAATTACAGAACAGAACAGGGTCTCAAATTTAGAAAACCAACTTATGCTTGCTTAAGGGGAAAGGTGAGTTGGGGTGCTGCATAAAACCAGAGATTGAAATGAGCACAGATAAAGTTCCTTAAGCCAAATATGGAATAGACAAGAGCTACTCCTTGCTCAACGAAATGGACTCAACACCGCATATTAAACGCCTAAGAATGTACCTGACTAGTAAGTATCTTAAAACCTATGGATTGCTACGTCTCCGAAAGAGAATCAAGCATGTGTACAGGGGCATAAACACAGCAGTGATAGGATTGGAGAGGTTCGGTGAGCAAATGAAGACCCTTTGAAGTCATATTGCATGGTACCCATTCCACGGGTTTCAACTACCCAGGTTTAAGGTATTCTTCCTTCAGCTAAAACATGCATGTGGAACCTAGAGTATGATCAACCATGTGATCGGGAGACGTGTTCAAATATGTCTCAGTTTTCATACCCTGGTACTCGGGTGCAACATTCCAGACGCTTTACTAACACTCTCCCCACTTGGAGAGTCAGCGCCTTTAACCTCCTGTTTGGCCCAATTTGCAATTTCTGCGGAAGATGAACAGGAATAGGGAAAACCAATGAGAGACTAGCTGGAGGTGTCTGGACGGGCAAATTTAACTCTCATTTCCCACCAGGAAGAGGAAATAACCAAAGGCTCAGCGTGCCGTGCCGGAACCAGATTAGGGCCTGAAGCCATCCTGCGGTGTTGCGGCCAGCTCACAAGAAAGCGAGTTGAAGAAAGGAGCTCAGGGGCACTGTAATTCACAAACCTGCAGAGTTATAAATGACAGCTATCGTCCAAAAATATACTGAAGTAAGGCTGCCAAGAGGACTTGAAAGCGGGGCAGAATTGCAGGAAACCGATTTCAGGAGGTAGACTGGAATTGCATTGAAAGCATAGGAAAAGAGGCAGAACGTCCACAATGATGCACTTGGCCAAAAAGGGCGTATGCGTTTTTTCCTGAATATATTCAGGAAAAAACGCATACGCCCTTTTTGGCCAACCAAGCAAGCTTGCAAAGGAAATCTGCACTACAATGAAGTCTCACTTCCCCCCGGTCAAAAGGGCCATCTGAAAAAAGTGTAAAATCCAGAAAGGCAGGACAGGCCATGGAGAACTGGGAGCCTTGTTATGCTGATGGGCGGGATGTAAATTGCCAACAGACACACGGGAGAAGTGTATGGTGTTTCCTGAAACATCTAAGAAACAAAGCAACAGAGCCTAGGGCACTTCCACGTATGGTCCTATAGCTTAGGGAAATTAAAATCAAAAAGACACAGCCACCCCAAACTTTGGGACGCCTCTGTTTACAAGAACCTCGTTTACCGTACAGGTTCAATATCACAGAAAGTGAAAAATGGATAAAGAACTTGTGGTACTTACGTACAATGCAGTATCACTCAGCAATGAAATCTATGTCATCAGGCCCGTAGCAGCATAATGAGTGGATTCAGGTACGATGATTCTAACTGAAATAAATCACACAGAAAAAGAAACATCATAAGATATCACTAATACACGGAATGTAAACTTGGCTACACAGGAACTGAATTCCAAAACAGAACAGGGTCTCAAATTTAGAAAACCAACTTATGCTTGCTTAAGGGGAAAGGTGAGTTGGGGTGCTGCATAAAACCAGAGAATGAAATGATCACAGATAAAGTTCCTTAAGCCAAATATGGAGTAGACAAGAGCAACTCCTTGCTCAACGAAATGGACTCAACACCCCATATTAAACGCCTAAGAATGTACCTGACTAGTAAGTATCTTAAAATCTATGGATTGCTATGTCTCCGAAAGAGAATCAAGCGTGTGTACAGGGGCATAAACGCAGCAGTGATAGGATTGGAGAGGTTCGGTGAGCAAATGAAGACCCTTTGAAGTCATATTGCATGGTACCCATTCCACGGGCCTCAACTCTCCAGGTTTAAGGTATTCTTCCTTGAGCTAAAACGTGCATGTGGAACCCAGAGTATGATCAACCGTGTGAACGGGAGACGTGTTCAAATATGTCTCAGTTTTCCTCCCCTGGTACTCGGGTGCAACATTCCAGATGCTTTACTAACACTCTCCCCACTTGGAGAGTCAGTCCCTTAAACCTCCTGTTTGGCCCAGTTTGCAATTTCTGCGGAAGATGAACAGGAATAGCGAGAACCAATGAGAGACTAGCTGGAGGTGTCTGGACGGGCAAATTTAACTCTCATTTCCCACCAGGAAGAGGAAATAACCAAAGGCTCAGCGTGCCGTGCTGGAACCAGATTAGGGCCTGAAGCCATCCTGCGGTGTTGCGGCCAGCTCACAAGAAAGCGAGTTGAAGAAAGGAGCTCAGGGGCACTGTAATTCACAAACCTGCAGAGTTATAAATGACAGCTATCGTCCAAAAATATACTGAAGTAAGGCTGGCAAGAGGACTTGAAAGCGGGGCAGAATTGCAGGAAACCGATTTCAGGAGGTAGACTGGAATTGCATTGAAAGCATAGGAAAAGAGGCAGAACGTCACAATGATGCACTTGGCCAAAAAGGGCGTATGCGTTTTTTCCTGAATATATTCAGGAAAAAACGCATACGCCCTTTTTGGCCAACCAAGCAAGCTTGCAAAGGAAATCTGCACTACAATGAAGTCTCACTTCCCCCCGGTCAAAAGGGCCATCTGAAAAAAGTGTAAAATCCAGAAAGGCAGGACAGGCCATGGAGAACTGGGAGCCTTGTTATGCTGATGAGCGGGATGTAAATTGCCAACAGACACTCGGGAGAAGTGTATGGTGTTTCATGAAACATCTAAAAAACAAAGCAACAGAGCCTAGGGCACTTCCACTTATGGTCCTATAGCTTAGGGAAATTAAAATCAAAAAGACACAGCGACCCAGAAGTTTGGGACGCCTCTGTTTACAAGAACCTCGTTTACAGTACAAGTTCAACATCGCAGAAAGTGAAAAATGGATAAAGAAGTTGTGGTATTTACTTACAAAGCAATATCACTCAGCAATGAAATCTATGTCATCAGGCCCTTAGCAGCACAATGAGTGGATTCAGGTATGATGATTCTAACTGAAATAAGTCACACAGAAAAAGAAACATCATAAGATATCAGTAATACACGGAATGTAAACTTGGCTACACAGGAACTGAATTACAGAACAGAACAGGGTCTCAAATTTAGAAAACCAACTTATGCTTGCTTAAGGGGAAAGGTGAGTTGGGGTGCTGCATAAAACCAGAGATTGAAATGAGCACAGATAAAGTTCCTTAAGCCAAATATGGAATAGACAAGAGCTACTCCTTGCTCAACGACATGGACTCAGCACCGCATATTAAACGCCTAAGTATGTACCTGACTAGTAAGTATCTTAAAACCTATGGATTGCTATGTCTCCGAAAGAGAATCAAGCATGTGTACAGGGGCATAAAGGCAGCAGTGATAGGATTGGAGAGGTTCGGTGAGCAAATGAAGACCCTTTGAAGTCATATTGCATGGTACCCATTCCACGGGTCTCAACTCTCCAGGTTTAAGGTATTCTTCCTTCAGCTAAAACATGCATGTGGAACCCAGAGGATGATCAACCGTGTGAACGGGAGACGTGTTCAAATATGTCTCAGTTTTCCTCCCCTGGTACTCGGGTGCAACATTCCAGACGCTTTACTAACACTCTCCCCACTTGGAGAGTCAGCGCCTTTAACCTCCTGTTTGGCCCAGTTTGCAATTTCTGCGGAAGATGAACAGGAATAGGGAGAACCAATGAGAGACTAGCTGGAGGTGTCTGGACGGGCAAATTTAACTCTCATTTCCCACCAGGAAGAGGAAATACTCAAAGGCTCAGCGTGCCGTGCTGGAACCAGATTAGGGCCTGAAGCCATCCTGCGGTGTTGCGGCCAGCTCAAAAGAAAGCGAGTTGAAGAAAGGAGCTCAGGGGCACTGTAATTCACAAACCTGCAGAGTTATAAATGACAGCTATCGTCCAAAAATATACTGAAGTAAGGCTGCCATGAGGACTTGAAAGCGGGGCAGAATTGCAGGAAACCGATTTCAGGAGGTAGACTGGAATTGCATTGAAAGCATAGGAAAAGAGGCAGAACGTCCACAATGATGCACTTGGCCAAAAAGGGCGTATGCGTTTTTTCCTGAATATATTCAGGAAAAAACGCATACGCCCTTTTTGGCCAACCAAGCAAGCTTGCAAAGGAAATCTGCACTACAATGAAGTCTCACTTCCCCCCGGTCAAAAGGGCCATCTGAAAAAAGTGTAAAATCCAGAAAGGCAGGACAGGCCATGGAGAACTGGGAGCCTTGTTATGCTGATGGGCGGGATGTAAATTGCCAACAGACACTCGGGAGAAGTGTATGGTGTTTCCTGAAACATCTAAAAAACAAAGCAACAGAGCCTAGGGCACTTCCACTTATGGTCCTATAGCTTAGGGAAATTAAAATCAAAAAGACACAGCCACCCCAAAGTTTGGGATGCCTCTGTTTACAAGAACCTCGTTTACCGTACAAGTTCAATATCACAGAAAGTGAAAAATGGATAAAGAACTTGTGGTACTTACGTACAATGCAGTATCACTCAGCAATGAAATCTATGTCATCAGGCCCGTAGCAGCATAATGAGTGGATTCAGGTACGATGATTCTAACTGAAATAAGTCACACAGAAAAAGAAACATCATAAGATATCACTAATACACGGAATGTAAACTTGGCTACACAGGAACTGAATTCCAAAACAGAACAGGGTCTCAAATTTAGAAAACCAACTTATGCTTGCTTAAGGGGAAAGGTGAGTTGGGGTGCTGCATAAAACCAGAGATTGAAATTAGCACAGATAAAGTTCCTTAAGCCAAATATGGAATAGACAAGAGCTACTCCTTGCTCAACGAAATGGACTCAACACCCCATATTAAACGCCTAAGAATGTACCTGACTAGTAAGTATCTTAAAACCTATGGATTGCTATGTCTCCAAAAGAGAATCAAGCATGTGTACAGGGGCATAAACGCAGCAGTGATAGGATTGGAGAGGTTCGGTGAGCAAACGAAGACCCTTTGAAGTCATATTGCATGGTACCCATTCCACGGGTTTCAACTACCCAGGTTTAAGGTATTCTTCCTTCAGCTAAAACATGCATGTGGAACCCAGAGTATGATCAACCATGTGAGCGGGAGACGTGTTCAAATATATCTCAGTTTTCGTACCCTGGTACTTCAGTGCAACATTCCAGACGCTTTACTAACACTCTCCCGACTTGGAGAGTCAGTCCCTTTAACCTCCTGTTTGGCCCAGTTTGCAATTTCTGCGCAAGATGAACAGGAATAGCGAGAACCAATGAGAGACTAGCTGGAGGTGTCTGGACAGGCAAATTTAACTCTCATTTCCCACCAGGAAGAGGAATTAACCAAAGGCTCAGCGTGCCGTGCCGGAACCAGATTAGGGCCTGAAGCCATCCTGCGGTGTCGCGGCCAGCTCAAAAGAAAGCGAGTTGAAGAAAGGAGCTCAGGGGCACTGTAATTCACAAACCTGCAGAGTTATAAATGACAGCTATCGTCCAAAAATATACTGAAGTAAGGCTGGCAAGAGGACTTGAAAGCGGGGCAGAATTGCAGGAAACCGATTTCAGGAGGTAGACTGGAATTGCATTGAAAGCATAGGAAAAGAGGCAGAACGTCCACAATGATGCACTTGGCCAAAAAGGGCGTATGCGTTTTTTCCTGAATATATTCAGGAAAAAACGCATACGCCCTTTTTGGCCAACCAAGCAAGCTTGCAAAGGAAATCTGCACTACAATGAAGTCTCACTTCCCCCCGGTCAAAAGGGCCATCTGAAAAAAGTGTAAAATCCAGAAAGGCAGGACAGGCCATGGAGAACTGGGAGCCTTGTTATGCTGATGGGGGGGATGTAAATTGCCAACAGACACTCGGGAGAAGTGTATGGTGTTTCCTGAAACATCTAAAAAACAAAGCAACAGAGCCTAGGGCACTTCCACTTATGGTCCTATAGCTTAGGGAAATTAAAATCAAAAAGACACAGCCACCCCAAAGTTTGGGACGCCTCTGTTTACAAGAACCTCGTTTACCGTACAAGTTCAATATCACAGAAAGTGAAAAATGGATAAAGAACTTGTGGTACTTATGTACAATGCAGTATCACTCAGCAATGAAATCTATGTCATCAGGCCCTTAGCAGCACAATGAGTGGATTCAGGTATGATGATTCTAACTGAAATAAGTCACACAGAAAAAGAAACATCATAAGATATCACTAATACACGGAATGTAAACTTGGCTACACAGGAACTGAATTACAGAACAGAACAGGGTCTCAAATTTAGAAAACAAACTTATGCTTGCTTAAGGGGAAAGGTGAGTTGGGGTGCTGCATAAAACCAGAGATTGAAATGAGCACAGATAAAGTTCCTTAAGCCAAATATGGAATAGACAAGAGCTACTCCTTGCTCAACGAAATGGACTCAACACCCCATATTAAACGCCTAAGAATGTACCTGACTAGTAAGTATCTTAAAACCTATGGATTGCTATGTCTCCAAAAGAGAATCAAGCGTGTCTACAGGGGCATAAACGCAGCAGTGATAGGATTGGAGAGGTTCGGTGAGCAAATGAAGACCCTTTGAAGTCATATTGCATGGTACCCATTCCACGGGTTTCAACTACCCAGGTTTAAGGTATTCTTCCTTCAGCTAAAACATGCATGTGGAACCCAGAGTATGATCAACCGTGTGAACGGGAGACGTGTTCAAATATGTCTCAGTTTTCCTCCCTGGTACTCGGGTGCAACATTCCAGACGCTTTACTAACACTCTCCCCACTTGGAGAGTCAGCGCCTTTAACCTCCTGTTTGGCCCAGTTTGCAATTTCTGCGGAAGATGAACAGGAATAGGGAGAACCAATGAGAGACTAGCTGGAGGTGTCTGGACGGGCAAATTTAACTCTCATTTCCCACCAGGAAGAGGAAATAACCAAAGGCTCAGCGTGTCGTGCCGGAACCAGATTATGGCCTGAAGCCATCCTGCGGTGTTGCGGCCAGCTCATAAGAAAGCGAGTTGAAGAAAGGAGCTCAGGGGCACTGTAATTCACAAACCTGCAGAGTTATAAATGACAGCTATCGTCCAAAAATATACTGAAGTAAGGCTGCCAAGAGGACTTGAAAGCGGGGCAGAATTTCAGGAAACCGATTTCAGGAGGTAGACTGGAATTGCATTGAAAGCATAGGAAAAGAGGCAGAACGTCCACAATGATGCACTTGGCCAAAAAGGGCGCCCTTTTTGGCCAACCAAGCAAGCTTGCAAAGGAAATCTGCACTACAATGAAGTCTCACTTCCCCCCGGTCAAAAGGGCCATCTGAAAAAAGTGTAAAATCCAGAAAGGCAGGACAGGCCATGGAGAACTGGGAGCCTTGTTATGCTGATGGACGGGATGTAAATTGCCAACAGACACTCGGGAGAAGTGTATGGTGTTTCCTGAAACATCTAAAAAACAGAGCAACAGAGCCTAGGGCACTTCCACTTATGGTCCTATAGCTTAGGGAAATTAAAATCAAAAAGACACAGCCACCCCAAAGTTTGGGACGCCTCTGTGTACAGAAATCTCTTCTATGGCACAAGTTAAATATCCCAGAGAGCAAATAATGGATAAAGAAGTTGCGGTACTTATGTACAACAGAATACCACTCAGCAATGAAATCTATGTCACCAGGCCCATAGCAGCATAATGAGTGGATTGAGACACGATGATTCTAAGTGAAATAAGTCACACAGAAAAAGAAACATCATAAGGTATCACTAATACACGGAATGTGAACTTGGCTACACATGAACTGAAGTACAAAACAGAACAGGGTCTCAAGTTTAGAAAACCAACTTATGCCTGCTTAAGGGGGAAGGTGAGTTGGGGTGCTGCATAAAAGCAGAGTTTGAAATTAGCACAGATACCGTTCCATAAGCCAAATATGTAATAGACAAGACCTACCCCTTGCTCAACGAAATGGATTCAACAATGAGGTATCACCTCACACCTGGTAGAATAGGCATCATAGAAAATCTACAAACAGAAAATGCTGGAAAGGGTGTGGAGAAAAGGAACCCTCTTCCACTATTGTTGGGAATATAAATTGATACAGTCATTATGGAGAACAATATGGAATTTCTTAAGAAACTAACAATAGAATTACCATATGATACAGCAATCCCAGTACTGGACATATACCCAGACAAAACCATAAATCAAAAAGAGTCATTCACCGCAATGTTCATTGCATCACTATTTACAATCTCGAGGTAATGGAAGCAACATAAATGCCCACAGACAGACGAATGCATAAAGCTGTGGTACATATATAAAATGGAATATTACTAAGCCATGAAAAGGAATGAAATTGGGTCATTTGTAGAGACGTCGATGGATCTAGAGACTGTCATACAGAGTGAAGTAAGTCAGAAAGAGAAAAACAAATCTTGTATATTCATGCATATATGTGGAACCTAGAAAAACTGTACAGATTAACCATTTTGCAAGGCATAAATAGAGCAACAGATGTAGACAACAAACGTATGGACAACAAGGGGGGAAAGCTGTTGAGGGGGTGGTGGTGGGAGGAGTTGAGAGACTGGGATTGGCATGTATACATTTATATGTATAAAATAGATAACCAATAAGAACCTGCTGTATAAAAATATAAAATAAAATTCAAAATTAAAAAGAAATAAAATTTAAAAAATAAAACAGAAAAAACAATTATTCCCTGCACATACATGTATTTATATGAATAAATTATTTCCATGCTTATATCTGTAAATACAAAAAAAGAGGAATAAAGTCTACCTTGAACCAAAAACGAAAAAGAGAAAAAAACACAGAACCCACCAGTTACACAGAGGAAAACCGTATCAGGGCACTTGCTCCAGTTGTAAACAATTCTGAAGTTGGTCAGTGGTGGGGAATCGTCTCCCATTCAGCCAGCAGCCCCCACGCAACAAGCGTCCTCATTGCAAAGCTGGGGCACCGTGCCGAGGCATCTGTGAGTAAACGTGAGCTGAGCCCCAGGCCAGTTGCTGCTGAACTATTCCCACCCGTCCCAGGTAAAACACCTGAATATATACAAGGACTTGAAAGCCTAGAGGAAGGGCCATAGAGCCACACGAGTGACAGCATGCCGGCCGACTTGGTGCCTGCAGGCCAGCCAGGATGGTCCTGGCCCTGGGTGCTCTTCTGGAAGATTTCCATTTCCCTGCCTGAGATACCCGTCCTGTCCCTGCCCCCACTGCTTTTTTCCTTCCTCACCTCTGCCCAGGGAGAAATTCCAGCAACAGGTATGGGTGACACATCCTCTTCTTTAGCAGGTGGCAGCCTGGCAACTGCTGCAGAAAGTCCAGCAGAGCCCCACTCACACTGGGCCACCCACAAAGCCGTGGCCTCTCACTCCCTCCCACCAGCCCAGCCCCGAGACTGCTGACAGGGCAGAGAAAATGGCGTCAGGCACGGCTGCAGGGGCTCTTGCTGCCTGGAGTGGTATTTATATTGATCTCAACCCAGGCACACCTGGGGAGGGCTGGCCGGCACGGTAAGGCTGCCCAGGTCAGCCAATCATCACCCCTCAGGGGCTCACAGTTGCAGAAAATGGAACTTGCTGAACCGGCCAGGTCCGAGGAACAGGTGTGGGCTCCTGAGAGTCAGGATAGACAAGGGGCTGCAGCTTTGGCTTGTTTTCTAATCATTTTATCTGGCCCATGAGTGGGAGACAACTTCAAGAAAACCCTCTCCTAATGAGAGGAACCCAGGAGTCAGGGAGAGGAGGGGTGGGTGGTGGTTGGAGACAGAGGCCTGGTGCCCCGGGTGCAGTGGAAGTCTCTGGAAGACCAGGTGGAGGGAGGCCTCACGGAGTGATGCCCAGGGTCACAGACCTGTCGCAGCTGCTGTTTGTTAGTTCAAGTCCTGCTCTGAGGTACTCTGTGTCAGCTCTGAGCGACAGGTGAGCTGGGGGTGCTCTGCAATGAGGGCTATGTGCACGGTTCCTGTGTGCCCAGCCCTGCCACGGTACCTGCAAGGGTAGCTCTGTATCCTGGGAGGGGCCTGACCACGAGAGCCCCGTGGGCTGGGGTGGGGGTGGGGTACCTGCCCAGGTGAGCTCCATATTCTGGGATTGGTCTGACCACGAGAGCCCCATGGGCTGCTGGGGACCTGGTAAAGGATGTCAGGACAGTCAGTGAAGCCACCGAGGATATACCTCCAGTTGCTCCTAATTCCTACACCCTGCTGGTCATTCTACCAACCACCAAGACATGGTATTCTGTATTAGTCTTCAATGATGCTTTCTTTTGCATTCCATTAGTCCCAGAGTCACAAGAAATTTTGGCTTGTGAGTGGCAGGACTCAACATACAACTAAAACAATACTTCCGGGCCGTCTGGCCCCAAGGGTGCAAAAGTTCCCACACCATCTTTGGGGAAAGCTTAGCTAAAGACCTAAAAGTTCTACCTCTGGAAAAGGAAACCCTCCTTCAATATGCAGACGACATTCTGATCGCCAGCCCTACTAAGGAGGCCTCTGAACTACCAAGCCAATAAAGGATAGAAGTTGTCCAAGAAAAAGCTCAAATATCACAGACTGCAGTGACCTGCCTGGGCTTCATTCTCACAGAAGGTCAGAGAAGCCCATCCCAGGAAAGGGAAGAAACCATTTTCAGCCTTACCCCTTTCTAAAACTAGAAGACAGCTTAGGGGTTCCTGGGGAGGCCAGGGTTTGCTGCTTCTGGATCCCTAACTACAGTCTACTAGCTGGGCCTCTATATGAAACACTGAAAGGAAAAGATGATGATCCTTTTGAATAGAATCCAGAAGTGGCCTTTCAAGAATGGAAAGAGCAGTCAATTCAGACCCTTGCCCTGGAACTCCCTAATTTAGCTAAACCCTTTGACCTTTACATTCCCGGTGAAAGGTGAATCGCCATTGGAGAATTAGTGCAAAAACTGGGACCACTTGAAATGGAACAATGCAAGAATGCCATCCAGGTAGGATAAACTACGGTCACCAAGGGGCTTGGCCCACTGCCACATCTGGCCAAGATACTGGCGGTATCTAAAAACCTGGAAATCAGCAGCCCAAAAGGCCACCTCCCTCCTAAGGGAAAAGGACCCCACGTGGTGATCCTAACCACCAACCATGCCCTGAAGTTGCAGGGTTCGCTCCGTGGGCACACCGACCTCGAGTGAGGAGGCCCTCCGACTCCAACATCCAGAGAGATAACCGGGGGCAACAGGGCACCATGACGACTCGTGTGAACATCACTTGACCTGGAGTTTCTCTCATAAAACAACAAGGGTGTGTCCCAAAAGAGTAGACTACTGCTTGCAGGACTTACTGCACCCAGAGGGGAGCTAATAATCTTGGCGGGGGAACCGTATATCACACTGTCACCATAGAAAAGCCTACAGACACCGTGATGATGGTGGCCAATAAGACCGGCTGGACTCCTGTTTACTTCAAAAGGCTGTTGACTCAGTAGCCATCATGGTCCTTATCACCACTGACCCTGGACTGTCTGGGAGTTGAGCAGGCAGGGCTCTGACACATGGTGCTGTTTGTACGTTAATTCAGGGGCCTAATTGAAGAAAGCGCAGACTACTGGTCAGAGCATCTAGGCTGGCAGAAACGGTCAGCCTAAGGTGGCCGAACAAATGTGGGGCGGGGTGAAACCGGCCCCCACAGCGTCTCTGCACATCTCTTTCCTGGACCCTTAAAGGTCATTAGAATCTATAACACTTCCAATGCTGGTGCTCAGGTGGACGAGCAGGGAGGCAGGGGTCCTGGGGACAATCAACGTCACCGGGAGGCTGCTGGGGAGAAGCTCTGACCCTCGCCCCAGGGTATGAGGGCTCCCAACTCAGCACTCAGCAGTTACAGAAGAAGGGTCTGCACCCTCAGCACTCCAAGAATGAGGAACGGGACAAAAGGCAGAGGAGGGGTTTGTCCCCAGCAAAGCCCATTAAAAATCCCTGGGAGATAAAAATAGAATCTGGGCAATAAAGTCAAGTCTAACCTTTTTTATCCTTTGTGCTTTGTCTAATTTCACATGCTCCTAGGGTCCCGCATGCAGAGGTTCCACACCCGGCACTTCAGACCAGATTTCCTAGTGCAGAATGGCTGGGTCGACACCTCAGCTCCTGGGGCCCAGTGCAGACTCCACGATATAGAGCCTGAGCTACAGCCAACCCGGCCCTCGAGAGCTCCGCCGCCTCCCTCCCTCCCACTGACTCTGACAGGATCTCTACACAGCAGCCCAGCCCACAGCCCACGGGGTAGTGCATGCTCTCACCTCTCCATTCTCTGATCAAAATATAAAGTTTCCTTTGCTTGTGAACCAAACTCAGTCTCGATCTGTTGGCCCCAATGACACTGGGCAGGGGGACACTTGTTGGGGTCCACTCTGGAGGATCAGTAACAGAAATTGAGACTATTGTAACCTCAATGAACAGATGTGTGAGCCAAACTGTAGTTAACATAGAACAGTGTATAAGGCTCGGGTAAAATAAGATGTTTCTAACACTTCCATTTGATATTTCCATCACTTTTTATAAGCAAGTTCAGTGAAAAGGTTTGTCTTATTTGTCAGGTCAATATTAGAGAAACGAAGTGATTTCTTTCCAAGGATGTACATCTAATAATCTTGGTTAAACCTTCAATCTTGTTTTAAATGCTTTTCCATTGAAAATGATACCTCTCTTTCAGCTCCCCCATTTCTGAGAAGTATAAAATCTTATAATTTATTATTACCAAAGGGGAAAGGTGGGAGGAGGGATAAATTAACAGTTTGGAATTAACACATACACACTGCTATGTATAAAATAGATCATCAACAAGGAACTACTGTATAGCACAGGGAACTACACTCAACATTTTGCAATAACCTATAAGGGGAAATAATCTGAAAAAGAATAGATATTTTTATTGACATCATCTATCAATGATAGTTAAAGTGTAGCCTAAGGGAAGCTGGTGGTGAGTGCTTCTGACCCTGAAGACTTCAATCATCTAAAGTTTGGACTCTGCCTACTTCCCAAGGCCCTTAATGAACATATGTGTAGCCGTAGCTTAAAAACTTCCCCAGTTTGGGTTTCGGGGAGACACTGATTTTGAAAAAGCCCTGGTGTTCTCCTTACATGAATGGGACTCTTCCTACTGCTAAAACATGTCTGTCACACCCAGAGGATGGTATACCGTCTGATCGGGAAGAGTTTGGAAAAGGCATCTCATCTCCTCATCTCCTGGTGCTCGGGTTCACCCCTCCAGCGTCTTTACTAACAGTCTCCCCACTTGGAGATGTCAGCACTGTCAACATCCTGTTGCGTACAGTTTGGAATTTGTCCAGAGGATGAAGCGGAAGGATGAGGAACAATGAGAGACAAGTCCTAGGTGTTCAGACAGGCACATGTCACTCTAATTTCCAATCAGGAAGACGAATTGACCAAAGGCTAGGGTTGCCCATGGAAACAGTATAGGGCTTGAGGAAATCCCGCTGCTTTGTGGCCAGTTCCCATAAACACAAGTTGAACAATGGAACTCAGGGGCAGTAAAATTCACAAAACTGCAGAGTTGAAAATATCCATCACTGAAAAATGTCTTGAGGAAAGTCAGAGAAAAGGACTTGTAAGCAAGGGAGAATGGCAGGAAAGGGATTTGAGGAGGTAGAAAGGACTCGCCATTAAGCACAAGAAAAGGAGCTGAACATTGCCAACATTGCAGTTGGCCAAAAAGGGTGTATGCGTTTTTTTCTGTATATATTCAAGAAAAGGGCATACACTTTTTTAGCCAACCAAACAGGTGGGCACTGGAAGTCAATACTACAAAAGATATCACTTCGCATCAGTCAGAAGAGCCATCCTCATAAAGCGTAAACAACAGAAATGCAGGACAGGGCAACGAGAAGAGGGAGCCCTGCGAGACTTATAGTGGAAATGTATATTGCCAACGGCCATTCTGGAGAAGTGTATTGTGTTTACTAAAGCATCTAAAAAATGAGCTACAGAGCATAGGGCACTTGCACTCATGGGCGTATATCTTGGGAAAAACAAAAATCGAGAGGACACAGGCACCCCAATGTTTACCCCCTCTCTGTTTAAAAGATCCTCGACTAGGATATAACTTAAATGTCTCTGGAGGGAAAAAATGGATAGAGATGTGGTACTTAGGTAGAGTGGAATATTATTCAGCCTGGAAATCAATGAAATATGGCCAGTTGTAACAACTCCGGAGGAGTTACGTATGATCATTCTAAGTGACAGAATTCAAAAAGAAAAAGACACATATCATAAGATATCACTTAAAGGTGGAATCCAAAATGGCTACACATGAAATAAATTACAAAACAAAAACATAGTCAAATATGTAGAAAACACGCATAAGGCTGCTAAACGGGAAAGGTGGGGAGGGGTGAGGCATCATCCAGGAGGTTGAAATTAGCAAAGATACCATTCCAAATACCAAACTGATAATCAACAAGGCCTACACGGTAGCTAAAAGAACTGCACTCAGCACACTCAAGTCACCGGAAAAGAATATATACGACTGGTAAGAATCTGAAAAAGAATTTATTGATGTCTCTCTGTACGTGAATCAAGTGGATGTACAGCAGCAAGAAACAGAGCTTTGAAAATCAGCTGTAACCAATATAGTAATAAATTGAAAAAAATAAACGACAGAGAGACAGAGAAAACCTCTTACAACTTTTCCTCAGGGACGGTGATGCAACATGGATTGAACACATCTAGACCCACAGCAGGATGAGACATAAGGCTGGAAACTGTTTGCGCTAAGAGAAATGTGAGGTTGGGTGAGGAAATGCACACCCTTTAAAGTAATACTACCTGGTACCCATTCAATGGGTCCCAAATCTGCAGGTTCAAGGGATCTTCCTACAGCTAAAACATGCATGGAAAACCCAGAGGACTGTACACCATGTGATCGGGAGATGTGTCTAAAATGCACCTCATTTATCCTCTCCTGGTGCTCCTGTTCACCATTCCAGCCACGTTACTTAGAATCTCCCCACTTGGAGAATCAGCACATTTAAACTTCTGTTTCACACATTTTGCAAATTGTGAGGAGGATGAACGGGAAGAGGGGGAACCAATGAGAGAATAGTTGTAGGGGTTTGGACGGGCACATATCACTCTAATTTCCCATTAAGAATAAGAATTAAAGAAAGGCTCAGCCTGCCTCGCCGGAGCCAAAATAGGGCCTGAAGCAATCCTGCGGGTTTGAGGCCAGCTCACAAAAGAGCAACTTAAAAAATGGAGCTCAGGGTCACTGCAATTCACAAACCTGCAGAGTTATAAATGAAAACTAACGTCCAAAAATATGTTGAGGTAAGGCAAAGAAGAGGATCTGAATGCAAGACAGAATTGCAAGAAACAGATTTCAAGAGATAGATTGGACTCGTCTTTAACGCACATGAAAAGCGGCAGAATTTCGACAATGATGCAGTTGGCCCAAAAGGGCGTATGTGTTTTTTCCTGATTATATCCAGGAAAAAACGCATACACACTTTATGGGCAACGAAGCAAGCAACCAATGCAAATGTGCACAACAAAGAAGTCTCACTTCCCACCGGTCAAAAGGGCCATCCTAAAAAATTGTAAAAACCAGAAATGCAGGACAGGCCATGGAGAACAGGGAGCCTTTATACGCTGATGGGCAGTGTGTGAACTGCCGAGAGCCACTCTGGAGAAGTGTACGGTGGTTCCTAAATCATCTAAAAAACAGAGCTACAGAGCATAGGACACTTCCAATCATGGGAGTATATCTAGGGAAGTCTAAAAATCAACAAGACACAAGCACACCACAGTTTAGGGCTACTCTGTTTACAAGAACCTCAACTTCAGTACACCTTAAATATCCCAGGAAAGAGAACAATGGATAAAGAAGATGTGGTACTTATGTACAATGGAATATCTCTTCACCATGAAATCAATGTAATAAGGCTAGTAGAAGGATAAAGAGTGGATTTAGGTCCGATAATACTACTTGAAATAAGTCAAACAGAAAAAGAAACATATCATAAGATATCACTTATAGAGGGAGGGTAAATATGGCTGCACAAGAAATGAATTACAGAACAGAACAGTGTCTCACATTTAGAAAACACACTTATGTCAGCTTAAGGGGAAAGGAGAGGTGGGGTGATGCATAAAACCAGAGTTTGAAATTAGCACAGATACCGTTCAATAAACCAAATAGGTATTAGACAAGATCTACACCTTGCTCAATGAACTGGCCTCAACACACCCTATACACCGCAGAGAAATATATCTGAGTAATAAGAATCTTAAAACCCATGTATTGATATATCTCCATAAGGGAATCAAGTGTGTGCAGAGCGGCACAAACACAGCAGTGAAAATGAGCTAAACCCCATTATAGAAATAAATTTTAAAAACAAAACGCTGAAACAATGAAAGAGAGAAAAATTCTTACAAAATTCGCTCAGGGGATGTGAGGCAACCTGGATTGACCACATATAAACCCACAGCTGGATAAGACATAAGGCTGAACACTTGGGGCTGAGAGGATTGGTGAGCTTTGGTGAGCAACTGCCGAAAGTTTAATGCAATACTTCATGCTACTCAGTCCAAGGGTCCCAACACTCCAGGTTGAAGGGAATCTTCCTACAGCTAAACCATGCTTGGGAAACCCAGTGACTGGTATACCATATGATCGGGAAAGGTTTCTAAAACGCACCTCATTTTTCCTCTCCTGGGGCTCCGGATCGACATTCCAGCCGCTTTACTAACAACATCCCCACATGGAGTCAATGCCTTTAAGTTCTGGTATCGCACAGTCTGCAGTTAGTGCAGAGGATGAATGGGAATAGGGGGAACCAGTGAGAAACTAGCTGTAGCGGTTTCAATGGGCACATGTCACTCTAATGTCACATCAGTAAGAAGAATTAACCAAAGGCACAGCAAGGTGCCCCAGAAGAAAAATAGGGCTTCAAGGAATCCTGTGGTTATGGGGCAAGACCACAAAAATAAGAGCTGAAAAATGGAGCTAAGGGCCACTGCAATTCAAAAACCTGCAGAGTTATAAAGGCCAACTATTTTCAAAAAAATATATTGAGGTAAGGCTATGAAGAGGCAAGGAAAGCAAGGCAGAATTGCAGGAAACCAATTTCAGGAGGTAGACTGGAATTGCATTGAAAACATATGAAGAGAGTCAGAACCTCGACAATGATGTATTTGGCCAAAAAGGGCGTATACGTTTTTTCCTGAATATATTCAGGAAAAAACGCATACGCCCTTTTTGGCCAACCAAGCAAGCTTGCAAAGGAAATCTGCACTACAATGAAGTCTCACTTCCCCCCGGTCAAAAGGGCCATCTGAAAAAAGTGTAAAATCCAGAAAGGCAGGACAGGCCATGGAGAACTGGGAGCCTTGTTATGCTGATGGGCGGGATGTAAATTGCCAACAGACACTCCGGAGAAGTGTGTGGTGTTTCCTGAAACATCTAAAAAACAAAGCAACAGAGCCTAGGGCACTTCACTTATGGTCCTATAGCTTAGGGAAATTAAAATCAAAAAGACACAGCCACCCCAAAGTTTGGGACGCCTCTGTTTACAACAACCTCGTTTACAGTACAAGTTCAATATCACAGAAAGTGAAAAATGGATAAAGAAGTTGTGGTACTAAAGTACAATGCAAGATCACTCAGCAATGAAACCTATGTCACCAGGCCCGTAGCAGCACAATGAGTGGATTCAGGTATGATGATTCTAACTGAAATAAGTCACACAGAAAAAGAAACATCATAAGATATCAGTAATACACGGAATGTAAACTTGGCTACAGAGGAACTGAATTACAAAACAGAACAGGGTCTCAAATTTAGAAAACCAACTTATGCTTGCTTAAGGGTAAAGGTGAGTTGGGGTGCTGCATAAAACCAGAGATTGAAATGAGCACAGATAAATTTCCTTAAGCCAAATATGGAATAGACAAGAGCTACTCCTTGCTCAACGAAATGGACTCAACACCCCATATTAAACGCCTAAGAATGTACCTGACTAGTAAGTATCTTAAAACCGATGGATTGCTAAGTCTCCAAAAGAGAATCAAGCATGTGTACAGGGGCATAAACGCAGCAGTGATAGGATTGGAGAGGTTCGGTGAGCAAATGAAGACCCTTTGAAGTCATATTGCATGGTAACCATTCCAAGGGTCTCAACTCTCCAGGTTTAAGGTATTCTTCCTTCAGCTAAAACATGCATGTGGAACCCAGAATATGATCAACCGTGTGATAGGGAGACGTGTTCCAATATGTCTCAGTTTTCGTCCCCTGGTACTCGGGTGCAACATTCCCGATGCTTTACTAACACTCTTCCCACTTGGAGAGTCAGCGCCTTTAACCTCCTGTTTGGCCAAGTTTGCAATTTCTGTGGAAGATGAACAGGAATAGGGAGAACCAATGAGAGACTAGCTGGAGGTGTCTGGACGGGCAAATTTAACTCTCATTTCCCACCAGGAAGAGGAATTAACCAAAGGCTCAGCGTGCCGTGCCGGAACCAGATTAGGGCCTGAAGCCATCCTGCGGTGTTGCGGCCAGGTCACAAGAAAACGAGTTGAAGAAAGGAGCTCAGGGGCACTGTAATTCACAAACCTGCAGAGTTATAAATGACAGCTATCGTCCAAAAATATACTGAAGTAAGGCTGCCAAGAGGACTTGAAAGCGGGGCAGAATTGCAGGAAACCGATTTCAGGAGGTAGACTGGAATTGCATTGAAAGCATAGGAAAAGAGGCAGAACGTCCACAATGATACACTTGGCCAAAAAGGGCGTATGCGTTTTTTCCTGAATATATTCAGGAAAAAACGCATACGCCCTTTTTGGCCAACCAAGCAAGCTTGCAAAGGAAATCTGCACTACAATGAAGTCTCACATCCCCCCGGTCAAAAGGGCCATCTGAAAAAAGTGTAAAATCCAGAAAGGCAGGACAGGCCATGGAGAACTGGGAGCCTTGTTATGCTGATGGGCGGGATGTAAATTGCCAATAGACACTCGGGAGAAGTGTATGGTGTTTCCTGAAACATCTAAAAAACAAAGCAACAGAGCCTAGGGCACTTCCACTTATGGTCCTATAGCTTAGGGAAATTAAAATCAAAAAGACACAGCCACCCCAAAGTTTGGGACGCCTCTGTTTACAAGAACCTCGTTTACAGTACAAGTTCAACATCGCAGAAAGTGAAAAATGGATAAAGAAGTTGTGGTATTTACTTACAAAGCAATATCACTCAGCAATGAAATCTATGTCATCAGGCCCTTAGCAGCACAATGAGTGGATTCAGGTATGATGATTCTAACTGAAATAAGTCACACAGAAAAAGAAACATCATAAGATATCAGTAATACACGGAATGTAAACCTGGCTACACAGGAACTGAATTCCAAAACAGAACAGGGTTTCAAATTTACAAAACCAACTTATGCTTGCTTAAGGGGAAAGGTGAGTTGGGGTGCTGCATAAAACCAGAGATTGAAATGAGCACAGATAAAGTTCCTTAAGCCAAATATTGAATAGACAAGAGCTACTCCTTGCTCAACTAAATGGACTCAACACCCCATATTAAACGCCTAAGAATGTACCTGACTAGTAAGTATCTTAAAACCTATGGATTGCTATGTCTCCAAAAGAGAATCAAGCGTGTGTACACGGGCATAAACACAGCAGTGATAGGATTGGAGAGGTTCGGTGAGCAAACGAAGACCCTTTGAAGTCATATTGCATGGTACCCATTACACGGGTCTCAACTCTCCAGGTTTAGGTATTCTTCCTTCAGCTAAAACATGCATGTGGAACCCAGAGTATGATCAACCGTGTGAACGGGAGACATGTTTAAATATGTCTCAGTTTTCCTCCCCTGGTACACGGGTGCAACATTCCAGACACTTTACTAACACTCTCCCCACTTGGAGAGTCAGCGCCTTTAACCTCCTGTTTGGTCCAGTTTGCAATTTCTGTGGAAGATGAACAGGAATAGGGAGAACCAATGAGAGACTAGCTGGAGGTGTCTGGACGGGCAAATTTAACTCTCATTTCCCACCAGGAAGAGGAAATACCAAAGGCTCAGCGTACCGTGCAGGAACCAGATTAGGGCCTGAAGCCATCCTGCGGTGTTGCGGCCAGCTCAAAAGAAAGCGAGTTGAAGAAAGGAGCTCAGGGGCACTGTAATTCACAAACCTGCAGAGTTATAAATGACAGCTATAGTCCAAAAATATACTGAAGTAAGGCTGCCAAGAGGACTTGAAAGCGGGGCAGAATTGCAGGAAACCGATTTCAGGAGGTAGACTGGAATTGCATTGAAAGCATAGGAAAAGAGGCAGAACGTCCACAATGATGCACTTGGCCAAAAAGGGCGTATGCGTTTTTTCCTGAATATATTCAAGAAAAAACGCATACGCCCTTTTTGGCCAACCAAGCAAGCTTGCAAAGGAAATCTGCACTACAATGAAGTCTCACTTCCCCCCGGTCAAAAGGGCCATCTGAAAAAAGTGTAAAATCCAGAAAGGCAGGACAAGCCATGGAGAACTGGGAGCCTTGTTATGGTGATGGGCGGGATGTACATTGCCAACAGACACTCGGGAGAAGTGTATGGTGTTTCCTGAAACATCTAAAACACAAAGCAGCAGAGCCTAGGGCACTTCCACTTATGGTCCTATAGCTTAGGGAAATTAAAATCAAAAAGACACAGCCACCCCAAAGTTTGGGACGCCTCTGTTTACAAGAACCTCGTTTACCGTACAAGTTCAATATCACAGAAAGTGAAAAATGGATAAAGAACTTGTGGTACTTACGTACAATGCAGTATCACTCAGCAATGAAATCTATGTCATCAGGCCCTTAGCAGCACAATGAGTGGATTCAGGTATGATGATTCTAACTGAAATAAGTCACACAGAAAAAGAAACATCATAAGATATCACTAATACACGGAATGTAAACTTGGCTACACAGGAACTGAATTCCAAAACAGAACAGGGTCTTAAATTTAGAAAACCAACTTATGCTTGCTTAAGGGGAAAGGTGAGTTGGGCTGCTGCATAAAACCAGAGATTGAAATGAGCACAGATAAAATTCCTTAAGCCAAATATGGAATAGAGAAGAGCTACTCCTTGCTCAACGAAATGGACTCAACACCGCATATTAAACGCCTAAGAATGTACCTGACTAGTAAGTATCTTAAAACCTATGGATTGCTATGTCTCCGAAAGAGAATCAAGCGTGTGTACAGGGGCATAAATGCAGCAGTGATAGGATTGGAGAGGTTCGGTGAGCAAATGAAGACCCTTTGAAGTCATATTGCATGGTACCCATTCCACGGGTTTCAACTACCCAGGTTTAAGGTATTCTTCCTTCAGCTAAAACATGCATGTGGAACCTAGAGTATGATCAACCATGTGATTGGGAGACGTGTTCAAATATGTCTCAGTTTTCGTACCGTGGTACTCGGGTGCAACATTCTAGACGCTTTACTAACACTCTCCCGACTTGGAGAGTCAGTCCCTTTAACCTCCTGTTTGGCCCAGTTTGCAATTTCTGCGGAAGATGAACAGGAATAGCGAGAACCAATGAGAGACTAGCTGGAGGTGTCTGGACGGGCAAATTTAACTCTCATTTCCCACCAGGAAGAGGAAATAACCAACGGCTCAGCGTGCCATGCCGGAACCAGATTAGGGCCTGAAGCCATCCTGCGGTGTTCCGGCCAGCTCACAAGAAAGCGAGTTGAAGAAAGGAGCTCAGGGGCACTGTAATTCACAAACCTGCAGAGTTATAAATGACAGCTATCGTCCAAAAATATACTGAAGTAAGGCTGGCAAGAGGACTTGAAAGCGGGGCAGAATTGCAGGAAACCGATTTCAGGAGGTAGACTGGAATTGCATTGAAAGCATAGGAAAAGAGGCAGAACGTCCACAATGATGCACTTGGCCAAAAAGGGCGTATGCGTTTTTTCCTGAATATATTCAGGAAAAAACGCATACGCCCTTTTTGGCCAACCAAGCAAGCTTGCAAAGGAAATCTGCACTACAATGAAGTCTCACTTCCCCCCGGTCAAAAGGGCCATCTGAAAAAAGTGTAAAATCCAGAAAGGCAGGACAGGCCATGGAGAACTGGGAGCCTTGTTATGCTGATGGGCGGGATGTAAATTGCCAACAGACACTCGGGAGAAGTGTATGGTGTTTCCTGAAACATCTAAAAAACAAAGCAACAGAGCCTAGGGCACTTCCACTTATGGTCCTATAGCTTAGGGAAATTAAAATCAAAAAGACACAGCCACCCCAAAGTTTGGGACGCCTCTGTTTACAAGAACCTCGTTTACCGTACAAGTTCAATATCACAGAAAGTGAAAAATGGATAAAGAACTTGTGGTACTTATGTACAATGCAGTATCACTCAGCAATGAAATCTATGTCATCAGGCCCTTAGCAGCACAATGAGTGGATTCAGGTATGATGATTCTAACTGAAATAAGTCACACAGAAAAAGAAACATCATAAGATATCACTAATACACGGAATGTAAACTTGGCTACACAGGAACTGAATTACAGAACAGAACAGGGTCTCAAATTTAGAAAACAAACTTATGCTTGCTTAAGGGGAAAGGTGAGTTGGGGTGCTGCATAAAACCAGAGATTGAAATGAGCACAGATAAAGTTCCTTAAGCCAAATATGGAATAGACAAGAGCTACTCCTTGCTCAACGAAATGGACTCAACACCCCATATTAAACGCCTAAGAATGTACCTGACTAGTAAGTATCTTAAAACCTATGGATTGCTATGTCTCCAAAAGAGAATCAAGCGTGTCTACAGGGGCATAAACGCAGCAGTGATAGGATTGGAGAGGTTCGGTGAGCAAATGAAGACCCTTTGAAGTCATATTGCATGGTACCCATTCCACGGGTTTCAACTACCCAGGTTTAAGGTATTCTTCCTTCAGCTAAAACATGCATGTGGAACCCAGAGTATGATCAACCGTGTGAACGGGAGACGTGTTCAAATATGTCTCAGTTTTCCTCCCTGGTACTCGGGTGCAACATTCCAGACGCTTTACTAACACTCTCCCCACTTGGAGAGTCAGCGCCTTTAACCTCCTGTTTGGCCCAGTTTGCAATTTCTGCGGAAGATGAACAGGAATAGGGAGAACCAATGAGAGACTAGCTGGAGGTGTCTGGACGGGCAAATTTAACTCTCATTTCCCACCAGGAAGAGGAAATAACCAAAGGCTCAGCGTGTCGTGCCGGAACCAGATTATGGCCTGAAGCCATCCTGCGGTGTTGCGGCCAGCTCATAAGAAAGCGAGTTGAAGAAAGGAGCTCAGGGGCACTGTAATTCACAAACCTGCAGAGTTATAAATGACAGCTATCGTCCAAAAATATACTGAAGTAAGGCTGCCAAGAGGACTTGAAAGCGGGGCAGAATTTCAGGAAACCGATTTCAGGAGGTAGACTGGAATTGCATTGAAAGCATAGGAAAAGAGGCAGAACGTCCACAATGATGCACTTGGCCAAAAAGGGCGCCCTTTTTGGCCAACCAAGCAAGCTTGCAAAGGAAATCTGCACTACAATGAAGTCTCACTTCCCCCCGGTCAAAAGGGCCATCTGAAAAAAGTGTAAAATCCAGAAAGGCAGGACAGGCCATGGAGAACTGGGAGCCTTGTTATGCTGATGGACGGGATGTAAATTGCCAACAGACACTCGGGAGAAGTGTATGGTGTTTCCTGAAACATCTAAAAAACAGAGCAACAGAGCCTAGGGCACTTCCACTTATGGTCCTATAGCTTAGGGAAATTAAAATCAAAAAGACACAGCCACCCCAAAGTTTGGGACGCCTCTGTGTACAGAAATCTCTTCTATGGCACAAGTTAAATATCCCAGAGAGCAAATAATGGATAAAGAAGTTGCGGTACTTATGTACAACAGAATACCACTCAGCAATGAAATCTATGTCACCAGGCCCATAGCAGCATAATGAGTGGATTGAGACACGATGATTCTAAGTGAAATAAGTCACACAGAAAAAGAAACATCATAAGGTATCACTAATACACGGAATGTGAACTTGGCTACACATGAACTGAAGTACAAAACAGAACAGGGTCTCAAGTTTAGAAAACCAACTTATGCCTGCTTAAGGGGGAAGGTGAGTTGGGGTGCTGCATAAAAGCAGAGTTTGAAATTAGCACAGATACCGTTCCATAAGCCAAATATGTAATAGACAAGACCTACCCCTTGCTCAACGAAATGGATTCAACAATGAGGTATCACCTCACACCTGGTAGAATAGGCATCATAGAAAATCTACAAACAGAAAATGCTGGAAAGGGTGTGGAGAAAAGGAACCCTCTTCCACTATTGTTGGGAATATAAATTGATACAGTCATTATGGAGAACAATATGGAATTTCTTAAGAAACTAACAATAGAATTACCATATGATACAGCAATCCCAGTACTGGACATATACCCAGACAAAACCATAAATCAAAAAGAGTCATTCACCGCAATGTTCATTGCATCACTATTTACAATCTCGAGGTAATGGAAGCAACATAAATGCCCACAGACAGACGAATGCATAAAGCTGTGGTACATATATAAAATGGAATATTACTAAGCCATGAAAAGGAATGAAATTGGGTCATTTGTAGAGACGTCGATGGATCTAGAGACTGTCATACAGAGTGAAGTAAGTCAGAAAGAGAAAAACAAATCTTGTATATTCATGCATATATGTGGAACCTAGAAAAACTGTACAGATTAACCATTTTGCAAGGCATAAATAGAGCAACAGATGTAGACAACAAACGTATGGACAACAAGGGGGGAAAGCTGTTGAGGGGGTGGTGGTGGGAGGAGTTGAGAGACTGGGATTGGCATGTATACATTTATATGTATAAAATAGATAACCAATAAGAACCTGCTGTATAAAAATATAAAATAAAATTCAAAATTAAAAAGAAATAAAATTTAAAAAATAAAACAGAAAAAACAATTATTCCCTGCACATACATGTATTTATATGAATAAATTATTTCCATGCTTATATCTGTAAATACAAAAAAAGAGGAATAAAGTCTACCTTGAACCAAAAACGAAAAAGAGAAAAAAACACAGAACCCACCAGTTACACAGAGGAAAACCGTATCAGGGCACTTGCTCCAGTTGTAAACAATTCTGAAGTTGGTCAGTGGTGGGGAATCGTCTCCCATTCAGCCAGCAGCCCCCACGCAACAAGCGTCCTCATTGCAAAGCTGGGGCACCGTGCCGAGGCATCTGTGAGTAAACGTGAGCTGAGCCCCAGGCCAGTTGCTGCTGAACTATTCCCACCCGTCCCAGGTAAAACACCTGAATATATACAAGGACTTGAAAGCCTAGAGGAAGGGCCATAGAGCCACACGAGTGACAGCATGCCGGCCGACTTGGTGCCTGCAGGCCAGCCAGGATGGTCCTGGCCCTGGGTGCTCTTCTGGAAGATTTCCATTTCCCTGCCTGAGATACCCGTCCTGTCCCTGCCCCCACTGCTTTTTTCCTTCCTCACCTCTGCCCAGGGAGAAATTCCAGCAACAGGTATGGGTGACACATCCTCTTCTTTAGCAGGTGGCAGCCTGGCAACTGCTGCAGAAAGTCCAGCAGAGCCCCACTCACACTGGGCCACCCACAAAGCCGTGGCCTCTCACTCCCTCCCACCAGCCCAGCCCCGAGACTGCTGACAGGGCAGAGAAAATGGCGTCAGGCACGGCTGCAGGGGCTCTTGCTGCCTGGAGTGGTATTTATATTGATCTCAACCCAGGCACACCTGGGGAGGGCTGGCCGGCACGGTAAGGCTGCCCAGGTCAGCCAATCATCACCCCTCAGGGGCTCACAGTTGCAGAAAATGGAACTTGCTGAACCGGCCAGGTCCGAGGAACAGGTGTGGGCTCCTGAGAGTCAGGATAGACAAGGGGCTGCAGCTTTGGCTTGTTTTCTAATCATTTTATCTGGCCCATGAGTGGGAGACAACTTCAAGAAAACCCTCTCCTAATGAGAGGAACCCAGGAGTCAGGGAGAGGAGGGGTGGGTGGTGGTTGGAGACAGAGGCCTGGTGCCCCGGGTGCAGTGGAAGTCTCTGGAAGACCAGGTGGAGGGAGGCCTCACGGAGTGATGCCCAGGGTCACAGACCTGTCGCAGCTGCTGTTTGTTAGTTCAAGTCCTGCTCTGAGGTACTCTGTGTCAGCTCTGAGCGACAGGTGAGCTGGGGGTGCTCTGCAATGAGGGCTATGTGCACGGTTCCTGTGTGCCCAGCCCTGCCACGGTACCTGCAAGGGTAGCTCTGTATCCTGGGAGGGGCCTGACCACGAGAGCCCCGTGGGCTGGGGTGGGGGTGGGGTACCTGCCCAGGTGAGCTCCATATTCTGGGATTGGTCTGACCACGAGAGCCCCATGGGCTGCTGGGGACCTGGTAAAGGATGTCAGGACAGTCAGTGAAGCCACCGAGGATATACCTCCAGTTGCTCCTAATTCCTACACCCTGCTGGTCATTCTACCAACCACCAAGACATGGTATTCTGTATTAGTCTTCAATGATGCTTTCTTTTGCATTCCATTAGTCCCAGAGTCACAAGAAATTTTGGCTTGTGAGTGGCAGGACTCAACATACAACTAAAACAATACTTCCGGGCCGTCTGGCCCCAAGGGTGCAAAAGTTCCCACACCATCTTTGGGGAAAGCTTAGCTAAAGACCTAAAAGTTCTACCTCTGGAAAAGGAAACCCTCCTTCAATATGCAGACGACATTCTGATCGCCAGCCCTACTAAGGAGGCCTCTGAACTACCAAGCCAATAAAGGATAGAAGTTGTCCAAGAAAAAGCTCAAATATCACAGACTGCAGTGACCTGCCTGGGCTTCATTCTCACAGAAGGTCAGAGAAGCCCATCCCAGGAAAGGGAAGAAACCATTTTCAGCCTTACCCCTTTCTAAAACTAGAAGACAGCTTAGGGGTTCCTGGGGAGGCCAGGGTTTGCTGCTTCTGGATCCCTAACTACAGTCTACTAGCTGGGCCTCTATATGAAACACTGAAAGGAAAAGATGATGATCCTTTTGAATAGAATCCAGAAGTGGCCTTTCAAGAATGGAAAGAGCAGTCAATTCAGACCCTTGCCCTGGAACTCCCTAATTTAGCTAAACCCTTTGACCTTTACATTCCCGGTGAAAGGTGAATCGCCATTGGAGAATTAGTGCAAAAACTGGGACCACTTGAAATGGAACAATGCAAGAATGCCATCCAGGTAGGATAAACTACGGTCACCAAGGGGCTTGGCCCACTGCCACATCTGGCCAAGATACTGGCGGTATCTAAAAACCTGGAAATCAGCAGCCCAAAAGGCCACCTCCCTCCTAAGGGAAAAGGACCCCACGTGGTGATCCTAACCACCAACCATGCCCTGAAGTTGCAGGGTTCGCTCCGTGGGCACACCGACCTCGAGTGAGGAGGCCCTCCGACTCCAACATCCAGAGAGATAACCGGGGGCAACAGGGCACCATGACGACTCGTGTGAACATCACTTGACCTGGAGTTTCTCTCATAAAACAACAAGGGTGTGTCCCAAAAGAGTAGACTACTGCTTGCAGGACTTACTGCACCCAGAGGGGAGCTAATAATCTTGGCGGGGGAACCGTATATCACACTGTCACCATAGAAAAGCCTACAGACACCGTGATGATGGTGGCCAATAAGACCGGCTGGACTCCTGTTTACTTCAAAAGGCTGTTGACTCAGTAGCCATCATGGTCCTTATCACCACTGACCCTGGACTGTCTGGGAGTTGAGCAGGCAGGGCTCTGACACATGGTGCTGTTTGTACGTTAATTCAGGGGCCTAATTGAAGAAAGCGCAGACTACTGGTCAGAGCATCTAGGCTGGCAGAAACGGTCAGCCTAAGGTGGCCGAACAAATGTGGGGCGGGGTGAAACCGGCCCCCACAGCGTCTCTGCACATCTCTTTCCTGGACCCTTAAAGGTCATTAGAATCTATAACACTTCCAATGCTGGTGCTCAGGTGGACGAGCAGGGAGGCAGGGGTCCTGGGGACAATCAACGTCACCGGGAGGCTGCTGGGGAGAAGCTCTGACCCTCGCCCCAGGGTATGAGGGCTCCCAACTCAGCACTCAGCAGTTACAGAAGAAGGGTCTGCACCCTCAGCACTCCAAGAATGAGGAACGGGACAAAAGGCAGAGGAGGGGTTTGTCCCCAGCAAAGCCCATTAAAAATCCCTGGGAGATAAAAATAGAATCTGGGCAATAAAGTCAAGTCTAACCTTTTTTATCCTTTGTGCTTTGTCTAATTTCACATGCTCCTAGGGTCCCGCATGCAGAGGTTCCACACCCGGCACTTCAGACCAGATTTCCTAGTGCAGAATGGCTGGGTCGACACCTCAGCTCCTGGGGCCCAGTGCAGACTCCACGATATAGAGCCTGAGCTACAGCCAACCCGGCCCTCGAGAGCTCCGCCGCCTCCCTCCCTCCCACTGACTCTGACAGGATCTCTACACAGCAGCCCAGCCCACAGCCCACGGGGTAGTGCATGCTCTCACCTCTCCATTCTCTGATCAAAATATAAAGTTTCCTTTGCTTGTGAACCAAACTCAGTCTCGATCTGTTGGCCCCAATGACACTGGGCAGGGGGACACTTGTTGGGGTCCACTCTGGAGGATCAGTAACAGAAATTGAGACTATTGTAACCTCAATGAACAGATGTGTGAGCCAAACTGTAGTTAACATAGAACAGTGTATAAGGCTCGGGTAAAATAAGATGTTTCTAACACTTCCATTTGATATTTCCATCACTTTTTATAAGCAAGTTCAGTGAAAAGGTTTGTCTTATTTGTCAGGTCAATATTAGAGAAACGAAGTGATTTCTTTCCAAGGATGTACATCTAATAATCTTGGTTAAACCTTCAATCTTGTTTTAAATGCTTTTCCATTGAAAATGATACCTCTCTTTCAGCTCCCCCATTTCTGAGAAGTATAAAATCTTATAATTTATTATTACCAAAGGGGAAAGGTGGGAGGAGGGATAAATTAACAGTTTGGAATTAACACATACACACTGCTATGTATAAAATAGATCATCAACAAGGAACTACTGTATAGCACAGGGAACTACACTCAACATTTTGCAATAACCTATAAGGGGAAATAATCTGAAAAAGAATAGATATTTTTATTGACATCATCTATCAATGATAGTTAAAGTGTAGCCTAAGGGAAGCTGGTGGTGAGTGCTTCTGACCCTGAAGACTTCAATCATCTAAAGTTTGGACTCTGCCTACTTCCCAAGGCCCTTAATGAACATATGTGTAGCCGTAGCTTAAAAACTTCCCCAGTTTGGGTTTCGGGGAGACACTGATTTTGAAAAAGCCCTGGTGTTCTCCTTACATGAATGGGACTCTTCCTACTGCTAAAACATGTCTGTCACACCCAGAGGATGGTATACCGTCTGATCGGGAAGAGTTTGGAAAAGGCATCTCATCTCCTCATCTCCTGGTGCTCGGGTTCACCCCTCCAGCGTCTTTACTAACAGTCTCCCCACTTGGAGATGTCAGCACTGTCAACATCCTGTTGCGTACAGTTTGGAATTTGTCCAGAGGATGAAGCGGAAGGATGAGGAACAATGAGAGACAAGTCCTAGGTGTTCAGACAGGCACATGTCACTCTAATTTCCAATCAGGAAGACGAATTGACCAAAGGCTAGGGTTGCCCATGGAAACAGTATAGGGCTTGAGGAAATCCCGCTGCTTTGTGGCCAGTTCCCATAAACACAAGTTGAACAATGGAACTCAGGGGCAGTAAAATTCACAAAACTGCAGAGTTGAAAATATCCATCACTGAAAAATGTCTTGAGGAAAGTCAGAGAAAAGGACTTGTAAGCAAGGGAGAATGGCAGGAAAGGGATTTGAGGAGGTAGAAAGGACTCGCCATTAAGCACAAGAAAAGGAGCTGAACATTGCCAACATTGCAGTTGGCCAAAAAGGGTGTATGCGTTTTTTTCTGTATATATTCAAGAAAAGGGCATACACTTTTTTAGCCAACCAAACAGGTGGGCACTGGAAGTCAATACTACAAAAGATATCACTTCGCATCAGTCAGAAGAGCCATCCTCATAAAGCGTAAACAACAGAAATGCAGGACAGGGCAACGAGAAGAGGGAGCCCTGCGAGACTTATAGTGGAAATGTATATTGCCAACGGCCATTCTGGAGAAGTGTATTGTGTTTACTAAAGCATCTAAAAAATGAGCTACAGAGCATAGGGCACTTGCACTCATGGGCGTATATCTTGGGCAAAACAAAAATCGAGAGGACACAGGCACCCCAATGTTTACCCCCTCTCTGTTTAAAAGATCCTCGACTAGGATATAACTTAAATGTCTCTGGAGGGAAAAAATGGATAGAGATGTGGTACTTAGGTAGAGTGGAATATTATTCAGCCTGGAAATCAATGAAATATGGCCAGTTGTAACAACTCCGGAGGAGTTACGTATGATCATTCTAAGTGACAGAATTCAAAAAGAAAAAGACACATATCATAAGATATCACTTAAAGGTGGAATCCAAAATGGCTACACATGAAATAAATTACAAAACAAAAACATAGTCAAATATGTAGAAAACACGCATAAGGCTGCTAAACGGGAAAGGTGGGGAGGGGTGAGGCATCATCCAGGAGGTTGAAATTAGCAAAGATACCATTCCAAATACCAAACTGATAATCAACAAGGCCTACACGGTAGCTAAAAGAACTGCACTCAGCACACTCAAGTCACCGGAAAAGAATATATACGACTGGTAAGAATCTGAAAAAGAATTTATTGATGTCTCTCTGTACGTGAATCAAGTGGATGTACAGCAGCAAGAAACAGAGCTTTGAAAATCAGCTGTAACCAATATAGTAATAAATTGAAAAAAATAAACGACAGAGAGACAGAGAAAACCTCTTACAACTTTTCCTCAGGGACGGTGATGCAACATGGATTGAACACATCTAGACCCACAGCAGGATGAGACATAAGGCTGGAAACTGTTTGCGCTAAGAGAAATGTGAGGTTGGGTGAGGAAATGCACACCCTTTAAAGTAATACTACCTGGTACCCATTCAATGGGTCCCAAATCTGCAGGTTCAAGGGATCTTCCTACAGCTAAAACATGCATGGAAAACCCAGAGGACTGTACACCATGTGATCGGGAGATGTGTCTAAAATGCACCTCATTTATCCTCTCCTGGTGCTCCTGTTCACCATTCCAGCCACGTTACTTAGAATCTCCCCACTTGGAGAATCAGCACATTTAAACTTCTGTTTCACACATTTTGCAAATTGTGAGGAGGATGAACGGGAAGAGGGGGAACCAATGAGAGAATAGTTGTAGGGGTTTGGACGGGCACATATCACTCTAATTTCCCATTAAGAATAAGAATTAAAGAAAGGCTCAGCCTGCCTCGCCGGAGCCAAAATAGGGCCTGAAGCAATCCTGCGGGTTTGAGGCCAGCTCACAAAAGAGCAACTTAAAAAATGGAGCTCAGGGTCACTGCAATTCACAAACCTGCAGAGTTATAAATGAAAACTAACGTCCAAAAATATGTTGAGGTAAGGCAAAGAAGAGGATCTGAATGCAAGACAGAATTGCAAGAAACAGATTTCAAGAGATAGATTGGACTCGTCTTTAACGCACATGAAAAGCGGCAGAATTTCGACAATGATGCAGTTGGCCCAAAAGGGCGTATGTGTTTTTTCCTGATTATATCCAGGAAAAAACGCATACACACTTTATGGGCAACGAAGCAAGCAACCAATGCAAATGTGCACAACAAAGAAGTCTCACTTCCCACCGGTCAAAAGGGCCATCCTAAAAAATTGTAAAAACCAGAAATGCAGGACAGGCCATGGAGAACAGGGAGCCTTTATACGCTGATGGGCAGTGTGTGAACTGCCGAGAGCCACTCTGGAGAAGTGTACGGTGGTTCCTAAATCATCTAAAAAACAGAGCTACAGAGCATAGGACACTTCCAATCATGGGAGTATATCTAGGGAAGTCTAAAAATCAACAAGACACAAGCACACCACAGTTTAGGGCTACTCTGTTTACAAGAACCTCAACTTCAGTACACCTTAAATATCCCAGGAAAGAGAACAATGGATAAAGAAGATGTGGTACTTATGTACAATGGAATATCTCTTCACCATGAAATCAATGTAATAAGGCTAGTAGAAGGATAAAGAGTGGATTTAGGTCCGATAATACTACTTGAAATAAGTCAAACAGAAAAAGAAACATATCATAAGATATCACTTATAGAGGGAGGGTAAATATGGCTGCACAAGAAATGAATTACAGAACAGAACAGTGTCTCACATTTAGAAAACACACTTATGTCAGCTTAAGGGGAAAGGAGAGGTGGGGTGATGCATAAAACCAGAGTTTGAAATTAGCACAGATACCGTTCAATAAACCAAATAGGTATTAGACAAGATCTACACCTTGCTCAATGAACTGGCCTCAACACACCCTATACACCGCAGAGAAATATATCTGAGTAATAAGAATCTTAAAACCCATGTATTGATATATCTCCATAAGGGAATCAAGTGTGTGCAGAGCGGCACAAACACAGCAGTGAAAATGAGCTAAACCCCATTATAGAAATAAATTTTAAAAACAAAACGCTGAAACAATGAAAGAGAGAAAAATTCTTACAAAATTCGCTCAGGGGATGTGAGGCAACCTGGATTGACCACATATAAACCCACAGCTGGATAAGACATAAGGCTGAACACTTGGGGCTGAGAGGATTGGTGAGCTTTGGTGAGCAACTGCCGAAAGTTTAATGCAATACTTCATGCTACTCAGTCCAAGGGTCCCAACACTCCAGGTTGAAGGGAATCTTCCTACAGCTAAACCATGCTTGGGAAACCCAGTGACTGGTATACCATATGATCGGGAAAGGTTTCTAAAACGCACCTCATTTTTCCTCTCCTGGGGCTCCGGATCGACATTCCAGCCGCTTTACTAACAACATCCCCACATGGAGTCAATGCCTTTAAGTTCTGGTATCGCACAGTCTGCAGTTAGTGCAGAGGATGAATGGGAATAGGGGGAACCAGTGAGAAACTAGCTGTAGCGGTTTCAATGGGCACATGTCACTCTAATGTCACATCAGTAAGAAGAATTAACCAAAGGCACAGCAAGGTGCCCCAGAAGAAAAATAGGGCTTCAAGGAATCCTGTGGTTATGGGGCAAGACCACAAAAATAAGAGCTGAAAAATGGAGCTAAGGGCCACTGCAATTCAAAAACCTGCAGAGTTATAAAGGCCAACTATTTTCAAAAAAATATATTGAGGTAAGGCTATGAAGAGGCAAGGAAAGCAAGGCAGAATTGCAGGAAACCAATTTCAGGAGGTAGACTGGAATTGCATTGAAAACATATGAAGAGAGTCAGAACCTCGACAATGATGTATTTGGCCAAAAAGGGCGTATACGTTTTTTCCTGAATATATTCAGGAAAAAACGCATACGCCCTTTTTGGCCAACCAAGCAAGCTTGCAAAGGAAATCTGCACTACAATGAAGTCTCACTTCCCCCCGGTCAAAAGGGCCATCTGAAAAAAGTGTAAAATCCAGAAAGGCAGGACAGGCCATGGAGAACTGGGAGCCTTGTTATGCTGATGGGCGGGATGTAAATTGCCAACAGACACTCCGGAGAAGTGTGTGGTGTTTCCTGAAACATCTAAAAAACAAAGCAACAGAGCCTAGGGCACTTCACTTATGGTCCTATAGCTTAGGGAAATTAAAATCAAAAAGACACAGCCACCCCAAAGTTTGGGACGCCTCTGTTTACAACAACCTCGTTTACAGTACAAGTTCAATATCACAGAAAGTGAAAAATGGATAAAGAAGTTGTGGTACTAAAGTACAATGCAAGATCACTCAGCAATGAAACCTATGTCACCAGGCCCGTAGCAGCACAATGAGTGGATTCAGGTATGATGATTCTAACTGAAATAAGTCACACAGAAAAAGAAACATCATAAGATATCAGTAATACACGGAATGTAAACTTGGCTACAGAGGAACTGAATTACAAAACAGAACAGGGTCTCAAATTTAGAAAACCAACTTATGCTTGCTTAAGGGTAAAGGTGAGTTGGGGTGCTGCATAAAACCAGAGATTGAAATGAGCACAGATAAATTTCCTTAAGCCAAATATGGAATAGACAAGAGCTACTCCTTGCTCAACGAAATGGACTCAACACCCCATATTAAACGCCTAAGAATGTACCTGACTAGTAAGTATCTTAAAACCGATGGATTGCTAAGTCTCCAAAAGAGAATCAAGCATGTGTACAGGGGCATAAACGCAGCAGTGATAGGATTGGAGAGGTTCGGTGAGCAAATGAAGACCCTTTGAAGTCATATTGCATGGTAACCATTCCAAGGGTCTCAACTCTCCAGGTTTAAGGTATTCTTCCTTCAGCTAAAACATGCATGTGGAACCCAGAATATGATCAACCGTGTGATAGGGAGACGTGTTCCAATATGTCTCAGTTTTCGTCCCCTGGTACTCGGGTGCAACATTCCCGATGCTTTACTAACACTCTTCCCACTTGGAGAGTCAGCGCCTTTAACCTCCTGTTTGGCCAAGTTTGCAATTTCTGTGGAAGATGAACAGGAATAGGGAGAACCAATGAGAGACTAGCTGGAGGTGTCTGGACGGGCAAATTTAACTCTCATTTCCCACCAGGAAGAGGAATTAACCAAAGGCTCAGCGTGCCGTGCCGGAACCAGATTAGGGCCTGAAGCCATCCTGCGGTGTTGCGGCCAGGTCACAAGAAAACGAGTTGAAGAAAGGAGCTCAGGGGCACTGTAATTCACAAACCTGCAGAGTTATAAATGACAGCTATCGTCCAAAAATATACTGAAGTAAGGCTGCCAAGAGGACTTGAAAGCGGGGCAGAATTGCAGGAAACCGATTTCAGGAGGTAGACTGGAATTGCATTGAAAGCATAGGAAAAGAGGCAGAACGTCCACAATGATACACTTGGCCAAAAAGGGCGTATGCGTTTTTTCCTGAATATATTCAGGAAAAAACGCATACGCCCTTTTTGGCCAACCAAGCAAGCTTGCAAAGGAAATCTGCACTACAATGAAGTCTCACATCCCCCCGGTCAAAAGGGCCATCTGAAAAAAGTGTAAAATCCAGAAAGGCAGGACAGGCCATGGAGAACTGGGAGCCTTGTTATGCTGATGGGCGGGATGTAAATTGCCAATAGACACTCGGGAGAAGTGTATGGTGTTTCCTGAAACATCTAAAAAACAAAGCAACAGAGCCTAGGGCACTTCCACTTATGGTCCTATAGCTTAGGGAAATTAAAATCAAAAAGACACAGCCACCCCAAAGTTTGGGACGCCTCTGTTTACAAGAACCTCGTTTACAGTACAAGTTCAACATCGCAGAAAGTGAAAAATGGATAAAGAAGTTGTGGTATTTACTTACAAAGCAATATCACTCAGCAATGAAATCTATGTCATCAGGCCCTTAGCAGCACAATGAGTGGATTCAGGTATGATGATTCTAACTGAAATAAGTCACACAGAAAAAGAAACATCATAAGATATCAGTAATACACGGAATGTAAACCTGGCTACACAGGAACTGAATTCCAAAACAGAACAGGGTTTCAAATTTACAAAACCAACTTATGCTTGCTTAAGGGGAAAGGTGAGTTGGGGTGCTGCATAAAACCAGAGATTGAAATGAGCACAGATAAAGTTCCTTAAGCCAAATATTGAATAGACAAGAGCTACTCCTTGCTCAACTAAATGGACTCAACACCCCATATTAAACGCCTAAGAATGTACCTGACTAGTAAGTATCTTAAAACCTATGGATTGCTATGTCTCCAAAAGAGAATCAAGCGTGTGTACACGGGCATAAACACAGCAGTGATAGGATTGGAGAGGTTCGGTGAGCAAACGAAGACCCTTTGAAGTCATATTGCATGGTACCCATTACACGGGTCTCAACTCTCCAGGTTTAGGTATTCTTCCTTCAGCTAAAACATGCATGTGGAACCCAGAGTATGATCAACCGTGTGAACGGGAGACATGTTTAAATATGTCTCAGTTTTCCTCCCCTGGTACACGGGTGCAACATTCCAGACACTTTACTAACACTCTCCCC
Source organism: Grampus griseus (assembly GCF_964374135.1). Taxonomy (NCBI): domain Eukaryota; kingdom Metazoa; phylum Chordata; class Mammalia; order Artiodactyla; family Delphinidae; genus Grampus; species Grampus griseus. The sequence continues at coordinate 493,443 of NC_139002.1, forward strand.
ACTTGGAGAGTCAGCGCCTTTAACCTCCTGTTTGGTCCAGTTTGCAATTTCTGTGGAAGATGAACAGGAATAGGGAGAACCAATGAGAGACTAGCTGGAGGTGTCTGGACGGGCAAATTTAACTCTCATTTCCCACCAGGAAGAGGAAATACCAAAGGCTCAGCGTACCGTGCAGGAACCAGATTAGGGCCTGAAGCCATCCTGCGGTGTTGCGGCCAGCTCAAAAGAAAGCGAGTTGAAGAAAGGAGCTCAGGGGCACTGTAATTCACAAACCTGCAGAGTTATAAATGACAGCTATAGTCCAAAAATATACTGAAGTAAGGCTGCCAAGAGGACTTGAAAGCGGGGCAGAATTGCAGGAAACCGATTTCAGGAGGTAGACTGGAATTGCATTGAAAGCATAGGAAAAGAGGCAGAACGTCCACAATGATGCACTTGGCCAAAAAGGGCGTATGCGTTTTTTCCTGAATATATTCAAGAAAAAACGCATACGCCCTTTTTGGCCAACCAAGCAAGCTTGCAAAGGAAATCTGCACTACAATGAAGTCTCACTTCCCCCCGGTCAAAAGGGCCATCTGAAAAAAGTGTAAAATCCAGAAAGGCAGGACAAGCCATGGAGAACTGGGAGCCTTGTTATGGTGATGGGCGGGATGTACATTGCCAACAGACACTCGGGAGAAGTGTATGGTGTTTCCTGAAACATCTAAAACACAAAGCAGCAGAGCCTAGGGCACTTCCACTTATGGTCCTATAGCTTAGGGAAATTAAAATCAAAAAGACACAGCCACCCCAAAGTTTGGGACGCCTCTGTTTACAAGAACCTCGTTTACCGTACAAGTTCAATATCACAGAAAGTGAAAAATGGATAAAGAACTTGTGGTACTTACGTACAATGCAGTATCACTCAGCAATGAAATCTATGTCATCAGGCCCTTAGCAGCACAATGAGTGGATTCAGGTATGATGATTCTAACTGAAATAAGTCACACAGAAAAAGAAACATCATAAGATATCACTAATACACGGAATGTAAACTTGGCTACACAGGAACTGAATTCCAAAACAGAACAGGGTCTTAAATTTAGAAAACCAACTTATGCTTGCTTAAGGGGAAAGGTGAGTTGGGCTGCTGCATAAAACCAGAGATTGAAATGAGCACAGATAAAGTTCCTTAAGCCACATATGGAATAGAGAAGAGCTACTCCTTGCTCAACGAAATGGACTCAACACCGCATATTAAACGCCTAAGAATGTACCTGACTAGTAAGTATCTTAAAACCTATGGATTGCTATGTCTCCGAAAGAGAATCAAGCGTGTGTACAGGGGCATAAATGCAGCAGTGATAGGATTGGAGAGGTTCGGTGAGCAAATGAAGACCCTTTGAAGTCATATTGCATGGTACCCATTCCACGGGTTTCAACTACCCAGGTTTAAGGTATTCTTCCTTCAGCTAAAACATGCATGTGGAACCTAGAGTATGATCAACCATGTGATTGGGAGACGTGTTCAAATATGTCTCAGTTTTCGTACCGTGGTACTCGGGTGCAACATTCTAGACGCTTTACTAACACTCTCCCGACTTGGAGAGTCAGTCCCTTTAACCTCCTGTTTGGCCCAGTTTGCAATTTCTGCGGAAGATGAACAGGAATAGCGAGAACCAATGAGAGACTAGCTGGAGGTGTCTGGACGGGCAAATTTAACTCTCATTTCCCACCAGGAAGAGGAAATAACCAACGGCTCAGCGTGCCATGCCGGAACCAGATTAGGGCCTGAAGCCATCCTGCGGTGTTCCGGCCAGCTCACAAGAAAGCGAGTTGAAGAAAGGAGCTCAGGGGCACTGTAATTCACAAACCTGCAGAGTTATAAATGACAGCTATCGTCCAAAAATATACTGAAATAAGGCTGCCAAGAGGACTTGAAAGCGGGGCAGAATTGCAGGAAACCGATTTCAGGAGGTAGACTGGAATTGCATTGAAAGCATAGGAAAAGAGGCAGAACGTCCACAATGATGCACTTGGCCAAAAAGGGCGTATGCGTTTTTTCCTGAATATATTCAGGAAAAAACGCATACGCACTTTTTGGCCAACCAAGCAAGCTTGCAAAGGAAATCTGCACTACAATGAAGTCTCACTTCCCCCCGGTCAAAAGGGCCATCTGAAAAAAGTGTAAAATCCAGAAAGGCAAGACAGGCCATGGAGAACTGGGAGCCTTGTTATGCTGATGGGCAGGATGGAAATTGCCAACAGACACTCGGGAGAAGTGTATGGTGTTTCCTGAAACATCTAAAAAACAAAGCAACAGAGCCTAGGGCACTTCCACTTATGGTCCTATAGCTTAGGGAAATTAAAATCAAAAAGACACAGCCACCCCAAAGTTTGGGACGCCTCTGTTTACAAGAACCTCGTTTAGAGTACAAGTTCAACATCGCAGAAAGTGAAAAATGGATAAAGAAGTTGTGGTATTTACTTACAAAGCAATATCACTCAGCAATGAAATCTATGTCATCAGGCCCTTAGCAGCACAATGAGTGGATTCAGGTATGATGATTCTAACTGAAATAAGTCACACAGAAAAAGAAACATCATAAGATATCACTAATACACGGAATGTAAACTTGTCTACACAGGAACTGAATTACAGAACAGAACAGGGTCTCAAATTTAGAAAACCAACTTATGCTTGCTTAAGGGGAAAGGTGAGTTAGGGTGCTGCATAAAACCAGAGATTGAAATGAGCACAGATAAAGTTCCTTAAGCCAAATATGGAATAGACAAGAGCTACTCCTTGCTCAACGAAATGGACTCAACACTCCATATTAAACGCCTAAGATTGTACCTGACTAGTAAGTATCTTAAAACCTATGGATTGCTATGTCTCCAAAAGAGAATCAAGCGTGTGTACAGGGGCATAAACGCAGCAGTGATAGGATTGGAGAGGTTCGGTGAGCAAATGAAAACCCTTTGAAGTCATATTGCATGGTACCCATTCCACGGTTTTCAACTACCCAGGTTTAAGGTATTCTTCCTTCAGCTAAAACATGCATGTGGAACCCAGAGTATGATGAACCGTGTGAACGGGAGACGTGTACAAATATGTCTCAGTTTTCGTCCCCTGGTACTTGGGTGAAACATTCCAGACGCTTTACTAACACTCTCCCCACTTGGAGAGTCAGCGCCTTTAACCTCCTGTTTGGCCCAGTTTGCAATTTCTGCGGAAGATGAACAGGAATAGGGAGAACCAATGAGAGACTAGCTGGAGGTGTCTGGACGGGCAAATTTAACTCTCATTTCCCACCAGGAAGAAGAAATAACCAAAGGCTCAGCTGCCGTGCCGGAACCAGATTAGGGCCTGAAGCCATCCTGCGGTGTTGCGGCCAGCTCACAAGAAAGCGAGTTGAAGAAAGGAGCTCAGGGGCACTGTAATTCACAAACCTGCAGAGTTATAAATGACAGCTATCGTCCAAAAATATACTGAAGTAAGGCTGCCAAGAGGACTTGAAAGCGGGGCAGAATTGCAGGAAACCGATTTCAGGAGGTAGACTGGAATTGCATTGAAAGCATAGGAAAAGAGGCAGAACGTCCACAATGATGCACTTGGCCAAAAAGGGCGTATGCGTTTTTTCCTGAATATATTCAGGAAAAAACGCATACGCCCTTTTTGGCCAACCAAGCAAGCTTGCAAAGGAAAACTGCACTACAATGAAGTCTCACTTCCCCCTGGTCAAAAGGGCCATCTGAAAAAAGTGTAAAATCCAGAAAGGCAGGACAGGCCATGGAGAACTGAGAGCCTTGTTATGCTGATAGGCGGGATGTAAATTGCCAACAGACACTCGGGAGAAGTGTATGGTGTTTCCTGAAACATCTAAAAAACAAAGCAACAGAGCCTAGGGCACTTCCACTTATGGTCCTATAGCTTAGGGAAATTAAAATCAAAAAGACACAGCCACCCCAAAGTTTGGGACGCCTCTGTTTACAAGAACCTCGTTTACAGTACAAGTTCAACATCACAGAAAGTGAAAAATGGATAAAGAAGTTGTGGTATTTACTTACAAAGCAATATCACTCAGCAATGAAATCTATGTCATCAGGCCCTTAGCAGCACAATGAGTGGATTCAGGTATGATGATTCTAACTGAAATAAGTCACACAGAAAAAGAAACATCATAAGATATCACTAATACACGGAATGTAAACTTGGCTACACAGGAACTGAATTACAGAACAGAACAGGGTCTCAAATTTAGAAAACCAACTTCTGCTTGTTTAAGGGTAAAGGTGAGTTGGGGTGCTGCATAAAACCAGAGATTGAAATGAGCACAGATAAAGTTCCTTAAGCCAAATATGGAATAGACAAGAGCTACTCCTTGCTCAACGAAATGGACTCAACACCCCATATTAAACGCCTAAGAATGTACCTGACTAGTAAGTATCTTAAAACCTATGGATTGCTATGTCTCCAAAAGAGAATCAAGCGTGTGTACAGGGGCATAAATGCAGCAGTGATAGGATTGGAGAGGTTCGGTGAGCAAATGAAGACCCTTTGAAGTCATATTGCACGGTACCCATTACACGGGTCTCAACTCTCCAATTTAAGGTATTCTTCCTTCAGCTAAAACATGCATGTGGAACCCAGAGTATGATCAACCATGTGAGCGGGAGACGTGTTCAAATATATCTCAGTTTTCGTACCCTGGTACTCGGGTGCAACATTCCAGACGCTTTACTAACACTCTCCCGACTTGGAGAGTCAGTCCCTTTAACCTCCTGTTTGGCCCAGTTTGCAATTTCTGCGGAAGATGAACAGGAATAGCGAGAACCAATGAGAGACTAGCTGGAGGTGTCTGGACGGGCAAATTTAACTCTCATTTCCCACCAGGAAGAGGAATTAACCAAAGGCTCAGCGTGCCGTGCCGGAACCAGATTAGGGCCTGAAGCCATCCTGCGGTGTTGCGGCCAGCTCAAAAGAAAGCGAGTTGAAGAAAGGAGCTCAGGGGCACTGTAATTCACAAGCCTGCAGAGTTATAAATGACAGCTATCGTCCAAAAATATACTGAAGTAAGGCTGCCAAGAGGACTTGAAAGCGGGGCAGAATTGCAGGAAACCGATTTCAGGAGGTAGACTGGAATTGCATTGAAAGCATAGGAAAAGAGGCAGAACGTCCACAATGATGCACTTGGCCAAAAACTGCGTATGCATTTTTTCCTGAATAAATTCATGAAAAAACGCATACGCCCTTTTTGGCCAACCAAGCAAGCTTGCAAAGGAAATCTGCATTACAATGAAGTCTCACTTCCTCCCGGTCAAAAGGGCCATCTGAAAAAAGTGTAAAATCCAGAAAGGCAGGACAGGCCATGGAGAACTGGGAGCCTTGTTATGCTGATGGGCGGGATGTAAATTGCCAACAGACACTCGGGAGAAGTGTATGGTGTTTCCTGAAACATCTAAAAAACAAAGCAACAGAGCCTAGCGTACTTCCACTTATGGTCCTATAGCTTAGGGAAATTAAAATAAAAAAGACACAGCCACCCCAAAGTTTGGGACGTGTCTGTTTACAAGAACCTCATTTACACTACAAGTTCAACATCGCAGAAAGTGAAAAATGGATAAAGAAGCTGTGGTATTTACTTACAAAGCAATATCACTCAGCAATGAAATCTATGTCATCAGGTCCTTAGCAGCACAATGAGTGGATTCAGGTATGATGATTCTAACTGAAATAAGTCACACAGAAAAAGAAACATCATAAGATATCACTAATACACGGAATGTAAACTTGGCTACACAGGAACTGAATTCCAAAACAGAACAGGGTCTCAAATTTAGAAAACCAACTTATGCTTGCTTAAGGGGAAAGGTGAGTTGGGGTGCTGCATAAAACCAGAGATTGAAATGAGCACAGATAAAGTTCCTTAAGCCAAATATGGAATAGACAAGAGCTACTCCTTGCTCAACGAAATGGACTCAACACCGCATATTAAACGCCTAAGAATGTACCTGACTAGTAAGTATCTTAAAACCTATGGATTGCTATGTCTCCGAAAGAGAATCAAGCATGTGTACACGGGCATAAACGCAGCAGTGATAGGATTGGAGAGGTTCGGTGAGCAAATGAAGACCCTTTGAAGTCATATTGCATGGTACTCATTCCACGGGTTTCAACTACCCAGGTTTAAGGTATTCTTCCTTCAGCTAAAACATGCATGTGGAACCTAGAGTATGATCAACCATGTGATCGGGAGACGTGTTCAAATATGTCTCAGTTTTCGTACCCTGGTACTCGGGTGCAACATTCCAGACGCTTTACTAACACTCTCCCCATTTGGAGAGTCAGCGCATTTAACCTCCTGTTTGGCCCAGTTTGCAATTTCTGCGGAAGATGAACAGGAATAGCGAGAACCAATGAGAGACTAGCTGGAGGTGTCTGGACGGGCAAATTTAACTCTCATTTCCCACCAGGAAGAGGAAATAACCAAAGGCTCATCGTGTCGTGCCGGAAACAGATTATGGCCTGAAGCCATCCTGCGGTGTTGCGGCCAGCTCATAAGAAAGTGAGTTGAAGAAAGGAGCTCAGGGGCACTGTAATTCACAAACCTGCAGAGTTATAAATGACAGCTATCGTCCAAAAATATACTGAAGTAAGTCTGCCAAGAGGACTTGAAAGCGGGGCAGAATTGCAGGAAACTGATTTCAGGAGGTAGACTGGAATTGCATTGAAAGCATAGGAAAAGAGGCAGAACGTCCACAATGATGCACTTGGCCAAAAAGGGCGTATGCGTTTTTTCCTGAATATATTCAGGAAAAAACGCAAACGCCCTTTTTGGCCAACCAAGCAAGCTTGCAAAGGAAATCTGCACTACAATGAAGTCTCACTTTCCCCCGGTCAAAAGGGCCATCTGAAAAAAGTGTAAAATCCAGAAAGGCAGGACAGGCCATGGAGAACTGGGAGCCTTGTTATGCTGATGGGCGTGATGTAAATTGCCAACAGACACTCGGGAGAAGTGTATGGTGTTTCCTGAAACATCTAAAAAACAAAGCAACAGAGCCTAGGGCACTTCCACTTATGGTCCTATAGCTTAGGGAAATTAAAATCAAAAAGACACAGCCACCCCAAAGTTTGGGACGCCTCTGTTTACAAGAACCTCGTTTACTTTACAAGTGCAATATCACAGAAAGTGAAAAATGGATAAAGAACTTGTGGTACTTACTTACAATGCAGTATCACTCAGCAATGAAATCTATGTCATCAGGCCCGTAGCAGCATAATGAGTGGATTCAGGTATGATGATTCTAACTGAAATAAGTCACACAGAAAAAGAAACATCATAAGATATCACTAATACACGGAATGTAAACTTGGCTACACAGGAACTGAATTCCAAAACAGAACAGGGTCTCAAATTTAGAAAACCAACTTATGCTTGCTTAAGGGGAAAGGTGAGTTGGGGTGCTGCATAAAACCAGAGATTGAAATGAGCACAGATAAAGTTCCTTAAGCCAAATATGGAATAGACAAGAGCTACTCCTTGCTCAACGAAATGGACTCAACACCCCAAATTAAACGCCTAAGAATGTACCTGACTAGTAAGTATCTTAAAACCTATGGATTGCTCTGTCTCCATAAGAGAATCAAGCGTGTGTACAGGGGCATAAACGCAGCAGTGATAGGATAGGAGAGGTTCGGTGAGCAAATGAAGACCCTTTGAAGTCATATTGCATGGTACCCATTCCACGGGTCTCAACTCTCCAGGTTTAAGGTATTCTTCCTTCAGCTAAAACATGCATGTGGAACCCAGAGTATGATCAACCATGTGAGCGGGAGACGTGTTCAAATATGTCTCAGTTTTCGTAGCCTGGTACTCGGGTGCAACATTCCAGACGCTTTACTATCACTCTCCCGACTTGGAGAGTCAGTCCCTTTAACCTCCTGTTTGGCCCAGTTTGCAATTTCTGCGGAAGATGAACAGGAATAGCGAGAACCAATGAGAGACTAGCTGGAGGTGTCTGGACGGGCAAATTTAACTCTCATTTCCCACCAGGAAGAGGAATTAAACAAAGGCTCAGCGTGCCGTGCCGGAACCAGATTAGGGCCTGAAGCCATCCTGCGGTGTTGCGGCCAGCTCAAAAGAAAGCGAGTTGAAGAAAGGAGCTCAGGGGCACTGTAATTCACAAACCTGCAGAGTTATAAATGACAGCTATCGTCCAAAAATATACTGAAGTAAGGCTGCCAAGAGGACTTGAAAGCGGGGCAGAATTGCAGGAAACCGATTTCACGAGGTAGACTGGAATTGCATTGAAAGCATAGGAAAAGAGGCAGAACGTCCACAATGATGCACTTGGCCAAAAAGGGCGTATGCGTTTTTTCCTGAATATATTCAGGAAAAAACGCATACGCCCTTTTTGGCCAACCAAGCAAGCCTGCAAAGGAAATCTGCACTACAATGAAGTCTCACTTCCCCCCGGTCAAAAGGGCCATCTGAAAAAACTGTAAAATCCAGAAAGGCAGGACAGGCCATGGAGAACTGGGAGCCTTCTTATGCTGATGGGCGGGATGTAAATTGCCAACAGACACTCGGGAGAAGTTTATGGTGTTTCCTGAAACATCTAAAAAACAAAGCAACAGAGCCTAGGGCATTTCCATTTATGGTCCTATAGCTTAGGGAAATTAAAATCAAAAAGACACAGCCACCCCAAAGTTTGGGACGCCTCTGTTTACAAGATCCTCGTTTACCGTACAAGTTCAATATCACAGAAAGTGAAAAATGGATAAAGAACTTGTGGTACTTACGTACAATGCAGTATCACTCAGCAATGAAATCTATGTCATCAGGCCCGTAGCAGCATATTGAGTGGATTCAGGTACGATGATTCTAACTGAAATAAGTCACACAGAAAAAGAAACATCATAAGATATCACTAATACACGGAATGTAAACTTGGCTACACAGGAACTGAATTCCAAAACAGAACAGTGTCTCAAATTTAGAAAACCAACTTATGCTTTCTTAAGGGGAAAGGTGAGTTGGGGTGCTGCATAAAACCAGAGATTGAAATGAGCACAGATAAATTTCCTTAAGCCAAATATGGAATAGACAAGAGCTACTCCTTGCTCAACGAAATGGACTCAACACCCCAAATTAAACGCCTAAGAATGTACCTGACTAGTAAGTATCTTAAAACCTATGTACTGCTATGTCTCCATAAGAGAATCAAGCGTGTGTACAGGGGCATAAATGCAGCAGTGATAGGATTGGAGAGGTTCGGTGAGCAAATGAAGACCCTTTGAAGTCATATTGCATGGTACCCATTCCACGGGTCTCAACTCTCCAGGTTTAAGGTATTCTTCCTTCAGCTAAAACATGCATGTGGAACCCAGAGTATGATCAACCGTGTGAACGGGAGACGTGTTCAAATATGTCTCAGTTTTCCTCCCCTGGTACTCGGGTGCAACATTCCAGACACTTTACTAACACTCTCCCCACTTGGAGACTCAGCGCCTTTAACCTCCTGTTTGGCCCAGTTTGCAATTTCTGCGGAAGATGAACAGGAATAGGGAAAACCAATGAGAAACTAGCTGGAGGAGTCTGGACGGGCAAATTTAACTCTCATTTCCCACCAGGAAGAGGAAATAACCAAAGGCTCAGCGTGCCGTGCCGGAACCAGATTAGGGCCTGAAGCCATCCTGCGGTGTTGCGGCCAGCTCAAAAGAAAGCGAGTTGAAAAAAGGAGCTCAGGGGCACTGTAATTCACAAACCTGCAGAGTTATAAATGACAGCTATCGTCCAAAAATATACTGAAGTAAGGCTGCCAAGAGGACTTGACAGCGGGGTAGAATTGCAGGAAACCGATTTCAGGAGGTAGACTGGAATTGCATTGAAAGCATAGGAAAAGAGGCAGAACGTCCACAATGATGCACTTGGCCAAAAAGGGCGTATGCGTTTTTTCCTGAATATATTCAGGAAAAAACGCATACGCCCTTTTTGGCCAACCAAGCAAGCTTGCAAAGGAAATCTGCACTACAATGAAGTCTCACTTCCCCCCGGTCAAAAGGGCCATCTGAATAAAGTGTAAAATCCAGAAAGGCAGGACAGGCCATGGAGAACTGGGAGCCTTGTTATGCTGATGGGCGGGATGTAAATTGCCAACAGACACTCGGGAGAAGTGTATGGTGTTTCCTGAAACATCTAAAAAACAAAGCAACAGAGCCTAGGGCACTTCCACTTCTGGTCCTATAGCTTAGGGAAATTAAAATCAAAAAGAAACAGCCACCCCGAAGTTTGGAACGGCTCTGTTTACAAGAAGCTCGTTTACAGTACAAGTTCAACATCGCAGAAAATGAAAAATGGATAAAGAAGTTGTGGTATTTACTTACAAAGCAATATCACTCAGCAATGAAATCTATGTCATCAGGCCCTTAGCAGCACAATGAGTGGATTCAGGTATGATGATTCTAACTGAAATAAGTCACACAGAAAAAGAAACATCATAAGATATCACTAATACACGGAATGTAAACTTGGCTACACAGGAACTGAATTACAGAACAGAACAGGGTCTCAAATTTAGAAAACCAACTTATGCTTGCTTAAGGGGAAAGGTGAGTTGGGGTGCTGCATAAAACCAGAGATTGAAATGAGCACAGATAAAGTTCCTTAAGCCAAATATGGAATAGACAAGAACTACTCCTTGCTCAACGAAATGGACTCAACACCGCATATTAAACGCCTAAGAATGTACCTGACTAGTAAGTATCTTAAAACCTATGGATTGCTATGTCTCCGAAAGAGAATCAAGCATGTGTACAGGGGCATAAACGCAGCAGTGATAGGATTGGAGAGGTTCGGTGAGCAAATGAAGACCCTTTGAAGTCATATTGCATGGTACCCATTCCACGGGTTTCAACTAACCAGGTTTAAGGTATTCTTCCTTCAGCTAAAACATGCATGTGGGACCCAGAGTATGATCAACCGTGTGAACGGGAGACGTGTTCAAATATGTCTCAGTTTTCCTCCCCTGGTACTCGGGTGCAACATTCCAGACGCTTTACTAACACTCTCCCCACTTGGAGAGTCAGCGCCTTTAACCTCCTGTTTGGCCCAGTATGCAATTTCTGCGGAAGATGAACAGGAATAGGGAAAACCAATGAGAGACTAGCTGGAGGTGTCTGGACGGGCAAATTTAACTCTCATTTCCCACCAGGAAGAGGAAATAACCAAAGGCTCAGCGTGCCGTGCCGGAACCAGATTAGGGCCTGAAGCCATCCTGCGGTGTTGCGGCCAGCTCAAAAGAAAGCGAGTTGAAGAAAGGAGCTCAGGGGCACTGTAATTCACAAACCTGCAGAGTTATAAATGACAGCTATCGTCCAAAAATATACTGAAGTAAGGCTGCCAAGAGGACTTGAAAGCGGGGCAGAATTGCAGGAAACCGATTTCAGGAGGTAGACTGGAATTGCATTGAAAGCATAGGTAAAGAGGCAGAACGTCCACAATGATGCACTTGGCCAAAAAGGGCGTATGCGTTTTTTCCTGAATATATTCAGGAAAAAACGCATACGCCCTTTTTGGCCAACCAAGCAAGCTTGCAAAGGAAATCTGCACTACAATGAAGTCTCACTTCTCCCCGGTCAAAAGGGCCATCTGAATAAAGTGTAAAATCCAGAAAGGCAGGACAGGCCATGGAGAACTGGGAGCCTTGTTATGCTGATGGGCGGGATGTAAATTGCCAACAGACACTCGGGAGAAGTGTATGGTGTTTCCTGAAACATCTAAAAAACAAAGCAACAGAGCCTAGGGCACTTCCACTTATGGTCCTATAGCTTAGGGAAATTAAAATCAAAAAGACACAGCCACCCCGAAGTTTGGAACAGCTCTGTTTACAAGAATCTCGTTTACAGTACAAGTTCAACATCGCAGAAAATGAAAAATGGATAAAGAAGTTGTGGTATTTACTTACAAAGCAATATCACTCAGCAATGAAATCTATGTCATCAGGCCCTTAGCAGCACAATGAGTGGATTCAGGTATGATGATTCTACCTGAAATAAGTCACACAGAAAAAGAAACATCATAAGATATCAGTAATACACGGAATGTAAACTTGGCTACACAGGAACTGAATTACAGAACAGAACAGGGTCTCAAATTTAGAAAACCAACTTATGCTTGCTTAAGGGGAAAGGTGAGTTGCGGTGCTGCATAAAACCAGAGACTGAAATGAGCACAGATAAACTTCCTTAAGCCAAATATGGAATAGACAAGAACTACTCCTTGCTCAACGAAATGGACTCAACACCGCATATTAAACGCCTAAGAATGTACCTGACTAGTAAGTATCTTAAAACCTATGGATTGCTATGTCTCCGAAAGAGAATCAAGCATGTGTACAGGGGCATAAACGCAGCAGTGATAGGATTGGAGAGGTTCGGTGAGCAAATGAAGACCCTTTGAAGTCATATTGCATGGTACCCATTACACGGGTTTCAACTACCCAGGTTTAAGGTATTCTTCCTTCAGCTAAAACATGCATGTGGGACCCAGAGTATGATCAACTGTGTGAACGGGAGACGTGTTCAAATATGTCTCAGTTTTCCTCCCCTGGTACTCGGGTGCAACATTCCAGACGCTTTACTAACACTCTCCCCACTTGGAGAGTCAGCGTCTTTAACCTCCTGTTTGGCCCAGTTTGCAATTTCTGCGGAAGATGAACAGGAATAGCGAGAACCAATGAGAGACTAGCTGGAGGTGTCTGGACGGGCAAATTTAACTCTCATTTCCCACCAGGAAGAGGAAATAACCAAAGGCTCAGCGTGCCGTGCCGGAACCAGATTAGGGCCTGAAGCCATCCTGCGGTGTTGCGGCCAGGTCACAAGAAAGCGATTTGAAGAAAGGAGCTCAGGGGCACTGTAATTCACAAATCTGCAGAGTTATAAATGACAGCTATCGTCCAAAAATATACTGAAGTAAGGCTGCCAAGAGGACTTGAAAGCGGGGCAGAATTGCAGGAAACCGATTTCAGGAGGTAGACTGGAATTGCATTGAAAGCATAGGAAAAGAGGCAGAACGTCCACAATGATGCACTTGGCCAAAAAGGGCGTATGCGTTTTTTCCTGAATATATTCAGGAAAAAACGCAAACGCCCTTTTTGGCCAACCAAGCAAGCTTGCAAAGGAAATCTGCACTACAATGAAGTCTCACTTCCCCCCGGTCAAAAGGGCCATCTGAAAAAAGTGTAAAATCCAGAAAGGCAGGACAGGCCATGGAGAACTGGGAGCCTTGTTATGCTGATGGGCGGGATGTAAATTGCCAACAGACACTCGGGAGAAGTGTATGGTGTTTCCTGAAACATCTAAAAAACAAAGCAACAGAGCCTAGGGCACTTCCACTTATGGTCCTATAGCTTAGGGAAATTAAAATCAAAAAGACACAGCCACCCCGAAGTTTGGAACGGCTCTGTTTACAAGAAGCTCGTTTACAGTACAAGTTCAACATCGCAGAAAATGAAAAATGGATAAAGAAGTTGTGGTATTTACTTACAAAGCAATATCACTCAGCAATGAAATCTATGTCATCAGGCCCTTAGCAGCACAATGAGTGGATTCAGGTATGATGATTCTACCTGAAATAAGTCACACAGAAAAAGAAACATCATAAGATATCAGTAATACACGGAATGTAAACTTGGCTACACAGGAACTGAATTACAGAACAGAACAGGGTCTCAAATTTAGAAAACCAACTTATGCTTGCTTAAGGGGAAAGGTGAGTTGCGGTGCTGCATAAAACCAGAGATTGAAATGAGCACAGATAAACTTCCTTAAGCCAAATATGGAATAGACAAGAACTACTCCTTGCTCAACGAAATGGACTCAACACCGCATATTAAACGCCTAAGAATGTACCTGACTAGTAAGTATCTTAAAACCTATGGATTGCTATGTCTCCGAAAGAGAATCAAGCATGTGTACAGGGGCATAAACGCAGCAGTGATAGGATTGGAGAGGTTCGGTGAGCAAATGAAGACCCTTTGAAGTCATATTGCATGGTACCCATTACACGGGTTTCAACTACCCAGGTTTAAGGTATTCTTCCTTCAGCTAAAACATGCATGTGGGACCCAGAGTATGATCAACTGTGTGAACAGGAGACGTGTTCAAATATGTCTCAGTTTTCCTCCCCTGGTACTCGGGTGCAACATTCCAGACGCTTTACTAACACTCTCCCCACTTGGAGAGTCAGCGTCTTTAACCTCCTGTTTGGCCCAGTTTGCAATTTCTGCGGAAGATGAACAGGAATAGCGAGAACCAATGAGAGACTAGCTGGAGGTGTCTGGACGGGCAAATTTAACTCTCATTTCCCACCAGGAAGAGGAAATAACCAAAGGCTCAGCGTGCCGTGCCGGAACCAGATTAGGGCCTGAAGCCATCCTGCGGTGTTGCGGCCAGGTCACAAGAAAGCGATTTGAAGAAAGGAGCTCAGGGGCACTGTAATTCACAATCCTGAAGAGTTATAAATGACAGCTATCGTCCAAAAATATACTGAAGTAAGGCTGCCAAGAGGACTTGAAAGCGGGGCAGAATTGCAGGAAACCGATTTCAGGAGGTAGACTGGAATTGCATTGAAAGCATAGGAAAAGAGGCAGAACGTCCACAATGATGCACTTGGCCAAAAAGGGCGTATGCGTTTTTTCCTGAATATATTCAGGAAAAAACGCAAACGCCCTTTTTGGCCAACCAAGCAAGCTTGCAAAGGAAATCTGCACTACAATGAAGTCTCACTTCCCCCCGGTCAAAAGGGCCATCTGAAAAAAGTGTAAAATCCAGAAAGGCAGGACAGGCCATGGAGAACTGGGAGCCTTGTTATGCTGATGGGCGGGATGTAAATTGCCAACAGACACTCGGGAGAAGTGTATGGTGTTTCCTGAAACATCTAAAAAACAAAGCAACAGAGCCTAGGGCACTTCCACTTATGGTCCTATAGCTTAGGGAAATTAAAATCAAAAAGACACAGCCACCCCGAAGTTTGGAACGGCTCTGTTTACAAGAAGCTCGTTTACAGTACAAGTTCAACATCGCAGAAAATGAAAAATGGATAAAGAAGTTGTGGTATTTACTTACAAAGCAATATCACTCAGCAATGAAATCTATGTCATCAGGCCCTTAGCAGCACAATGAGTGGATTCAGGTATGATGATTCTACCTGAAATAAGTCACACAGAAAAAGAAACATCATAAGATATCAGTAATACACGGAATGTAAACTTGGCTACACAGGAACTGAATTACAGAACAGAACAGGGTCTCAAATTTAGAAAACCAACTTATGCTTGCTTAAGGGGAAAGGTGAGTTGCGGTGCTGCATAAAACCAGAGATTGAAATGAGCACAGATAAACTTCCTTAAGCCAAATATGGAATAGACAAGAACTACTCCTTGCTCAACGAAATGGACTCAACACCGCATATTAAACGCCTAAGAATGTACCTGACTAGTAAGTATCTTAAAACCTATGGATTGCTATGTCTCCGAAAGAGAATCAAGCATGTGTACAGGGGCATAAACGCAGCAGTGATAGGATTGGAGAGGTTCGGTGAGCAAATGAAGACCCTTTGAAGTCATATTGCATGGTACCCATTACACGGGTTTCAACTACCCAGGTTTAAGGTATTCTTCCTTCAGCTAAAACATGCATGTGGGACCCAGAGTATGATCAACTGTGTGAACAGGAGACGTGTTCAAATATGTCTCAGTTTTCCTCCCCTGGTACTCGGGTGCAACATTCCAGACGCTTTACTAACACTCTCCCCACTTGGAGAGTCAGCGTCTTTAACCTCCTGTTTGGCCCAGTTTGCAATTTCTGCGGAAGATGAACAGGAATAGCGAGAACCAATGAGAGACTAGCTGGAGGTGTCTGGACGGGCAAATTTAACTCTCATTTCCCACCAGGAAGAGGAAATAACCAAAGGCTCAGCGTGCCGTGCCGGAACCAGATTAGGGCCTGAAGCCATCCTGCGGTGTTGCGGCCAGGTCACAAGAAAGCGATTTGAAGAAAGGAGCTCAGGGGCACTGTAATTCACAATCCTGAAGAGTTATAAATGACAGCTATCGTCCAAAAATATACTGAAGTAAGGCTGCCAAGAGGACTTGAAAGCGGGGCAGAATTGCAGGAAACCGATTTCAGGAGGTAGACTGGAATTGCATTGAAAGCATAGGAAAAGAGGCAGAACGTCCACAATGATGCACTTGGCCAAAAAGGGCGTATGCGTTTTTTCCTGAATATATTCAGGAAAAAACGCAAACGCCCTTTTTGGCCAACCAAGCAAGCTTGCAAAGGAAATCTGCACTACAATGAAGTCTCACTTCCCCCCGGTCAAAAGGGCCATCTGAAAAAAGTGTAAAATCCAGAAAGGCAGGACAGGCCATGGAGAACTGGGAGCCTTGTTATGCTGATGGGCGGGATGTAAATTGCCAACAGACACTCGGGAGAAGTGTATGGTGTTTCCTGAAACATCTAAAAAACAAAGCAACAGAGCCTAGGGCACTTCCACTTATGGTCCTATAGCTTAGGGAAATTAAAATCAAAAAGACACAGCCACCCCGAAGTTTGGAACGGCTCTGTTTACAAGAAGCTCGTTTACAGTACAAGTTCAACATCGCAGAAAATGAAAAATGGATAAAGAAGTTGTGGTATTTACTTACAAAGCAATATCACTCAGCAATGAAATCTATGTCATCAGGCCCTTAGCAGCACAATGAGTGGATTCAGGTATGATGATTCTAACTGAAATAAGTCACACAGAAAAAGAAACATCATAAGATATCACTAATACACGGAATGTAAACTTGGCTACACAGGAACTGAATTACAGAACAGAACAGGGTCTCAAATTTAGAAAACCAACTTATGCTTGCTTAAGGGGAAAGGTGAGTTGGGGTGCTGCATAAAACCAGAGATTGAAATGAGCACAGATAAAGTTCCTTAAGCCAAATATGGAATAGACAAAAACTACTCCTTGCTCAACGAAATGGACTCAACACCGCATATTAAACGCCTAAGAATGTACCTGACTAGTAAGTATCTTAAAACCTATGCATTGCTATGTCTCTGAAAGAGAATCAAGCATGTGTACAGGGGCATAAACGCAGCAGTGATAGGATTGGAGAGGTTCGGTGAGCAAATGAAGACCCTTTGAAGTCATATTGCATGGTACCCATTCCACGGGTTTCAACTAACCAGGTTTAAGGTATTCTTCCTTCAGCTAAAACATGCATGTGGGACCCAGAGTATGATCAACCGTGTGAACGGGAGACGTGTTCAAATATGTCTCAGTTTTCCTCCCCTGGTACTCGGGTGCAACATTCCAGACGCTTTACTAACACTCTCCCCACTTGGAGAGTCAGCGCCTTTAACCTCCTGTTTGGCCCAGTTTGCAATTTCTGCGGAAGATGAACAGGAATAGGGAAAACCAATGAGAGACTAGCTGGAGGTGTCTGGATGGGCAAATTTAACTCTCATTTCCCACCAGGAAGAGGAAATAACCAAAGGCTCAGCGTGCCGTGCCGGAACCAGATTAGGGCCTGAAGCCATCCTGCGGTGTTGCGGCCAGCTCACAAGAAAGCGAGTTGAAGAAAGGAGCTCAGGGGCACTGTAATTCACAAACCTGCAGAGTTATAAATGACAGCTATCGTCCAAAAATATACTGAAGTAAGGCTGCCAAGAGGACTTGAAAGCGGGGCAGAATTGCAGGAAACCGATTTCAGGAGGTAGACTGGAATTGCATTGAAAGCATAGGTAAAGAGGCAGAACGTCCACAATGATGCACTTGGCCAAAAAGGGCGTATGCGTTTTTTCCTGAATATATTCAGGAAAAAACGCATACGCCCTTTTTGGCCAACCAAGCAAGCTTGCAAAGCAAATCTGCACTACAATGAAGTCTCACTTCTCCCCGGTCAAAAGGGCCATCTGAATAAAGTGTAAAATCCAGAAAGGCAGGACAGGCCATGGAGAACTGGGAGCCTTGTTATGCTGATGGGCGGGATGTAAATTGCCAACAGACACTCGGGAGAAGTGTATGGTGTTTCCTGAAACATCTAAAAAACAAAGCAACAGAGCCTAGGGCACTTCCACTTATGGTCCTATAGCTTAGGGAAATTAAAATAAAAAAGACACAGCCACCCCGAAGTTTGGAACAGCTCTGTTTACAAGAATCTCGTTTACAGTACAAGTTCAACATCGCAGAAAATGAAAAATGGATAAAGAAGTTGTGGTATTTACTTACAAAGCAATATCACTCAGCAATGAAATCTATATCATCAGGCCCTTAGCAGCACAATGAGTGGATTCAGGTATGATGATTCTACCTGAAATAAGTCACACAGAAAAAGAAACATCATAAGATATCAGTAATACACGGAATATAAACTTGGCTACACAGGAACTGAATTACAGAACAGAACAGGGTCTCAAATTTAGAAAACCAACTTATGCTTGCTTAAGGGGAAAGGTGAGTTGCGGTGCTGCATAAAACCAGAGATTGAAATGAGCACAGATAAACTTCCTTAAGCCAAATATGGAATAGACAAGAACTACTCCTTGCTCAACGAAATGGACTCAACACCGCATATTAAACGCCTAAGAATGTACCTGACTAGTAAGTATCTTAAAACCTATGGATTGCTATGTCTCCGAAAGAGAATCAAGCATGTGTACAGGGGCATAAACGCAGCAGTGATAGGATTGGAGAGGTTCGGTGAGCAAATGAAGACCCTTTGAAGTCATATTGCATGGTACCCATTACACGGGTCTCAACTCTCCAGGTTTAAGGTATTCTTCCTTCAGCTAAAACATGCATATGGAACCCAGAGTATGATCAACTGTGTGAACGGGAGACGTGTTTAAATATGTCTCAGTTTTCCTCCCCTGGTACTCGGGTGCAACATTCCAGACGCTTTACTAACACTCTCCCCACTTGGAGAGTCAGCGCCTTTAACCTCCTGTTTGGCCCAGTTTGCAATTTCTGCGGAAGATGAACAGGAATAGCGAGAACCAATGAGAGACTAGCTGGAGGTGTCTGGACGGGCAAATTTAACTCTCATTTCCCACCAGGATGAGGAAATAACCAAAGGCTCAGCGTGCCGTGCCGGAACCAGATTAGGGCCTGAAGCCATCCTGCGGTGTTGCGGCCAGGTCACAAGAAAGCGAGTTGAAGAAAGGAGCTCAGGGGCACTGTAATTCACAAACTTGCAGAGTTATAAATGACAGCTATCGTCCAAAAATATACTGAAGTAAGGCTGCCAAGAGGACTTGAAAGCGGGGCAGAATTGCAGGAAACCGATTTCAGGAGGTAGACTGGAATTGCATTGAAAGCATAGGAAAAGAGGCAGAACGTCCACAATGATGCACTTGGCCAAAAAGGGCGTATGCGTTTTTTCCTGAATATATTCAGGAAAAAACGCATACGCCCTTTTTGGCCAACCAAGCAAGCTTGCAAAGGAAATCTGCACTACAATGAAGTCTCACTTCCCCCCGGTCAAAAGGGCCATCTGAAAAAAGTGTAAAATCCAGAAAGGCAGGACAGGCCATGGAGAACTGGGAGCCTTGTTATGCTGATGGGCGGGATGTAAATTGCCAACGGACACTCGGGAGAAGTGTATGGTGTTTCCTGAAACATCTAAAAAACAAAGCAACAGAGCCTAGGGCACTTCCACTTATGGTCCTATAGCTTAGGGAAATTAAAATCAAAAAGACACAGCCACCCCCAAAGTTTGGGACGCCTTTGTTTACAAGAACCTCGTTTAGAGTACAAGTTCAACATCGCAGAAAGTGAAAAATGGATAAAGAAGTTGTGGTATTTACTTACAAAGCAATATCACTCAGCAATGAAATCTATGTCATCAGGCCCTTAGCAGCACAATGAGTCGATTCAGGTACGATGATTCTAACTGAAATAAGTCACACAGGAAAAGAAACATCATAAGATATCACTAATACACGGAATGTAAACTTGGCTGCACAGGAACTGAATTCCAAAACAGAACAGGGTCTCATATTTAGAAAACCAACTTATGCTTGCTTAAGGGGAAAGGTGAGTTGGGGTGCTGCATAAAACCAGAGATTGAAATGAGCACAGATAAAGTTCCTTAAGCCAAATATGGAATAGACAAGAGCTACTCCTTGCTCAACGAAATGGACTCAACACCGCATATTAAACGCCTAAGAATGTACCTGACTAGTAAGTATCTTAAAACCTATGGATTGCTACGTCTCCAAAAGAGAATCAAGCGTGTGTTCAGGGGTATAAACGCAGCAGTGATAGGATTGGAGAGGTTCGGTATGCAAATGAAGACCCTTTGAAGTCATATTGCATGGTACCCATTACACGGGTCTCAACTCTCCAGGTTTAAGGTATTCTTCCTTCAGCTAAAACATGCATGTGGAACCCAGAGTATGATCAACCATGTGAGCGGGAGACGTGTTCAAATATGTCTCAGTTTTCGTACCCTAGTACTCGGGTGCAACATTCCAGACGCTTTACTAACACTCTCCCGACTTGGAGAGTCAGTCCCTTTAACCTCCTGTTTGGCCCAGTTTGCAATTTCTGCGGAAGATGAACAGGAATAGCGAGAACCAATGAGAGACTACCTGGAGGTGTCTGGACAGGCAAATTTAACTCTCATTTCCCACCAGGAAGAGGAAATAACCAAAGGCTCAGCGTGCCGTGCCGGAACCAGATTAGGGCCTGAAGCCATCATGCGGTGTTGCGGCCAGGTCACAAGAAAGCGAGTTGAAGAAAGGAGCTCAGGGGTACTGTAATTCAAAAACCTGCAGAGTTATAAATGACAGCTATCGTCCAAAAATATACTGAAGTAAGGCTGCCAAGAGGACTTGAAAGCGGGGCAGAATTGCAGGAAACCGATTTCAGGAGGTAGACTGGAATTGCATTGAAAGCATAGGAAAAGAGGCAGAACGTCCACAATGATGCACTTGGCCAAAAAGGGCGTATGCGTTTTTTCCTGAATATATTCAGGAAAAAACGCATACGCCCTTTTTGGCCAACCAAGCAAACTTGCAAAGGAAATCTGCACTACAATGAAGTCTCACTTCCCCCCGGTCAAAAGGGCCATCTGAAAAAAGTGTAAAACCCAGAAAGGCAGGACAGGCCATGGAGAACTGGGAGCCTTGTTATGCTGATGGGCGGGATGTAAATTGCCAACAGACACTCGGGAGAAGTGTATGGTGTTTCCTGAAACATCTAAAAAACAAAGCAACAGAGCCTAGGGCACTTCCACTTATGGTCCTATAGCTTAGGGAAATTAAAATCAAAAAGACACAGCCACCCCAAAGTTTGGGACGCCTCTGTTTACAAGAACCTCGTTTACCGTACAAGTTCAATATCACAGAAAGTGAAAAATGTATAAAGAACTTGTGGTACTTACGTACAATGCAGTATCACTCAGCAATGAAATCTATGTCATCAGGCCCGTAGCAGCACAATGAGTGGATTCTGGTACGATGATTCTAACTGAAATAAGTCACACAGGAAAAGAAACATCATAAGATATCAGTAATACACGGAATGTAAACTTGGCTGCACAGGAACTGAATTCCAAAACAGAACAGGGTCTCAAATTTAGAAAACCAACTTATGCTTGCTTAAGGGGAAAGGTGAGTTGGGGTGATGCATAAAACCAGAGATTGAAATGAGCACAGATAAAGTTCCTTAAGCCAAATATGGAATAGACAAGAGCTACTCCTTGCTCAACGAAATGGACTCAACACCCCATATTAAACGCCTAAGAATGTACCTGACTAGTAAGTATCTTAAAACCTATGGATTGCTACGTCTCCAAAAGAGAATCAAGCGTGTGTTCAGGGGTATAAACGCAGCAGTGATAGGATTGGAGAGGTTCGGTATGCAAATGAAGACCCTTTGAAGTCATATTGCATGGTACCCATTACACGGGTCTCAACTCTCCAGGTTTAAGGTATTCTTCCTTCAGCTAAAACATGCATGTGGAACCCAGAGTATGATCAACCATGTGAGCGGGAGACGTGTTCAAATATGTCTCAGTTTTCGTACCCTAGTACTCGGGTGCAACATTCCAGACGCTTTACTAACACTCTCCCGACTTGGAGAGTCAGTCCCTTTAACCTCCTGTTTGGCCCAGTTTGCAATTTCTGCGGAAGATGAACAGGAATAGCGAGAACCAATGAGAGACTACCTGGAGGTGTCTGGACAGGCAAATTTAACTCTCATTTCCCACCAGGAAGAGGAAATAACCAAAGGCTCAGCGTGCCGTGCCGGAACCAGATTAGGGCCTGAAGCCATCCTGCGGTGTTGCGGCCAGGTCACAAGAAAGCGAGTTGAAGAAAGGAGCTCAGGGGCACTGTAATTCAAAAACCTGCAGAGTTATAAATGACAGCTATCGTCCAAAAATATACTGAAGTAAGGCTGCCAAGAGGACTTGAAAGCGGGGCAGAATTGCAGGAAACCGATTTCAGGAGGTAGACTGGAATTGCATTGAAAGCATAGGAAAAGAGGCAGAACGTCCACAATGATGCACTTGGCCAAAAAGGGCGTATGCGTTTTTTCCTGAATATATTCAGGAAAAAACGCATACGCCCTTTTTGGCCAACCAAGCAAACTTGCAAAGGAAATCTGCACTACAATGAAGTCTCACTTCCCCCCGGTCAAAAGGGCCATCTGAAAAAAGTGTAAAACCCAGAAAGGCAGGACAGGCCATGGAGAACTGGGAGCCTTGTTATGCTGATGGGCGGGATGTAAATTGCCAACAGACACTCGGGAGAAGTGTATGGTGTTTCCTGAAACATCTAAAAAACAAAGCAACAGAGCCTAGGGCACTTCCACTTATGGTCCTATAGCTTAGGGAAATTAAAATCAAAAAGACACAGCCACCCCAAAGTTTGGGACGCCTCTGTTTACAAGAACCTCGTTTACCGTACAAGTTCAATATCACAGAAAGTGAAAAATGTATAAAGAACTTGTGGTACTTACGTACAATGCAGTATCACTCAGCAATGAAATCTATGTCATCAGGCCCGTAGCAGCACAATGAGTGGATTCTGGTACGATGATTCTAACTGAAATAAGTCACACAGGAAAAGAAACATCATAAGATATCAGTAATACACGGAATGTAAACTTGGCTGCACAGGAACTGAATTCCAAAACAGAACAGGGTCTCAAATTTAGAAAACCAACTTATGCTTGCTTAAGGGGAAAGGTGAGTTGGGGTGATGCATAAAACCAGAGATTGAAATGAGCACAGATAAAGTTCCTTAAGCCAAATATGGAATAGACAAGAGCTACTCCTTGCTCAACGAAATGGACTCAACACCCCAAATTAAACGCCTAAGAATGTACCTGACTAGTAAGTATCTTAAAACCTATGGATTGCTCTGTCTCCATAAGAGAATCAAGCGTGTGTACAGGGGCATAAACGCAGCAGTGATAGGATAGGAGAGGTTCGGTGAGCAAATGAAGACCCTTTGAAGTCATATTGCATGGTACCCATTCCACGGGTCTCAACTCTCCAGGTTTAAGGTATTCTTCCTTCAGCTAAAACATGCATGTGGAACCCAGAGTATGATCAACCATGTGAGCGGGAGACGTGTTCAAATATGTCTCAGTTTTCGTAGCCTGGTACTCGGGTGCAACATTCCAGACGCTTTACTATCACTCTCCCGACTTGGAGAGTCAGTCCCTTTAACCTCCTGTTTGGCCCAGTTTGCAATTTCTGCGGAAGATGAACAGGAATAGCGAGAACCAATGAGAGACTAGCTGGAGGTGTCTGGACGGGCAAATTTAACTCTCATTTCCCACCAGGAAGAGGAATTAAACAAAGGCTCAGCGTGCCATGCCGGAACCAGATTAGGGCCTGAAGCCATCCTGCGGTGTTGCGGCCAGCTCAAAAGAAAGCGAGTTGAAGAAAGGAGCTCAGGGGCACTGTAATTCACAAACCTGCAGAGTTATAAATGACAGCTATCCTCCAAAAATATACTGAAGTAAGGCTGCCAAGAGGACTTGAAAGCGGGGCAGAATTGCAGGAAACCGATTTCACGAGGTAGACTGGAATTGCATTGAAAGCATAGGAAAAGAGGCAGAACGTCCACAATGATGCACTTGGCCAAAAAGGGCGTATGCGTTTTTTCCTGAATATATTCAGGAAAAAACGCATACGCCCTTTTTGGCCAACCAAGCAAGCCTGCAAAGGAAATCTGCACTACAATGAAGTCTCACTTCCCCCCGGTCAAAAGGGCCATCTGAAAAAACTGTAAAATCCAGAAAGGCAGGACAGGCCATGGAGAACTGGGAGCCTTCTTATGCTGATGGGCGGGATGTAAATTGCCAACAGACACTCGGGAGAAGTTTATGGTGTTTCCTGAAACATCTAAAAAACAAAGCAACAGAGCCTAGGGCATTTCCACTTATGGTCCTATAGCTTAGGGAAATTAAAATCAAAAAGACACAGCCACCCCAAAGTTTGGGACGCCTCTGTTTACAAGATCCTCGTTTACCGTACAAGTTCAATATCACAGAAAGTGAAAAATGGATAAAGAACTTGTGGTACTTACGTACAATGCAGTATCACTCAGCAATGAAATCTATTTCATCAGGCCCGTAGCAGCATATTGAGTGGATTCAGGTACGATGATTCTAACTGAAATAAGTCACACAGAAAAAGAAACATCATAAGATATCACTAATACACGGAATGTAAACTTGGCTACACAGGAACTGAATTCCAAAACAGAACAGGGTCTCAAATTTAGAAAACCAACTTATGCTTTCTTAAGGGGAAAGGTGAGTTGGGGTGCTGCATAAAACCAGAGATTGAAATGAGCACAGATAAAGTTCCTTAAGCCAAATATGGAATAGACAAGAGCTACTCCTTGCTCAACGAAATGGACTCAACACCCCAAATTAAACGCCTAAGAATGTACCTGACTAGTAAGTATCTTAAAACCTATGTACTGCTATGTCTCCATAAGAGAATCAAGCGTGTGTACAGGGGCATAAATGCAGCAGTGATAGGATTGGAGAGGTTCGGTGAGCAAATGAAGACCCTTTGAAGTCATATTGCATGGTACCCATTCCACGGGTCTCAACTCTCCAGGTTTAAGGTATTCTTCCTTCAGCTAAAACATGCATGTGGAACCCAGAGTATGATCAACCGTGTGAACGGGAGACGTGTTCAAATATGTCTCAGTTTTCCTCCCCTGGTACTCGGGTGCAACATTCCAGACACTTTACTAACACTCTCCCCACTTGGAGACTCAGCGCCTTTAACCTCCTGTTTGGCCCAGTTTGCAATTTCTGCGGAAGATGAACAGGAATAGGGAAAACCAATGAGAAACTAGCTGGAGGAGTCTGGACGGGCAAATTTAACTCTCATTTCCAACCAGGAAGAGGAAATAACCAAAGGCTCAGCGTGCCGTGCCGGAACCAGATTAGGGCCTGAAGCCATCCTGCGGTGTTGCGGCCAGCTCAAAAGAAAGCGAGTTGAAAAAAGGAGCTCAGGGGCACTGTAATTCACAAAACTGCAGAGTTATAAATGACAGCTATCGTCCAAAAATATACTGAAGTAAGGCTGCCAAGAGGACTTGACAGCGGGGTAGAATTGCAGGAAACCGATTTCAGGAGGTAGACTGGAATTGCATTGAAAGCATAGGAAAAGAGGCAGAACGTCCACAATGATGCACTTGGCCAAAAAGGGCGTATGCGTTTTTTCCTGAATATATTCAGGAAAAAACGCATACGCCCTTTTTGGCCAACCAAGCAAGCTTGCAAAGGAAATCTGCACTACAATGAAGTCTCACTTCCCCCCGGTCAAAAGGGCCATCTGAATAAAGTGTAAAATCCAGAAAGGCAGGACAGGCCATGGAGAACTGGGAGCCTTGTTATGCTGATGGGCGGGATGTAAATTGCCAACAGACACTCGGGAGAAGTGTATGGTGTTTCCTGAAACATCTAAAAAACAAAGCAACAGAGCCTAGGGCACTTCCACTTATGGTCCTATAGCTTAGGGAAATTAAAATCAAAAAGAAACAGCCACCCCGAAGTTTGGAACGGCTCTGTTTACAAGAAGCTCGTTTACAGTACAAGTTCAACATCGCAGAAAATGAAAAATGGATAAAGAAGTTGTGGTATTTACTTACAAAGCAATATCACTCAGCAATGAAATCTATGTCATCAGGCCCTTAGCAGCACAATGAGTGGATTCAGGTATGATGTTTCTAACTGAAATAAGTCACACAGAAAAAGAAACATCATAAGATATCACTAATACACGGAATGTAAACTTGGCTACACAGGAACTGAATTACAGAACAGAACAGGGTCTCAAATTTAGAAAACCAACTTATGCTTGCTTAAGGGGAAAGGTGAGTTGGGGTGCTGCATAAAACCAGAGATTGAAATGAGCACAGATAAAGTTCCTTAAGCCAAATATGGAATAGACAAGAACTACTCCTTGCTCAACGAAATGGACTCAACACCGCATATTAAACGCCTAAGAATGTACCTGACTAGTAAGTATCTTAAAACCTATGGATTGCTATGTCTCCGAAAGAGAATCAAGCATGTGTACAGGGGCATAAACGCAGCAGTGATAGGATTGGAGAGGTTCGGTGAGCAAATGAAGACCCTTTGAAGTCATATTGCATGGTACCCATTCCACGGGTTTCAACTAACCAGGTTTAAGGTATTCTTCCTTCAGCTAAAACATGCATGTGGGACCCAGAGTATGATCAACTGTGTGAACGGGAGACGTGTTCAAATATGTCTCAGTTTTCCTCCCCTGGTACTCGGGTGCAACATTCCAGACGCTTTACTAACACTCTCCCCACTTGGAGAGTCAGCGTCTTTAACCTCCTGTTTGGCCCAGTTTGCAATTTCTGCGGAAGATGAACAGGAATAGCGAGAACCAATGAGAGACTAGCTGGAGGTGTCTGGACGGGCAAATTTAACTCTCATTTCCCACCAGGAAGAGGAAATAACCAAAGGCTCAGCGTGCCGTGCCGGAACCAGATTAGGGCCTGAAGCCATCCTGCGGTGTTGCGGCCAGGTCACAAGAAAGCGAGTTGAAGAAAGGAGCTCAGGGGCACTGTAATTCACAAACCTGCAGAGTTATAAATGACAGCTATCATCCAAAAATATACTGAAGTAAGGCTGCCAAGAGGACTTGAAAGCAGGGCAGAATTGCAGGAAACCGATTTCAGGAGGTAGACTGGAATTGCATTGAAAGCATAGGAAAAGAGGCAGAACGTCCACAATGATGCACTTGGCCAAAAAGGGCGTATGCGTTTTTTCCTGAATATATTCAGGAAAAAACGCAAACGCCCTTTTTGGCCAACCAAGCAAGCTTGCAAAGGAAATCTGCACTACAATGGAGTCTCACTTCCCCCCGGTCAAAAGGGCCATCTGAAAAAAGTGTAAAATCCAGAAAGGCAGGACAGGCCATGGAGAACTGGGAGCCTTGTTATGCTGATGGGCGGGATGTAAATTGCCAACAGACACTCGGGAGAAGTATATGGTGTTTCCTGAAACATCTAAAAAACAAAGCAACAGAGCCTAGGGCACTTCCACTTATGGTCCTATAGCTTAGGGAAATTAAAATCAAAAAGACACAGCCACCCCGAAGTTTGGAATGGCTCTGTTTACAAGAACCTCGTTTACAGTACAAGTTCAACATCGCAGAAAATGAAAAATGGATAAAGAAGTTGTGGTATTTACTTACAAAGCAATATCACTCAGCAATGAAATCTATGTCATCAGGCCCTTAGCAGCACAATGAGTGGATTCAGGTATGATGATTCTACCTGAAATAAGTCACACAGAAAAAGAAACATCATAAGATATCAGTAATACACGGAATGTAAACTTGGCTACACAGGAACTGAATTACAGAACAGAACAGGGTCTCAAATTTAGAAAACCAACTTATGCTTGCTTAAGGGGAAAGGTGAGTTGCGGTGCTGCATAAAACCAGAGATTGAAATGAGCACAGATAAAGTTCCTTAAGCCAAATATGGAATAGACAAGAACTACTCCTTGCTCAACGAAATGGACTCAACACCGCATATTAAACGCCTAAGAATGTACCTGACTAGTAAGTATCTTAAAACCTATGGATTGCTATGTCTCCGAAAGAGAATCAAGCATGTGTACAGGGGCATAAACGCAGCAGTGATAGGATTGGAGAGGTTCGGTGAGCAAATGAAGACCCTTTGAAGTCATATTGCATGGTACCCATTCCACGGGTTTCAACTACCCAGGTTTAAGGTATTCTTCCTTCAGCTAAAACATGCATGTGGAACCCAGAGTATGATCAACCATGTGAGCGGGAGACGTGTTCAAATATGTCTCAGTTTTCGTACCCTAGTACTCGGGTGCAACATTCCAGACGCTTTACTAACACTCTCCCGACTTGGAGAGTCAGTCCCTTTAACCTCCTGTTTGGCCCAGTTTGCAATTTCTGCGGAAGATGAACAGGAATAGCGAGAACCAATGAGAGACTACCTGGAGGTGTCTGGACAGGCAAATTTAACTCTCATTTCCCACCAGGAAGAGGAAATAACCAAAGGCTCAGCGTGCCGTGCCGGAACCAGATTAGGGCCTGAAGCCATCCTGCGGTGTTGTGGCCAGGTCACAAGAAAGCGAGTTGAAGAAAGGAGCTCAGGGGCACTGTAATTCAAAAACCTGCAGAGTTATAAATGACAGCTATCGTCCAAAAATATACTGAAGTAAGGCTGGCAAGAGGACTTGAAAGCGGGGCAGAATTGCAGGAAACCGATTTCAGGAGGTAGACTCGAATAGCATTGAAAGCATAGGAAAAGAGGCAGAACGTCCACAATGATGCACTTGGCCAAAAAGTGCGTATGCGTTTTTTCCTGAATATATTCAGGAAAAAACGCAAACGCCCTTTTTGGCCAACCAAGCAAGCTTGCAAAGGAAATCTGCACTACAATGAAGTCTTACTTCCCCCCGATCAAAAGGGCCATCTGGAAAAAGTATAAAATCCAGAAAGGCAGGACAGGCCATGGAGAACTGGGAGCCTTGTTATGCTGATGGGCGGGATGAAAATTGCCAACAGACACTCGGGAGAAGTGTATGGTGATTCCTGAAACATCTAAACAACAAAGCAACAGAGCCTAGGGCACTTCCACTTATGGTCCTATAGCTTAGGGAAATTAAAATCAAAAAGACACAGCCACCCCAAAGTTTGGGACGCCTCTGTTTACAAGAACCTCGTTTACCGTACAAGTTCAATATCACAGAAAGTGAAAAATGTATAAAGAACTTGTGGTACTTACGTACAATGCAGTATCACTCAGCAATGAAATCTATGTCATCAGGCCCGTAGCAGCATAATGAGTGGATTCACGTACGATGATTCTAACTGAAATAAGTCACACAGAAAAAGAAACATCATAAGATATCACTAATACACGGAATGTAAACTTGGCTGCACAGGAACTGAATTCCAAAACAGAACAGGGTCTCAAATTTAGAAAACCAACTTATGCTTGCTTAAGGGGAAAGGTGAGTTGGGGTGATGCATAAAACCAGAGATTGAAATGAGCACAGATAAAGTTCCTTAAGCCAAATATGGAATAGACAAGACCTACTCCTTGCTCAACGAAATGGACTCAACACCCCATATTAAACGCCTAAGAATGTACCTGACTAGTAAGTATCTTAAAACCTATGGATTGCTACGTCTCCAAAAGAGAATCAAGAGTGTGTTCAGGGGCATAAACGCAGCAGTGAAAGGATTGGAGAGGTTCGGTGAGCAAATGAAGACCCTTTGAATTCATATTGCATGGTACCCATTACACGGGTCTCAACTCTCCAGGTTTAAGGTATTCTTCCTTCAGCTAAAACATGCATGTGGAACCCAGAGTATGATCAACTGTGTGAACGGGAGACGTGTTTAAATATGTCTCAGTTTTCCTCCCCTGGTACTCGGGTGCAACATTCCAGATGCTTTACTAACACTCTCCCCACTTGGAGAGTCAGCGCCTTTAACCTCCTGTTTGGCCCAGTTTGCAATTTCTGCGGAAGATGAACAGGAATAGCGAGAACCAATGAGAGACTAGCTGGAGGTGTCTGGACGGGCAAATTTAACTCTCATTTCCCACCAGGATGAGGAAATAACCAAAGGCTCAGCGTGCCGTGCCGGAACCAGATTAGGGCCTGAAGCCATCCTGCGGTGTTGCGGCCAGGTCACAAGAAAGCGAGTTGAAGAAAGGAGCTCAGGGGCACTGTAATTCACAAACCTGCAGAGTTATAAATGACAGCTATCGTCCAAAAATATACTGAAGTAAGGCTGCCAAGAGGACTTGAAAGCGGGGCAGAATTGCAGGAAACCGATTTCAGGAGGTAGACTGGAATTGCATTGAAGCATAGGAAAAGAGGCAGAACGTCCACAATGATGCACTTGGCCAAAAAGGGCGTATGCGTTTTTTCCTGAATATATTCAGGAAAAAACGCATACGCCCTTTTTGGCCAACCAAGCAAGCTTGCAAAGGAAATCTGCACTACAATGAAGTCTCACTTCCCCCCGGTCAAAAGGGCCATCTGAAAAAAGTGTAAAATCCAGAAAGGCAGGACAGGCCATGGAGAACTGGGAGCCTTGTTATGCTGATGGGCGGGATGTAAATTGCCAACAGACACTCGGGAGAAGTGTATGGTGTTTCCTGAAACATCTAAAAAACAAAGCAACAGAGCCTAGGGCACTTCCACTTATGGTCCTATAGCTTAGGGAAATTAAAATCAAAAAGACACAGCCACCCCAAAGTTTGGGACGCCTTTGTTTACAAGAACCTCGTTTACAGTACAAGTTCAACATCGCAGAAAGTGAAAAATGGATAAAGAAGTTGTGGTATTTACTTACAAAGCAATATCACTCAGCAATGAAATCTATGTCATCAGGCCCTTAGCAGCACAATGAGTGGATTCAGGTACGATGATTCTAACTGAAATAAGTCACACAGGAAAAGAAACATCATAAGATATCACTAATACACGGAATGTAAACTTGGCTGCACAGGAACTGAATTCCAAAACAGAACAGGGTCTCAAATTTAGAAAACCAACTTATGCTTGCTTAAGGGGAAAGGTGAGTTGGGGTGCTGCATAAAACCAGAGATTGAAATGAGCACAGATAAAGTTCCTTAAGCCAAATATGGAATAGACAAGAGCTACTCCTTGCTCAAAGAAATGGACTCAACACCCCATATTAAACGCCTAAGAATGTACCTGACTAGTAAGTATCTTAAAACCTATGGATTGCTACGTCTCCAAAAGAGAATCAAGCGTGTGTTCAGGGGTATAAACGCAGCAGTGATAGGATTGGAGAGGTTCGGTGTGCAAATGAAGACCCTTTGAAGTCATATTGCATGGTACCCATTACACGGGTCTCAACTCTCCAGGTTTAAGGTATTCTTCCTTCAGCTAAAACATGCATGTGGAACCCAGAGTATGATCAACCATGTGAGCGGGAGACGTGTTCAAATATGTCTCAGTTTTCGTACCCTAGTACTCGGGTGCAACATTCCAGACGCTTTACTAACACTCTCCCGACTTGGAGAGTCAGTCCCTTTAACCTCCTGTTTGGCCCAGTTTGCAATTTCTGCGGAAGATGAACAGGAATAGCGAGAACCAATGAGAGACTAGCTGGAGGTGTCTGGACGGGCAAATTTAACTCTCATTTCCCACCAGGAAGAGGAATTAACCAAAGGTTCAGCGTGCCGTGCCGGAACCAGATTAGGGCCTGAAGCCATCCTGCGGTGTTGCGGCCAGGTCACAAGAAAGCGAGTTGAAGAAAGGAGCTCAGGGGCACTGTAATTCAAAAACCTGCAGAGTTATAAATGACAGCTATCGTCCAAAAATATACTGAAGTAAGGCTGCCAAGAGGACTTGAAAGCGGGGCAGAATTGCAGGAAACCGATTTCAGGAGGTAGACTGGAATTGCATTGAAAGCATAGGAAAAGAGGCAGAACGTCCACAATGATGCACTTGGCCAAAAAGGGCGTATGCGTTTTTTCCTGAATATATTCAGGAAAAAACGCATACGCCCTTTTTGGCCAACCAAGCAAACTTGCAAAGGAAATCTGCACTACAATGAAGTCTCACTTCCCCCCGGTCAAAAGGGCCATCTGAAAAAAGTGTAAAACCCAGAAAGGCAGGACAGGCCATGGAGAACTGGGAGCCTTGTTATGCTGATGGGCGGGATGTAAATTGCCAACAGACACTCGGGAGAAGTGTATGGTGTTTCCTGAAACATCTAAAAAACAAAGCAACAGAGCCTAGGGCACTTCCACTTATGGTCCTATAGCTTAGGGAAATTAAAATCAAAAAGACACAGCCACCCCGAAGTTTGGGACGCCTCTGTTTACAAGAACCTCGTTTACTGTACAAGTTCAATATCACAGAAAGTGAAAAATGGATAAAGAACTTGTGGTACTTACGTACAATGCAGTATCACTCAGCAATGAAATCTATGTCATCAGGCCCGTAGCAGCACAATGAGTGGATTCAGGTATGATGATTCTAACTGAAATAAGTCACACAGAAAAAGAAACATCATAAGATATCAGTAATACACGGAATGTAAACTTGGCTACACAGGAACTGAATTCCAAAACAGAACAGGGTCTCAAATTTAGAAAACCAACTTATGCTTGCTTAAGGGGAAAGGTGAGTTGGGGTGCTGCATAAAACCAGAGATTGAAATGAGCACAGATAAAGTTCCTTAAGCCAAATATGGAATAGACAAGAGCTACTCCTTGCTCAACGAAATAGACTCAACACCCCATATTAAACCCCTAAGAATGTACCTGACTAGTAAGTATCTTAAAACCTATGGATTGCTATGTCTCCAAAAGAGAATCAAGCATGTGTACAGGGGCATAAACGCAGCAGTGATAGGATTGGAGAGGTTCGGTGAGCAAATGAAGACCCTTTGAAGTCATATTGCATGGTACCCATTCCACGGGTCTCAACTCTCCAATTTAAGGTATTCTTCCTTCAGCTAAAACATGCATGTGGAACCCAGAGTATGATCAACCATGTGAGCAGGAGACGTGTTCAAATATGTCTCAGTTTTCCTCCCCTGGTACTCGGGTGCAACATTCCAGACGCTTTACTAACACTCTCCCCACTTGGAGAGTCAGCGCCTTTAACCTCCTGTTTGACCCAGTTTGCAATTTCTGCGGAAGATGAACAGGAATAGGGAGAACCACTGAGAGACTATCAGGAGGTGTCTGGACGGGCAAATTTAATTCTCATTTCCCACCAGGAAGAGGAATTAACCAAAGGCTCAGCATGCCGTGCCGGAACCAGATTAGGGCCTGAAGCCATCCTGCGGTGTTGCGGCCAGGTAACAAGAAAGCGAGTTGAAGAAAGGAGCTCAGGGGCACTGTAATTCACAAACCTGCAGAGTTATAAATGACAGCTATCGTCCAAAAATATACTGAAGTAAGGCTGCCAAGAGGACTTGAAAGCGGGGCAGAATTGCAGGAAACCGATTTCAGGAGGTAGACTGGAATTGCATTGAAAGCATAGGAAAAGAGGCAGAACGTCCACAATGATGCACTTGGCCAAAAAGGGCGTATGCGTTTTTTCCTAAATATATTCAGGAAAAAACGCATACGCACTTTTTGGCCAACCAAGCAAACTTGCAAAGGAAATCTGCATTACAATGAAGTCTCACTTCCCCCTGGTCAAAAGGGCCATCTGAAAAAAGTGTAAAATCCAGAAAGGCAAGACAGGCCATGGAGAACTGGGAGCCTTTTTATGCTCATGGGCGGGATGTAAATTGCCAACAGACACTCGGGAGAAGTGTATGGTGTTTCCTGAAACATCTAAAAAACAAAGCAACAGAGCCTAGGGCACTTCCACTTATGGTCCTATAGCTTAGAGAAATTAAAATCAAAAAGACACAGCCACCCCAAAGTTTGGGACGCCTCTGTTTACAAGAACCTTGTTTACCGTACAAGTTCAATATCACAGAAAGTGAAAAATGGATAAAGAACTTGTGGTACTTACGTACAAAGCAATATCACTCAGCAATGAAATCTATGTCATCAGGCACTTAGCAGCATAATGAGTGGATTCAGGTACGATGATTCTAACTAAAATAAGTCACACAGAAAAAGAAACATCATAAGATATCACTAATACACGGAATGTAAACTTGGCTACACAGGAACTGAATTCCAAAGCAGAACAGGGTCTCAAATTTAGAAAACCAACTTATGCTTGCTTAAGGGGAAAGGTGAGTTGGGGTGCTGCATAAAACCAGAGATTGAAATGAGCACAGATAAAGTTCCTTAAACCAAATATGGAATAGACAAGAGCTACTCCTTGCTCAACGAAATGGACTCAACACCCCATATTAAACGCCTAAGAATGTACCTGACTAGTAAGTATCTTAAAACCTATGAATTGCTATGTCTCCAAAAGAGAATCAAGCGTGTGTACAGGGGCATAAATGCAGCAGTGATAGGACTAGAGAGGTTCGGTGAGCAAATGAAGACCGTTTGAAGTCATATTGCATGGTACCCATTACACGGGTCTCAACTCTCCAGGTTTAAGGTATTCTTCCTTCAGCTAAAACATGCATGTGGAACCCAGAGTATGATCAACTGTGTGAACGGGAGACGTGTTCAAATATGTCTCAGTTTTCCTCCCCTGGTACTCGGGTGCAACATTCCAGACGCTTTACTAACACTCTCCCCACTTGGAGAATCAGCGCCTTTAACCTCCTGTTTGGCCCAGTTTGCAATTTCTGCGGAAGATGAACAGGAATAGGGAGAACCAATGAGAGACTAGCTGGAGGTGTCTGGACGGGCAAATTTAACTCTCATTTCCCACCAGGAAGAGGAAATACCCAAAGGCTCAGCGTGCCGTGCCGGAACCAGATTAGGGCCTGAAGCCATCCTGCGGTGTTGCGGCCAGCTCAAAAGAAAGCGAGTTGAAGAAAGGAGCTCAGGGGCACTGTAATTCACAAACCTGCAGAGTTATAAATGACAGCTATCGTCCAAAAATATACTGAAGTAAGGCTGCCAAGAGGACTTGAAAGCGGGGCAGAATTGCAGGAAACCGATTTCACGAGGTAGACTGGAATTGCATTGAAAGCATAGGAAAAGAGGCAGAACGTCCACAATGATGCACTTGGCCAAAAAGGGCGTATGCGTCTTTTCCTGAATATATTCAGGAAAAAACGCATACACTCTTTTTGGCCAACCAAGCAAGCTTGCAAAGGAAATCTGCACTACAATGAAGTCTCACTTCCCCCCGGTCAAAAGGGCCATCTGAAAAAAGTGTAAAATCCAGAAAGGCAGGACAGGCCATGGAGAACTGGGAGCCTTGTTATGCTGATGGGCGGGATGTAAATTGCCAACAGACACTCGGGAGAAGTGTATCGTGTTTCCTGAAACATCTAAAAAACAAAGCAACAGAGCCTAGGGCATTTCCACTTATGGTCCTATAGCTTAGGGAAATTAAAATCAAAAAGACACAGCCACCCCAAAGTTTGGGACGCCTCTGTTTACAAGAACCTCGTTTACCGTACAAGTTCAACATCACAGAAAGTGAAAAATGGATAAAGAACTTGTGGTACTTACGTACAATGCAGTATCACTCAGCAATGAAATCTATGTCATCAGGCCCGTAGCAGCATAATGCGTGGATTCAGGTACGATGATTCTAACGGAAATAAGTCACACAGAAAAAGAAACATCATAAGATATCACTAATACACGGAATGTAAACTTGGCTACACAGGAACTGAATTCCAAAACAGAACAGGGTCTCAAATTTAGAAAACCAACTTATGCTTGCTTATGGGGAAAGGTGAGTTGGGATGCTGTATAAAACTAGAGATTGAAATGAGCACAGATAAAGTTCCTTAAGCCAAATATGGAATAGACAAGAGCTACTCCTTGCTCAACGAAATGGACTCAACACCCCATATTAAACGCCTAAGAATGTACCTGACTAGTAAGTATCTTAAAACCTATGGATTGCTATGTCTCCAAAAGAGAATCAAGCGTGTGTACAGGGGCATAAACGCAGCAGTGATAGGATTGGAGAGGTTCGGTGATCAAATGAAGACCCTTTGAAGTCATATTGCATGGTACCCATTCCACGGGTCTCAACTCTCCAGGTTTAAGGTATTCTTCCTTCAGCTAAAACATGCATGTGGAACCCAGAGTATGATCAACCGTGTGAACGGGAGACGTGTTCAAATATGTCTCAGTTTTCCTCCCCTGGTACTCGGGTGCAACATTCCAGACGCTTTACTAACACTCTCCCCACTTGGAGAGTCAGCGCCTTTAACCTCCTGTTTGGTCCAGTTTGCAATTTCTGCGGAAGATGAACAGGAATAGGGAGAACCACTGAGAGACTATCAGGAGGTGTCTGGACGGGCAAATTTAATTCTCATTTCCCACCAGGAAGAGGAATTAACCAAAGGCTCAGCATGCCGTGCCGGAACCAGATTAGGGCCTGAAGCCATCCTGCGGTGTTGCGGCCAGGTAACAAGAAAGCGAGTTGAAGAAAGGAGCTCAGGGGCACTGTAATTCACAAACCTGCAGAGTTATAAATGACAGCTATCGTCCAAAAAT
The DNA here is from genome assembly GCF_964374135.1 of Grampus griseus. Taxonomy (NCBI): domain Eukaryota; kingdom Metazoa; phylum Chordata; class Mammalia; order Artiodactyla; family Delphinidae; genus Grampus; species Grampus griseus. Next base: position 530,089 of record NC_139002.1, read on the forward strand.
ATACTGAAGTAAGGCTGCCAAGAGGACTTGAAAGCGGGGCAGAATTGCAGGAAACCGATTTCAGGAGGTAGACTGGAATTGCATTGAAAGCATAGGAAAAGAGGCAGAACGTCCACAATGATGCACTTGGCCAAAAAGGGCGTATGCGTTTTTTCCTAAATATATTCAGGAAAAAACGCATACGCACTTTTTGGCCAACCAAGCAAACTTGCAAAGGAAATCTGCATTACAATGAAGTCTCACTTCCCCCTGGTCAAAAGGGCCATCTGAAAAAAGTGTAAAATCCAGAAAGGCAAGACAGGCCATGGAGAACTGGGAGCCTTTTTATGCTCATGGGCGGGATGTAAATTGCCAACAGACACTCGGGAGAAGTGTATGGTGTTTCCTGAAACATCTAAAAAACAAAGCAACAGAGCCTAGGGCACTTCCACTTATGGTCCTATAGCTTAGAGAAATTAAAATCAAAAAGACACAGCCACCCCAAAGTTTGGGACGCCTCTGTTTACAAGAACCTTGTTTACCGTACAAGTTCAATATCACAGAAAGTGAAAAATGGATAAAGAACTTGTGGTACTTACGTACAAAGCAATATCACTCAGCAATGAAATCTATGTCATCAGGCACTTAGCAGCATAATGAGTGGATTCAGGTACGATGATTCTAACTAAAATAAGTCACACAGAAAAAGAAACATCATAAGATATCACTAATACACGGAATGTAAACTTGGCTACACAGGAACTGAATTCCAAAGCAGAACAGGGTCTCAAATTTAGAAAACCAACTTATGCTTGCTTAAGGGGAAAGGTGAGTTGGGGTGCTGCATAAAACCAGAGATTGAAATGAGCACAGATAAAGTTCCTTAAACCAAATATGGAATAGACAAGAGCTACTCCTTGCTCAACGAAATGGACTCAACACCCCATATTAAACGCCTAAGAATGTACCTGACTAGTAAGTATCTTAAAACCTATGAATTGCTATGTCTCCAAAAGAGAATCAAGCGTGTGTACAGGGGCATAAATGCAGCAGTGATAGGACTAGAGAGGTTCGGTGAGCAAATGAAGACCGTTTGAAGTCATATTGCATGGTACCCATTACACGGGTCTCAACTCTCCAGGTTTAAGGTATTCTTCCTTCAGCTAAAACATGCATGTGGAACCCAGAGTATGATCAACTGTGTGAACGGGAGACGTGTTCAAATATGTCTCAGTTTTCCTCCCCTGGTACTCGGGTGCAACATTCCAGACGCTTTACTAACACTCTCCCCACTTGGAGAATCAGCGCCTTTAACCTCCTGTTTGGCCCAGTTTGCAATTTCTGCGGAAGATGAACAGGAATAGGGAGAACCAATGAGAGACTAGCTGGAGGTGTCTGGACGGGCAAATTTAACTCTCATTTCCCACCAGGAAGAGGAAATACCCAAAGGCTCAGCGTGCCGTGCCGGAACCAGATTAGGGCCTGAAGCCATCCTGCGGTGTTGCGGCCAGCTCAAAAGAAAGCGAGTTGAAGAAAGGAGCTCAGGGGCACTGTAATTCACAAACCTGCAGAGTTATAAATGACAGCTATCGTCCAAAAATATACTGAAGTAAGGCTGCCAAGAGGACTTGAAAGCGGGGCAGAATTGCAGGAAACCGATTTCACGAGGTAGACTGGAATTGCATTGAAAGCATAGGAAAAGAGGCAGAACGTCCACAATGATGCACTTGGCCAAAAAGGGCGTATGCGTCTTTTCCTGAATATATTCAGGAAAAAACGCATACACCCTTTTTGGCCAACCAAGCAAGCTTGCAAAGGAAATCTGCACTACAATGAAGTCTCACTTCCCCCCGGTCAAAAGGGCCATCTGAAAAAAGTGTAAAATCCAGAAAGGCAGGACAGGCCATGGAGAACTGGGAGCCTTGTTATGCTGATGGGCGGGATGTAAATTGCCAACAGACACTCGGGAGAAGTGTATCGTGTTTCCTGAAACATCTAAAAAACAAAGCAACAGAGCCTAGGGCACTTCCACTTATGGTCCTATAGCTTAGGGAAATTAAAATCAAAAAGACACAGCCACCCCAAAGTTTGGGACGCCTTTGTTTACAAGAACCTCGTTTACAGTACAAGTTCAACATCGCAGAAAGTGAAAAATGGATAAAGAAGTTGTGGTATTTACTTACAAAGCAATATCACTCAGCAATGAAATCTATGTCATCAGGCCCTTAGCAGCACAAAGAGTGGATTCAGGTATGATGATTCTAACTGAAATAAGTCACACAGAAAAAGAAACATCATAAGATATCAGTAATACACGGAATGTAAACTTGGCTACACAGGAACTGAATTACAGAACAGAACAGGGTCTCAAATTTAGAAAACCAACTTATGTTTGCTTAAGGGGAAAGGTGAGTTGGGGTGCTGCATAAAACCAGAGATTGAAATGAGCACAATAAAGTTCCTTAAGCCAAATATGGAATAGACAAGAGCTACTCCTTGCTCAACGAAATGGACTCAACACCCCATATTAAACGCCTAAGAATGTACCTGACTAGTAAGTATCTTAAAACCTATGGATTGCTATGTCTCCGAAAGAGAATCAAGCATGTGTACAGGGGCATAAACGCAGCAGTGATAGGATTGGAGAGGTTTGGTGAGCAAATGAAGACCCTTTGAAGTCATATTGCATGGTACCCATTCCACGGGTCTCAACTCTCCAGGTTTAAGGTATTCTTCCTTCAGCTAAAACATGTATGTGGAACCCAGAGTATGATCAACCATGTGAACGGGAGACGTGTTCAAATATGTCTCAATTTTCCTCCCCTGGTACTCGGGTGCAACATTCCAGACGCTTTACTAACACTCTCCCCACTTGGAGAGTCAGCGCCTTTAACCTCCTGTTTGGCCCAGTTTGCAATTTCTGAGGAAGATGAACAGGAATAGCGAGAACCAATGACAGACTAGCTGGAGGTGTCTGGACGGGCAAATTTAACTCTCATTTCCCACCAGGAAGAGGAAATAACCAAAGGCTCAGCGTGCCGTGCCGGAACCAGATTAGGGCCTGAAGCCATCCTGCGGTGTTGCGGCCAGCTCACAAGAAAGCGAGTTGAAGAAAGGAGCTCAGGGGCACTGTAATTCACAAACCTGCAGAGTTATAAATGACAGCTATCGTCCAAACATATACTGAAGTAAGGCTGCCAAGAGGACTTGAAAGCGGGGCAGAATTGCAGGAAACCGATTTCAGGAGGTAGACTGGAATTGCATTGAAAGCATAGGAAAAGAGGCAGAACGTCCACAATGATGCACTTGGCCAAAAAGGGCGTATGCGTTTTTTCCTGAATATATTCAGGAAAAAACGCATACGCCCTTTATGGCCAACCAAGCAAGCTTGCAAAGGAAATCTGCACTACAATGAAGTCTCACTTCCCCATGGTCAAAAGGGCCATCTGAAAAAAGTGTAAAATCCAGAAAGGCAGGACAGGCCATGGAGAACTGGGAGCCTTGTTATGCTGATGGGCGGGATGTAAATTGCCAACAGACACTGGGGAGAAGTGTATGGTGTTTCCTGAAACATCTAAAAAACAAAGCAACAGAGCCTAGGGCACTTCCACTTATGGTCCTATAGCTTAGGGAAATTAAAATCAAAAAGACACAGCCACCCCAAAGTTTGGGACGCCTTTGTTTACAAGAACCTCGTTTACAGTACAAGTTCAACATCGCAGAAAGTGAAAAATGGATAAAGAAGTTGTGGTATTTACTTACAAAGCAATATCACTCAGCAATGAAATCTATGTCATCAGGCCCTTAGCAGCACAATGAGTGGATTCAGGTATGATGATTCTAACTGAAATAAGTCACACAGAAAAAGAAACATCATAAGATATCAGTAATACACGGAATGTAAACTTGGCTACACAGGAACTGAATTATAGAACAGAATAGGGTCTCAAATTTAGAAAAACAACTTATGCTTGCTTAAGGGGAAAGGTGAGTTGGGGTGCTGCATAAAACCAGAGATTGAAATGAGCACAGATAAAGTTCCTTAAGCCAAATATGGAATAGACAAGAGCTACACCTTGCTCAACGAAATGGACTCAACACCCCATATTAAACGCCTAAGAATGTACCTGAATAGTAAGTATCTTAAAACCTATGGATTGCTATGTCTCCGAAAGAGAATCAAGCATGTGTACAGGGGCATAAACGCAGCAGTGATAGGATTGGAGAGGTTCGGTGAGCAAATGAAGACCCTTTGAAGTCATATTGCATGGTACCCATTCCACGGGTTTCAACTACCCAGGTTTAAGGTATTCTTCCTTCAGCTAAAACATGCATGTGGAACCCAGAGTATGATCAACCATGTGATCGGGAGACGTGTTCAAATATGTCTCAGTTTTCATACCGTGGTACTCGGGTGCAACATTAAAGACGCTTTACTAACACTCTCCCGACTTGGAGAGTCAGTCCCTTTAACCTCCTGTTTGGCCCAGTTTGCAATTTCTGCGGAAGATGAACAGGAATAGCGAGAACCAATGAGAGACTAGCTGGAGGTGTCTGGACGGGCAAATTTAACTCTCATTTCCCACCAGGAAGAGGAATTAACCAAAGGCTCAGCGTGCCGTGCCAGAACCAGATTAGGGCCTGAAGCCATCCTGCGGTGTTGCGGCCAGCTCACAAGAAAGCGAGTTGAAGAAAGGAGCTCAGGGGCACTGTAATTCACAAACCTGCAGAGTTATAAATGACAGCTATCGTCCAAAAATATACTGAAGTAAGGCTGCCAAGAGGACTTGAAAGCGGGGCAGAATTGCAGGAAACCGATTTCAGGAGGTAGACTGGAATTGCATTGAAAGCATAGGAAAAGAGGCAGAACGTCCACAATGATGCACTTGGCCAAAAAGGGCGTATGCGTTTTTTCCTGAATATATTCAGGAAAAAACGCATACGCCCTTTTTGGCCAACCAAGCAAACTTGCAAAGGAAATCTGCACTACAATGAAGTCTCACTTCCCCCCGGTCAAAAGGGACATCTGAAAAAAGTGTAAAATCCAGAAAGGCAGGACAGGCCATGGAGAACTGGGAGCCTTGTTATGCTGATGGACGGGATGTAAATTGCCAACAGACACTCGGGAGAAGTGTATGATGTTTCCTGAAACATCTAAAAAACAAAGCAACAGAGCCTAGGGCACTTCCACTTATGGTCCTATAGCTTAGGGAAATTAAAATCAAAAAGACACAGCCACCCCAAAGTTTGGGACGCCTCTGTTTACAAGAACCTCGTTTACAGTACAAGTTCAACATCGCAGAAAGTGAAAAATGGATAAAGAAGTTGTGGTATTTACTTACAAAGCAATATCACTCAGCAATGAAATCTATGTCATCAGGCCCTTAGCAGCACAATGAGTGGATTCAGGTATGATGATTCTAACTGAAATAAATCACACAGAAAAAGAAACATAATAAGATATCAGTAATACACGGAATGTAAACTTGGCTACACAGGAACTGAATTCCAAAACAGAACAGGGTTTCAAATTTGGAAAACCAACTTATGCTTGCTTAAGGGGAAAGGTGAGTTGGGGTGCTGCATAAAACCAGAGATTGAAATGAGCACAGATAAAGTTCCTTAAGCCAAATATGGAATAGACAAGAGCTACTCCTTGCTCAACGAAATGGACTCAACACCCCATATTAAACGCCTAAGAATGTACCTGACTAGTAAGTATCTTAAAACCTATGGATTGCTATGTCTCCGAAAGAGAATCAAGCATGTGTACAGGGGCATAAACGCAGCAGTGATAAGATTGGAGAGGTTCGGTGAGCAAATGAAGACCCTTTGAAGTCATATTGCATGGTACCCATTACACGGGTCTCAACTCTCCAGGTTTAAGGTATTCTTCCTTCAGCTAAAACATGCATGTGGAACCGAGAGTATGATCAACCGTGTGAACGGGAGACGTGTTCAAATATGTCTCAGTTTTCCTCCCCTGGTACTCAGGTGCAACATTCCAGACGCTTTACTAACACTCTCCCCACTTGGAGAGTCAGCGCCTTTAACCTCCTGTTTGGCCCAGTTTGCAATTTCTGCGGAAGATGAACAGGAATAGCGAGAACCAATGAGAGACTAGCTGGAGGTGTCTGGACGGGCAAATTTAACTCTCATTTCCCACCAGGAAGAGGAAATAACCAAAGGCTCAGCGTGCCGTGCCGGAACCAGATTAGGGCCTGAAGCCATCCAGCGGTGTTGCGGCCAGCTCAAAAGAAAGCGAGTTGAAGAAAGGAGCTCAGGGGCACTGTAATTCACAAACCTTCAGAGTTATAAATGACAGCTATCGTCCAAAAATATACTGAAGTAAGGCTGCCAAGAGGACTTGAAAGCGGGGCAGAATTGCAGGAAACCGATTTCAGGAGGTAGACTGGAATTGCATTGAAAGCATAGGAAAAGAGGCAGAACGTCCACAATGATGCACTTGGCCAAAAAGGGCGTATGCGTTTTTTCCTGAATATATTCAGGAAAAAACGCATACGCCCTTTTTGGCCAACCAAGCAAGCTTGCAAAGGAAATCTGCACTACAATGAAGTCTCACTTCCCCCCGGTCAAAAGGGCCATCTGAAAAAAGTGTAAAATCCAGAAAGGCAGGACAGGCCATGGAGAACTGGGAGCCTTGTTATGCTGATGGGCGGGATGTAAATTGCCAACAGACACTCGGGAGAAGTGTATGGTGTTTCCTGAAACATCTAAAAAACAAAGCAACAGAGCCTAGGGCACTTCCACTTATGGTCCTATAGCTTAGGGAAATTAAAATCAAAAAGACATAGCCACCCCAAAGTTTGGAATGGCTCTGTTTACAAGAACCTCGTTTACAGTACAAGGTCAACATCGCAGAAAGTGAAAAATGGATAAAGAAGTTGTGGTATTTACTTACAAAGCAATATCACTCAGCAATGAAATCTATGTCATCAGGCGGTTAGCAGCACAATGAGTGGATTCAGGTATGATGATTCTAACTGAAATAAGTCACACAGAAAAAGAAACATCATAAGATATCAGTAATACACGGAATGTAAACTTGGCTACACAGGAACTTAATTACAGAACAGAACAGGGTCTCAAATTTAGAAAACCAACTTATGCTTGCTTAAGGGGAAAGGTGAGTTGGGGTGCTGCATAAAACCAGAGATTGAAATGAGCACAGATAAAGTTCCTTAAGCCAAATATGGAATAGACAAGAGCTACTCCTTGCTCAACGAAATGGACTCAACACCCCATATTAAACGCCTAAGAATGTACCTGACTAGTAAGTATCTTAAAACCTATGGATTGCTATGTCTCCAAAAGAGAATCAAGCGTGTGTACAGGGGCATAAATGCAGCAGTGATAGGATTGGAGAGGTTCGGTGAGCAAATGAAGACCCTTTGAAGTCATATTGCATGGTACCCATTCCACGGGTCTCAACTCTCCAGGTTTAAGGTATTCTTCCTTCAGCTAAAACATGCATGTGGAACCCAGAGTATGATCAACCATGTGAACGGGAGACGTGTTCAAATATGTCTCAGTTTTCGTACCCTGGTACTCGGGTGTAACATTCCAGACGCTTTACTAACACTCTCCCGACTTGGAGAGTCAGCGCCTTTAACCTCCTGTTTGGCCCAGTTTGCAATTTCTGCGGAAGATGAACAGGAATAGCGAGAACCAATGAGAGACTAGCTGGAGGTGTCTGGACGGGCAAATTTAACTCTCATTTCCCACCAGGAAGAGGAAATAAGCAAAGGCTCAGCTTGTCGTGCCGGAACCAGATTAGGTCCTGAAGCCATCCTGCGGTGTTGCGTCCAGCTCAAAAGAAAGCGAGTTGAAGAAAGGAGCTCCGGGGCACTGTAATTCACAAACCTGCAGAGTTATAAATGACAGCTATCGTCCAAAAATATACTGAAGTAAGGCTGCCAAGAGGACTTGAAAGCGGGGCAGAATTGCAGGAAACCGATTTCAGGAGGTAGACTGGAATTGCATTGAAAGCATAGGAAAAGAGGCAGAACGTCCACAATGATGCACTTGGCCAAAAAGGGCGTATGCGTTTTTTCCTGAATATATTCAGGAAAAAACGCATACGCCCTTTTTGGCCAACCAAGCAAGCTTGCAAAGGAAATCTGCACTACAATGAAGTCTCACTTCCCCCCGGTCAAAAGGGCCATCTGAAAAAAGTGTAAAATCCAGAAAGGCAGGACAGGCCATGGAGAACTGGGAACCTTGTTATGCTGATGGGCGGGATGTAAATAGCCAACAGACACTCGGGAGAAGTGTATGGTGTTTCCTGAAACATCTAAAAAACAAAGCAACAGAGCCTAGGGCACTTCCACTTATGGTCCTATAGCTTAGGGAAATTAAAATCAAAAAGACACAGCCACCCCAAAGTTTGGAACGGCTCTGTTTACAAGAACCTCGTTTACAGTACAAGTTCAACATCGCAGAAAGTGAAAAATGGATAAAGAAGTTGTGGTATTTACTTACAAAGCAATATCACTCAGCAACGAAATCTATGTCATCAGGCCCTTAGCAGCACAATGAGTGGATTCAGGTATGATGATTCTAACTGAAATAAGTCACACAGAAAAAGAAACATCATAAGATATCACTAATACACGGAATGTAAACTTGGCTACACAGGAACTGAATTCCAAAACAGAACAGGGTTTCAAATTTAGAAAACCAACTTATGCTTGCTTAAGGGGAAAAGTGAGTTGGGGTGCTGCATAAAACCAGAGATTGAAATGAGCACAGATAAAGTTCCTTAAGCCAAATATGGAATAGACAAGAGCTACTCCTTGCTCAACGAAATGGACTCAACACCCCATATTAAACGCCTAAGAATGTACCTGACTAGTAAGTATCTTAAAACCTATGGATTGCTATGTCTCCAAAAGAGAATCAAGCGTGTGTACACGGGCATAAACGCAGCAGTGATAGGATTGGAGAGTTTCGGTGAGCAAACGAAGACCCTTTGAAGTCATATTGCATGGTACCCATTCCACGGGTCTCAACTCTCCAGGTTTAGGTATTCTTCCTTCAGCTAAAACATGCATGTGGAACCCAGAGTATGATCAACCGTGTGAACGGGAGACGTGTTCAAATATGTCTCAGTTTTCCTCCCCTGGTACTCGGGTGCAACATTCCAGACGCTTTACTAACACTCTCCCCACTTGGAGAGTCAGCGCCTTTAACCTCCTGTTTGGCCCAGTTTGCAATTTCTGCGGAAGATGAACAGGAATAGCGAGAACCAATGAGAGACTAGCTGGAGGTGTCTGGACGGGTAAATTTAACTCTCATTTCCCACCAGGAAGAGGAAATAACCAAAGGCTCAGCGTGCCGTGCCGGAAACAGATTAGGGCCTGAAGCCATCCTGCGGTGTTGCGGCCAGCTCACAAGAAAGCGAGTTGAAGAAAGGAGCTCAGGGGCACTGTAATTCACAAACCTGCAGAGTTATAAATGACAGCTATCGTCCAAAAATATACTGAAGTAAGGCTGCCAAGAGGACTTGAAAGCGGGGCAGAATTGCAGGAAACCGATTTCAGGAGGTAGACTCGAATTGCATTGAAAGCATAGGAAAAGAGGCAAAACGTCCACAATGATGCACTAGGCCAAAAAGGGCGTATGCGTTTTTTCCTGAATATATTCAGGAAAAAACGCATACGCACTTTTTGGCCAACCAAGCAAGCTTGCAAAGGAAATCTGCACTACAATGAAGTCTCACTTCCCCCCGGTCAAAAGGGCCATCTGAAAAAAGTGTAAAATCCAGAAAGGCAGGACAGGCCATGGAGAACTGGGAGCCTTGTTATGCTGATGGGGGGGATGTAAATTGCCAACAGACACTCGGGAGAAGTGTATGGTGTTTCCTGAAACATCTAAAAAACAAAGGAACAGAGCCTAGGGCACTTCCACTTATGGTCCTATAGCTTAGGGAAATTAAAATCAAAAAGACACAGCCACCCCAAAGTTTGGGACGCCTCTGTTTACAAGAACCTCATTTACCGTACAAGTTCAATATCACAGAAAGTGAAAAATGGATAAAGAACTTGTGGTACTTACGTACAATGCAGTATCACTCAGCAATGAAATCTATGTCATCAGGCCCGTAGCAGCATAATGAGTGGATTCAGGTACGATGATTCTAACTGAAATAAGTCACACAGAAAAACAAACATCATAAGATATCAGTAATACACGGAATGTAAACTTGGCCACACAGGAACTGAATTCCAAAACAGAAGAGGGTCTCAAATTTAGAAAACCAACTTATGCTTGCTTAAGGGGAAAGGTGAGTTGGGGTGCTGCATAAAACCAGAGATTGAAATGAGCACAGATAAAGTTCCTTAAGCCAAATATGGAATAGAGAAGAGCTACTCCTTGCTCAACGAAATGGACTCAACACCCCAAATTAAACGCCTAAGAATGTACCTGACTAGTAAGTATCTTAAAACCTATGGATTGCTATGTCTCCGAAAGAGAATCAAGCGTGTGTACAGGGGCATATACGCAGCACTGATAGGATTGGAGAGGTTCGGTGAGCAAATGAAGACCCTTTGAAGCCATATTGCATGGTACCCATTCCACGGGTTTCAACTACCCAGGTTTAAGGTATTCTTCCTTCAGCTAAAACATGCATGTGGAACCCAGAGTATGATCAACCATGTGAGCGGGAGACGTGTTCAAATATGTCTCAGTTTTCGTACCCTGGTACTTCAGTGCAACATTCCAGACGCTTTACTAACACTCTCCCGACTTGGAGAGTCAGCGCCTTTAACCTCCTGTTTGGCCCAGTTTGCAATTTCTGCGGAAGATGAACAGGAATAGCGAGAACCAATGAGAGACTAGCTGGAGGTGTCTGGACGGGCAAATTTAACTCTCATTTCCCACCAGGAAGAGGAATTAACCAAAGGCTCAGCGTGCCGTGCCGGAACCATATTAGGGCCTGAAGCCATCCTGCGGTGTTGCGGCCAGCTCAAAAGAAAGCGAGTTGAAGAAAGGAGCTCAGGGGCACTCTAATTCACAAACCTGCAGAGTTATAAGTGACAGCTATCGTCCAAAAATATACTGAAGTAAGGCTGCCAAGAGGACTTGAAAGCAGGGCAGAATTGCAGGAAACCGATTTCAGGAGGTAGACTGGAATTGCATTGAAAGCATAGGAAAAGAGGCAGAACGTCCACAATGATGCACTTGGCCAAAAAGGGCGTATGCGTTTTTTCCTGAATATATTCAGGAAAAAACGCATACGCCCTTTTTGGCCAACCAAGCAAGCTTGCAAAGGAAATCTGCACTACAATGAAGTCTCACTTCCCCCCGGTCAAAAGGGCCATCTGAAAAAAGTGTAAAATCCAGAAAGGCAGGACAGGCCATGGAGAACTGGGAGCCTTGTTATGCTGATGGGCGGGATGTAAATTGCCAACAGACACTCGGGAGAAGTGTATGGTGTTTCCTGAAACATCTAAAAAACAAAGCAACAGAGCCTAGGGCACTTCCACTTATGGTCCTATAGCTTAGGGAAATTAAAATCAAAAAGACACAGCCACCCCAAAGTTTGGGACGCGTCTGTTTACAAGAACCTCGTTTACACTACAAGTTCAACATCGCAGAAAGTGAAAAATGGATAAAGAAGTTGTGGTATTTACTTACAAAGCAATATCACTCAGCAATGAAATCTATGTCATCAGGCCCTTAGCAGCACAATGAGTGGATTCAGGTATGATGATTCTAACTGAAATAAGTCACACAGAAAAAGAAACATCATAAGATATCAGTAATACACGGAATGTAAACTTTGCTACACAGGAACTGAATTACAGAACAGAACAGGGTCTCATATTTAGAAAACCAACTTATGCTTGCTAAAGGGGAAAGGTGAGTTGGGGTGCTGCATAAAACCAGAGATTGAAATGAGCACAGAGTAAGTTCCTTAAGCCAAATGTGGAATAGACAAGAGCTACTCCTTGCTCAACGAAATGGACTCAACACCGCATATTAAACGCCTAAGAATGTACCTGACTAGTAAGTATCTTAAAACCTATGGATTGCTATGTCTCCGAAAGAGAATCAAGCATGTGTACAGGGGCATAAACGCAGCAGTGATAGGATTGGAGAGGTTTGGTGAGCAAATGAAGACCCTTTGAAGTCATATTGCATGGTACCCATTCCACGGGTTTCAACTACCCAGGTTTAAGGTATTCTTCCTTCAGCTAAAACATGCATGTGGAACCTAGAGTATGATCAACCATGTGATCGGGAGACGTGTTCAAATATGTCTCAGTTTTCGTACCCTGGTACTCGGGTGCAACATTCCAGACGCTTTACTAACACTCTCCCCACTTGGAGAGTCAGCGCCTTTAACCTCCTGTTTGGCCCAGTTTGCAATTTCTGCGGAAGATGAACAGGAATAGGGAGAACCAATGAGAGACTAGCTGGAGGTGTCTGGACGGGCAAATTTAACTCTCATTTCCCACCAGGAAGAGGAAATTACCAAAGGCTCAGCGTGCCGTGCCGGAACCAGATTAGGGCCTGAAGCCATCCTGCGGTGTTGCGGCCAGCTCACAAGAAAGCGAGTTGAAGAAAGGAGCTCAGGGGCACTGTAATTCACAAACCTGCAGAGTTATAAATGACAGCTATCGTCCAAAAATATACTGAAGTAAGGCTGCCAAGAGGACTTGAAAGCGGGGCAGAATTGCAGGAAACCGATTTCAGGAGGTAGACTGGAATTGCATTGAAAGCATAGGAAAAGAGGCAGAACGTCCACAATGATGCACTTGGCCAAAAAGGGCGTATGCGTTTTTTCCTGAATATATTCAGGAAAAAACGCATACGCCCTTTTTGGCCAACCAAGCAAGCTTGCAAAGGAAATCTGCAGTACAATGAAGTCTCACTTCCCCCCGGTCAAAAGGGCCATCTGAAAAATGTGTAAAGTCCAGAAAGGCAGGACAGGCCATGGAGAACTGGGAGCCTTGTTATGCTGATGGGCGGGATGTAAATTGCCAACACACACTCGGGAGAAGTGTATGGTGTTTCCTGAAACATCTAAAAAACAAAGCAACAGAGCCTAGGGCACTTCCACTTATGGTCCTATAGCTTAGGGAAATTAAAATCAAAAAGACACAGCCACCCCAAAGTTTGGGACGCCTCTGTTTACAAGAACCTCGTTTACCGTACAAGTTCAATATCACAGAAAGTGAAAAATGGATAAAGAACTTGTGGTACTTACGTACAATGCAGTATCACTCAGCAATGAAATCTATGTCATCAGGCCCATAGCAGCATAATGAGTGGATTCAGGTACGATGATTCTAACTGAAATAAGTCACACAGAAAAAGAAACATTATAAGATATCACTAATACACGGAATGTAAACTTGGCTACACAGGAACTGAATTCCAAAAGAGAACAGGGTCTCAAATTTAGAAAACCAACTTATGCTTGCTTAAGGGGAAAGGTGAGTTGGGGTGCTGCATAAAACCAGAGATTGAAATGAGCACAGATAAAGTTCCTTAAGCCAAATATGGAATAGACAAGAGCTACTCCTTGCTCAACGAAATGGACTCAACACCCCAAATTAAACGCCTAAGAATGTACCTGACTAGTAAGTATCTTAAAACCTATGGATTGCTATGTCTCCGAAAGAGAATCAAGCATGTGTACAGGGGCATAAACGCAGCAGTGATAGGATTGGAGAGGTTTGGTGAGCAAATGAAGACCCTTTGAAGTCATATTGCATGGTACCCATTCCACGGGTTTCAACTACCCAGGTTTAAGGTATTCTTCCTTCAGCTAAAACATGCATGTGGAACCTAGAGTATGATCAACCATGTGATCGGGAGACGTGTTCAAATATGTCTCAGTTTTCCTCCCCTGGTACTCGGGTGCAACATTCCAGACGCTTTACTAACACTCTCCCCACTTGGAGAGTCAGCGCCTTTAACCTCCTGTTTGGCCCAGTTTGCAATTTCTGCGGAAGATGAACAGGAATAGCGAGAACCAATGAGAGACTAGCTGGAGGTGTCTGGACGGGCAAATTTAACCCTCATTTCCCACCAGGAAGAGGAAATAACCAAAGGCTCAGCGTGCCGTGCCGGAACCAGATTAGGGCCTGAAGCCATCCTGCGGTGTTGCGACCAGGTCACAAGAAAGCGAGTTGAAGAAAGGAGCTCAGGGGCACTGTAATTCACAAACCTGCAGAGTTATAAATGACAGCTATCGTCCAAAAATATACTGAAGTAAGGCTGGCAAGAGGACTTGAAAGCGGAGCAGAATTGCAGGAAACCAATTTCAGGAGGTAGACTGGAATTGCATTGAAAGCATAGGAAAAGAGGCAGAACGTCCACAATGATGCACTTGGCCAAAAAGGGCGTATGCGTTTTTTCCTGAATATATTCAGGAAAAAACGCATACGCCCTTTTTGGCCAACCAAGCAAGCTTGCAAAGGAAATCTGCACTACAATGAAGTCTCACTTCCCCCCGGTCAAAAGGGCCATCTGAAAAAAGTGTAAAATCCAGAAAGGCAGGACAGGCCATGGAGAACTGGGAGCCTTGTTATGCTGATGGGCGGGATGTAAATTGCCAACAGACACTCGGGAGAAGTGTATGGTGTTTCCTGAAACATCTAAAAAACAAAGCAACAGAGCCTAGGGCACTTCCACTTATGGTCCTATAGCTTAGGGAAATTAAAATCAAAAAGACACAGCCACCCCAAAGTTTGGGACGCCTCTGTTTACAAGAACCTCGTTTACAGTACAAGTTCAACATCACAGAAAGTGAAAAATGGATAAAGAAGTTGTGGTATTTACTTACAAAGCAATATCATTCAGCAATGAAATCTATGTCATCAGGCCCTTAGCAGAACAATGAGTGGATTCAGGTATGATGATTCTAACTGAAATAAGTCACACAGGAAAAAGAAACATCATAAGATATCACTAATACACGGAATGTAAACTTGGCTACACAGGAACTGAATTACAGAACAGAACAGGGTCTCAAATTTAGAAAACCAACTTATGCTTGCTTAAGGGTAAAGGTGAGTTAGGGTGCTGCATAAAACCGGAGATTGAAATGAGCACAGATAAAGTTCCTTAAGCCAAATATGGAATAGACAAGAGCTACTCCTTGCTCAATGACATGGACTCAACACCGCATATTAAACGCCTAAGTATGTACCTGACTAGTAAGTATCTTAAAACCTATGGATTGCTATGTCTCCGAAAGAGAATCAAGCATGTGCACAGGGGCATAAACGCAGCAGTCATAGGATTGGAGAGGTTTGGTGAGCAAATGAAGACCCTTTGAAGTCATATTGCATGGTACCCATTCCACGGGTCTCAACTCTCCAGGTTTAAGGTATTCTTCCTTCAGCTAAAACATGCATGTGGAACCCAGAGTATGATCAACCGTGTGAACGGGAGACGTGTTCAAATATGTCTCAGTTTTCCTCCCCTGGTACTCGGGTGCAACATTCCAGACGCTTTACTAACACTCTCCCCACTTGGAGAGTCATCGCCTTTAACCTCCTGTTTGGCCCAGTTTGCAATTTCTGCGGAAGATGAACAGGAATAGGGAGAACCAATGAGAGACTAGCTGGAGGTGTCTGGACGGGCAAATTTAACTCTCATTTCCCACCAGGAAGAGGAAATAACCAAAGGCTCAGCGTGCCGTGCCGGAACCAGATTAGGGCCTGAAGCCATCCTGCGGTGTTGCGGCCAGCTCAAAAGAAAGCGAGTTGAAGAAAGGAGCTCAGGGGCACTGTAATTCACAAACCTGCAGAGTTATAAATGACAGCTATCGTCCAAAAATATACTGAAGTAAGGCTGCCAAGAGGACTTGAAAGCGGGGCAGAATTGCAGGAAACCGATTTCAGGAGGTAGACTGGAATTGCATTGAAAGCACAGGAAAAGAGGCAGAACGTCCACAATGATGCACTTGGCCAAAAAGGGCGTATGCATTTTTTCCTGAATATATTCAGGAAAAAACGCATACGCCCTTTTTGGCCAACCAAGCAAGCTTGCAAAGGAAATCTGCACTACAATGAAGTCTCACTTCCCCCTGGTCAAAAGGGCCATCTGAAAAAAGTGTAAAATCCAGAAAGGCAGGACAGGCCATGGAGACCTGGGAGCCTTGTTATGCTGATGGGCGGGATGTAAATTGCCAACAGACACTCGGGAGAAGTGTATGGTGTTTCCTGAAACATCTAAAAAACAAAGCAACAGAGCCTAGGGCACTTCCACTTATGGTCCTATAGCTTAGGGAAATTAAAATCAAAAAGACACAGCCACCCCAAAGTTTGGGACGCCTCTGTTTACAAGAACCTCGTTTACCATACAAGTTCAATATCACAGAAAGTGAAAAATGGATAAAGAACTTGTGGTACTTACGTACAATGCAGTATCACTCAGCAATGAAATCTATGTCATCAGGCCCTTAGCAGCACAATGAGTGGATTCAGGTACGATGATTCTAACTGAAATAAGTCACACAGAAAAAGAAACATCATAAGATATCAGTAATACACGGAATGTAAACTTGGCTACACAGGAACTGAATTACAGAACAGAAGAGGGTCTCAAATTTAGAAAACCAACTTATGCTTGCTTAAGGGGAAAGGTGAGTTGGGGTGCTGCATAAAACCAGAGATTGAAATGAGCACAGATAAAGTTCCTTAAGCCAAATATGGAATAGACAAGAGCTACTCCTTGCTCAACCAAATGGACTCAACACCGCATATTAAACGCCTAAGAATGTACCTGACTAGTAAGTATCTTAAAACCTATGGATTGCTACGTCTCCGAAAGAGAATCAAGCATGTGTACAGGGGCATAAACGCAGCAGTGATAGGATTGGAGAGGTTCGGTGAGCAAATGAAGACCCTTTGAAGTCATATTGCATGCTACCGATTCCACAGGTTTCAACTACCCAGGTTTAAGGTATTCTTCCTTCAGCTAAAACATGCATGTGGAACCCAGAGTATGATCAACCATGTGAACGGGAGACGTGTTCAAATATGTATCAGTTTTCCTCCCCTGGTACTCGGGTGCAACATTCCAGACGCTTTACTAACACTCTCCCCACTTGGAGAGTCAGCGCCTTTAACCTCCTGTTTGGCCCAGTTTGCAATTTCTGCGGAAGATGAACAGGAATAGCGAGAACCAATGAGAGACTAGCTGGCGGTGTCTGGACGGGCAAATTTAACTCTCATTTCACACCAGGAAGAGGAATTAACCAAAGGCTCAGCGTGCCGTGCCGGAACCAGATTAGTGCCTGAAGCCATCCTGCGGTGTTGCGGCCAGCTCAAAAGAAAGCGAGTTGAAGTAAGGAGCTCAGGGGCACTGTAATTCACAAACCTGCAGAGTTATAAATGACAGCTATCGTCCAAAAATATACTGAAGTAAGGCTGCCAAGAGGACTTGAAAGCAGGGCAGAATTGCAGGAAACCGATTTCAGGAGGTAGACTGGAATTGCATTGAAAGCATAGGAAAAGAGGCAGAACGTCCACAATGATGCACTTGGCCAAAAAGGACGTATGCGTTTTTTCCTGAATATATTCAGGAAAAAACGCATACGCCCTTTTTGGCCAACCAAGCAAGCTTGCAAAGGAAATCTGCACTACAATGAAGTCTCACTTCCCCCCGGTCAAAAGGGCCATCTGAAAAAAGTGTAAAATCCAGAAAGGCAGGACAGGCCATGGAGAACTGGGAGCCTTGTTATGCTGATGGGCGGGATGTAAATTGCCAACAGACACTCGGGAGAAGTGTATGGTGTTTCCTGAAACATCTAAAAAACAAAGCAACAGAGCCTAGGGCACTTCCACTTATGGTCCTATAGCTTAGGGAAATTAAAATCAAAAAGACACAGCCACCCCAAAGTTTGGGACGCGTCTGTTTACAAGAACCTCGTTTACACTACAAGTTCAACATCGCAGAAAGTGAAAAATGGATAAAGAAGTTGTGGTATTTACTTACAAAGCAATATCACTCAGCAATGAAATCTATGTCATCAGGCCCTTAGCAGCACAATGAGTGGATTCAGGTATGATGATTCTAACTGAAATAAGTCACACAGAAAAAGAAACATCATAAGATATCAGTAATACACGGAATGTAAACTTGGCTACACAGGAACTGAATTACAGAACAGAACAGGGTCTCAAATTTAGAAAACCAACTTATGCTTGCTTAAGGGCAAAGGTGAGTTGGGGTGCTGCATAAAACCAGAGATTGAAATGAGCACAGATAAAGTTCCTTAAGACAAATATGGAATAGACAAGAGCTACTCCTTGCTCAACGAAATGGACTCAACACCGCATATTAAACGCCTAAGAATGTACCTGACTAGTAAGTATCTTAAATCCTATGGATTGCTATGTCTCCGAAAGAGAATCAAGCAAGTGTACAGGGGCATAAACGCAGCAGTGATAGGATTGGAGAGGTTCGGTGAGCAAATGAAGACCCTTTGAAGTCATATTGCATGGTACCCATTCCACGGGTTTCAACTACCCAGGTTTAAGGTATTCTTCCTTCAGCTAAAACATGCATGTGGAACCCAGAGTATGATCAACCGTGTGAACGGGAGACGTGTTCAAATATGTCTCAGTTTTCCTCCCTGGTACTCGGGTGCCACATTCCAGACGCTTTACTAACACTCTCCCCACTTAACCTCTTGTTTGGCCCAGTTTGCAATTTCTGCGGAAGATGAACAGGAATAGCGAGAACCAATGAGAGACTAGCTGGAGGTGTCTGGACGGGCAAATTTAACTCTCATTTCCCACCAGGAAGAGGAATTAACCAAAAGCTCAGCGTGCCGTGCCGGAACCAGATTAGGGCTTGAAGCCATCATGCGGTGTTGCGGCCAGGTCACAAGAAAGAGAGTTGAAGAAAGGAGCTCAGGGACACTGTAATTCACAAACCTGCAGAGTTATAAATGACAGCTATTGTCCAAAAATATACTGAATTAAGGCTGCCAAGAGGACTTGAAAGCGGGGCAGAATTGCAGGAAACCGATTTCAGGAGGTAGACTGGAATTGCATTGAAAGCATAGGAAAAGAGGCAGAACGTCCACAATGATGCACTTGGCCAAAAAGGGCGTATGCGTTTTTTCCTGAATATATTCAGGAAAAAACGCATACGCCCTTTTTGGCCAACCAAGCAAGCTTGCAAAGGAAATCTGCACTACAATGAAGTCTCACTTCCCCCCGGTCAAAAGGGCCATCTGAAAAAAGTGTAAAATCCAGAAAGGCAGGACAGGCCATGGAGAACTGGGAGCCTTGTTATGCTGATGGGCGGGATGTAAATTGCCAACAGACACTCGGGAGAAGTGTATGGTGTTTCCTGAAACATCTAAAAAACAAAGCAACAGAGCCTAGGGCACTTCCACTTATGGTCCTATAGCTTAGGGAAATTAAAATCAAAAAGACAGAGCCACCCCAAAGTTTGGAATGTCTCTGTTTACAAGAACCTCATTTACAGTACATCTTCCACATCGCAGAAAGTGAAAAATGGATAAAGAAGCTGTGGTATTTACTTACAAAGCAATATCACTCAGCAATGAAATCTATGTCATCAGGCCCTTAGCAGCACAATGAGTGGATTCAGGTATGATGATTCTAACTGAAATAAGTCACACAGAAAAAGAAACATCATAAGATATCAGTAATACACGGAATGTAAACTTGGCTACACAGGAACTGAATTACAGAACAGAACAGGGTCTCAAATTTAGAAAACCAACTTATGCTTGCTTAAGGGGAAAGGTGAGTTGGGGTGCTGCATAAAACCAGAGATTGAAATGAGCACAGATAAAGTTCCTTAAGCCAAATATGGAATAGACAAGAGCTACTCCTTGCTCAACGAAATGGACTCAACACCCCATATTAAACGCCTAAGAATGTACCTGACTAGTAAGTATCTTAAAACCTATGGATTGCTATGTCTCCAAAAGAGAATCAAGCGTGTGTACAGGGGCATAAATGCAGCAGTGATAGGATTGGAGAGGTTCAGTGAGCAAATGAAGACCCTTTGAAGTCATATTGCATGGTACCCATTCCACGGGTTTCAACTACCCAGGTTTAAGGTATTCTTCCTTCAGCTAAAACATGCATGTGGAACCCAGAGTATGATCAACCGTGTGAACGGGAGACGTGTTCAAATATGTCTCAGTTTTCCTCCCCTGGTACTCGGGTGCAACATTCCAGACGCTTTATTAACACTCTCCCCACTTGGAGAGTCAGCGCCTTTAACCTCTTGTTTGGCCCAGTTTGCAATTTCTGCGGAAAATGAACAGGAATAGGGAGAACAAATGAGAGACTAGCTGGAGGTGTCTGGACGGGCAAATTTAACTCTCATTTCCCACCAGGAAAAGGAAATAACCAAAGGCTCAGCGTGTCGTGCCGGAACCAGATTATGGCCTGAAGCCATCCTGCGGTGTTGCGGCCAGCTCATAAGAAAGCGAGTTGAAGAAAGGAGCTCAGGGGCACTGTAATTCACAAACCTGCAGAGTTATAAATGACAGCTATCGTCCAAAAATATACTGAAGTAAGGCTGCCAAGAGGACTTGAAAGCGGGGCAGAATTGCAGGAAACCGATTTCAGGAGGTAGACTGGAATTGCATTGAAAGCATAGGAAAAGAGGCAGAACGTCCACAATGATGCACTTGGCCAAAAAGGGCGTATGCGTTTTTTACTGAATATATTCAGGAAAAAACGCATACGCCCTTTTTGGCCAACCAAGCAAGCTTGCAAAGGAAATCTGCACTACAATGAAGTCTCACTTCCCCCCGGTCAAAAGGGCCATCTGAAAAAAGTGTAAAATCCAGAAAGGCAGGACAGGCCATGGAGAACTGGGAGCCTTGTTATGCTGATGGGCGGGATGTAAATTGCCAACAGACACTCGGGAGAAGTGTATGGTGTTTCCTGAAACATCTAAAAAACAAAGCAACAGAGCCTAGGGCACTTCCACTTATGGTCCTATAGCTTAGGGAAATTAAAATCAAAAAGACACAGCCACCCCAAAGTTTGGGACGCCTCTGTTTACAAGAACCTCGTTTACAGTACAAGTTCAATATCACAGAAAGTGAAAAATGGATAAAGAACTTGTGGTACTTACGTACAATGCAGTATCACTCAGCAATGAAATCTATGTCATCAGGCCCTTAGCAGCACAATGAGTGGATTCAGGTATGATGATTCTAACTGAAATAAGTCACACAGAAAAAGAAACATCATAAGATATCAGTAATACACGGAATGTAAACTTGGCTACACAGGACCTGAATTACAGAACAGAACATGGTCTCAAATTTAGAAAACCAACTTATGCTTGCTTAACGGGAAAGGTGAGTTGGGGTGCTGCATAAAACCAGAGATTGAAATGAGCACAGATAAAGTTCCTTAAGCCAAATATGGAATAGACAAGAGCTACTCCTTGCTCAACGAAATGGACTCAACACCCCATATTAAACGCCTAAGAATGTACCTGACTAGTAAGTATCTTAAAACCTATGGATTGCTATGTCTCCGAAAGAGAATCAAGCATGTGTACAGGGGCATAAACGCAGCAGTGATAGGATTGTAGAGGTTCGGTGAGCAAATGAAGATCCTTTGAAATCATATTGCATGGTACCCATTCCACGGGTCTCAACTCTCCAGGTTTAAGGTATTCTTCCTTCAGCTAAAACATGCATGTGGAACCCAGAGCATGATCAACCGTGTGAACGGGAGACGTGTTCAAATATGTCTCAGTTTTCGTACCCTGGTACTCGGGTGCAACATTCCAGACGCTTTACTAACACTCTCCCCACTTGGAGAGTCAGCGCCTTTAACCTCCTGTTTGGCCCAGTTAGCAATTTCTGCGGAAGATGAACAGGAATAGGGAGAACCAATGAGAGACTAGCTGGAGGTGTCTGGACGGGCAAATTTAACTCTCATTTCCCACCAGGAAGAGGAAATTACCAAAGGCTCAGCGTGCCGTGCCGGAACCAGATTAGGGCCTGAAGCCATCCTGCGGTGTTGCGGCCAGCTCACAAGAAAGCGAGTTGAAGAAAGGAGCTCAGGGGCACTGTAATTCACAAACCTGCAGAGTTATAAATGACAGCTATCGTCCAAAAATATACTGAAGTAAGGCTGCCAAGAGGACTTGAAAGCGGGGCAGAATTGCAGGAAACCGATTTCAGGAGGTAGACTGGAATTGCATTGAAAGCATAGGAAAAGAGGCAGAACGTCCACAATGATGCACTTGGCCAAAAAGGGCGTATGCGTTTTTTCCTGAATATATTCAGGAAAAAACGCATACGCCCTTTTTGGCCAACCAAGCAAGCTTGCAAAGGAAATCTGCAGTACAATGAAGTCTCACTTCCCCCCGGTCAAAAGGGCCATCTGAAAAATGTGTAAAGTCCAGAAAGGCAGGACAGGCCATGGAGAACTGGGAGCCTTGTTATGCTGATGGGCGGGATGTAAATTGCCAACACACACTCGGGAGAAGTGTATGGTGTTTCCTGAAACATCTAAAAAACAAAGCAACAGAGCCTAGGGCACTTCCACTTATGGTCCTATAGCTTAGGGAAATTAAAATCAAAAAGACACAGCCACCCCAAAGTTTGGGACGCCTCTGTTTACAAGAACCTCGTTTACCGTACAAGTTCAATATCACAGAAAGTGAAAAATGGATAAAGAACTTGTGGTACTTACGTACAATGCAGTATCACTCAGCAATGAAATCTATGTCATCAGGCCCATAGCAGCATAATGAGTGGATTCAGGTACGATGATTCTAACTGAAATAAGTCACACAGAAAAAGAAACATTATAAGATATCACTAATACACGGAATGTAAACTTGGCTACACAGGAACTGAATTCCAAAAGAGAACAGGGTCTCAAATTTAGAAAACCAACTTATGCTTGCTTAAGGGGAAAGGTGAGTTGGGGTGCTGCATAAAACCAGAGATTGAAATGAGCACAGATAAAGTTCCTTAAGCCAAATATGGAATAGACAAGAGCTACTCCTTGCTCAACGAAATGGACTCAACACCCCAAATTAAACGCCTAAGAATGTACCTGACTAGTAAGTATCTTAAAACCTATGGATTGCTATGTCTCCGAAAGAGAATCAAGCATGTGTACAGGGGCATAAACGCAGCAGTGATAGGATTGGAGAGGTTTGGTGAGCAAATGAAGACCCTTTGAAGTCATATTGCATGGTACCCATTCCACGGGTTTCAACTACCCAGGTTTAAGGTATTCTTCCTTCAGCTAAAACATGCATGTGGAACCTAGAGTATGATCAACCATGTGATCGGGAGACGTGTTCAAATATGTCTCAGTTTTCCTCCCCTGGTACTCGGGTGCAACATTCCAGACGCTTTACTCACACTCTCCCCACTTGGAGAGTCAGCGCCTTTAACCTCCTGTTTGGCCCAGTTTGCAATTTCTGCGGAAGATGAACAGGAATAGCGAGAACCAATGAGAGACTAGCTGGAGGTGTCTGGACGGGCAAATTTAACCCTCATTTCCCACCAGGAAGAGGAAATAACCAAAGGCTCAGCGTGCCGTGCCGGAACCAGATTAGGGCCTGAAGCCATCCTGCGGTGTTGCGGCCAGGTCACAAGAAAGCGAGTTGAAGAAAGGAGCTCAGGGGCACTGTAATTCACAAACCTGCAGAGTTATAAATGACAGCTATCGTCCAAAAATATACTGAAGTAAGGCTGGCAAGAGGACTTGAAAGCGGAGCAGAATTGCAGGAAACCAATTTCAGGAGGTAGACTGGAATTGCATTGAAAGCATAGGAAAAGAGGCAGAACGTCCACAATGATGCACTTGGCCGAAAAGGGCGTATGCGTTTTTTCCTGAATATATTCAGGAAAAAACGCATACGCCCTTTTTGGCCAACCAAGCAAGCTTGCAAAGGAAATCTGCACTACAATGAAGTCTCACTTCCCCCCGGTCAAAAGGGCCATCTGAAAAAAGTGTAAAATCCAGAAAGGCAGGACAGGCCATGGAGAACTGGGAGCCTTGTTATGCTGATGGGCGGGATGTAAATTGCCAACAGACACTCGGGAGAAGTGTATGGTGTTTCCTGAAACATCTAAAAAACAAAGCAACAGAGCCTAGGGCACTTCCACTTATGGTCCTATAGCTTAGGGAAATTAAAATCAAAAAGACACAGCCACCCCAAAGTTTGGGACGCCTCTGTTTACAAGAACCTCGTTTACAGTACAAGTTCAACATCACAGAAAGTGAAAAATGGATAAAGAAGTTGTGGTATTTACTTACAAAGCAATATCATTCAGCAATGAAATCTATGTCATCAGGCCCTTAGCAGAACAATGAGTGGATTCAGGTATGATGATTCTAACTGAAATAAGTCACACAGGAAAAAGAAACATCATAAGATATCACTAATACACGGAATGTAAACTTGGCTACACAGGAACTGAATTACAGAACAGAACAGGGTCTCAAATTTAGAAAACCAACTTATGCTTGCTTAAGGGTAAAGGTGAGTTGGGGTGCTGCATAAAACCGGAGATTGAAATGAGCACAGATAAAGTTCCTTAAGCCAAATATGGAATAGACAAGAGCTACTCCTTGCTCAACGACATGGACTCAACACCGCATATTAAACGCCTAAGTATGTACCTGACTAGTAAGTATCTTAAAACCTATGGATTGCTATGTCTCCGAAAGAGAATCAAGCATGTGCACAGGGGCATAAACGCAGCAGTGATAGGATTGGAGAGGTTCGGTGAGCAAATGAAGACCCTTTGAAGTCATATTGCATGGTACCCATTCCACGGGTCTCAACTCTCCAGGTTTAAGGTATTCTTCCTTCAGCTAAAACATGCATGTGGAACCCAGAGTATGATCAACCGTGTGAACGGGAGACGTGTTCAAATATGTCTCAGTTTTCCTCCCCTGGTACTCGGGTGCAACATTCCAGACGCTTTACTAACACTCTCCCCACTTGGAGAGTCATCGCCTTTAACCTCCTGTTTGGCCCAGTTTGCAATTTCTGCGGAAGATGAACAGGAATAGGGAGAACCAATGAGAGACTAGCTGGAGGTGTCTGGACGGGCAAATTTAACTCTCATTTCCCACCAGGAAGAGGAAATAACCAAAGGCTCAGCGTGTCGTGCCGGAACCAGATTAGGGCCTGAAGCCATCCTGCGGTGTTGCGGCCAGCTCATAAGAAAGCGAGTTGAAGAAAGGAGCTCAGGGGCACTGTAATTCACAAACCTGCAGAGTTATAAATGACAGCTATCGTCCAAAAATATACTGAAGTAAGGCTGCCAAGAGGACTTGAAAGCGGGGCAGAATTGCAGGAAACCGATTTCAGGAGGTAGACTGGAATTGCATTGAAAGCATAGGAAAAGAGGCAGAACGTCCACAATGATGCACTTGGCCAAAAAGGGCGTATGCGTTTTTTACTGAATATATTCAGGAAAAAACGCATACGCCCTTTTTGGCCAACCAAGCAAGCTTGCAAAGGAAATCTGCACTACAATGAAGTCTCACTTCCCCCCGGTCAAAAGGGCCATCTGAAAAAAGTGTAAAATCCAGAAAGGCAGGACAGGCCATGGAGAACTGGGAGCCTTGTTATGCTGATGGGCGGGATGTAAATTGCCAACAGACACTCGGGAGAAGTGTATGGTGTTTCCTGAAACATCTAAAAAACAAAGCAACAGAGCCTAGGGCACTTCCACTTATGGTCCTATAGCTTAGGGAAATTAAAATCAAAAAGACACAGCCACCCCAAAGTTTGGGACGCCTCTGTTTACAAGAACCTCGTTTACAGTACAAGTTCAATATCACAGAAAGTGAAAAATGGATAAAGAACTTGTGGTACTTACGTACAATGCAGTATCACTCAGCAATGAAATCTATGTCATCAGGCCCTTAGCAGCACAATGAGTGGATTCAGGTATGATGATTCTAACTGAAATAAGTCACACAGAAAAAGAAACATCATAAGATATCAGTAATACACGGAATGTAAACTTGGCTACACAGGAACTGAATTACAGAACAGAAGAGGGTCTCAAATTTAGAAAACCAACTTATGCTTGCTTAAGGGGAAAGGTGAGTTGGGGTGCTGCATAAAACCAGAGATTGAAATGAGCACAGATAAAGTTCCTTAAGCCAAATATGGAATAGACAAGAGCTACTCCTTGCTCAACCAAATGGACTCAACACCGCATATTAAACGCCTAAGAATGTACCTGACTAGTAAGTATCTTAAAACCTATGGATTGCTACGTCTCCGAAAGAGAATCAAGCATGTGTACAGGGGCATAAACGCAGCAGTGATAGGATTGGAGAGGTTCGGTGAGCAAATGAAGACCCTTTGAAGTCATATTGCATGCTACCGATTCCACAGGTTTCAACTACACAGGTTTAAGGTATTCTTCCTTCAGCTAAAACATGCATGTGGAACCCAGAGTATGATCAACCATGTGAACGGGAGACGTGTTCAAATATGTATCAGTTTTCCTCCCCTGGTACTCGGGTGCAACATTCCAGACGCTTTACTAACACTCTCCCCACTTGGAGAGTCAGCGCCTTTAACCTCCTGTTTGGCCCAGTTTGCAATTTCTGCGGAAGATGAACAGGAATAGCGAGAACCAATGAGAGACTAGCTGGCGGTGTCTGGACGGGCAAATTTAACTCTCATTTCCCACCAGGAAGAGGAATTAACCAAAGGCTCAGCGTGCCGTGCCGGAACCAGATTAGTGCCTGAAGCCATCCTGCGGTGTTGCGGCCAGCTCAAAAGAAAGCGAGTTGAAGTAAGGAGCTCAGGGGCACTGTAATTCACAAACCTGCAGAGTTATAAATGACAGCTATCGTCCAAAAATATACTGAAGTAAGGCTGCCAAGAGGACTTGAAAGCAGGGCAGAATTGCAGGAAACCGATTTCAGGAGGTAGACTGGAATTGCATTGAAAGCATAGGAAAAGAGGCAGAACGTCCACAATGATGCACTTGGCCAAAAAGGACGTATGCGTTTTTTCCTGAATATATTCAGGAAAAAACGCATACGCCCTTTTTGGCCAACCAAGCAAGTTTGCAAAGGAAATCTGCACTACAATGAAGTCTCACTTCCCCCCGGTCAAAAGGGCCATCTGAAAAAAGTGTAAAATCCAGAAAGGCAGGACAGGCCATGGAGAACTGGGAGCCTTGTTATGCTGATGGGCGGGATGTAAATTGCCAACAGACACTCGGGAGAAGTGTATGGTGTTTCCTGAAACATCTAAAAAACAAAGCAACAGAGCCTAGGGCACTTCCACTTATGGTCCTATAGCTTAGGGAAATTAAAATCAAAAAGACACAGCCACCCCAAAGTTTGGGACGCGTCTGTTTACAAGAACCTCGTTTACACTACAAGTTCAACATCGCAGAAAGTGAAAAATGGATAAAGAAGTTGTGGTATTTACTTACAAAGCAATATCACTCAGCAATGAAATCTATGTCATCAGGCCCTTAGCAGCACAATGAGTGGATTCAGGTATGATGATTCTAACTGAAATAAGTCACACAGAAAAAGAAACATCATAAGATATCAGTAATACACGGAATGTAAACTTGGCTACACAGGAACTGAATTACAGAACAGAACAGGGTCTCAAATTTAGAAAACCAACTTATGCTTGCTTAAGGGCAAAGGTGAGTTGGGGTGCTGCATAAAACCAGAGATTGAAATGAGCACAGATAAAGTTCCTTAAGACAAATATGGAATAGACAAGAGCTACTCCTTGCTCAACGAAATGGACTCAACACCGCATATTAAACGCCTAAGAATGTACCTGACTAGTAAGTATCTTAAATCCTATGGATTGCTATGTCTCCGAAAGAGAATCAAGCAAGTGTACAGGGGCATAAACGCAGCAGTGATAGGATTGGAGAGGTTCGGTGAGCAAATGAAGACCCTTTGAAGTCATATTGCATGGTACCCATTCCACGGGTTTCAACTACCCAGGTTTAAGGTATTCTTCCTTCAGCTAAAACATGCATGTGGAACCCAGAGTATGATCAACCGTGTGAACGGGAGACGTGTTCAAATATGTCTCAGTTTTCCTCCCTGGTACTCGGGTGCCACATTCCAGACGCTTTACTAACACTCTCCCCACTTAACCTCTTGTTTGGCCCAGTTTGCAATTTCTGCGGAAGATGAACAGGAATAGCGAGAACCAATGAGAGACTAGCTGGAGGTGTCTGGACGGGCAAATTTAACTCTCATTTCCCACCAGGAAGAGGAATTAACCAAAAGCTCAGCGTGCCGTGCCGGAACCAGATTAGGGCTTGAAGCCATCATGCGGTGTTGCGGCCAGGTCACAAGAAAGCGAGTTGAAGAAAGGAGCTCAGGGACACTGTAATTCACAAACCTGCAGAGTTATAAATGACAGCTATTGTCCAAAAATATACTGAATTAAGGCTGCCAAGAGGACTTGAAAGCGGGGCAGAATTGCAGGAAACCGATTTCAGGAGGTAGACTGGAATTGCATTGAAAGCATAGGAAAAGAGGCAGAACGTCCACAATGATGCACTTGGCCAAAAAGGGCGTATGCGTTTTTTCCTGAATATATTCAGGAAAAAACGCATACGCCCTTTTTGGCCAACCAAGCAAGCTTGCAAAGGAAATCTGCACTACAATGAAGTCTCACTTCCCCCGGGTCAAAAGGGCCATCTGAAAAAAGTGTAAAATCCAGAAAGGCAGGACAGGCCATGGAGAACTGGGAGCCTTGTTATGCTGATGGGCGGGATGTAAATTGCCAACAGACACTCGGGAGAAGTGTATGGTGTTTCCTGAAACATCTAAAAAACAAAGCAACAGAGCCTAGGGCACTTCCACTTATGGTCCTATAGCTTAGGGAAATTAAAATCAAAAAGACAGAGCCACCCCAAAGTTTGGAATGTCTCTGTTTACAAGAACCTCATTTACAGTACATCTTCCACATCGCAGAAAGTGAAAAATGGATAAAGAAGCTGTGGTATTTACTTACAAAGCAATATCACTCAGCAATGAAATCTATGTCATCAGGCCCTTAGCAGCACAATGAGTGGATTCAGGTATGATGATTCTAACTGAAATAAGTCACACAGAAAAAGAAACATCATAAGATATCAGTAATACACGGAATGTAAACTTGGCTACACAGGAACTGAATTACAGAACAGAACAGGGTCTCAAATTTAGAAAACCAACTTATGCTTGCTTAAGGGGAAAGGTGAGTTGGGGTGCTGCATAAAACCAGAGATTGAAATGAGCACAGATAAAGTTCCTTAAGCCAAATATGGAATAGACAAGAGCTACTCCTTGCTCAACGAAATGGACTCAACACCCCATATTAAACGCCTAAGAATGTACCTGACTAGTAAGTATCTTAAAACCTATGGATTGCTATGTCTCCAAAAGAGAATCAAGCGTGTGTACAGGGGCATAAATGCAGCAGTGATAGGATTGGAGAGGTTCAGTGAGCAAATGAAGACCCTTTGAAGTCATATTGCATGGTACCCATTCCACGGGTTTCAACTACCCAGGTTTAAGGTATTCTTCCTTCAGCTAAAACATGCATGTGGAACCCAGAGTATGATCAACCGTGTGAACGGGAGACGTGTTCAAATATGTCTCAGTTTTCCTCCCCTGGTACTCGGGTGCAACATTCCAGACGCTTTATTAACACTCTCCCCACTTGGAGAGTCAGCGCCTTTAACCTCTTGTTTGGCCCAGTTTGCAATTTCTGCGGAAAATGAACAGGAATAGGGAGAACAAATGAGAGACTAGCTGGAGGTGTCTGGACGGGCAAATTTAACTCTCATTTCCCACCAGGAAGAGGAAATAACCAAAGGCTCAGCGTGTCGTGCCGGAACCAGATTATGGCCTGAAGCCATCCTGCGGTGTTGCGGCCAGCTCATAAGAAAGCGAGTTGAAGAAAGGAGCTCAGGGGCACTGTAATTCACAAACCTGCAGAGTTATAAATGACAGCTATCGTCCAAAAATATACTGAAGTAAGGCTGCCAAGAGGACTTGAAAGCGGGGCAGAATTGCAGGAAACCGATTTCAGGAGGTAGACTGGAATTGCATTGAAAGCATAGGAAAAGAGGCAGAACGTCCACAATGATGCACTTGGCCAAAAAGGGCGTATGCGTTTTTTACTGAATATATTCAGGAAAAAACGCATACGCCCTTTTTGGCCAACCAAGCAAGCTTGCAAAGGAAATCTGCACTACAATGAAGTCTCACTTCCCCCCGGTCAAAAGGGCCATCTGAAAAAAGTGTAAAATCCAGAAAGGCAGGACAGGCCATGGAGAACTGGGAGCCTTGTTATGCTGATGGGCGGGATGTAAATTGCCAACAGACACTCGGGAGAAGTGTATGGTGTTTCCTGAAACATCTAAAAAACAAAGCAACAGAGCCTAGGGCACTTCCACTTATGGTCCTATAGCTTAGGGAAATTAAAATCAAAAAGACACAGCCACCCCAAAGTTTGGGACGCCTCTGTTTACAAGAACCTCGTTTACAGTACAAGTTCAATATCACAGAAAGTGAAAAATGGATAAAGAACTTGTGGTACTTACGTACAATGCAGTATCACTCAGCAATGAAATCTATGTCATCAGGCCCTTAGCAGCACAATGAGTGGATTCAGGTATGATGATTCTAACTGAAATAAGTCACACAGAAAAAGAAACATCATAAGATATCAGTAATACACGGAATGTAAACTTGGCTACACAGGACCTGAATTACAGAACAGAACATGGTCTCAAATTTAGAAAACCAACTTATGCTTGCTTAACGGGAAAGGTGAGTTGGGGTGCTGCATAAAACCAGAGATTGAAATGAGCACAGATAAAGTTCCTTAAGCCAAATATGGAATAGACAAGAGCTACTCCTTGCTCAACGAAATGGACTCAACACCCCATATTAAACGCCTAAGAATGTACCTGACTAGTAAGTATCTTAAAACCTATGGATTGCTATGTCTCCGAAAGAGAATCAAGCATGTGTACAGGGGCATAAACGCAGCAGTGATAGGATTGTAGAGGTTCGGTGAGCAAATGAAGACCCTTTGAAGTCATATTGCATGGTACCCATTCCACGGGTCTCAACTCTCCAGGTTTAAGGTATTCTTCCTTCAGCTAAAACATGCATGTGGAACCCAGAGCATGATCAACCGTGTGAACGGGAGACGTGTTCAAATATGTCTCAGTTTTCGTACCCTGGTACTCGGGTGCAACATTCCAGACGCTTTACTAACACTCTCCCCACTTGGAGAGTCAGCGCCTTTAACCTCCTGTTTGGCCCAGTTAGCAATTTCTGCGGAAGATGAACAGGAATAGGGAGAACCAATGAGAGACTAGCTGAAGGTGTCTGGACGGGCAAATTTAACTCTCATTTCCCACCAGGAAGAGGAAATAACCAAAGGCTCAGCGTGCCGTGCCGGAACCAGATTAGGGCCTGAAGCCATCCTGCGGTGTTGCGGCCAGCTCAAAAGAAAGCGAGTTGAAGACAGGAGCTCACGGGAACTGTAATTCACAAACCTGCAGAGTTATAAATGACAGCTATCGTCCAAAAATATACTGAAGTAAGGCTGCCAAGAGGACTTGAAAGCGGGGCAGAATTGCAGGAAACCGATTTCAGGAGGTAGACTGGAATTGCATTGAAAGCATAGGAAAAGAGGCAGAACGTCCACAATGATGCACTTGGCCAAAAAGGGCGTATGCGTTTTTTCCTGAATATATTCAGGAAAAAACGCATACGCCCTTTTTGGCCAACCAAGCAAGCTTGCAAAGGAAATCTGCACTACAATGAAGTCTCACTTCCCCCTGGTCAAAAGGGCCATCTGAATAAAGTGTAAAATCCAGAAAGGCAGGACAGGACATGGAGAACTGGGAGCCTTGTTATGCTGATGGGCGGGATGTAAATAGCCAACAGACACTCAGGAGAAGTGTATGGTGTTTCCTGAAACATCTAAAAAACAAAGCAACAGAGCCTAGGGCACTTCCACTTATGGTCCTATAGCTTAGGGAAATTAAAATCAAAAAGACACAGCCACCCCAAAGTTTGGGACGCCTCTGTTTACAAGAACATCGTTTACAGTACAAGTTCAACATCGCAGAAAGTGAAAAATGGATAAAGAAGCTGTGGTATTTACTTACAAAGCAATATCACTCAGCAATGAAATCTATGTCATCAGGCCCTTAGCAGCACAATGAGTGGATTCAGGTATGATGATTCTAACTGAAATAAGTCACACAGAAAAAGAAACATCATAAGATATCAGTAATACACGGAATGTAAACTTGGCTACACAGGAACTGAATTACAGAACAGAACAGGGTCTCAAATTTAGAAAACCAACTTATGCTTGCTTAAGGGGAAAGGTGAGTTGGGGTGCTGCATAAAACCAGAGATTGAAATGAGCACAGATAAAGTTCCTTAAGCCAAATATGGAATAGACAAGAGCTACTCCTTGCTCAACGAAATGGACTCAACACCGCAAATTAAACGCCTAAGAATGTACCTGACTAGTAAGTATATTAAAACCTATGGATTGCTATGTCTCCGAAAGAGAATCAAGCATGTGTACAGGGGCATAATTGCAGCAGTGATAGGATTGGAGAGGTTCGGTGAGCAAATGAAGACCCTTTGAAGTCATATTGCATGGTACCCATTCCACGGTTTTCAACTACCCAGGTTTAAGGTATTCTTCCTTCAGCTAAAACATGCATGTGGAACCCAGAGTATGATCAACCATGTGAGCGGGAGACGTGTTCAAATATGTCTCAGTTTTCGTACCCTGGTACTCGGGTGCAACATTCCAGATGCTTTACTAACACTCTTCCGACTTGGAGAGTCAGTCCCTTTAACCTCCTGTTTGGCCCAGTTTGCAATTTCTGCGGAAGATGAACAGGAATAGCGAGAACCAATGAGAGACTAGCTGGAGGTGTCTGGACGGGCAAATTTAACTCTCATTTCCCACCAGGAAGAGGAATTAACCAAAGGCTCAGCGTGACGTGCCGGAACCAGATTAGGGCCTGAAGCCATCCTGCGGTGTTGCGGCCAGGTCACAAGAAAGCGAGTTGAAGAAAGGAGCTCAGGGGCACTGTAATTCACAAACCTGCAGAGTTATAAATGACAGCTATCGTCCAAAAATATACTGAAGTAAGGCAGCCAAGAGGACTTGAAAGCGGGGCAGAATTGCAGGAAACCGATTTCAGGAGGTAGACTGGAATTGCATTGAAAGCATAGGAAAAGAGGCAGAACGTCCACAATGATGCACTTGGCCAAAAAGGGCGTATGCGTTTTTTCCTGAATATATTCAGGAAAAAACGCAAACGCCCTTTTTGGCCAACCAAGCAAGCTTGCAAAGGAAATCTGCACTACAATGAAGTCTCACTTCCCCCCGGTCAAAAGGGCCATCTGAAAAAAGTGTAAAATCCAGAAAGGCAGGACAGGCCATGGAGAACTGGGAGCCTTGTTATGCTGTTGGGCGGGATGTAAATTGCCAACAGACACTCGGGAGAAGTGTATGGTGTTTCCTGAAACATCTAAAAAACAAAGCAACAGAGCCTAGGGCACTTCCACTTATGGTCCTATAGCTTAGGGAAATTAAAATCAAAAAGACACAGCCACCCCAAAGTTTGGGACGCCTCTGTTTACAAGAACCTCGTTT
This sequence comes from Grampus griseus, assembly GCF_964374135.1. Lineage (NCBI taxonomy): Eukaryota > Metazoa > Chordata > Mammalia > Artiodactyla > Delphinidae > Grampus > Grampus griseus. Next base: position 563,752 of record NC_139002.1, read on the forward strand.
ACCGTACAAGTTCAATATCACAGAAAGTGAAAAATGGATAAAGAACTTGTGGTACTTACGTACAATGCAGTATCACTCAGCAATGACATCTATGTCATCAGGCCCGTAGCAGCATAATGCGTGGATTCAGGTACGATGATTCTAACTGAAATAAGTCACACAGAAAAAGAAACATCATAAGATATCAGTAATACACGGAATGTAAACTTGGCTACACAGGAACTGAATTCCAAAACAGAACAGGGTCTCAAATTTAGAAAACCAACTTATGCTTGCTTAAGGGGAAAGGTGAGTTGGGGTGCTGCATAAAACCAGAGATTGAAATGAGCACAGATGAAGTTCCTTAAGCCAAATATGGAATAGACAAGAGCTACTCCTTGCTCAACGAAATGGACTCAACACCCCATATTAAACGCCTAAGAATGTACCTCACTAGTAAGTATCTTAAAACCTATGGATTGCTACGTCTCCAAAAGAGAATCAAGCGTGTGTTCAGGAGCATAAACGCAGCAGTGATAGGATTGGAGAGGTTCGGTGAGCAAATGAAGACCCTTTGAAGTCATATTGCATGGTACCGATTCCACGGGTCTCAACTCTCCAGGTTTAAGGTATTCTTCCCTCAGCTAAAACATGCATGTGGAACCCAGAGTATGATCAACCGTGTGATCGGGAGACGTGTTCAAATATGTCTCAGTTTTCCTCCCCTGGTACTCGGGTGCAACATTCCAGACGCTTTACTAACACTCTCCCCACTTGGAGAGTCAGCGTCTTTAACCTCCTGTTTGGCCCAGTTTGCAATTTCTGCGGAAGATGAACAGGAATAGGGAGAACCAATGAGAGACTAGCTGGAGGTGTCTGGACGGGCAAATTTAACTCTCATTTCCCACCAGGAATAGGAAATACCCAAAGTCTCAGCGTGCCGTGCCGGAACCAGATTAGGGCCTGAAACCATCCTGCGGTGTTGCGGCCAGCTCACAAGAAAGCGAGTTGAAGAAAGGAGCTCAGGGGCACTGTAATTCACAAACCTGCAGAGTTATAAATGACAGCTATCGTCCAAAAATATACTGAAGTAAGGCTGGCAAGAGGACTTGAAAGCGGGGCAGAATTGCAGGAAACCGATTTCAGGAGGTAGACTGGAATTGCATTGAAAGCATAGGAAAAGAGGCAGAACGTCCACAATGATGCACTTGGCCAAAAAGGGCGTATGCGTTTTTTCCTGAATATATTCAGGAAAAAACGCATACGCACTTTTTGGCCAACCACGCAAGCTTGCAAAGGAAATCTGCACTACAATGAAGTCTCACTTCCCCCCGGTCAAAAGGGCCATCTGAAAAAAGTGTAAAATCCAGAAAGGCAGGAAAGGCCATGGAGAACTGGGAGCCTTGTTATGCTGATGGGCGGGATGTAAATTGCCAACAGACACTCGGGAGAAGTGTATGGTGTTTCCTGAAACATCTAAAAAACAAAGCAACAGAGCCTAGGGCACTTCCACTTATGGTCCTATAGCTTAGGGAAATTAAAATCAAAAAGACACAGTCACCCCAAAGTTTGGGACGCCTCTGTTTACAAGAACCTCGTTTACAGTACAAGTTCAACATCGCAGAAAGTGAAAAATGGATAAAGAAGTTGTGGTATTTACTTACAAAGCAATATCACTCAGCAATGAAATCTATGTCATCAGGCCCTTAGCAGCACAATGAGTGGATTCAGGTATGATGATTCTAACTGAAATAAGTCAAACAGAAAAAGAAACATCATAAGATATCAGTAATACACGGAATGTAAACTTGGCTACACAGGAACTGAATTACAGAACAGAACAGGGTCTCAAATTTAGAAAACCAACTTATGCTTCCTTAAGGGGAAAGGTGAGTTGGGGTGCTGCATAAAACCAGAGATTGAAATGAGCACAGATAAAGTTCCTTAAGCCAAATATGGAATAGACAAGAGCTACTCCTTGCTCAACGAAATGGACTCAACACCCCAAATTAAACGCCTAAGAATGTACCTGACTAGTAAGTATCTTAAAACCTATGGATTGGTATGTCTCCATAAGAGAATCAAGCGTGTGTACAGGGGCATAAACGCAGCAGTGATAGGATTGGAGAGGTTCGGTGAGCAAATGAAGACCCTTTGAAGTCATATTGCATGGTACCCATTCCGCGGGTTTCAACTACCCAGGTTTAAGGTATTCTTCCTTCAGCTAAAACATGCATCTGGAACCCAGAGTATGATCAACCGTGTGAACGGGAGACGTGTTCAAATATGTCTCAGTTTTCCTCCCCTGGTACTCGGGTGCAACATTCCAGACGCTTTACTAACACTCTCCCCACTTGGAGAGTCAGCGCCTTTAACCTCCTGTTTGGCCCAGTTTGCAATTTCTGCGGAAGATGAACAGGAATAGGGAGAACCAATGACAGACTAGCTGGAGGTGTCTGGAAGGGCAAATTTAACTCTCATTTCCCACCAGGAAGAGGAAATAACCAAAGGCTCAGCGTGCCGTGCCGGAACCAGATTAGGGCCTGAAGCCATCCTGCGGTGTTGCGGCCAGCTCACAAGAAAGCGAGTTGAAGAAAGGAGCTCAGGGGCACTGTAACTCACAAACCTGCAGAGTTATAAATGACAGCTATCGTCCAAAAATATACTGAAGTAAGGCTGCCAAGAGGACTTGAAAGCGGGGCAGAATTGCAGGAAACCGATTTCAGGAGGTAGACTGGAATTGCATTGAAAGCATAGGAAAAGAGGCAGAACGTCCACAATGATGCACTTGGCCAAAAAGGGCGTATGCGTTTTTTCCTGAATATATTCAGGAAAAAACGGATACGCCCTTTTTGGCCAACCAAGCAAGCTTGCAAAGGAAATCTGCACTACAATGAAGTCTCACTTCCCCCCGGTCAAAAGGGCCATCTGAAAAAAGTGTAAAATCCAGAAAGGCAGGACAGGCCATGGAGAACTGGGAGCCTTGTTATGCTGATGGGCGGGATGTAAATTGCCAACAGACACTCGGGAGAAGTGTATGGTGTTTCCTGAAACATCTAAAAAACAAAGCAACAGAGCCTAGGGCACTTCCACTTATGGTCCTATAGTTTAGGGAAATTAAAATCAAAAAGACACAGCCACCCCAAAATTTGGGACGCCTCTGTTTACAAGAACCTCGTTTACCGTACAAGTTCAATATCACAGAAAGTGAAAAATGGATAAAGAACTTGTGGTACTTACGTACAATGCAGTATCACTCAGCAATGACATCTATGTCATCAGGCCCTTAGCAGCACAATGAGTGGATTCAGGTATGATGATTCTAACTGAAATAAGTCACACAGAAAAAGAAACATCATAAGATATCACTAATACACGGAATGTAAACTTGGCTACACAGGAACTGAATTACAGAACAGAACAGGGTCTCAAATTTAGAAAACCAACTTATTCTTGCTTAAGGGGAAAGGTGAGTTGGGGTGCTGCATAAAACCAGAGATTGAAATGAGCACAGATAAAGTTCCTTAAGCCAAATATGGAATAGACAAGAGCTACTCCTTGCTCAACGACATGGACTCAACACCGCATATTAAACGCCTAAGAATGTACCTGACTAGTAAGTATCTTAAAACCTATGGATTGCTATGTCTCCGAAAGAGAATCAAGCGTGTGTACAGGGGCATAAACGCAGCAGTGATAGGATTGGAGAGGTTCGTGAGCAAATGAAGACCCTTTGAAGTCATATTGCATGGTACCCATTCCACGGGTCTCAACTCTCCAGGTTTAAGGTATTCTTCCTTCAGCTAAAACATGCATGTGGAACCCAGAGTATGATCAACCATGTGAACGGGAGACGTGTTCAAATATGTCTCAGTTTTCCTCCCCTGGTACTCGGGTGCAACATTCCAGACGCTTTACTAACACTCTCCCCACTTGGAGAGTCAGCGCCTTTAACCTCCTGTTTCGCCCAGTTTGCAATTTCTGCGGAAGATGAACAGGAATAAGGAGAACCAATGAGAGACTAGCTGGAGGTGTCTGGACGGGCAAATTTAACTCTCATTTCCCACCAGGAAGAGGAATTAGCCAAAGGCTCAGCGTGCCATGCCTGAAACAGATTAGGGCCTGAAGCCATCCTGCGGTGTTGCGGCCAGGTCACAAGAAAGCGAGTTGAAGAAAGGAGCTCAGGGGCACTGTAATTCACAAACCTGCAGAGTTATAAATGACAGCTATCGTCCAAAAATATACTGAAGTAAGGCTGCCAAGAGGACTTGAAAGCGGGGCAGAATTGCAGGAAACCGATTTCAGGAGGTAGACTGGAATTGCATTGAAAGCATAGGAAAAGAGGCAGAACGTCCACAATGATGCACTTGGCCAAAAAGGGCGTATGCGTTTTTTCCTGAATATATTCAGGAAAAAACGCATACGCACTTTTTGGCCAACCAAGCAAGCTTGCAAAGGAAATCTGCACGACAATGAAGTCTCACTTCCCCCTGGTCAAAAGGGCCATCTGAAAAAAGTGTAAAATCCAGAAAGGCAGGACAGGCCATGGAGAACTGGGAGCCTTGTTATGCTGATGGGCGGGATGTAAATTGCCAACAGACACACGGGAGAAGTGTATGGTGTTTCCTGAAACATCTAAAAAACAAAGCAACAGAGCCTAGGGCACTTCCACTTATGGTCCTATAGCTTAGGGAAATTAAAATCAAAAAGACACAGCCACCCCAAAGTTTGGGATGCCTCTGTTTACAAAAACCTCGTTTACCATACAAGTTCAATATCACAGAAAGTGAAAAATGGATAAAGAACTTGTTGTACTTACGTACAATGCAGTATCACTCAGCAATGAAATCTATGTCATCACTCCCGAAGCAGCATAATGAGTGGATTCAGGTACGATGATTCTAACTGAAATAAGTCACACAGAAAAAGAAACATCATAAGATATCACTAATACACGGAATGTAAACTTGGCTACACAGGAACTGAATTCCAAAACAGAACAGGGTCTCAAATTTAGAAAACCAGCTTATGCTTGCTTAAGGGGAAAGGTGAGTTGGGGTGCTGCATAAAACCAGAGATTGAAATGAGCACAGATAAAGTTCCTTAAGCCAAATATGGAATAGACAAGAGCTACTCCTTGCTCAACCAAATGGACTCAACACCCCATATTAAACGCCTAAGAATGTACCTGACTAGTAAGTATCTTAAAACCTATGGATTGCTACATCTCCGAAAGAGAATCAAGCGTGTGTTCAGGGGCATAAACGCAGCAGTGATAGGATTGGAGAGGTTCGGTGAGCAAATGAAGGCCCTTTGAAGTCATATTGCATGGTACCCATTCCACGGGTTTCAACTACCCAGGTTTAAGGTATTCTTCCTTCAGCTAAAACGTGCATGTGGAACCCAGAGTATGATCAGCCGTGTGAACGGGAGACGTGTTCAAATATGTCTCAGTTTTCCTCCCCTGGTACTCGGGTGAAACATTCCAGATGCTTTACTAACACTCTCCCCACTTGGAGAGTCAGCGCGTTTGACCTCCGGTTTGGCCCAGTTTGCAATTTCTGTGGAAAATGAACAGGAATAGCGAGAACCAATGACAGACTAGCTGGAGGTGTCTGGACGGGCAAATTTAACTCTCATTTCCCACCAGGAAGAGGAAATAACCCAAGGCTCAGCGTGCCGTGCCGGAACCAGATTAGGGCCTGAAGCCATCCTGCGGTGTTGCGGCCAGGTCACAAGAAAGCGAGTTGAAGAAAGGAGCTCAGGGGCACTGTAATTCACAAACCTGCAGAGTTATAAATGACAGCTATCGTCCAAAAATATACTGAAGTAAGGCTGGCAAGAGGACTTGAAAGCGGGGCAGAATTGCAGGAAACCGATTTCAGGAGGTAGACTGGAATTGCATTGAAAGCATAGGAAAAGAGGCAGAACGTCCACAATGATGCACTTGGCCAAAAAGGGCGTATGCGTTTTTTCCTGAATATATTCAGGAAAAAACGCATACGCCCTTTTTGGCCAACCAAGCAAACTTGCAAAGGAAATCTGCACTACAATGAAGTCTCACTTACCCCGGTCAAAAGGGCCATCTGAAAAAAGTGTAAAATCCAGAAAGGCAGGACAGGCCATGGAGAACTGGGAGCCTTGTTATGCTGATGGGCGGGATGTAAATTGCCAACAGACACTCGGGAGAAGTGTATGGTGTTTCCTGAAACATCTAAAAAACAAAGCAACAGAGCCTAGGGCACTTCCACTTATGGTCCTATAGCTTAGGGAAATTAAAATCAAAAAGACACAGCCACCCCAAAGTTTGGGACGCCTCTGTTTACAAGAACCTCGTTTACCGTACAAGTTCAATATCACAGAAAGTGAAAAATGGATAAAGAACTTGTGGAACTTACGTTCAATGCAGTATCACTCAGCAATGAAATCTATGTCATCAGGCCCGTAGCAGCATAATGAGTGGATTCAGGTACGATGATTCTAACTGAAATAAGTCACACAGAAAAAGAAACATCATAAGATATCACTAATACACGGAATGTAAACTTGGCTACACAGGAACTGAATTCCAAAACAGAACAGAGTCTCAAATTTAGAAAACCAACTTATGCTTGCTTAAGGGGAAAGGTGAGTTGGGGTGCTGCATAAAACCAGAGATTGAAATGAGCACAGATAAAGTTCCTTAAGCCAAATATGGAATAGACAAGAGCTACTCCTTGCTCAACGAAATGGACTCAACACCCCATATTAAACGCCTAAGAATGTACCTGACTAGTAAGTATCTTAAAACCTATGGATTGCTATGTCTCCGAAAGAGAATCAAGCATGTGTACAGGGGCATAAACGCAGCAGTGATAGGATTGTAGAGGTTCGGTGAGCAAACGAAGACCCTTTGAAGTCATATTGCATGGTACCCATTCCACGGGTTTCAACTACCCAGGTTTAAGGTATTCTTCCTTCAGCTAAAACATGCATGTGGAACCCAGAGTATGATCAACCATGTGAGCGGGAGACGTGTTCAAATATATCTCAGTTTTCGTACCCTGGTACTTCAGTGCAACATTCCAGACACTTTACTAACACTCTCCCGACTTGGAGAGTCAGTCCCTTTAACCTCCTGTTTGGCCCAGTTTCCAATTTCTGCGGAAGATGAACAGGAATAGCGAGAACCAATGAGAGACTAGCTGGAGGTGTCTGGACGGGCAAATTTAACTCTCATTTCCCACCAGGAAGAGGAATTAACCAAAGGCTCAGCGTGCCGTGCCGGAACCAGATTAGGGCCTGAAGCCATCCTGCGGTGTTGCGGCCAGCTCACAAGAAAGCGAGTTGAAGAAAGGAGCTCAGGGGCACTGTAATTCACAAACCTGCAGAGTTATAAATGACAGCTATCGTCCAAAAATATACTGAAGTAAGGCTGGCAAGAGGACTTGAAAGCGGGGCAGAATTGCAGGAAACCGATTTCAGGAGGTAGACTGGAATTGCATTGAAAGCACAGGAAAAGAGGCAGAACGTCCACAATGATGCACTTGGCCAAAAAGGTCGTATGCGTTTTTTCCTGAATATATTCAGGAAAAAACGCATACGCCCTTTTTGGCCAACCAAGCAAGCTTGCAAAGGATATCTGCACTACAATGAAGTCTCACTTCCCCCCGGTCAAAAGGGCCATCTGAAAAAAGTGTAAAATCCAGAAAGGCAGGACAGGCCATGGAGAACTGGGAGCCTTGTTATGCTGATGGGCGGGATGTAAATTGCCAACAGACACTCGGGAGAAGTGTATGGTGTTTCCTGAAACATCTAAAAAACAAAGCAACAGAGCCTAGGGCACTTCCACTTATGGTCCTATAGCTTAGGGAAATTAAAATCAAAAAGACACAGCCACCCCAAAGTTTGGGACGCCTCTGTTTACAAGAACCTCGTTTACAGTACAAGTTCAACATCGCAGAAAGTGAAAAATGGATAAAGAAGTTGTGGTATTTACTTACAAAGCAATATCACTCAGCAATGAAATCTATGTCATCAGGCCCTTAGCAGCACAATGAGTGGATTCAGGTATGATGATTCTAACTGAAATAAGTCACACAGAAAAAGAAACATCATAAGATATCACTAATACACGGAATGTAAACTTGGCTACACAGGAACTGAATTACAGAACAGAACAGGGTCTCAAATTTAGAAAACCAACTTATGCTTGCTTAAGGGGAAAGGTGAGTTGGGGTGCTGCATAAAACCAGAGATTGAAATGAGCACAGATAAAGTTCCTTAAGCCAAATATGGAATAGACAAGAGGTACTCCTTGCTCAACGAAATGGACTCAACACCCCATATTAAACGCCTAAGAATGTACCTGACTAGTAAGTATCTTAAAACCTATGGATTGCTATGTCTCCAAAAGAGAATCAAGCGTGTCTACAGGGGCATAAACGCAGCAGTGATAGGATTGGAGAGGTTCGGTGAGCAAATGAAGACCCTTTGAAGTCATATTGCATGGTACCCATTCCACGGGTTTCAACTACCCAGGTTTAAGGTATTCTTCCTTCAGCTAAAACATGCATGTGGAACCCAGAGTATGATCAACCGTGTGAACGGGAGACGTGTTCAAATATGTCTCAGTTTTCCTCCCTGGTACTCGGGTGCAACATTCCAGACGCTTTACTAACACTCTCCCCACTTGGAGAGTCAGCGCCTTTAACCTCCTGTTTGGCACAGTTTGCAATTTCTGCGGAAGATGAACAGGAATAGGGAGAACCAATGAGAGACTATCTGGAGGTGTCTGGACGGGCAAATTTAACTCTCATTTCCCACCAGGAAGAGGAAATAACCAAAGGCTCAGCGTGTCGTGCCGGAACCAGATTATGGCCTGAAGCCATCCTGCGGTGTTGCGGCCAGCTCATAAGAAAGCGAGTTGAAGAAAGGAGCTCAGGGGCACTGTAATTCACAAACCTGCAGAGTTATAAATGACAGCTATCGTCCAAAAATATACTGAAGTAAGGCTGGCAAGAGGACTTGAAAGCGGGGCAGAATTGCAGGAAACCGATTTCAGGAGGTAGACTGGAATTGCATTGAAAGCACAGGAAAAGAGGCAGAACGTCCACAATGATGCACTTGGCCAAAAAGGGCGTATGCGTTTTTTCCTGAATATATTCAGGAAAAAACGCATACGCCCTTTTTGGCCAACCAAGCAAGCTTGCAAAGGATATCTGCACTACAATGAAGTCTCACTTCCCCCCGGTCAAAAGGGCCATCTGAAAAAAGTGTAAAATCCAGAAAGGCAGGACAGGCCATGGAGAACTGGGAGCCTTGTTATGCTGATGGGCGGGATGTAAATTGCCAACAGACACTCGGGAGAAGTGTATGGTGTTTCCTGAAACATCTAAAAAACAAAGCAACAGAGCCTAGGGCACTTCCACTTATGGTCCTATAGCTTAGGGAAATTAAAATCAAAACGACACAGCCACCCCAAAGTTTGGGACGCCTCTGTTTACAAGAACCTCGTTTACAGTACAAGTTCAACATCGCAGAAAGTGAAAAATGGATAAAGAAGTTGTGGTATTTACTTACAAAGCAATATCACTCAGCAATGAAATCTATGTCATCAGGCCCTTAGCAGCACAATGAGTGGATTCAGGTATGATGATTCTAACTGAAATAAGTCACACAGAAAAAGAAACATCATAAGATATCAGTAATACACGGAATGTAAACTTGGCTACACAGGAACTGAATTACAGAACAGAACAGGGTCTCAAATTTAGAAAACCAACTTATGCTTGCTTAAGGGGAAAGGTGAGTTGGGGTGCTGCATAAAACCAGAGATTGAAATGAGCACAGATAAAGTTCCTTAAGCCAAATATGGAATAGACAAGAGCTACTCCTTGCTCAACGAAATGGACTCAACACCCCAAATTAAACGCCTAAGAATGTACCTGACTAGTAAGTATCTTAAAACCTATGGATTGCTCTGTCTCCATAAGAGAATCAAGCGTGTGTACAGGGGCATAAATGCAGCAGTGATAGGATTGGAGAGGTTCGGTGATCAAATGAAGACCCTTTGAAGTCATATTGCATGGTACCCATTCCACGGGTCTCAACTCTCCAGGTTTAAGGTATTCTTCCTTCAGCTAAAACATGCATGTGGAACCCAGAGTATGATCAACCGTGTGAACGGGAGACGTGTTCAAATATGTCTCAGTTTTCCTCCCCTGGTACTCGGGTGCAACATTCCAGACACTTTACTAACACTCTCCCCACTTGGAGAGTCAGCGCCTTTAACCTCCTGTTTGGCCCAGTTTGCAATTTCTGCGGAAGATGAACAGGAATAGGGAGAACCAATGAGAGACTAGCTGGAGGTGTCTGGACGGGCAAATTTAACTCTCATTTCCCACCAGGAAGAGGAAATACCCAAAGGCTCAGCGTGCCGTGCCGGAACCAGATTATGGCCTGAAGCCATCCTGCGGTGTTGCGGTCAGCTCAAAAGAAAACGAGTTGAAGAAAGGAGCTCACGGGCACTGTAATTCACAAACCTGCAGAGTTATAAATGACAGCTATCGTCCAAAAATATACTGAAGTAAGGCTGCCAAGAGGACTTGAAAGCGGGGCAGAATTGCAGGAAACCGATTTCAGGAGGTAGACTGGAATTGCATTGAAAGCATAGGAAAAGAGGCAGAACGTCCACAATGATGCACTTGGCCAAAAAGGGCGTATGCGTTTTTTCCTGAATATATTCAGGAAAAAACGCATACGCCCTTTTTGGCCAACCAAGCAAACTTGCAAAGGAAATCTGCACTACAATGAAGTCTCACTTCCCCCCGGTCAAAAGGGCCACCTGAATGAAGTGTAAAATCCAGAAAGGCAGGACAGGCCATGGAGAACTGGGAGCCTTGTTATGCTGATGGGCGGGATGTAAATTGCCAACAGACACTCGGGAGAAGTGTATGGTGTTTCCTGAAACATCTAAAAAACAAAGCAACAGAGCCTAGGGCACTTCCACTTCTGGTCCTATAGCTTAGGGAAATTAAAATCAAAAAGACACAGCCACCCCGAAGTTTGGAACGGCTCTGTTTACAAGAACCTCGTTTACAGTACAAGTTCAACATCGCAGAAAATGAAAAATGGATAAAGAAGTTGTGGTATTTACTTACAAAGCAATATCACTGAGCAATGAAATCTATGTCATCAGGCCCTTAGCAGCACAATGAGTGGATTCAGGTATAATGATTCTAACTGAAATAAGTCACACAGAAAAAGAAACATCATAAGATATCACTAATACACGGAATGTAAACTTGGCTACACAGGAACTGAATTCCAAAACAGAACAGGGTCTCAAATTTAGAAAACCAACTTATGCTTGCTTAAGGGGAAAGGTGAGTTGGGGTGCTGCATAAAACCAGAGATTGAAATGAGCACAGATAAAGTTCCTTAAGCCAAATATGGAATAGACAAGAGCTACTCCTTGCTCAACGAAATGGACTCAACACCCCATATTAAACGCCTAAGAATGTACCTGACTAGTAAGTATCTTAAAACCTATGGATTGCTATGTCTCCAAAAGAGTATCAAGCGTGTGTACAGGGGCATAAACGCAGCAGTGATAAGATTGGAGAGGTTCGGTGATCAAATGAAGACCATTTGAAGTCATATTGCATGGTACCCATTCCACGGGTCTCAACTCTCCAGGTTTAAGGTATTCTTCCTTCATCTAACACATGCATGTGGAACCCAGAGTATGATCAACCATGTGAACGGGAGACGTGTTCAAATATGTCTCAGTTTTCCTCCCCTGGTACTCGGGTGCAACATTCCAGACGCTTTACTAACACTCTCCCCACTTGGAGAGTCAGCGCCTTTAACCTCCTGTTTGGCCCAGTTTGCAATTTCTGCGGAAGATGAACAGGAATAAGGAGAACCAATGAGAGACTAGCTGGAGGTGTCTGGACGGGCAAATTTAACTCTCATTTCCCACCAGGAAGAGGAATTAACCCAAGGCTCAGCGTGCCGTGCCGGAACCAGATTAGGGCCTGAAGCCATCCTGCGGTGTTGCGGCCAGGTCACAAGAAAGCGAGTTGAAGAAAGGAGCTCAGGGGCACTGTAATTCACAAACCTGCAGAGTTATAAATGACAGCTATCGTCCAAAAATATACTGAAGTAAGGCTGGCAAGAGGACTTGAAAGCGGGGCAGAATTGCAGGAAACCGATTTCAGGAGGTAGACTGGAATTGCATTGAAAGCATAGGAAAAGAGGCAGAACGTCCACAATGATGCACTTGGCCAAAAAGGGCGTATGCGTTTTTTCCTGAATATATTCAGGAAAAAACGCATACGCCCTTTTTGGCCAACCAAGCAAACTTGCAAAGGAAATCTGCACTACAATGAAGTCTCACTTACCCCGGTCAAAAGGGCCATCTGAAAAAAGTGTAAAATCCAGAAAGGCAGGACAGGGCATGGAGAACTGGGAGCCTTGTTATGCTGATGGGCGGGATGTAAATTGCCAACAGACACTCGGGAGAAGTGTATGGTGTTTCCTGAAACATCTAAAAAACAAAGCAACAGAGCCTAGGGCACTTCCACTTATGGTCCTATAGCTTAGGGAAATTAAAATCAAAAAGACACAGCCACCCCAAAGTTTGGGACGCCTCTGTTTACAAGAACCTCGTTTACCGTACAAGTTCAATATCACAGAAAGTGAAAAATGGATAAAGAACTTGTGGTACTTACGTTCAATGCACTATCACTCAGCAATGAAATCTATGTCATCAGGCCCGTAGCAGCATAATGAGTGGATTCAGGTACGATGATTCTAACTGAAATAAGTCACACAGAAAAAGAAACATCATAAGATATCACTAATACACGGAATGTAAACTTGGCTACACAGGAACTGAATTCCAAAACAGAACAGAGTCTCAAATTTAGAAAACCAACTTATGCTTGCTTAAGGGGAAAGGTGAGTTGGGGTGCTGCATAAAACCAGAGATTGAAATGAGCACAGATAAAGTTCCTTAAGCCAAATATGGAATAGACAAGAGCTACTCCTTGCTCAACGAAATGGACTCAACACCCCATATTAAACGCCTAAGAATGTACCTGACTAGTAAGTATCTTAAAACCTATGGATTGCTATGTCTCCGAAAGAGAATCAAGCATGTGTACAGGGGCATAAACGCAGCAGTGATAGGATTGTAGAGGTTCGGTGAGCAAACGAAGACCCTTTGAAGTCATATTGCATGGTACCCATTCCACGGGTTTCAACTACCCAGGTTTAAGGTATTCTTCCTTCAGCTAAAACATGCATGTGGAACCCAGAGTATGATCAACCATGTGAGCGGGAGACGTGTTCAAATATATCTCAGTTTTCGTACCCTGGTACTTCAGTGCAACATTCCAGACACTTTACTAACACTCTCCCGACTTGGAGAGTCAGTCCCTTTAACCTCCTGTTTGGCCCAGTTTGCAATTTCTGCGGAAGATGAACAGGAATAGCGAGAACCAATGAGAGACTAGCTGGAGGTGTCTGGACGGGCAAATTTAACTCTCATTTCCCACCAGGAAGAGGAATTAACCAAAGGCTCAGCGTGCCGTGCCGGAACCAGATTAGGGCCTGAAGCCATCCTGCGGTGTTGTGGCCAGCTCACAAGAAAGCGAGTTGAAGAAAGGAGCTCAGGGGCACTGTAATTCACAAACCTGCAGAGTTATAAATGACAGCTATCGTCCAAAAATATACTGAAGTAAGGCTGCCAAGAGGACTTGAAAGCGGGGCAGAATTGCAGGAAACCGATTTCAGGAGGTAGACTGGAATTGCATTGAAAGCATAGGAAAAGAGGCAGAACGTCCACAATGATGCACTTGGCCAAAAAGGGCGTATGCGTTTTTTCCTGAATATATTCAGGAAAAAACGCATACGCCCTTTTTGGCCAACCAAGCAAACTTGCAAAGGAAATCTGCACTACAATGAAGTCTCACTTCCCCCCGGTCAAAAGGGCCATCTGAAAAAAGTGTAAAATCCAGAAAGGCAGGACAGGCCATGGAGAACTGGGAGCCTTGTTATGCTGATGGGCGGGATGTAAATTGCCAACAGACACTCGGGAGAAGTGTATGGTGTTTCCTGAAACATCTAAAAAACAAAGCAACAGAGCCTAGGGCACTTCCACTTATGGTCCTATAGCTTAGGGAAATTAAAATCAAAACGACACAGCCACCCCAAAGTTTGGGACGCCTCTGTTTACAAGAACCTCGTTTACAGTACAAGTTCAACATCGCAGAAAGTGAAAAATGGACAAAGAAGTTGTGGTATTTACTTACAAAGCAATATCACTCAGCAATGAAATCTATGTCATCAGGCCCTTAGCAGCACAATGAGTGGATTCAGGTATGATGATTCTAACTGAAATAAGTCACACAGAAAAAGAAACATCATAAGATATCAGTAATACACGGAATGTAAACTTGGCTACACAGGAACTGAATTACAGAACAGAACAGGGCCTCAAATTTAGAAAAACAACTTATGCTTGCTTAAGGGGAAAGGTGAGTTGGGGTGCTGCATAAAACCAGAGATTGAAATGAGCACAGATAAAGTTCCTTAAGCCAAATATGGAATAGACAAGAGCTACTCCTTGCTCAACGAAATGGACTCAACACCCCAAATTAAACGCCTAAGAATGTACCTGACTAGTAAGTATCTTAAAACCTATGGATTGCTCTGTCTCCATAAGAGAATCAAGCGTGTGTACAGGGGCATAAATGCAGCAGTGATAGGATTGGAGAGGTTCGGTGATCAAATGAAGACCCTTTGAAGTCATATTGCATGGTACCCATTCCACGGGTCTCAACTCTCCAGGTTTAAGGTATTCTTCCTTCAGATAAAACATGCATGTGGAACCCAGAGTATGATCAACCGTGTGAACGGGAGACGTGTTCAAATATGTCTCAGTTTTCCTCCCCTGGTACTCGGGTGCAACATTCCAGACACTTTACTAACACTCTCCCCACTTGGAGAGTCAGCGCCTTTAACCTCCTGTTTGGCCCAGTTTGCAATTTCTGCGGAAGATGAACAGGAATAGGGAGAACCAATGAGAGACTAGCTGGAGGTGTCTGGACGGGCAAATTTAACTCTCATTTCCCACCAGGAAGAGGAAATACCCAAAGGCTCAGCGTGCCGTGCCAGAACCAGATTATGGCCTGAAGCCATCCTGCGGTGTTGCGGTCAGCTCAAAAGAAAGCGAGTTGAAGAAAGGAGCTCACGGGCACTGTAATTCACAAACGTGCAGAGTTATAAATGACAGCTATCGTCCAAAAATATACTGAAGTAAGGCTGCCAAGAGGACTCGAAAGCGGGGCAGAATTGCAGGAAACCGATTTCAGGAGGTAGACTGGAATTGCATTGAAAGCATAGGAAAAGAGGCAGAACGTCCACAATGATGCACTTGGCCAAAAAGGGCGTATGCGTTTTTTCCTGAATATATTCAGGAAAAAACGCATACGCCCTTTTTGGCCAACCAAGCAAACTTGCAAAGGAAATCTGCACTACAATGAAGTCTCACTTCCCCCCGGTCAAAAGGGCCACCTGAATAAAGTGTAAAATCCAGAAAGGCAGGACAGGCCATGGAGAACTGGGAGCCTTGTTATGCTGATGGGCGGGATGTAAATTGCCAACAGACACTCGGGAGAAGTGTATGGTGTTTCCTGAAACATCTAAAAAACAAAGCAACAGAGCCTAGGGCACTTCCACTTCTGGTCCTATAGCTTAGGGAAATTAAAATCAAAAAGACACAGCCACCCCGAAGTTTGGAACGGCTCTGTTTACAAGAACCTCGTTTACAGTACAAGTTCAACATCGCAGAAAATGAAAAATGGATAAAGAAGTTGTGGTATTTACTTACAAAGCAATATCACTGAGCAATGAAATCTATGTCATCAGGCCCTTAGCAGCACAATGAGTGGATTCAGGTATGATGATTCTAACTGAAATAAGTCACACAGAAAAAGAAACATCATAAGATATCAGTAATACAAGGAATGTAAACTTGGCTACACAGGAACTGAATTACAGAACAGAACAGAGTCTCAAATTTAGAAAACCAACTTATGCTTGCTTAAGGGGAAAGGTGAGTTGGGGTGCTGCATAAAACCAGAGATTGAAATGAGCACAGATAAAGTTCCTTAAGCCAAATATGGAATAGACAAGAACTACTCCTTGCTCAACGAAATGGACTCAACACCGCATATTAAACGCCTAAGAATGTACCTGACTAGTAAGTATCTTAAAACCTATGGATTGCTATGTCTCCGAAAGAGAATCAAGCATGTGTACAGGGGCATAAACGCAGCAGTGATAGGATTGGAGAGGTTCGGTGAGCAAATGAAGACCCTTTGAAGTCATATTGCATGGTACCCATTACACGGGTTTCAACTACCCAGGTTTAAGGTATTCTTCCTTCAGCTAAAACATGCATGTGGGACCCAGAGTATGATCAACCGTGTGAACGGGAGACGTGTTCAAATATGTCTCAGTTTTCCTCCCCTGGTACTCGGGTGCAACATTCCAGACGCTTTACTAACACTCTCCCCACTTGGAGAGTCAGCGTCTTTAACCTCCTGTTTGGCCCAGTTTGCAATTTCTGCGGAAGATGAACAGGAATAGCGAGAACCAATGAGAGACTAGCTGGAGGTGTCTGGACGGGCAAATTTAACTCTCATTTCCCACCAGGAAGAGGAAATACCCAAAGGCTCAGCGTGCCGTGCCGGAACCAGATTAGGGCCTGAAGCCATCCTGCGGTGTTGCGGCCAGCTCACAAGAAAGCGAGTTGAAGAAAGGAGCTCAGGGGCACTGTAATTCACAAACCTGCAGAGTTATAAATGACAGCTATCGTCCAAAAATATACTGAAGTAAGGCTGGCAAGAGGACTTGAAAGCGTGGCAGAATTGCAGGAAACCGATTTCAGGAGGTAGACTGGAATTGCATTGAAAGCATAGGAAAAGAGGCAGAACGTCCACAATGATGCACTTGGCCAAAAAGGGCGTATGCGTTTTTTCCTGAATATATTCAGGAAAAAACGCATACGCCCTTTTTGGCCAACCAAGCAAGCTTGCAAAGGAAATCTGCACAACAATGAAGTCTCACTTCCCCCCGGTCAAAAGGGCCATCTGAAAAAAGTGTAAAATCCAGAAAGGCAGGACAGGCCATGGAGAACTGGGAGCCTTGTTATGCTGATGGGCGGGATGTAAATTGCCAACAGACACTCGGGAGAAGTGTATGGTGTTTCCTGAAACATCTAAAAAACAAAGCAACAGAGCCTAGGGCACTTCCACTTATGGTCCTAAGGCTTAGGGAAATTAAAATCAAAAAGACACAGCCACCCCAAAGTTTGGGACGCCTCTGTTTACAAGAACCTCGTTTACCGTACAAGTTCAATATCACAGAAAGTGAAAAATGGATAAAGAACTTGTGGTACTTATGTACAATGCAGTATCACTCAGCAATGAAATCTATGTCATCAGGCCCGTAGCAGCATAATGAGTGGATTCAGGTACGATGATTCTAACTGAAATAAGTCACACAGAAAAAGAAACATCATAAGATATCACTAATACACGGAATGTAAACTTGGCTACACAGGAACTGAATTCCAAAACAGAACAGGGTCTCAAATTTAGAAAACCAACTTATGCTTGCTTAAGGGGAAAGGTGAGTTGGGGTGCTGCATAAAACCAGAGATTGAAATGAGCACAGATAAAGTTCCTTAAGCCAAATATGGAATAGACAAGAGCTACTCCTTGCTCAACGAAATGGACTCAACACCCCATATTAAACGCCTAAGAATGTACCTGACTAGTAAGTATCTTAAAACCTATGGATTGCTATGTCTCCAAAAGAGAATCAAGCGTGTGTACAGGGGCATAAACGCAGCAGTGATAAGATTGGAGAGGTTCGGTGATCAAATGAAGACCATTTGAAGTCATATTGCATGGTACCCATTCCACGGGTCTCAACTCTCCAGGTTTAAGGTATTCTTCCTTCAGCTAACACATGCATGTGGAACCCAGAGTATGATCAACCATGTGAACGGGAGACGTGTTCAAATATGTCTCAGTTTTCCTCCCCTGGTACTCGGGTGCAACATTCCAGACGCTTTACTAACACTCTCCCCACTTGGAGAGTCAGCGCCTTTAACCTCCTGTTTGGCCCAGTTTGCAATTTCTGCGGAAGATGAACAGGAATAGCGAGAACCAATGAGAGACTAGCTGGAGGTGTCTGGACGGGCAAGTTTAACTCTCATTTCCCACAAGGAAGAGGAATTAACCAAAGGCTCAGCGTGCCGTGCCGGAACCAGATTAGGGCCTGAAGCCATCCTGCGGTGTTGCGGCCAGCTCACAAGAAAGCGAGTTGAAGAAAGGAGCTCAGGGGCACTGTAATTCACAAACCTGCAGAGTTATAAATGACAGCTATCGTCCAAAAATATACTGAAGTAAGGCTGGCAAGAGGACTTGAAAGCGGGGCAGAATTGCAGGAAACCGATTTCAGGAGGTAGACTGGAATTGCATTGAAAGCATAGGAAAAGAGGCAGAACGTCCACAATGATGCACTTGGCCAAAAAGGGCGTATGCGTTTTTTCCTGAATATATTCAGGAAAAAACGCATACGCCCTTTTTGGCCAACCAAGCAAACTTGCAAAGGAAATCTGCACTACAATGAAGTCTCACTTCCCCCCGGTCAAAAGGGCCATCTGAAAAAAGTGTAAAATCCAGAAAGGCAGGACAGGCCATGGAGAACTGGGAGCCTTGTTATGCTGATGGGCGGGATGTAAATTGCCAACAGACACTCGGGAGAAGTGTATGGTGTTTCCTGAAACATCTAAAAAACAAAGCAACAGAGCCTAGTGCACTTCCACTTATGGTCCTATAGCCTACGGAAATTAAAATCAAAAAGACACAGCCACCCCAAAGTTTGGAATGGCTCTGTTTACAAGAACCTCATTTACAGTACAAGTTCAACATCGCAGAAAGTGAAAAATGGATAAAGAAGCTGTGGTATTTACTTACAAAGCAATATCACTCAGCAATGAAATCTATGTCATCAGGCCCTTAGCAGCACAATGAGTGGATTCAGGTATGATGATTCTAACTGAAATAAGTCACACAGAAAAAGAAACATCATAAGATATCACTAATACACGGAATGTAAACTTGGCTACACAGGAACTGAATTACAGAACAGAACAGGGTCTCAAATTTAGAAAACCAACTTATGCTTGCTTAAGGGGAAAGGTGAGTTGGGGTGCTGCATAAAACCAGAGATTGAAATGAGCACAGATAAAGTTCCTTAAGCCAAATATGGAATAGACAAGAGGTACTCCTTGCTCAACGAAATGGACTCAACACCCCATATTAAACGCCTAAGAATGTACCTGACTAGTAAGTATCTTAAAACCTATGGATTGCTATGTCTCCAAAAGAGAATCAAGCGTGTCCACAGGGGTATAAACGCAGCAGTGATAGGATTGGAGAGGTTCGGTGAGCAAATGAAGACCCTTTGAAGTCATATTGCATGGTACCCATTCCACGGGTTTCAACTACCCAGGTTTAAGGTATTCTTCCTTCAGCTAAAACATGCATGTGGAACCCAGAGTATGATCAACCGTGTGAACGGGAGACGTGTTCAAATATGTCTCAGTTTTCCTCCCTGGTACTCGGGTGCAACATTCCAGACGCTTTACTAACACTCTCCCCACTTGGAGAGTCAGCGCCTTTAACCTCCTGTTTGGCACAGTTTGCAATTTCTGCGGAAGATGAACAGGAATAGGGAGAACCAATGAGAGACTAGCTGGAGGTGTCTGGACGGGCAAATTTAACTCTCATTTCCCACCAGGAAGAGGAAATAACCAAAGGCTCAGCGTGTCGTGCCGGAACCAGATTATGGCCTGAAGCCATCCTGCGGTGTTGCGGCCAGCTCATAAGAAAGCGAGTTGAAGAAAGGAGCTCAGGGGCACTGTAATTCACAAACCTGCAGAGTTATAAATGACAGCTATCGTCCAAAAATATACTGAAGTAAGGCTGGCAAGAGGACTTGAAAGCGGGGCAGAATTGCAGGAAACCGATTTCAGGAGGTAGACTGGAATTGCATTGAAAGCATAGGAAAAGAGGCAGAACGTCCACAATGATGCACTTGGCCAAAAAGGGCGTATGCGTTTTTTCCTGAATATATTCAGGAAAAAACGCATACGCCCTTTTTGGCCAACCAAGCAAACTTGCAAAGGAAATCTGCACTACAATGAAGTCTCACTTCCCCCCGGTCAAAAGGGCCATCTGAAAAAAGTGTAAAATCCAGAAAGGCAGGACAGGCCATGGAGAACTGGGAGCCTTGTTATGCTGATGGGCGGGATGTAAATTGCCAACAGACACTCGGGAGAAGTGTATGGTGTTTCCTGAAACATCTAAAAAACAAAGCAACAGAGCCTAGTGCACTTCCACTTATGGTCCTATAGCCTACGGAAATTAAAATCAAAAAGACACAGCCACCCCAAAGTTTGGAATGGCTCTGTTTACAAGAACCTCATTTACAGTACAAGTTCAACATCGCAGAAAGTGAAAAATGGATAAAGAAGCTGTGGTATTTACTTACAAAGCAATATCACTCAGCAATGAAATCTATGTCATCAGGCCCTTAGCAGCACAATGAGTGGATTCAGGTATGATGATTCTAACTGAAATAAGTCACACAGGAAAAAGAAACATCATAAGATATCACTAATACACGGAATATAAACTTGGCTACACAGGAACTGAATTACAGAACAGAACAGGGTCTCAAATTTAGAAAACCAACTTATGCTTGCTTAAGGGGAAAGGTGAGTTGGGGTGCTGCATAAAACCAGAGATTGAAATGAGCACAGATAAAGTTCCTTAAGCCAAATATGGAATAGACAAGAGGTACTCCTTGCTCAACGAAATGGACTCAACACCCCATATTAAACGCCTAAGAATGTACCTGACTAGTAAGTATCTTAAAACCTATGGATTGCTATGTCTCCAAAAGAGAATCAAGCGTGTCTACAGGGGCATAAACGCAGCAGTGATAGGATTGGAGAGGTTCGGTGAGCAAATGAAGACCCTTTGAAGTCATATTGCATGGTACCCATTCCACGGGTTTCAACTACCCAGGTTTAAGGTATTCTTCCTTCAGCTAAAACATGCATGTGGAACCCAGAGTATGATCAACCGTGTGAACGGGAGACGTGTTCAAATATGTCTCAGTTTTCCTCCCTGGTACTCGGGTGCAACATTCCAGACGCTTTACTAACACTCTCCCCACTTGGAGAGTCAGCGCCTTTAACCTCCTGTTTGGCACAGTTTGCAATTTCTGCGGAAGATGAACAGGAATAGGGAGAACCAATGAGAGACTAGCTGGAGGTGTCTGGACGGGAAAATTTAACTCTCATTTCCCACCAGGAAGAGGAAATAACCAAAGGCTCAGCGTGTCGTGCCGGAACCAGATTATGGCCTGAAGCCATCCTGCGGTGTTGCGGCCAGCTCATAAGAAAGCGAGTTGAAGAAAGGAGCTCAGGGGCACTGTAATTCACAAACCTGCAGAGTTATAAATGACAGCTATCGTCCAAAAATATACTGAAGTAAGGCTGGCAAGAGGACTTGAAAGCGGGGCAGAATTGCAGGAAACCGATTTCAGGAGGTAGACTGGAATTGCATTGAAAGCACAGGAAAAGAGGCAGAACGTCCACAATGATGCACTTGGCCAAAAAGGGCGTATGCGTTTTTTCCTGAATAAATTCAGGAAAAAACGCATACGCCCTTTTTGGCCAACCAAGCAAGCTTGCAAAGGATATCTGCACTACAATGAAGTCTCACTTCCCCCCGGTCAAAAGGGCCATCTGAAAAAAGTGTAAAATCCAGAAAGGCAGGACAGGCCATGGAGAACTGGGAGCCTTGTTATGCTGATGGGCGGGATGTAAATTGCCAACAGACACTCGGGAGAAGTGTATGGTGTTTCCTGAAACATCTAAAAAACAAAGCAACAGAGCCTAGGGCACTTCCACTTATGGTCCTATAGCTTAGGGAAATTAAAATCAAAACGACACAGCCACCCCAAAGTTTGGGACGCCTCTGTTTACAAGAACCTCGTTTACAGTACAAGTTCAACATCGCAGAAAGTGAAAAATGGATAAAGAAGTTGTGGTATTTACTTACAAAGCAATATCACTCAGCAATGAAATCTATGTCATCAGGCCCTTAGCAGCACAATGAGTGGATTCACGTATGATGATTCTAACTGAAATAAGTCACACAGAAAAAGAAACATCATAAGATATCAGTAATACACGGAATGTAAACTTGGCTACACAGGAACTGAATTACAGAACAGAACAGGGTCTCAAATTTAGAAAACCAACTTATGCTTGCTTAAGGGGAAAGGTGAGTTGGGGTGCTGCATAAAACCAGAGATTGAAATGAGCACAGATAAAGTTCCTTAAGCCAAATATGGAATAGACAAGAGCTACTCCTTGCTCAACGAAATGGACTCAACACCGCATATTAAACGCCTAAGAAGGTACCTGACTAGTAAGTATCTTAAAACCTATGGATTGCTATGTCTCCGAAAGAGAATCAAGCATGTGTACAGGGGCATAAATGCAGCACTGATAGGATTGGAGAGGTTCGGTGAGCAAATGAAGACCCTTTGAAGTCATATTGCATGGTACCCATTCCACAGGTTTCAACTACCCAGGTTTAAGGTATTCTTCCTTCAGCTAAAACATGCATGTGGAACCTACAGTATGATCAACCATGTGAGCGGGAGACGTGTTCAAATATGTCTCAGTTTTCGTACCCAGGTACTCGGGTGCAACCTTCCACATGCTTTACTAACACTCTTCCGACTTGGAGAGTCAGTCCCTTTAACCTCCTGTTTGGCCCAGTTTGCAATTTCTGCGGAAGATGAACAGGAATAGCGAGAACCAATGAGAGACTAGCTGGAGGTGTCTGGACGGGCAAGTTTAACTCTCATTTCCCACAAGGAAGAGGAATTAACCAAAGGCTCAGCGTGCCGTGCCGGAACCAGATTAGGGCCTGAAGCCATCCTGCGGTGTTGAGGCCAGGTCACAAGAAAGCGAGTTGAAGAAAGGAGCTCAGGGGCACTGTAATTCACAAACCTGCAGAGTTATAAATGACAGCTATCGTCCAAAAATATACTGAAGTAAGGCTGGCAAGAGGACTTGAAAGCGGGGCAGAATTGCAGGAAACCGATTTCAGGAGGTAGACTGGAATTGCATTGAAAGCATAGGAAAAGAGGCAGAACGTCCACAATGATGCACTTGGCCAAAAAGGGCGTATGCGTTTTTTCCTGAATATATTCAGGAAAAAACGCATACGCCCTTTTTGGCCAACCAAGCAAGCTTGCAAAGGAAATCTGCACTACAATGAAGTCTCACTTCCCCCCGGTCAAAAGGGCCATCTGAAAAAAGTGTAAAATCCAGAAAGGCAGGACAGGCCATGGAGAACTGGGAGCCTTGTTATGCTGATGGGCGGGATGTAAATTGCCAACAGACACTCGGGAGAAGTGTATGGTGTTTCCTGAAACATCTAAAAAACAAAGCAACAGAGCCTAGGGCACTTCCACTTATGGTCCTATAGCTTAGGGAAATTAAAATCAAAAAGACACAGCCACCCCAAAGTTTGGGACGCCTCTGTTTACAAGAACCTCGTTTACCGTACAAGTTCAATATCACAGAAAGTGAAAAATGGATAAAGAACTTCTGGTACTTACGTACAATGCAGTATCACTCAGCAATGAAATCTATGTCATCAGGCCCTTAGCCGCACAATGAGTGGATTCAGGTATGATGATTCTAACTGAAATAAGTCACACAGAAAAAGAAACATCATAAGATATCAGTAATACACGGAATGTAAACTTGGCTACACAGGACCTGAATTACAGAACAGAACAAGGTCTCAAATTTAGAAAACAAACTTATGCTTGCTTAAGGGTATAGGTGAGTTGGGGTGCTGCATAAAACCAGAGATTGAAATGAGCACAGATAAAGTTCCTTAAGCCAAATATGGAATAGACAAGAGCTACTCCTTGCTCAATGAAATGGACTCAACACCCCATATTAAACGCCTAAGAATGTACCTGACTAGTAAGTATCTTAAAACCTATGGACTGCTATGTCTCCGAAAGAGAATCAAGCATGTGTACAGGGGCATAAACGCAGCAGTGATAGGATTGGAGAGGTTCGGTGAGCAAATGAAGACCCTTTGAAGTCATATTGCATGGTACCCATTACACGGGTCTCAACTCTCCAGGTTTAAGGTATTCTTCCTTCAGCTAAAACATGCATGTGGAACCCAGAGTATGATCAAACGTGTGAACGGGAGACGTGTTCCAACATGTCTCAGTTTTCCTCCCCTGGTACTCGGGTGCAACATTCCAGACGCTTTACTAACACTCTCCCCACTTGGAGAGTCAGCGCCTTTAACCTCCTGTTTGGCCCAGTTTGCAATTTCTGTGGAAGATGAACAGGAATAGGGAGAACCAATGAGAGACTAGCTGGAGGTGTCTGGACGGGCAAATTTAACTCTCATTTCCCACCAGGAAGAGGAAATAACCAAAGGCTCAGCGAGCCGTGCCGGAACCAGATTAGGGCCTGAAGCCATCCTGCGGTGTTGCGGCCAGGTCACAAGAAAGCGAGTTGAAGAAAGGAGCTCAGGGGCACTGTAATTCACAAACCTGCAGAGTTATAAATGACAGCTATCGTCCAAAAATATACTGAAGTAAGGCTGGCAAGAGGACTTGAAAGCGGGGCAGAATTGCAGGAAACCGATTTCAGGAGGTAGACTGGAATTGCATTGAAAGCATAGGAAAAGAGGCAGAACGTCCACAATGATGCACTTGGCCAAAAAGGGCGTATGCGTTTTTTCCTGAATATATTCAGGAAAAAACGCATACGCCCTTTTTGGCCAACCAAGCAAACTTGCAAAGGAAATCTGCACTACAATGAAGTCTCACTTCCCCCCGGTCAAAAGGGCCATCTGAAAAAAGTGTAAAATCCAGAAAGGCAGGACAGGCCATGGAGAACTGGGAGCCTTGTTATGCTGATGGGCGGGATGTAAATTGCCAACAGACACTCGGGAGAAGTGTATGGTGTTTCCTGAAACATCTAAAAAACAAAGCAACAGAGCCTAGGGCACTTCCACTTATGGTCCTATAGCTTAGGGAAATTAAAATCAAAAAGACACAGCCACCCCAAAGTTTGGGACGCCTCTGTTTACAAGAACCTCGTTTACCGTACAAGTTCAATATCACAGAAAGTGAAAAATGGATAAAGAACTTGTGGTACTTACGTACAATGCAGTATCACTCAGCAATGAAATCTATGTCATCAGGCCCGTAGCAGCATAATGAGTGGATTCAGGTACGATGATTCTAACTGAAATAAGTCACACAGAAAAAGAAACATCATAAGATATCACTAATACACGGAATGTAAACTTGGCTACACAGGAACTGAATTCCAAAACAGAACAGGGTCTCAAATTTAGAAAACCAACTTATGCTTGCTTAAGGGGAAAGGTGAGTTGGGGTGCTGCATAAAACCAGAGATTGAAATGAGCACAGATAAAGTTCCTTAAGCCAAATATGGAATAGACAAGAGGTACTCCTTGCTCAACGAAATGGACTCAACACCCCATATTAAACGCCTAAGAATGTACCTGACTAGTAAGTATCTTAAAACCTATGGATTGCTATGTCTCCAAAAGAGAATCAAGCGTGTGTACAGGGGCATAAACGCAGCAGTGATAAGATTGGAGAGGTTCGGTGATCAAATGAAGACCATTTGAAGTCATATTGCATGGTACCCATTCCACGGGTCTCAACTCTCCAGGTTTAAGGTATTCTTCCTTCAGCTAACACATGCATGTGGAACCCAGAGTATGATCAACCATGTGAACGGGAGCCGTGTTCAAATATGTCTCAGTTTTCCTCCCCTGGTACTCGGGTGCAACATTCCAGACGCTTTACTAACACTCTCCCCACTTGGAGAGTCAGCGCCTTTAACCTCCTGTTTGGCCCAGTTTGCAATTTCTGCGGAAGATGAACAGGAATAAGGAGAACCAATGAGAGACTAGCTGGAGGTGTCTGGACGGGCAAATTTAACTCTCACTTCCCACCAGGAAGAGGAATTAACCCAAGGCTCAGCGTGCCGTGCCGGAACCAGATTAGGGCCTGAAGCCATCCTGCGGTGTTGCGGCCAGGTCACAAGAAAGCGAGTTGAAGAAAGGAGCTCAGGGGCACTGTAATTCACAAACCTGCAGAGTTATAAATGACAGTTATCGTCCAAAAATATACTGAAGTAAGGCTGCCAAGAGGACTTGAAAGCGGGGCAGAATTGCAGGAAACCGATTTCAGGAGGTAGACTGGAATTGCATTGAAAGCATAGGAAAAGAGGCAGAACGTCCACAATGATGCACTTGGCCAAAAAGGGCGTATGCGTTTTTTCCTGAATATATTCAGGAAAAAAAGCATACGCCCTTTTTGGCCAACCAAGCAAGCTTGCAAAGGAAATCTGCACTACAATGAAGTCTCACTTCCCCCCGGTCAAAAGGGCCATCTGAAAAAAGTGTAAAATCCAGAAAGGCAGGACAGGCCACGGAGAACTGGGAGCCTTGTTATGCTGATGGGCGGGATGTAAATTGCCAACAGACACTCGGGAGAAGTGTATGGTGTTTCCTGAAACATCTAAAAAACAAAGCAACAGAGCCTAGGGCACTTCCACTTATGGTCCTATAGCTTAGGGAAATTAAAATCAAAGAGACACAGCCACCCCAAAGTTTGGGACGCCTCTGTTTACAAGAACCTCGTTTACCGTACAAGTTCAATATCACAGAAAGTGAAAAATGGATAAAGAACTTGTGGTACTTACGTACAATGCAGTATCACTCAGCAATGAAATCTATGTCATCAGGCCCGTAGCAGCATAATGAGTGGATTCAGGTACGATGATTCTAACTGAAATAAGTCACACAGAAAAAGAAACATCATAAGATATCACTAATACACGGAATGTAAACTTGGCTACACAGGAACTGAATTCCAAAACAGAACAGGGTCTCAAATTTAGAAAACCAACTTATGCTTGCTTAAGGGGAAAGGTGAGTTGGGGTGCTGCATAAAACCAGAGATTGAAATGAGCACAGATAAAGTTCCTTAAGCCAAATATGGAATAGACAAGAGCTACTCCTTGCTCAACGAAATGGACTCAACACCCCATATTAAACGCCTAAGAATGTACCTGACTAGTAAGTATCTTAAAACCTATGGATTGCTATGTCTCCAAAAGAGAATCAAGCGTGTGTACAGGGGCATAAACGCAGCACTGATAGGATTGGAGAGGTTCGGTGAGCACATGAAGACCCTTTGAAGTCATATTGCATGGTACCCATTCCACGGGTTTCAACTACCCAGGTTTAAGGTATTCTTCCTTCAGCTAAAACATGCATGTGGAACCCAGAGTATGATCAACCATGTGAGCGGGAGACGTGTTCAAATATGTCTCAGTTTTCGTACCCTGGTACTTCAGTGCAACATTCCAGATGCTTTACTAACACTCTCCCGACTTGGAGAGTCAGTCCCTTTAACCTCCTGTTTGGCCCAGTTTGCAATTTCTGCGGAAGATGAACAGGAATAGCGAGAACCAATGAGAGACTAGCTGGAGGTGTCTGGACGGGCAAATTTAACTCTCATTTCCCACCAGGAAGAGGAATTAACCAAAGGCTCAGCGTGCCGTGCCGGAACCAGATTAGGGCCTGAAGCCATCCTGCGGTGTTGCGGCCAGCTCACAAGAAAGCGAGTTGAAGAAAGGAGCTCAGGGGCACTGTAATTCACAAACCTGCAGAGTTATAAATGACAGCTATCGTCCAAAAATATACTGAAGTAAGGCTGCCAAGAGGACTTGAAAGCGGGGCAGAATTGCAGGAAACCGATTTCAGGAGGTAGACTGGAATTGCATTGAAAGCATAGGAAAAGAGGCAGAACGTCCACAATGATGCACTTGGCCAAAAAGGGCGTATGCGTTTTTTCCTGAATATATTCAGGAAAAAACGCATACGCCCTTTTTGGCCAACCAAGCAAGCTTGCAAAGGAAATCTGCACAACAATGAAGTCTCACTTCCCCCCGGTCAAAAGGGCCATCTGAAAAAAGTGTAAAATACAGAAAGGCAGGACAGGCCATGGAGAACTGGGAGCCTTGTTATGCTGATGGGCGGGATGTAAATTGCCAACAGACACTCGGGAGAAGTGTATGGTGTTTCCTGAAACATCTAAAAAACAAAGCAACAGAGCCTAGGGCACTTCCACTTATGGTCCTATAGCTTAGGGAAATTAAAATCAAAAAGACACAGCCACCCCAAAGTTTGGGACGCCTCTGTTTACAAGAACCTCGTTTACAGTACAAGTTCAACATCGCAGAAAGTGAAAAATGGATAAAGAAGTTGTGGTATTTACTTACAAAGCAATATCACTCAGCAATGAAATCTATGTCATCAGGCCCTTAGCAGCACAATGAGTGGATTCACGTATGATGATTCTAACTGAAATAAGTCACACAGAAAAAGAAACATCATAAGGTATCACTAATACACGGAATGTAAACTTGGCTACACAGGAACTGAATTACAGAACAGAACAGGGTCTCAAATTTAGAAAACCAACTTATGCTTGCTTAAGAGGAAAGGTGAGTTGGGGTGCTGCATAAAACCAGAGATTGAAATGAGCACAGATAAAGTTCCTTAAGCCAAATATGGAATAGACAAGAGCTACTCCTTGCTCAACGAAATGGACTCAACACCGCATATTAAACGCCTAAGAATGTACCTGACTAGTAAGTATCTTAAAACCTATGGATTGCTATGTCTCCGAAAGAGAATCAAGCGTGTGTACAGGGGCATAAACGCAGCAGTGATAGGATT
Source organism: Grampus griseus (assembly GCF_964374135.1). Taxonomy (NCBI): domain Eukaryota; kingdom Metazoa; phylum Chordata; class Mammalia; order Artiodactyla; family Delphinidae; genus Grampus; species Grampus griseus. The sequence goes on from NC_139002.1 coordinate 592,710, forward strand.
GGAGAGGTTCGGTGAGCAAATGAAGACCCTTTGAAGTCATATTGCATGGTACCCATTCCACGGGTTTCAACTACCCAGGTTTAAGGTATTCTTCCTTCAGCTAAAACGTGCATGTGGAACCGAGAGTATGATCAACCGTGTGAACGGGAGACGTGTTCAAATATGTCTCAGTTTTCCTCCCCTGGTACTCGGGTGCAACATTCCAGACGCTTTACTAACACTCTCCCCACTTGGAGAGTCAGCGCCTTTAACCTCCTGTTTGGCCCAGTTTGCAATTTCTGTGGAAGATGAACAGGAATAGCGAGAACCAATGAGAGACTAGCTGGAGGTGTCTGGACGGGCAAATTTAACTCTCATTTCCCACCAGGAAGAGGAAATAACCAAAGGCTCAGCGTGCCGTGCTGGAACCAGATTAGGGCCTGAAGCCATCCTGCGGTGTTGCGGCCAGCTCAAAAGAAAGCGAGTTGAAGAAAGGAGCTCAGGGGCACTGTAATTCACAAACCTGCAGAGTTATACATGACAGCTATCGTCCAAAAATATACTGAAGTAAGGCTGGCAAGAGGACTTGAAAGCGGGGCAGAATTGCAGGAAACCGATTTCAGGAGGTAGACTGGAATTGCATTGAAAGCATAGGAAAAGAGGCAGAACGTCCACAATGATGCACTTGGCCAAAAAGGGCGTATGCGTTTTTTCCTGAATATATTCAGGAAAAAACGCATACGCCCTTTTTGGCCAACCAAGCAAGCTTGCAAAGGAAATCTGCACTACAATGAAGTCTCACTTCCCCCCGGTCAAAGGGCCATCTGAAAAAAGTGTAAAATCCAGAAAGGCAGGACAGGCCATGGAGAACTGGGAGCCTTGTTATGCTGATGGGCGGGATGTAAATTGCCAACAGACACTCGGGAGAAGTGTATGGTGTTTCCTGAAACATCTAAGAAACAAAGCAACAGAGCCTAGGGCACTTCCACTTATGGTCCTATAGCTTAGGGAAATTAAAATCAAAAAGACACAGCCACCCCAAAGTTTGGGACACCTCTGTTTACAAGAACCTCGTTTACAGTACAAGTTCAACATCGCAGAAAGTGAAAAATGGATAAAGAAGTTGTGGTATTTACTTACAAAGCAATATCACTCAGCAATGAAATCTATGTCATCAGGCCCTTAGCAGCACAATGAGTGGATTCACGTATGATGATTCTAACTGAAATAAGTCACACAGAAAAAGAAACATCATAAGGTATCACTAATACACGGAATGTAAACTTGGCTACACAGGAACTGAATTACAGAACAGAACAGGGTCTCAAATTTAGAAAACCAACTTATGCTTGCTTAAGAGGAAAGGTGAGTTGGGGTGCTGCATAAAACCAGAGATTGAAATGAGCACAGATAAAGTTCCTTAAGCCAAATATGGAATAGACAAGAGCTACTCCTTGCTCAACGAAATGGACTCAACACCGCATATTAAACGCCTAAGAATGTACCTGACTAGTAAGTATCTTAAAACCTATGGATTGCTATGTCTCCGAAAGAGAATCAAGCGTGTGTACAGGGGCATAAACGCAGCAGTGATAGGATTGGAGAGGTTCGGTGAGCAAATGAAGACCCTTTGAAGTCATATTGCATGGTACCCATTCCACGGGTTTCAACTACCCAGGTTTAAGGTATTCTTCCTTCAGCTAAAACGTGCATGTGGAACCGAGAGTATGATCAACCGTGTGAACGGGAGACGTGTTCAAATATGTCTCAGTTTTCCTCCCCTGGTACTCGGGTGCAACATTCCAGACGCTTTACTAACACTCTCCCCACTTGGAGAGTCAGTCCCTTTAACCTCCTGTTTGGCCCAGTTTGCAATTTCTGTGGAAGATGAACAGGAATAGCGAGAACCAATGAGAGACTAGCTGGAGGTGTCTGGACGGGCAAATTTAACTCTCATTTCCCACCAGGAAGAGGAATTAACCAAAGGCTCAGCGTGCCGTGCTGGAACAAGATTAGGGCCTGAAGCCATCCTGCGGTGTTGCGGCCAGGTCACAAGAAAGCGAGTTGAAGAAAGGAGCTCAGGGGCACTGTAATTCACAAACCTGCAGAGTTATAAATGACAGCTATCGTCCAAAAATATACTGAAGTAAGGCTGGCAAGAGGACTTGAAAGCGGGGCAGAATTGCAGGAAACCGATTTCAGGAGGTAGACTGGAATTGCATTGAAAGCATAGGAAAAGAGGCAGAACGTCCACAATGATGCACTTGGCCAAAAAGGGCGTATGCGTTTTTTCCTGAATATATTCAGGAAAAAACGCATACGCCCTTTTTGGCCAACCAAGCAAACTTGCAAAGGAAATCTGCACTACAATGAAGTCTCACTTCCCCCCAGTCAAAAGGGCCATCTGAAAAAAGTGTAAAATCCAGAAAGGCAGGACAGGCCATGGAGAACTGGGAGCCTTGTTATGCTGATGGGCGGGATGTGAATTGCCAACAGCCACTCTGGAGAAGTGTATGGTGTTTGCTGAAACATCTAAAAAACAAAGCAACAGAGCCTAGGGCACTTCCACTTATGGTCCTATAGATTAGGGAAATTAAAATCAAAAAGACACAGCCACCCCAAAGTTTGGGATGGCTCTGTTTACAAGAACCTCGTTTATGGTACAAGTTCAATATCGCAGAAAGCGAAAAATGGATAAAGAAGTTGTGGTACTTATGTACAATGCAATATCACTCAGCAATGAAATCTATGTCATCAGGCCCATAGCAGCATAATGAGTGGATTCAGGTACGATGATTCTAACTGAAATAAGTTACACAGAAAAAGAAACATCATAAGATATCACTAGTACACGGAATATATACTTGGCTACACAGGAACTGAGTTACAAAACAGAACAGCGTCTCAAATTTAGAAAACCAACTTATGCTTGCTTAAGGGGAAAGGTGAGTTGGGGTGCTGCATAAAACCAGATATTGAAATGAGCACAGATACCGTTCCGTAAGCCAAACATTTAATAGACAAGACCTACTCCTTGCTCAACGAAATGGACTCAACAATGAGGTATCACCTCACACCTGTTAGAATGGGCATCATCATAAAATCTACAAACAACAAATGCTGGAAACGGTGTTGAGATAAGGAACCCTCTTCCACTATTTTTGGGAGTATAAATTTATACAGTCACTATGGAGAACAATATGGTGTTTCTTAAAAAATTACAATAGAATTACCATATGATACAGCAATCCCAGTACTGGACATATACCCAGGCAAAACCGTAAATCAAATAGAGACATTCACCACAATGTTCATTGCATCACTGTTTACAATATCGAGGTAATGGAAGCAACATAAATGCCCACAGACAGACGAATGCATAAAGAAGTGGTACATATATAAAATGGAATATTACTAAGCCATAAAATGAATGAAATTGGGTCATTTGTAGAGACGTCGATGGATCTAGAGACTGTCATACAGAGTGAAGTAAGTCAGAAAGAGAAAAACAAATCTTGTATATTCATGCATATATGTGGAACCTAGAAAAATTGTACAGATTAACCGTTTTGCAAGGCATAAATCGAGCAACAGATTTGGACAACAAACCTATGGACACCAAGGGGGGAAAGCTGTTGGGGGGGTGGTGGTGGGAGGAGTTGAGAGATTGCGATTGGCATGTATACATTTATATGTATAAAATAGATAACCAATAAGAATCTGCTGTATAAAAATATAAAATAAAATTCAAAATTAAAAAGAAATAAAATTTGAAAAAGTAAAACAGAAAAAAAATTATTCCCCTCACATACATGTATTTATATGAATAAATTATTTCCATGCTTATATCTGTAAATACAAAAAAGAGGTATAAAATCTACCTTGAACCAAAAACCAAAAAAAGAAAAAAAAAAACCAGAACCCACCAGTTACACAGAGGAAAGCCGTATCAAGGCACTTGCTCCCGTTGTAAACAATTCTGAAGTTGGGCAGTGGTGGGGAATCGTCTCCCATTCAGCCAGCAGCCCCCACGCAACAAGCGTCCTCATTGCAAAGCTGGGGGACCGTGCCGAGGCGCCTGTGAGTAAACGTGAGCTGAGCCCCAGGCCAGCTGCTGCTGAACTGTTCCCACCCTTCCCAGGTAAAACACCTGAATATGTACAAGGACTTGAAAGCCTAGAGGAAGGGCCATGGAGCCACACGAGCGACAGCATGCTGGCCGACTTGGTGCCTGCGGGCCAGCCAGGATGGTCCTGGCCCTGGGTGCTCTTCTGGAAGCTTTCCATTTCCCTGCCTGAGATACCCGTCCTGTCCCTGTCCCCACTGCTTTTTTCCTTCCTCACCTGTGCCCAGGGAGAAATTCCAGTGGCAGGTATGGGTGACACATCCTCTTCTTTAGCAGGTGGCAGCCTGGCAACTGCTGCAGAAAGTCCAACAGAGCCCCACTCACACTGGGCCACCCACAAAGCCGTGGCCTCTCACTCCCTCCCACCAGCCCAGCCTCAAGACTGCTGACAGGGCAGAGAAAATGGCGTCAGGCACAGCTGCAGGGGCTCTTGCTGCCTGCAGCGGTGTTTATATTGATCTCAACCCAGGCACACCTGGGGAGGGCTGGCTGGCACGGTAAGGGTGCTCAGGTCAGCCAATCATCACGCTTCAGGGGCTCACAGTTGCAGAAAATGGAACTTGCTGAACCGGCCAGGTCCAAGGAACAGGTGTGGGCTCCTGAGAGTCAGGATAGACAAGGGGCTGCAGCTCTGGCTTGTTTTCTAATCATTTTATCTGGCCCATGAGTGGGAGACAACTTCAAGAAAACCCTCTCCTAATGAGAGGAACCCAGGAGTCAGGGAGAGGAGGGGTGGGTGGTGGTTGGAGACAGAGGCCTGGTGCCCCGGGTGCAGTGGAAGTCTCTGGAAGACCAGGTGGAGGGAGGCCTCACGGAGTGATGCCCAGGGTCACAGACCTGTCGCAGCTGCTGTTTGTTAGTTCAAGTCCTGCTCTGAGGTGCTCTGTGTCAGCTCTGAGCGACAGGTGAGCTGGGGGTGCTCTGCAATGAGGGCTATGTGCACGGTTCCTGTGTGCCCAGCCCTGCCACGGTACCTGCAAGGGTAGCTCTGTATCCTGGGAGGGGCCTGACCACGAGAGCCCCGTGGGCTGGGGTGGGGGTGGGGTACCTGCCCAGGTGAGCTCCATATTCTGGGATTGGTCTGACCACGAGAGCCCCATGGGCTGCTGGGGACCTGGTAAAGGATGTCAGGACAGTCAGTGAAGCCACCGAGGATATACCTCCAGTTGCTCCTAATTCCTACACCCTGCTGGTCATTCTACCAACCACCAGGACATGGTATTCTGTATTAGTCTTCAATGATGCTTTCTTTTGCATTCCATTAGTCCCAGAGTCACAAGAAATTTTGGCTTGTGAGTGGCAGGACTCAACATACAACTAAAACAATACTTCCGGGCCGTCTGGCCCCAAGGGTGCAAAAGTTCCCACACCATCTTTGGGGAAAGCTTAGCTAAAGACCTAAAAGTTCTACCTCTGGAAAAGGAAACCCTCCTTCAATATGCAGACGACATTCTGATCGCCAGCCCTACTAAGGAGGCCTCTGAACTACCAAGCCAATAAAGGATAGAAGTTGTCCAAGAAAAAGCTCAAATATCACAGACTGCAGTGACCTGCCTGGGCTTCATTCTCACAGAAGGTCAGAGAAGTCCATCCCAGGAAAGGGAAGAAACCATTTTCAGCCTTACCCCTTTCTAAAACTAGAAGACAGCTTAGGGGTTCCTGGGGAGGCCAGGGTTTGCTGCTTCTGGATCCCTAACTACAGTCTACTAGCTGGGCCTCTATATGAAACACTGAAAGGAAAAGATGATGATCCTTTTGAATAGAATCCAGAAGTGGCCTTTCAAGAATGGAAAGAGCAGTCAATTCAGACCCTTGCCCTGGAACTCCCTAATTTAGCTAAACCCTTTGACCTTTACATTCCCGGTGAAAGGTGAATCGCCATTGGAGAATTAGTGCAAAAACTGGGACCACTTGAAATGGAACAATGCAAGAATGCCATCCAGGTAGGATAAACTACGGTCACCAAGGGGCTTGGCCCACTGCCACATCTGGCCAAGATACTGGTGGTATCTAAAAACCTGGAAATCAGCAGCCCAAAAGGCCACCTCCCTCCTAAGGGAAAAGGACCCCACGTGGTGATCCTAACCACCAACCATGCCCTGAAGTTGCAGGGTTCGCTCCGTGGGCACACCGACCTCGAGTGAGGAGGCCCTCCAACTCCAACATCCAGAGAGATAACCGGGGGCAACAGGGCACCATGACGACTCGTGTGAACATCACTTGACCTGGAGTTTCTCTCATAAAACAACAAGGGTGTGTCCCAAAAGAGTAGACTACTGCTTGCAGGACTTACTGCACCCAGAGGGGAGCTAATAATCTTGGCGGGGGAACCGTATATCACACTGTCACCATAGAAAAGCCTACAGACACCGTGATGATGGTGGCCAATAAGACCGGCTGGACTCCTGTTTACTTCAAAAGGCTGTTGACTCAGTGGCCATCATGGTCCTTGATCACCACTGACCCTGGACTGTCTGGGAGTTGAGCAGGCAGGGCTCTGACACCTGGTGCTGTTTGTACGTTAATTCAGGGGCCTAATTGAAGAAAGCGCAGACTACTGGTCAGAGCATCTAGGCTGGCAGAAACGGTCAGCCTAAGGTGGCCGAACAAATGTGGGGCGGGGTGAAACCGGCCCCCACAGCGTCTCTGCACATCTCTTTCCTGGACCCTTAAAGGTCATTAGAATCTATAACACTTCCAATGCTGGTGCTCAGGTGGACGAGCAGGGAGGCAGGGGTCCTGGGGACAATCAACGTCACCGGGAGGCTGCTGGGGAGAAGCTCTGACCCTCGCCCCAGGGTATGAGGGCTCCCAACTCAGCACTCAGCAGTTACAGAAGAAGGGTCTGCACCCTCAGCACTCCAAGAATGAGGAACGGGACAAAAGGCAGAGGAGGGGTTTGTCCCCAGCAAAGCCCATTAAAAATCCCTGGGAGATAAAAATAGAATCTGGGCAATAAAGTCAAGTCTAACCTTTTTTATCCTTTGTGCTTTGTCTAATTTCACATGCTCCTAGGGTCCCGCATGCAGAGGTTCCACACCCGGCACTTCAGACCAGATTTCCTAGTGCAGAATGGCTGGGTCGACACCTCAGCTCCTGGGGCCCAGTGCAGACTCCACGATATAGAGCCTGAGCTACAGCCAACCCGGCCCTCGAGAGCTCCGCCGCCTCCCTCCCTCCCACTGA